>NC_140590.1:235170765-235770765 GCF_964204655.1 Triturus cristatus
CCAACAAGTCCTGTGGACCTATAAATTCAGTGCAGCAATAAATAGATAAGAACTTAATAAATACAGTATCCCCAATAAATAATTAGAAGTATACAGTACACTTTGTGAATCAGATGGCACTTCAATTCTTAAGGGCTGATTTGGCCCAGGTACAGCTTGTAGGGTGTGGAAGGCTTGAGGGGGGGCTACTCCCTGGCTGAGGCAAAGGCTGAGGCCTAAACTGAGGTAGATCAAAAGGGGGGAAATTCCAATGCCCTGGCTTCCCTCTCCACACAACCTCTCTAGGTTAGTCCCAGTTCACCCCAGGCACAGTCAGGTGGGTTTCAGCACCTCCCTAGCCCCTTAGAGTAGTCTCTCAGGTCTCCACAGGGCCTTAGGCGCCCTCTACTCCACTTACTGCCCTTTTCTGATGTTCCGACGCCGCTGGAGTCGTGTCGACGCCGTGAGGCGGTTCCGGTTCGGTCTCGGCGGCCTCGGCACAGTGTCAGTTCTTTGACGACGCCGGTAGGCGGTTCCGGTCCGATGTCGGTGGCCTCGGTTCGAACTCGACCTCCGATTCGACGGCGTCGGGCAGTCTCTTCACACGATGTCGACTTCGGGCGGCTCCGGTCCGATGGCGCTCTCGGCTCCGATGACGTCGGCCGGCCTGGCCTCGCTGTCGACTTCCGGCGACTCCGGGGTGCGATCCTCACCCCCGACCTCCGGTGTTCCTCCTTACAGGTTCCGGGCGACTCCGGAGTGCGATCCTCACCCCCGACCTCCGGTGTTCCTCCTTACAGGTTCCGGGCGACTCCGGAGTGCGATCCTCACTCCCGACCTCCGGTGCTCCTCTACCTCGGTCTCCGACGACTCCGGAGGGCGGACTTCACCCTTCCGATGACGCCGCTCACTCGACCTCGGTTCACCTCCTTCTCGACCCTTGGTATTCCACTCGACCTCCGCCGGCGCCCTCTTACGACCTCAGGCGGCTCCGGGTACGACGTCTGCTACCTCAGTCAGCGCCGCTTCTTCACCTCGGGCTCCAGGTCTTCGGCTACTCGACGCCAGGCTCCAGGGAAACCAGTTCTCAGGTCAGAATCTTGCTGTTTTCTTGGTTCTAAGGCCTGTTCCTGCTGTCCAGGTCCTTAGGAAGGTTTTCTTCTGACTTCTTCCCACACAGGGCTATAGGCTGGGATCCATCAGTAGGGACAAGTATCAAGGGTGGGTTTATGGACCCCACTCCAGGCACAAGTTTCCACCCCTGCTGCTTCACTCCTTCCTCCTTCACTGTTGTGCTCCTCTCTCTTCACCAGTCAGGTGCCAACTGCCAGCTCCAACTGCCAACTGCCTCTCTTATCCTCCCAACATTCTAAACGGTCTCCAACTGTCACAGAGTTCTGGAATCTCCTGGAATGTTCTGGAAGGTGCTGGTAGGTTCCAGTGGATGCTGGTGATGTCACAGGTGGCCACCATTTTGTGCTCCAGGCCCTCAGACAGAAGTTTCAGGGGTAAACAAAATGGCTCCCTGAATCTGTATCAACATGAAAAATGAAAACAACTGAGGGAAAAAGGGCCAAGTCCTACACACTCAAATCCACATTGCGCTTTTTCTCTGTGCATTTTCTCCCTTCATTCTCTCCTACCATTCTCACAGGATACATACCCTCAGTCATACTTGCATTCCACCACCTTTTCATCCGGTCGTCATGTGTCTCATATCCGTATGATCTACCAAACATGTATCGGTAACCCCTACCACTTCTCTGCTTTTCTCGTTCATACATTTCATCTTCCCATTCCGTCAATGCCTCAAACTGTGTCGGTCTAGGTCTTGGTTCTAAGTCCATCATTTTGTCTCGGAGATTTCTCAAAACAGCCAAATTAAAGGAACCATGTTCTGGAAACGCCAGGACTCCATCGTCCTTGGTGTATTTTACCCAATTATCTAACCAAATACAAGTATGATACCCATATTTCGCAATCATTGTAGATGCGGGTGTTTTCGGTGGAGGAAGTAACTGTCCTTCCCTAGTCTCAACTACTTTATCTTTCTTGAACCACCTTTTAATTTTCCCAAACCACGATTTCTTCTTTTCTGGTGGTTGGTAATACATTTTCACGATTTCTGTGTGCTGTTTAGTCTTCTTACAATGGTACCGCTATTCTGTCCACTCACAGCGCGACTCTTACTAACGCACCAATCAGGAGCATCTACGTCACTATCACAAACCTCCAATCTCAGCGCGACTCACACTAACACTCCAATCAGGGAGCGTTTATGTCACTCTGTATTCCTCCACTCCTAGCGCGGCTTTACACAAACGCACCAATCCGGAGCGTTTTACGCCTCTAATCTACTGTCCAATCCCAGCGCGGTCGTTCTGACGTCAGCAGCCGCTGCGGCAGCTCTGCTCTGCTCTCGTCTACCACTCCTTTACAAGACCGCTCCGTGAACTCTTACTGTAACTTTTACGATTCTGTTAGTAACAAAACTAAAACATCTCCATTGTCTGATTCGCTAACCAAAGAACAGCAAAAGACCTTTCTCACGAGAATTCCGTTTTTCTCGAGAACATCGCTTACCTCTGTCCTACTACGGAATTAGTACTTTCGTTGATAAAGTAGCACATCCCTCTACTTCCCCCTTCTAGCAAGCATTAGCTAATTGTTTCTCTGATATTTTAGAAATAAACCTAGAGTTTTGCAATCAACCCGAATGCCTTTACATTCACACTCGTTCATACAAGAAAATGTAGTACATACGCACAGAATCCTGTCTTTCCCGAGAACAGCGAACAGTCTGTCCTACTACAGAATTATGACATTCGTTAACAAAGCAGCGCTTCCCTCTACTTTGTCCTTCTAACAAGCTCAGAGAACACCTGCTACCTTTTCAGTGATAAGCGTTATCGGTATGCCAATTGGTTTCCTGGTACTTAAAGACCAAAATTTCACAGGTAACCTTCCCTATCATACACACTTCTCTCACACCGAGAATATTTCTAATGGCAACACACGACAATGCCGCCGAATCGAACCCAGACAATGCGCTGTGCAACTTCACTTGTCACACGTTTCCCCTGTGTACCTACAGGGCTACAACAATTCCATCTTTTCCGAGAGCAGCACCTACCTCTGCTCTACTACGGAACTGTTACAAACTTCCGACTTCCTACCTCCCAGAAGCCGTGCAAACAACATATAACTCGACGCGACTCAACATAGAGTGTTAGTACATAAACCAATACCAATCAATAATCGATAAGCTATTTACAAGCAATTGTCGCTAAACCCAAAACAATAGCTAACCATCATTCTGCTACCAGAAAAACTGCTCCAGCGCTGAATACCAAAATCCCCTTTCTACGTCACAGACCACAAATCTCTTCAACCAACATTCATTCACTCATTCACTGGTGGGGCCCATAACACCAATCATTCATTCTATTTTAGATCAATGGTCCTCGAGAGAGGGGAATTCCTTTCTCTATTCCATGCGCTGGAAATGGGAGGAAAATTGTACCAATCACCTGATGAGTAACAACAAGTTCACCTATTCATCCCTACCTCACCAGGGTCTCAATACTTTCTAACCTAGCAATTCCTCCCATGGATAGGCCATGGATCAGCTTAGTTGCTGGGTAGAGCGACACTTAATTCTTTTAAACAATATACATCAATATACTTCATATAATAACCCGACACAGTTCTTAAATGAATTAAAATGTTCATCTAAATAAAGCATAAGGAAATCATAAAGCATTCAATATTTTGGTTCGCATATTTACCTAATCTGGCTAAATGGCGTCCTCTATGTCAAATTCAGATCTTTTGTCTCTATGCCCATAAATCGATCAATCAGTTCGTAAATTATTTGGGCATCTGATCAGTCCATCAGAGTCTCTGGCAAGCAGCTGTCCAGCAGTGTCACCATCCTCTCCGTCAGCATAACGTCAGGAAACCTAGTAAAGCACGACAAGTCTATTGACCCTTTCTAGTCTACTTCTTTTATAGTAAAATCAACAACAAAATGTTACAATACATGTTTTAGAACAAATCCGATTGGTGGAACCAGGATCATTTTTCCTGATTCTCATGCGTTCAATGTTTCATTAGATGTAATTCTCAATTTATTAATAATTTGCAACAGTTACTAGTCCATTCAGGGCATTTTGATTCCCATACAGGTTTGTGTCCATGGTGTCATCAATTATAACAGTTCTTAGTTTAAGGAAGTCCATTGTCTGAGGATTGGCACTCCTCCCGGTGCGACCTTCACGAGTACAGTCTGTCTGGGGTCAGGAAGAGGTTATTGTTGCTCATCTTTTAGCGCAGGCGCACTTCACTCAGTGACTTCTGTATCTCGTCTGTCCGTCAAAATAGGGATGGCAGCCATTTTGTGGCCACTCCAGAAAGGTCAACTTAAGCAAAGAAACACAAAACGTAATTAATACATGGAAGTGACTATTAAAATGTTATTCCCTCACTAAACCCTCTATGTGTGTGTATTTATCTAGCAAAAGCAAAACGCATTGCGGTTTATACTCACAATTTAAAGCAGGATTCACAAATCACATCACAAAAGCAACATATAACATGCAAATTCTAAATATCTGACATTAGTATGCGTACGAAAATTAGTTTACGTATCAATCAGGCCATGCAAATGCGATTCCCTCGTGTATTTTCTAATTAGTAATGTTGATTATTCAAACACAGCAAACCATTAATACTATTAATATTAATCAGTTATTCGTTTTAATTTTAAAATGATAAAATGGAGGAGGTATACGAATCTTAGGGAAAACCTCACTCCAGCAACTGCACCCTTGAGGGATATAGGGTTCTCATGAGAGGTGCCCTCAGCTATTTCCAAAACTGCACCAGGAGCTGAAGCCAGGGCCCTACTACAGCTGGAGTGTTTTTTATTAGGCCAAAGATAGGAATGACTTTACGCAATGCCGCACTGCACACTCAAATCACGGAGAGGGCAGGAAATAGCCCCCACTCTTTCTTGTGAGCCGCGACAGTGTAATCACAGAGCGAAAGGTATTGGAGCACTTTGTTAGTGTTTATAGCTCAGATCATATATAACTTTCACTTCACACTTTGTGTCTGTGTAATTTACAACACTTACACATCTGCTTTACTGCCCTATTTATCACTACTTTGAAGATGTCGCAGGCCGGTTTTTTCCTCTAATATTTATAATCTAACAAGCGGTCGAGAATGCCCTTTATTGCAATGCAGTAGGTGTCGCATTTGCAAGAGTTTAAGCTATTAGTATTGTAAATGACAATGCTTTTTATTTATGTTTTTAAAACCCAAAACATAAATAAAAGGCATTTTCATTTACAATGCCAATAGCTCAAACTCGCGTGAATGCGAAACCTATTGCATTGCAAATGCTTGTTTGATACTCAGACACTCCCGAAAAACGCAGCTTCATCCGGAGCAATTAAAGCTGTCTCTTGGAACGTTCAGGGCCTCCTTGATAACATCAAGCGGGGGGCAAGTCTTAAACTCGCGAAGCGCTTGGGTGCGGATGTCCTGCTTTTGGAAGAAACTCACTTATTGGGGGCTCGTACCTGTGCCTTGCCCACTTTGGTTACACACAAGTATTTGATTTAGGGTTTACGAGAGGGTCCAGCAGGGTTGCTATAATAATCCATCGCAGAATTCCGTACACACACATGCATACATGGGCCGACATGCAGGGTCGCTACTTGCTTATACACGGCACGATCTGGGGAGAACCCACAGTGTTGTGCAGCATATACACCCCTCTACCCCTCAGTCAGGCATTTACAGAGTGCCTCAGCGACACTTGGGGTTCATTACCCGACGTACTGTCACTTGTGGGAGGTGACTGGAATGATGTGCTGGACCCCGCCCGAGATAGATATCGCCCCACGGCGTCACATTACACACCTAAGAAGTCTCGGTTGGGGTTCCTGGTACGGACACTGGGCTGGGTGGACTCATGGAGGATCTTTCATCCCACAGACACCAGTTACATGTACTTTTCAATGGTACATGGGTCATTTTCCAGAATGGATTACATTTTCATTACCAGAGCTCACATCCCCAGAGTGGCTGTGATAGAGATTCTGCCCAGAGACCTGTCAGATCACTCCTGGCCCAAATTTTGTTACAAATTGGCGTCTGCCTTTAACCTATGGGATGCCAAGAAACCCACCATCCGCTTGTTTGATATTAGCCAATGTGTGGCCACCAGACACCAGAAGAAATAGTCTCTAATACAACTCGAAGCCCGGATACTTACATCTGAGAGAGGCACACAAGAGCCGGACGGCAATAGTGCTCGCAGACAACTGGCGGCTGAGCAGAAAAGATATCAAAGCCTCCTTCTTGATGAAGCTAAACATGTTTAGCAAGCCATGCAGAGCAGGATCTACCAATGAGGGGACAAGTCTGGGAAACTATTACACAGACTGTGCCAGTACACTCTAAACCAACAGAAATACCCATAATTACATCACCCACAGGACAGAGGTTATCTAACCTCACATCTATTGCTAAGACCTTTGCTGAATTTTACCGCTCCCTTTATACCAAGCACGAGGTCATTGTCCGACGCCGCGCATGATTCCTTTTGATGATCCTATCACACTCGAAGAATTAATCTCAGCGGTGTCTGGGATCGCATCTGGCAAATCACCGGGACCAAATGGGTTACCTAATGAGGTTTTTCAAGGCATTTGCATCTATACTGGGGCCACATTACCTCGCGACCCTAGACAAAGCCATCCAAAAGAAAATCCTGCCAACAGACTGGAGACACGCAGAAATCGTTGACTTCCTTAATCCAGGACGCCCCCCGGACCTCTGTTTATCCTATAGGCCAATATCTCTGTTAAACATTGAAGCATAGCTTTTAGCCAAAGTGCTGGCAAACAGATTCATCCCGCAGCTCACGGACTTTATCCATCACTATCAGACCGGCTTCATGCCGCAAAAATTGACCCGACACCACATCTGTAGACTTCACAAAGCCATTGCTGCCCTTGATTCTCTATACAGACCGGCTGCCTTGCTCTTGGTAGACATGGATAAGGCATTCGACTCAGTGAGTTGGACTTATATGTTCATCTTATTGAGGCACTTAAACCTGGGTACCCGCCTCATTGCATTGATTAGACTATCCTACACAGACCTTAGGGCATCCATGCCGGTGGCCGGAACTACATTGGCCCACTTTCCTATTCACCGTGGCACCAGTCCGGGGTGCCCCCTTTTACCCCTGCTATTTGCCCTGGCCATCGAGCCGCCAGCAGCCTGGGTAAGACGTGGTGCACTCTATCGTGGGTTCAAGACTTTGGGCATATCGGACTGTATAGCATTATAAGCAGATGACATCCTATTCTTCTTGACCGATCCCCACCAGACAGGGCCCCGAATACTCCAGGTCATGGCAATCTTTGGCGAGAAGTCTGAGCCTATACATAAACCCTACTAGGTCTCAAATATAGTCAATCAGGTTTCTGACCTAAACCTCTGACATCCATGGTTTTAGCCAATGTGTGAAGTTTCCAAAGACTTCTGGGTAAGTCAATATTGTGAGATCTAGGCAGGTCACACAACCCTAGACTCCCACGTATGTCTAGTTATCAGAAATGTCAATGTTTGGTATGTTTCCTTATGAGGCAGCTGATCTCATGCCCAAAATCCATAGCTACCCACATTGCAAAAAAGGGGTTGGTTTTGAGTGGAAAAACGTAATTTGTCTATGTTGCATTTTGAGGTCTTTCCTATTGTGGGTGCTGGGCACACAAGTGGATTACTGTTTTTATCTGGAGACATGTGGGAAGACTGTGTTGTAGGAAATTTGTGTATCCCTGCAGATTCCAAAACTTCCCCTCACAGACATGTGAGGAAAATACTTGCTTTAGCCAAAGTTTGAGGTTTTCAAGGGCTTCTATTTAAAAAAAACATCATGAGACCCACACTACACTGGACTTCCCTATTTGTCTAGCTCACAAAAATGTATGGGTTTGGTAGGTTTCCCCTCGGTGGTGGGCGAGCTGAGGCCTAAAATCCACAGCTACCCACACTGCAAAACAAGCATTGGTAAATGCATTAGTATTCACCTATGTGATTAATAATAAGCTGATTTTTGTTGTTAGTTGTAGTTTGCTGAGTAGTTGTACGATATAAGTTACAGAACGTCTGTTAAAGTGTCATGACTTGTTTATGTACAAAAAGGAAATATATTGTGCTACTAGTGGCATAGTGTGGGTAAGTAATAGCACATTTTTGAAAAATGAATATTAAATTGATGTAATAGCATTATTATGTGTTTAGAAGACTTCTTCTGGGCCCGATGCCACTGCACCTGCTGCACCATTCAAATAATGCCCCTAGTGCCTGCAAGATAACTGCATTTGTGACTGGCTGCTTAGTAGTAAACTATAGCAATATTGGTGTTTAAAGGAGTTATGACAACGTTGGGCCCCGGTGCCACTGCAACTGCTGCACTGTTCAAATCATGACCCTAGTGCCTGCAAGATAACTGCACTTGTGAATGCCTGTTTAGTAGTAAAATATAGCAATGTTTTGTGCTTAGTGGAGTTTTGACAACTTTTGGCCCCGGTGCCACTACACCACAAATCTGTTCTCTACAAGGTAACTGCAATAGTGACTGCCTGTTTAGTAGTCAAATATAGCAATATTATGGGTTTAGAGGAGTTCTGACAACTTTTGGGCAAGGTGCTACTGCACCTGCTACACTATTCAAATCATAACCCTGTTGTTTAGTAGTAAAATATAGCATAGATCTTGTATATTAACTTTATTTTTGACGACAATGTTTATTACAATATTTAGAATGTGATCATAATGACCAAATGGATTACGTTGAAACAATCAATCTGATAATGCCTACAAAGAAAGGTACTGAGGCATGAACAGGAAATGCCACAAACATTTTAAGACTAAAGTATCCGCTTTGCACAACTAAGTAAAAAAAAGCAAGCTTTCCAGCATACTTTTAGAAGATGTCTGCCTTTACAGTGAATGGGGCTTAAATAGTGTGAATAGCTTTAGTAGAAGTATCGTAAATGCATGCAGCCAGGGGAAGTTATAAAAAAAAAGTTCCATACAAAAAAGAATAAACACAGTAATTTGGTATTGGGAACTGATAAGAGCCCCTTTTAAGATATATTAAATACAAGAGATTTCACAAGCACAGCGCAAGAAACCTAAAAAGGGTTAGTTTTGATGGAAAAAAATGTATTTGTATATGTTGAGTTTTGGGGCCTTTCCTATTGGGGTGCAGCACCCACAAGTGCGGTACTGTTTTTATCATGAGACATTTAGGAACACAGAGTGGTAAGAAATTTGTGGATCTAAGCAGGTTTCAGAATTCTCCCTCAGAAATGTGAAGAAATTGTATGTTTTATCCAAAGTTTGAGGTTTGCAAGGGCTTCTGGGTAAACAAAGGTTAATGGGATCCACACAAGTCACATCTTCTTATCTCTATTAGGTGTCTAGTTTACAGAAATATCTGGGTTTTGGTAGGTTTCCCTGTGTACCGGCTGAGAAGAGAGCCCAGCTATCCACATTGTAAAAAAAAGCATTGAAATGTGATGTCTCCAGGTCATGTGTTGGGGTGTTTTGTGTCACAGCCACTAGACCCAAGTGGGATAACGATTTTATCGGGAGACACAGAATAGTAGAACATTTGTTATTACCAATTAGAATTCCATGTATCACATGTAAGTGTGGGTAATCACCAACCACCAATTCAGAAGTGTACAAATAACAATTGCTCCTACACTCAGTAACTTGTGCACATTTAAGAAATGTATAGGTTTCCTTCATACCCATCTTTTATAAATTATATTTTACCCTTGGTATAGCTGAGTGGTTGGAACACAATCAGAAATCATTAAAAAGATCCAGCTCAGTTATTGGCTCCAGGTGTTGTGTTTTTTTGGGAAAACCTATACATTATCACAACCTGAAGGGTCTACCGGACATTATGATATATTGTCTTAGTAAATCGGCAATTGTGACAAAACATTACAGATGAAAACATTGTCACCAACGCCTAGTTTTCCTAGTCATTTTCATTATTTGTTTTTTGTGTCAATGATTAGTTTATTTGGGGAAAACCTTTAGGGAACTACACAAATGCTGAATTCAAAATATTGTCTACTTTCAGGAATTCAGAGCTTACAAGGATCACCATTGGGTTTCACACCTGCTTCCAGCATTGCAAAGTAGGTGGAAACTACAAACATTAGAAGCAAGCATTGGCAAAGCATTGGGCCTCGTTGACCAGAGAGCTATTGGCTTTGTCAATGTTTTTAGACATGTTGTGCAGCAAAGCATGTCTGAAAGTACAAAAATGTTTTATAAAGTGGTGGCCATGTCATAGTGCTTTTTCTTCATCGCTGGAGGGACAGAAGGGGGGGTGGGAGACAACCTGGCAAGGGAAAGTGTGGGGGGACACAAACAGGATGGGGGAAGCTCTATGATGCGGCTAGCGCTGGCCACAACATATCGCTTCAGTTTTGTTTATTGCAGAGTGGGATGCGGAAGGCAGCACAGGAGGTGGGAGGAAACATGGAGGGGGCTTATGGGCAGGAGGGAAGATATACAACAGAGGGTGGGAGGGAGAGACGGGGTAAGCTGACGTCAATGGAGGGTGGGTAAGAAATGGTGGGGGCAAACTGACAACTATGGAGGGATGGAAGGATGGGCTGGGCACAAGCAGAGACAGCAGAGCCCCATCGTGTGGGAAGTGCATGAGAGAAACAGCTCAAAAAGACACACTCTGTTGAGTGCCTAAACACAAATAAAAAATGAATGCCTAAAAAAATGAACAGTTTAATGACAGATGTAATACATCCATTCTCTAAGGGAGAGACAAACAGAAGAAAATGAAGGAAGCTTACAACAGCTGACTAATAAAAAGCAAGGAAATGAGAGTCACAATGAAGCAAATCAATCCGAGCCATGGCTAGAAAACAAAATCTTTCAAAGTGACAGTGCATGCGCTGTCTAGGCAAGACCTAAAAATTGACTACTTCTTGGAAAATTGTTAAAACAATGGTAACAAAACGGTTAGTTTTATACTTCTCAGCGTGTTCCTGAAAGCAGGGAACAAGGTGAGCCTAGCACAACCAATCTTTTGTTGATGCCATTTTTTGAGAAAAGAAAAAATATTGGGCAGCATTTTTCACCATTCTTCTAAGAAAAACAAATACCTATATTCTGGGTATTTTCTTGGTTGCCTCCCAGGGAAACCTACAAGCCCTGTGTACCTTTAGAATCCCCAGGATTTTGGACCAAGCATTGGTAAAGCCAACAGGTCTGGCTTTAATAAACAGCTGTGTTAATGATGGAGCGGGTAATGCAAAAAGTTGTGTATACCCTCCCCATTTTGCATGTTTATGCTAATTAAATTAATTATTAAATTATAATCGAACTAATGGATTGAAGTGGAAATTATTAATCAACCTTATTAATGACTGAAATACACGTGGGATTGCTTTGCATGACTTTATTAATTCGTAAACTAAATTATGTACTCATACTAATGATAGACAATTAGAATATTGCATAATATATGTTGCTTTTGTGATGTATTTGTGATTTGTGCTTTATCTAGTAAGTATAAACCGCTTGAGTGTTGCGTATTGCTAGATAAATACACACACATATGGGTATTAGTGAGGGAATAACATTTATTTAGTCATTTCTATGTATTAATTACGCTTTGTGTTTCTTTTGCTTAAGTTGACCATTTGTGCCTGCCACAAAATGGCTGCCTCAGGTATCTAACCTGACCGTCGACGCTACATGAGGTTTGGGGTGAAGTGCGCCTGCACGAACGCCAGCTACAGTGGCCTCGTCATGACCCTAACCAGACTGTACCCACCAAGGTCACCCTGGGAAGCAAGCCAGCTTTTCAGAAAGAACAATAAGACGCCTTTTAAAACCGGAACAAGCAAGACTGATGATCTAAGAGACATTATTTTGTGTGAACCCTGTCAGACGATTTTCGATTGTCCAATCAGAGGAGCTGAAAACCCATACTTGTTACATTTTGTCAATGATTTTTTACTATAAATTATGGTAGAATAGAGAGGTTGGTGCGGGTTCGTTTTTGGCTTTTCTCGATTTCCTGACGTTATGCTGACAGAGAGGATGGTGACGCTGCAGGACAGCTGTTTCCCTGAATCTTTGATGGACTGAATTAATGCCCAAACTCCTGATGAACTGAAATTACTAAATTTGATGGGCATAGATCTGCAAGACTACCAGATTTGACTTAGAGGACGACAATTAGCCAGAATAGGTAAATATTATTGGCGACTTGATTAAGTGAATGATTTAATTTGCATTAATTAGATAAAGATTGAATTGATCAACTACAAATGAGTTAGGTTGTTTATTCATCGAAGATGTATTAGTTTAAAGGTAAATTAGAGAATTGAAAGTCAACCTAAACCTGCAACTAACTGATCCATCCCGATTTATGAGCGGAATACTAAAAGGTGAAGTTCAGGGCTTAATGAGTATCAGAAGGTTGCGTAGATTCGTTGCTCATTAGGGAAAAAAGGTAATTCCTTTCATGTCAGCGTTTGGAAGATAATCGCCTCCTGAGAAACACAGATTGATGGTGAATGAATGTTGGTGTTATGGGCCCCACCAGCGAATGTATGGATAGTGTATGTTTGTGAGATCTTTGGTCTGTGACGGAGGGAGGGATTTTGTACTCCATGCTGCAGCAGTTTTTCTGGTAGCAGTATGATGGTTGTTATTGTTTTGGTTTGGTGATTATTGCTTGTACATTGCTTATTGATTATTGGTCATTGATTGATATTGATTTATGTACTAACACTCTATGTTGAGTTGCGTTGAGTTATATGTTGTTTGCACGGCTTCTGGGATGTAGGAAGTTTGTAACGGTTCCGTAGTAGAGCAGAGGTAAGCGCTGCTCTCTTGTTGCCCTGTAGGTACACAGGGGAAACGTGTGACAATTTGCACAACGCATTGCCTGGGTTCGATTCGGTAGCATCGTCGTGTGTTGCCATTAGAAGACATTTATAGTGTGAGAGAAGTGTGTATGATAGCGAAGGTTACCTGTGAAATTCTGGTCTTAGGTACCAGGGATCCAACTGGCATTCCGATAACGCTTATCACTGGAAAGGTAATAGGTACTCTCTGAGCTTGTTAGAAGGACAAAGAAGAGGTAAGCGCTGCTTTGTTAACGTATGTCATAATTCTGTAGTAGGACAGACTGTTCGCTGTTCTCGGGAAAGACAGGATTCTGTATGAATGTACTACATTTTCTAGTGTGAAAGTGCGTGAGTGTAAAGGCATTTTGGTTAATTGCGAAACTCTGGGTTTATTTCTCAGGAGCATTGGGTCTCCAACTATGTGTCTTAAATACTAGAGAAATAATTAGCTAATGCTTGTTAGAAGGGTGAAGTAGAGGGATGTGCTACTTTATCAACGGAAGTAACGATTCCGTAGTAGGGCAGAGATAAGCGCTGCTCTCGGGAAAGACGGAATTCTCATGAGAAAGGTCTTTTGCTATTCTTTGGTTAGCGAAGCGGACAATGGAGACGTTTCTATGTTGTTACTAACAGAAGTGTAGAAATTGAAACAAAAACTTACTGAGCAGATTTGTAAAGGAGGGGTAGACAGGAGCATGAGCTACCGCAGCGGCTACTGACGTCAGAACGACCTCGCTGGGAATGGGCAGTTGGTCAGAACTGTGAAACGGTTTAAGAAGGACAAACCGGTCAAACTAGGGAAGCTCAGTTACTTCCTCCACCGAAAACCCCCGCATCCTTTATGATTGCGAAATATGGGTATCATACTTGTATTTGGTTAGACACTTGGGTGAGATACACGAAAGAGAACGGAGTATTAGCTTTTCCAGAACATGGTTCATTTAATTTGGCTGTTTTGAGAAATTTGAGAGAGAAAATGATGAATTTGGAACCAAGACCTAGACCGACACAGTTTGAGGCTTTGACGGAATGGGAAGACGAAATGCATGAACGAGAGAGACAAAGAAATGGTAGAGGATATAGGTACCTGTTTGGAAGACCATACGGACATGAAACGCATAATGATCGAATGAGATGATGGTGGGATGCGAGTATGACTGAGGGTTTGTTCCCTGTAAGAACTGCAGGAGAGAATGAAGGACGAAAGTGCGTAGAAAAGAGGCATAATGTGGAGTCAAGAGGGTATGGAGTGAATGAGTCCGAGGATGATGTTCTTGATGATATGTTCTATAAGAATCCACCACCGTATCGACCAGAACCAGAAATATTAACCCCAAGTGCCCCAATGAGAGAAACAGTACGAATTTTAAAATCGGAACCAGAATCCCAAAGTTTGGGTAAAAACAATGCTATTAGAGAGGTAGAAAAGAGGTCGGAAGAAAGAACAGATGGAGAAAAATCCGCAGAATTAGCAAAAACGACGCTAGAATTAACTGAGAAAATAAGAGAATTGACTAAGAATCTAGAAGCGGTAACTGTTCCAGTAACGATAGGTCCAGTAATGCCCATTTTTGACAAGCAGAAGGACAGTGAGCATTGTTTGACAGTCCCTTATAGAAGTAATCAACCGGTTGAACAACCAAGAGTGAGTCAGAATGAGAATCCATGGAGACAGACTATGAGTATAATTGAACCAAATTTTTCAAATAACCCGTTTGTAGGTGAGAACTGTGCAGAGAGACGTATGACAATGATAGAGACAGTGTCAGAAACACAAAAAGTATTTGGACAAGGAAATGTAGAGAAGCCAGTAGGACCATCGACAGAGGAGTTAAGTGAATGGTTAAGAAGCTTGCAGAGAAAAGACAAAGAATCCCAATCAATTGATGTGGCCAAGTTACGAATGGTATTGGAAGAATCAATAGTAGGGATTATCCCAACAGAAAAATTGAAAACCTATCAGGATGAAGAATTACTATTTTTGTGCAAAAGTGTGACCTGGAGAGCGAAAAACTTACATGAAAGGTTAGAAGAAGTGGCAAATGAGATGGGTATTGATATTTAAAAGGTAAAAGCCTTACAGAAACCATATCGAGTAGATTTCACCGAAAAGGATATTGAAAACATGAACACCACAGGACGAATAGGTCAGATTAAGAACATAATCATTTTATTGATAAAATGGGGAGATGTGGATAAATGGAGAAGCAGGTGGTATAGAAAACGTGATGATGCCTCAGATAAGACATTTTCAGCATTTCCTGTAAGAGAAAAGGAAAAGGTAGTGACAGAATGCCCTATGAGAGAGATTCCAGGAGGAGGATATGTACATGTTAAATGGACGAGACAGGATATTTTGTCTTTTACGAATGATTTCCCTCGACTGCGTGAGAAGCCCGTCGAGTGGTACAGGCAGGTAGACAGATTTGTAAAATTGTCTAAAGTACTATGGATTGATTTGAATAGTCTATTTGACATAATTGTACCAGCAGATTTATGGACAGAGTGCGAGCTCATGATAAATTGGCCAACTCAGGAATATCCTAGGGATCCTATAACAGGAGCTCCAGACCCCGAGGTAATGAAGAAATATGAGCAGGTTATGGTATTTTTGAAAAACAAAGTGTCCCCTAAAGAGACAGATTGGGTAAAAATTGATCGAACACATCAAGAAAGTAAAGAGTCAGTACATGCATATTATGAGAGGCTAATACTAGCTTTTAAGCAGTTTAGCGGAGATGAGAATTTGAGTAAAAAAGGATTTGAGTCACTTTGTATACAGATTTGTATATGGTTTACGTCCAGAAATTGGTGAAATGATTAAACGGCATACGGTAGATTGGCAAAACAAGAAAATAGACAAAGTATTGAGACATGCTAAATATTTCAGTGATGAACTTGAAGCAAAACAGCGGAAACTAAAGGAGAAGGCAATGTGGGCACAGGTAAAAGTAGCAGAGAGACAAGAAGCACAATTAGTGGAACAAGCAGGGTCAAAGCCGAAATTTAATCCTGGGAAAAATAAAGGGAATATTTAGGAAGCTAAAAAGAAATTTCCATGTCCTAATTGTGGTAGGTTAGGGCATTGGAAATCCGAGTGTAAATTTCCCCCAAGTACTAATAATGAAAATCCATCATTGAACCCACAGGTGCAGCATGAGGTGAGTGGTCAACTGCAGCAACAGCAGCAAGTTGTTACCCCAAAGAATCAGGTGCCAAAACCGCCTTTTCCACAGAGCCGAAACTCACAGAAGTATAGTAGTGAATCGGGATTCTACAATGAAGAACAGGTAAATAAATAAGCTGCCACGAGCTAGCGCTGCTTCGCAGTATTGGCTGCAACGCGATGAAAGTGACTCAGAAGAAAGTTATTGACGGTGCCGAAGGGAGGAAGGAGAGTGCGTACTTGGCACAACTCTAGAAGTAGACCAGACAGGACCATTTGTAGATGGGAAGGTTAATGAGGAAAATATTACTTTCGTAGTGGATACTGGTGCTACTCGATCAACTGTTAGATCAGCTGATATTAAAAATCTTCCTCTCTCGGATGAAACGATCCAAGTAGTTGGTGTTTCCAACAGACAGATTAAAACATACCTTACAGAACCAGTGAAAGTTAGCATAGGGAACTTTTCAGAAATGCACCGCTTTGTGGTGTGTGACACCAGTCCTGTGAATTTATTAGGTAGGGACCTGTTGTCCAAAATGAATTGCACTATATTCTGTACTCCGGATGGAATAGCTTTTGAAACACCGGATGATGGTGTACTGTATAAGATGACCATAGCTAACAGAGAAAATGAGGTTACTGAAACATATGCTGTATTCAACCCTGATGAATTACCTAAAGAATTGAAACAGTCTGTAAAAGCAGAAGTTTGGGATTTCACTGGAGAAGATGTAGGGCTAATGAGAAATGTAGATCCAATAAAAATAACAGTAAAGGAAGGAGTAACATACCCAAATGTCCCGCAATATAAATTGACACCTGAGATAATTGAAGGAGTAACTCCTGTAATAGAGAAAATGATCAGGCAAGGGATCTTGAGAGAAATAATGAGTAGTCCATGTAATTCACCAATAATGGGACTGAAAAAGCCTAATGGGAAATTAAGGATAGTTCAAGATCTGAGAAAGGTGAATAAAATTGTGGTATCATGTTGCCCCATTGTACCAAATCCATCAGTGATCTTATATCAGATTCCCCATGATGCAGAATGGTATACAGTAATTGATCTGTGTCATGCTTTCTTTTCCATCCCATTGCACCACGACAGTCAGCAAATATTTGTGTTTCGTTTTGGCGAACGTATTTTGGCATGGTGCCGAATCCCAGGGGTATACAGAAAGCCCCTCAATATTTAATCAGTTATTGAAAAAGTCTTAGGAGAGTCTAGAAATGCCTGAAAATTCAGTATTAGTTCAATACATTGACGACCTTTTGGTGGCGTCAAAAACACGTGAAGCTTGTGAGGTAGACACGATAGCCTTGCTAAATCATTTGGCAGATGGAGGACTTAAATTGTTACCATCAAAATTACAGTTTTGCACAAAGGAAGTACAGTACTTAGGACATAACATTGAGAAAGGACTAAGAAAAATAACAATAGACAGAATCAGAATTATAAAAGGAATGAGAGCTCCCATGACTCAAAGAGAGGTGAGAATGTTTTTGGGAATGATTGGATACTGTCGTCAGTTGATCAGTAATTTTTCTTTGATTGCCAAACCTTTGGTACGACTGACGAGAAGTGATGTCAAAGATCCCATTGGTTGAACAAGGAGGAATTGGCAGCATTTAGAAAATTGAGAGATGGTTTGTGTGAAGCACCTGCATTAGGTATGCCTGACTATGAGAAAGAATTCGAGTTGTTGCAGTGAGAGAAATGGATGTGCACTTTCTGTGTTAATACAGAAGCATGGAAAATTTAGGAGACCAATTGCATATTTTTCATCAATGCTTGATCCAGTAGCTGTAGCTTTACCTGGATGTTTGAAAGCGGTAGCTGCAACTTGCTGAAGTTTGGAGCAGAGTGAAGGAATTGTGATGGGATATCCAGTGACAGTGTTTGTACCTCATGATGTAGCGATTCTGTTAACAAGGAGTCGTACTCAGTATATGACACACAGTAGGCTGACTAAGTATGAAAAGGTCATATTAGGTGCAACTAATGTGAGTCTTGCAAGCTGTTTGAATGTGAATCCTGCAACATTGTTGCCTGATGCTGAGAATGTGGAAGTAAGAGATGAAGTAGATCATGATTGTTTGGACGTCATTGATTTTTGTACAAAACCACGACCAGATATGAAAGATGTACCTTTACCAGAAAGTGATTTTGTGATGTTCGTTGATGGGTCATGTTTGAGAACAGATGAAGGAGTGCTGAGTGCAGCGTATGCAGTGTGCACAGTCGCAGCAGTAATAGAAGCATCCTATCTGAAAGGAGTAAAATTGGCCCAAGTAGCAGAGCTTGTGGCTTTGACTAGAGCATGCAAGATTGGGAAAAGTGTGAGAGTGACTGTGATAACTGATAGCCAGTATGGCTTTGGAGTGGTCCACGACTTTGGCCAACTATGGCTACAAAGAGGTTTCCTGACCTCGAGTGGAACTCCTATTAAGAATGCTGAAGTGGTTGGAAATTGCTTGAGGCGATACAGCTGCCTAGACAATTGGCTGTTGTAAAATGTGCTGCTCATAGTCAAGGTGGTGATTATATCGCCACAGGAAATCGATATGCAAATGACATGGCACAGTATTGTGCACGTAATCAGAATTCGGTCAATCGGGCTAAGGAAAGAGAAATGTCTTCTTGCTCATTGATGTTTACTAACATTGTAGGAACTTGGGAAGAGGTAAGACAGTTGCAAGAAGAGGCAGGAGATGAGGAAATGAAACAGTGGGTAAAAGCAGGATGTGCCCCAAGGGAAAAGGATCATGTGTGGGTCTACCGAGATGGAAGACCAGTTATGCCTGATAGCATGATGTCTACCATGGCACGGATGTATCATGGCCAGGGACACATAGGGAGAGATGCCATGATCAGGTCATTTAAGCAGACCTGGTACAATGCAAAATTCAGAATTGTAGCAGGATGTCTTTGTCAAAGATGCTTAATATGTCTGCAATACAATCCTGGGAGAAAGACAGTAGTGAGTCTGGGAACAATAGGTCGAGAAGGAGGGCCTTTCACCAGAATGCAAGTAGACTTCATTGAGATGCCTCCCTGTAATAGACTGAGGTATGTTTTGGTTGTGGTCTGCCTATTCTCTAGGTGGGTGGAAGCATTTCCAACAAGGAGAAATGATGGGATGACAGTAGCCAAACTACTGCTGAGAGAGTTCATCCCTAGGTTCGGGTTCCCAGTGACCATTGAATCAGACCGAGGAGGACATTTCCATAATAAGATTGTAGGATTAATTTGTGAAGCATTGAATGTACAACAGAAACTACATTGTGCCTACCGACCAGAGGCTTCTGGTGTGGTTGAACAGATGATATAAAAAATAGAATAGGGAAAATGTGTTTAGCCACAGGTATGAAATGGCCTGATGTCTTGCCTCTGGTACTCATGACTATTAGATCAATTCCAGACAGAACTACAGGATTAAGTCCTCATGAAATAATCATGGGACGAGCCATGAGACATGTATTTATACCAGTCAACAAGCTGATGACTATAACTGATGACATGGTGTTGGAATACTGTATAGGTCTGGCTGACGCAGTTCATTCTGTGTTTCATCAGGTTGGAGCGGATGCCACCACACTTGAAAAGAAGCCAGTCCATGATCTGAGCCCAGGTGACTGGGTAAGGATAAAGGTCCACAGAAGAAGAAATTGTTTGGTTCCAAGGTGGGGAAAACCAAGACAAGTCATTCTGACCACGACAACAGCTGTGAAGTGTGCTGGACTGAAAAACTGGATCCATGCAAGTCACACATTGAGAATTCCAAATCCAGTGGACAGCACAGGAAAATAATATTTTAATGAATCAGAATCAAGTACTGAGTCAGATGATGAAGAGTCAAAAACACGAGAAAACTCTGAAAGGGGGGGAAACGGAACCAAGTCTAACTTTAGTCCCCAGAAGTAGCTCTCTGAGAAGAAGATTGCAGATTTCTGAATCCAGAGATTCTGGAACCGAACAAGAGACGCAAGGTTCTAAAAAAAAACACAGAAAGAAAAGAGGGAGAAATACTGAAGAAACAATAAAAGAAATTCGTGAAAAGAAAGTACCAGATGAGAGACTGAGAGAAATTCCACCGGAAGTAACAAATTTAAGTGAACAAGGGACAGGTACAGAGAGAGAGGGACAGATTTCTGCGGAAGACCCCTGAAGAGGTGTAGGGAACTGCAACATCCAGTTAGGTGAAGGGACAAGTAGCCAGCAGGAAGATTGCGTGTCGGAGATCCGAGGAGGGACAGAAGTAGGGAAAACAAAACAAGTGGTGGAAGAAGAAATTGTTGAAAAGACAAAGCAAGTTGAGACAGAGTCTGAAGAGAGTGAAAATGAAATACCTGAAGGTCGAGTTCTAAGAAAGAGAGCTTGGAGGAATGAAAAGAACGACAAAGGAAGTAAAGTAAAAAGAGTTGCAAAGGATGACATTTGGCCCAATAAAATAAGGAAATTGAGATATCGACTGACACAAGTGAATTCACCAAGAGCTGAACAGGTGAATGAAGTAACAAGTCAAGAGAAATCAAAAGAAGACGAAACAACTGAGAATAAAGAAAGCAAAAGAACAAGGAAACCTAACCAGAAGTATAAGTCACCGGAATGGACATACGTGGCTCTGCCTGAAAAGGGAGAAGAGGCAGATAGTCAAGGAAATCCAGAGGAGGCTGTACTGAAAGTGGTTGAAGAAGAGGAAGAATCGGAAATCCTGAGAGTTCTCTTGTCCGACATTGGAGAAGAAACGGAAGTTCAGGAAATTCTGTATTTGGATGACGAGAGAAAAGTGAAGAATGATGAGATGCCAAACTGAATAAATCAAGAAAGCTGTTAATGAAGAAAATAAGAAATTAAGTCAAAAGATAGATACTGGTAGAACCAAATATGTGTTAGAGCCTTAGGTTAGAAAACTAGTTGTGAAGTGAAAGAGGCTAAGTCAAAAGACACGGTCCATTTTAACAAAGATGGCTAACATAGATAGTAGCAAAGGTAGATGTACATTCATGAAAAGATGGTGTAAAATGTGTTGTTGTTGTACAGGATTATTAATGCTTTTATGGAGCATCCTTGCTCTTGGTATTTCTTTTAAAGTCACTATAGATACATTAGAAGGACATAGTGAGAACAAAACTAATATAGGGAAGATTCCAAAGGTAGTTCCAACTAGAATAGATAACAATTATTTACATAAAGACTGGTCAATCACAGATTTTTCTAATAATGTGTTTTCAAAATTATTGTATGAATATGTAAAGACAATGGATGTAAGGGACTGCTACGTGTGCATGCAGTTACCTGCCTCTGTTTCTGAAGGAGTGACTTATCATCACCTTCCAGCAACGTATGGAATAACATGTAGTGTAATAGCTAGTTAATTTTATCAGACAGGAAAATTAGAATATTATTTTTCAGATGTAGATAACATTTTTGCGCAAGTGCCTTCTTTTAATAAACTTAACAAATTAAAACCTGCTAGGGTATTAGGTGAATTTTTCCTAGAAACTAAAGAACTAACATTAGAATATATTTTTAGAAACAATTTGACGTGCAGTTTGAAGAAAGAAGAAAGGACATTCTTAGACATGGTTGAAGAAAGGAGACTGAAAATGCAAAGAAAGGCAGCAGAAGGGAAAGTGGAGAAAACAGTCTGGGATGTAGAAAGAGAAAAACACTTGAAAGGAGAAGCTAGTCCAACTATAGCTTAAGATTGGCCTCAAAAAGGGAAATTTTCTTTTCGAAGGAATCAAACTGTGTATGATAATTACTTTCTAGGTAATAGTGAATGCCATGATACATACCGAATCATGGGTGGATGGGGATTTAAAGGTGGAAAAGATCCAGTCTTTCCTGGATTATATTTTATTTGTGGCAACAGGGCATATTATCGTTTGCCAGACCATTGGTATGGCACATGTTACGTAGGCCTGGTTTTTCCGAAAAATGTTCATATGGATAGAGGAGAAGATGGTGTACATGGTTTAAGTAATAATTTAGTGCGGAGTAAGCGAGAATCTTGGGCAGAAATTGTAGGTGACATTTTTGGACCATTGATACCAGCAGTGGGAATATCTCTGAATGCAAACAAAATTAGAAGACTTTCAACAGTAGTGGATCGCTTGTCAACAAGCACCGCTGGAGGATTTTTATTGGTAGACATTGAAATGGTTGTCATGCGTGCTATGGTAATGCAAAATCGACTTGCCCTTGATATATTATTGGCAAAAGAGGGTGGAGTCTGTGGAATGCTGAAAGTTCAACATTGTTGTACTTGCATTCCTGACGAAAGCAAAGATCTGAAAATTTATATTAGGAATATTACTGAATTGCATGATGAAATTGTACCACTGGAGGTTGAAGGTGTTTGGGAAAAGATCGGAAAGAAAATAGCTACTATGAAAAAGTTCTTAGTAAAGCTTGGTAGTACATTTATAGGCAAAATATTGTTTCCATTAACATGTGTGATTTTCATAATATTAGTGATAAGATTAGGTTGTATTTGTTGTAAAAATAATAAAAACAAGAAAAGAGTAAAAAGCGAAAAATTAAGAAGAAAAGATAAGAAACATGAAAGGGAAATTGAGGAGATAGAATTGGAGGAGTGGAAGGAGAGTATGTATGAATCAGCAAAAAGAGAAGATGTAGGTGAAACTGAATTATGATTAAGAGCAAGAAAACATTTTAAAGATTCCGTAAAAGACAGAACAAAAACTTTGGTTGGTATGGTGATAAAATCACCAAAGGGGGGATTGATGGAGCGGGTAATGCAAAAAAATGTGTATACCCTCCCCATTTTGCATGTTTATGCTAATTAAATTAATTATTCAATTATAATCGAACTAATGGATTGAAGTGGAAATTATTAATCAACCTTATTAATGACTGAAATACACGTGGGATTGCTTTGCATGACTTTATTAATTCGTAAACTAAATTATGTACGCATGCTAATGATAGACAATTAGAATATTGCATGATATATGTTGCTTTTGTGATGTATTTGTGATTTGTGCTTTATTTAGTAAGAATAAACCGCTTGAGTGTTGCTTATTGCTAGATAAATACACACACATATGGGTATTAGTGAGGGAATAACATTTATTTAGTCATTTCTATGTATTAATTACGCTTTGTGTTTCTTTTGATTAAGTTGACCATTTGGGCCTGCCACAAAATGGCTGCCTCCGGTATCTAACCTGACCGTCGACGCTACATGAGGTTTGGGGTGAAGTGCGCCTGCGCTAACGCCAGCTACAATGGCCTCGTCATGACCCTAACCAGACTGTACCCACCAAGGTCGCCCTGGGAAGCAAGCCAGCTTTTCAGAAAGAACAATAAGACGCCTTTTAAAACCGGAACAAGCAAGACTGATGATCTAAGAGACATTATTTTGTGTGAACCCTGTCAGACGATTTTCGATTGTCCAATCAGAGGAGCTGAAAACCCATACTTGTTACATTTTGTCAATGATTTTTACTATAAATTATGGTAGAATAGAGAGGTTGGTGCGGGTTCATTTTTGGCTTTTCTCGATTTCCTGACGTTATGCTGACAGAGAGGACGGTGACGCTGCAACACAGCTGTTTCCCTGAATCTTTGACGGACTGAATTAATGCCCAAACTCCTGATGAACTGAAATTACTAAATTTGATGGGCATAGATCTGCGAGACTACCAGATTTGACTTAGAGGACGACAATTAGCCAGAATAGGTAAATATGATTGGCGACTTGATTAAGTGAATGATTTAATTTGCATTAATTAGATAAAGATTGAATTGATCAACTACAGAATGAGTTGGGTTGTTTATTCATTGAAGATGTATTAGTTTAAAGGTAAATTAGAGAATTGAAAGTCAACCTAAACCTGCAACTAACTGATCCATCCCGATTTATGAGAGGAATACTAAAAGGTGAAGTTCAGGGCCTAATGAGTATCAGAAGGTTGCGTAGATTCGTTGCTCATTAGGGTAAAAAGGTAATTCCTTTCATGTCAGCGTTTGGAAGATAATCGCCTCCTGAGAAACACAGATTAATGGTGAATGAATGTTGGTGTTATGAGCCCCACCAGCGAATGTATGGATAGTGTATGTTTGTGAGATCTTTGGTCTGTGACGGAGGGAGGGATTTTGTACTCCACGCTGCAGCATTAACACATACAAAACACAAGGACAAATGTAGTTTGCATGTCTAGCTAAGGGCCATTTCTTGCAGTTCAAACAAACATTCAGGTTTATATGGGACTGGGAGAATATTAACCCTTGATAATGAGTTTTTGCTACAATTTGTGAAGGCAGATGGGCTTCCAATATCTTTCATCCTGTATCAAAAAACTTTAATGTAGGCATAGGAGAGTGGGCGCAGATGATTCAGATTGTTATACCTGTCAGCCTTTGAGTGGTCCTCCCCAAACGTTTTGCCCTCCTCACCCATTTTTCATGATCTCATTTTTGCTAGCATTAGGACTCTGCACACTTTACCACTGCTAACCTGTGCGGAGTACTTGAGTTCTCTCCGCTAAACATGGTAACATTGTCTCATACCCAACTGGCAGATTTAATGTACTTATAAGTCCCTAGTAACTTGGCAGGACCTGTGCCCAGAGCCTGTAAATTAAATGCTACTAGTGGGACTGCAGCACTGTTAGTGCCACCCACTCAAGTAGCTCTTTAAACATGTCTCAGGGCTGCCATTGCAGAGCCCATGTATCCAGTTTTAATCTGCCATATCGACCTGCCAAAATACACCTTTTGCCAGGTCCAAACCTTCCTTTTTAGGTCTCGCCTGAGCCAGCGCATGCTCTGCTCTGGCGAGACTTTTAGTGTGGCCTACAGCTTGCGTGCATGTGCGCGGGCGCGCGCTAACGAGCAGAGGCGCCATATGGCTTTCCTCGTCATGCTCATTAAGCGCATCGCTCGCCGCACTTGATCGCGGTCGCGATCACTTTCACTTTAGTGGCGGCACGGCCGTGTCTCTTTCACGGCCGCGGGGCCGATGCATGCTTTTTTTTTTTTTAAACTTGCAGCGCGAGGCACGCATTTTTGTGAGATTTTCGCTTTGTTTCTGGAGGATGCCTGGCGAACACGGAGCCTAGGAGCTCAGTGAGAATGTGTCTATCGCTAGGCCATGTGCATCCTCGAGCACCCGCCCTCCAGTTCTCTGTCTCTTTGCCCCCGCCCCCCTCTCTTCGACTTGATAATCTTGATCAGCAGCTGTCACAGGGCCGGTCTGCGGAATGTCAGGAGTTGACATCCCAGGGCCTCCCCAGAGGAGGCTGTCACATGTCCACCTCTCACCTGCACGCGTGTTCACCCACGCAGCTCTCTGAAACAGACAGACAGACAGCCGGGTGGCTCACGTTCAGCATCGCTCCTTTTTTGTTATATTCATTGTCTTCCTTCTCGTCTTCATTCTTCGCCTTTTTGCCCACTTGTCCTCCCCTTCTGTCCCTCCACACGTCTTTCTACGCATGACTCACACACCACGTCATCACCTCCATTCAGACGCCTCATCTCTGTTCTCATCACTAGGCCTTCCTCCGCCTCTATCTCCTTTCCACCTCTCACACACCAGGACTTACCTTCCATCCACTCCTGTTTAGCCCTCTTTCCCTAACACACCGTGTCTTTGTCTCCTTCCGCTCTGTCTCCTCACGCCAGTCATAATGCCCCCCCACTCCTGCCTGTCTTCCCCGTTTTCACTCACTAAGTCTTCCTTTCCCTCTGTTCTGTCTCTCCCTCCTCCCCATCACACGCATATCGGGTGTTAATTTAACTCCATTCCAAACGACGTTCCACGTCACTCACACACCAAGGCTTCCTTTCCAGCCAGTGCTTTCAATGGGCGGGCGCTATCAGAACTAAGAACCCGCATTTCTTTCATATGGATAGAGGAGAAGATGGTGTACATGGTTTAAGTAAGAATTTAGTGCGGAGTAAGCGAGAATCTTGGGCAGAAATTGTAGGTGACATTTTTGGAGCATTGATACCAGCAGTGGGAATATCTCTGAATGCAAACAAAATTAGAAGACTTTCAACAGTAGTGGATCGCTTGTCAACAAGCACCGCTGGAGGATTTTTATTGGTAGGCACTGAAATGGTTGCCATGCGTGCTATGGTAATGCAAAATCGATGGATGGTACCTGCCCCTCTCAGCACTGCACCAAAGCTTGTAATGGGAGAGTACCGACACTTAGCAGCAGCAAACAGCTACTCTGCAACCAGAGTACTAGTAATTCTATATTTCATTTTCAAGCACAGTTTCCAGCCACTTGGCCACCTCCTC
Organism: Triturus cristatus; assembly: GCF_964204655.1. Lineage (NCBI taxonomy): Eukaryota > Metazoa > Chordata > Amphibia > Caudata > Salamandridae > Triturus > Triturus cristatus. The sequence goes on from NC_140590.1 coordinate 235,197,189, forward strand.
TCTCTTCTAACCAGTCACTCATTAGGCCTTTCTCTGTCTCCCTCTCCTACCCTGGCACCCACATATTTGGTTTTGTTCTCTCTCTTGCCTCTGTCTTCCTTATCCCCACTCACAAACCCAGCCTTCTCTACTCTGTCTTCCACTCTCCTCCATATCAGGCTCTTGCTCACCAGTTGCTCATCTGTTTCCCTTTCTTCTGCTATTTACAGTCTGTCACCCTCTCTTCACAGGTCTTCTTTTCCATTCCGTCGTGCCTCTTCTTTCCTGCCCATGGCACATTATCTCTCCTTTACCACCAACCTGCCTCACTCTGTCATCCTGAACTCCCACACCACGCCTTCTTTCCTCTCCTCTGTCTTTCATCCCTCCTCTCACTCACTTCATGGCTAATGTTCCCTTCCATCTGTCTCTAACCTCCTCTGTCCTACACACATAATGCAATTATAATTGCATTCATATAGTGCTTACTACCCCTGATGAAGCATCGAAGCGCTCATCTGATCTAATATTCCTTCCTACTCGTTCTTTTCCTTTCTTCATCTGTCGTCACTCACAAATCAGGTCTTCCTTTCCCTCCGCCTCCTTTCACACTTCCACATCGAGCACAGCTGGTTCAATTATTCCCATGTGGTACGGGTGACTTTAAGCCGGTCTTGGCATTTCAAAAAGCAGCAGTGAGAATGCTGGAACTGGTAGCCCATCTTTCTTATGCGACAAGTAAAACTACAAGTCCCAGCATGTTTAGGCTTAGACAATAGGTCTCGCTTTTGGGACCTTATAAGTATTTAGTTATGCAGCACAATATCCTTGGTGCAACAACATCAACTGTTGCATGGCTAAACACTTATAAGGTCCCAAAAGCGAGACCTATTGGCTATGCCAATGCTTGTTTATATAAGTCAACCCTAGGGTAGGCCCTGGACAGTCAAAGGACAGAGTGCAATGTATTTAAAAAGGAGGGCATGTACTTTTACATTGTTGCATGCCTTGGTAGTCAAAAACTCTTAAATTAATGTTTCACTACTGCTACGCCTTTTCGCTCTCAGAAGATAACACTGAAGTTGCCTTATTGCATTTTAAGTGTCATTTCCAGATGGGAAGCGATAGATAGTTCATGTTTGCTGTCTCTGGAATCACAATTTAAAATCCTAACTTATGCTGAAGTAGGATTTTAAATTGTGATTCTGAAAATGCCACTTTTAGAAAATTAAAAAAATGGGACTAGACCTATTAAGGACAATGAGGGCCAGGGTACTTTAAAACTGATACAAAACAATTACCCTCATTCACCACAGATTAATGTATTTTTGAAACGTAGACATGCTGTCCTTTTTCATCATGTCACAACTCAATTACTTCAAAAGACAAATGTCAAAAGACAATTGTTCAACTTTTAAGGAAAATGTAAAGATTTCACAGCAAAAGCAATATTAAACACATCTCACTATATTTTTTAGACAACACTCATGATTGACATTTTAAGAAATAGACTATTATATCACATTCTATTAGCATTTTCGAAAATAATTTGTCAATCGTAAATCCGGTATTTGTAAAGCGCAAACTACTCACCCTTATAGGTCTCAAGGCGCTGGGGGCCATCGTGGAAATTAAGTGAGCTATTGCCCAGAGTCACATGGTGCTGAGCTGATCTGCCGCTGGAACCGGGGATCGAACCGTGAGCCCTGTGCTCCGAGGTCAGCTGCCCTGGCCACTGCACCACACCTCTCCACTGTGATTGTCAATAATCACACGGCAACAGAAAACCATTGCATGTCCACTGAACAATTATTAACACATTCAAATAGCATTTTTTGTAATAATTATCACACATTCAAATATATATATATTTTTTAATGAGAAAGCGGCAACCTCAATAATTTATGGCAAGCCAACGTGTTTCGATCTCCCATGGTGACATAGACTGATTTACAAGATCTTCATTGGGGCTAATATTATTCTAGTGCAAAACAGTCAAATGTGCCAGTTCCCCTAGATGTTGGTCGTGGTACACTGGTTGATAGGCCAATGTCCGTTTCATCACCACACGTGTGACTCTCATGCACATATCATTGGTTTCCTCATTAGTTGTATATGCTAACCGGTAGGTCAATATTCACTTCTCATGCCAGTAACACGTTTGTTACTCTGAGCGGCTCCACTTCCACCACACACCTGAGTACTCTGGTGAGTCAATAAATGCTCCGACTGGATATGCTGTCATACGCGAGCCCAAGACCTTTTATGGGCGCTACCAAGAGAGAAAGAAAGAAATATCATAAATATAACACTTTCAAGGAATGAGATGATCTCAAAAGATCGTGAAACTACTGCAAAACAGCAGGAAAGGAAATTCACTAACCTACTGCCCCTTTATGAGATGATGGTACTGTAAAACAATTTTGGCTCCATGATACTAAATAATAAGTGTTTCAGCCACCCACAGCCACAAATGTCACCATGTGTAACTTAAGGCCTCCTGCCCAACACAATGATAGTAAGCTCCAGGATTGGACTGGCCACTCTACCAATTGAGCTTGTCAAGTGCGCTGTACTTATTATGACTGCTCTTCCCTACCACAATAATAAGAAGCTGCGTTTTGGGCTGTACTGGCCATTTGCATTATAGCCTTCTTTGCTGCACCACAGCTAGTTCCTGGACTGGCCACTTACTACTGGGAATTCAAGGAGAAAAATCTACAACACGATGAACTAGAGATGGCACCAAAGATTAAAACACTGGATCACCCTCACTCAACTCCTAACAGAGATAAATTGGTTGAGCATAATCAATGCTACAATTTTCCCTTAACCCCCTATGTCACCAAGGGTTAGAAGGAGGATGATCTGCAAGCTTCATGGTTGCACTATACATTGATAATGAATAATGCAGAACTTGTAAAAGCCTTGGAGACAAAAACTATAAATCAGACAAACTCTGCAACCATTCCTGCAATACCACAAGTAGAAACTACAAATCAATCATACAAACCGAAACAAGTTTTTTCAACAAGATCAATTGGCACTGCAATAAATCAGGACCTCTTCTCAATTATAGAAATACCAAGCCACTCTTCATCTCAAATTCCAACGGATTCAAAGAATAATTCAATATATGGTCCAGTATTTAACCCAAGGCAGGATCAATTTGATATGCAAATATGGAAAAGTCCAAGTATATCACCATTGCAGCTGGATAATTCTAAAATAGGAGGATATGAAACCAATAAATCTAAACAATATATCAATCAAATTGATACAGTGTTCTGCTCGATTTTCCCGGCCTTCTTGTGAGGAAAAGTGATTGAATGTGACTTCAGTCTCTTACCATTCAAGTCTAAGGGTTAGAGTAGTGAATGGAGCCTATTTACTAGGCACTTCGACATGATCCTGTGCTCTTCCCCATAGATCAGGGCTTGCACACATAGCCTAGGGGATAGATTCGGTAGTATTAGGGATAACCTGTCCTGTAGTGAGGGTATTTCATGGAGCCGTGCTGAATTCAGGCCTGGTAGGCCTCAAACGGGAGAGACTCCATCTTTCTTTCTGCTCCGACAGCTTGGGATGCTTCTAGGTCAAATGTAATGTTTTAGTTATGAGGTGTTATTCGCTTGGAGAGAACCGGTTCAGGCCGGCCCTTATCGAAGGATTGTATTTTTCTTCATGCCGAAGACACTACATCAGGCCGGCCGGCTGGGAACGTGTCCTTGGTACGGGGAGGTACAAGAATTTGGTGGGCGGCAGGTTACGGGCCGGAATTTTCCATGAGGAAACGCACCTCTATATTAGTGAAAGTCTGAGGCAGTTACAAGTTCAGTCCGTAGGCGGCATCTAGCCGTTAGCAGTAAAGCTACTACGTATTCCAGGGAAGACAGACGCCATCTTGGAGGCGGAGAAAAACCGAGAGACAGATACTCTCCTAGCAGGATAGCCAGAGAGGAGAGAGTAGCCGATAAGGAAGAGGTCCCAGTGACTCGGAGAAGGGTGAAGGGAACAGCGCATAGTGGTGCAGACGTGTATCCGTGACTGCGGAGGTGTGACTTCCAGGCGAGCCGAGGCACAGACGAGAAGGGAACCTAGATGACCACGGAGTGCAGGCTACACACTACTAAGGTGATGTCGACCCTTTCCTATTAGAGTGCACAACTTAATCTTTCACTTTTCTTTGCAGGTTATGTGTTATATTGTAATGTTATGTGATTGCGTATGTAATGAGTAATAAAGTACCCAGTTTGTAGTGAACCAACATGTGCTGCGTGTTCTTGTATGAGAGGGTAGCCTATTCTTCTAGTCAGCTGCGGCTACATGAACAGATGTTAACCCTGATCAGGTAAGTGGTAACTGAATAAGGGAGAGAGGAGCCCCTCGAACCGGAGAACAGGCTATGCTCGAACTGGCAGTCCTTGTGTGATATGTTATGGTGATCATAGGATGAACTGTCTGAGACTGCCGTCTGGGTAGAGAGGTCTGGATTCGTATGGGATCGCGAGGCCGCCACTTGTGCTGAGACTGCCGTCTGGGTAGAGAGGTCTGGATTCGTATGGGATCGCGAGGCCGCCACTTGTGCTGAGACTGCCGTCTGGGTAGAGAGGTCTGGATTCGTATGGGATCGCGAGGCCGCCACTTGTGCTGAGACTGCCGTCTGGGTAGAGAGGTCTGGATTCGTATGGGATCGCGAGGCCGCCACTTGTGCTGAGACTGCCGTCTGGGTAGAGAGGTCTGGATTCGTATGAGATCGCGAGGCCGCCACTTGTGCTGAGACTGCCATCTGGGTAGAGAGGTCTGGATTCGTATGGGATCGCGAGGCCGCCACTTGTGCTGAGACTGCCGTCTGGGTAGAGAGGTCTGGATTCGTATGGGATCGCGAGGCCGCCACTTGTGCTGAGACTGCCGCCTGGGTAGAGAGGTCTGGATTCGTATGGTATCGCGAGGCCGCCACTTGTGCTGAGACTGCCGTCTGGGTAGAGAGGTCTGGATTCGTATGGGATCGCGAGGCCGCCACTTGTGCTGAGACTGCCGTTTGGGTAGAGAGGTCTGGATTCGTATGGGATCGCGAGGCCGCCACTTGTGCTGAGACTGCCGTCTGGGTAGAGAGGTCTGGATCCGTATGGGATCGCGAGGCCGCCGATTATAAGAGGTCTTGGTATGTATAGTAGGAATTCCCTGTCCTTAGGTGGTAGATATATGTGGTTACCTATTGTAAATAGGCCCTAGGGAGGGGGAGGGGGTAACGTTCTGGCTGGGTTGGTGAGGCTCTGATGAGCGGGTTCTATCTGATCCGAAAACCCAAGCAGAACATTTGGCGTCACGAACCGTTTACGAAACCTGTGTGCGTTGTGGTTGTATCGTGTTTGCTTTCGGCGCGTGCGTGCTTTCGTTTGTATATTATTTGTATATAATTGTGTGTATAGTTTTTTTTTTCTTTCTTTTTCTCTTCTCTCTTTTTTTTCCGAGATGTTTTCTAGAAAGTCCAAATCTACTTTTAAGTTGCCCGTTGGTATTCCCGGCTGGGATTCAACGCCTTATGAAGCCTTAGCCCGTGAATGGGCTGATTCTACTGGTTTGAGTGAGAATTGGAATTCTTTTTTGGAGCTGGCGGAGCCGGCTAATGTGATTACTTGTTTACAGAAGGCGCCGGTATCTAAGGGTGATGAGCTTCCCGTTTTGGGGCACAGAGGTTGGATTGTTCTGTCTGCGTATAGGATTCTGCATGAGAGATTGTTGAAGTTACAGACATTGCATAAGGATGTGGAAGCGAACTTTGTTGAGATTCAGAATGCTCATACTTTGTTGCGGTGTCAAAATAAGTTGCTTGTTGACAAACTTGAGACGTACCAAACTATTGCCGAGAGGGCGGCTGTGCGAATTGCTCGTTATAAATACAAGAATCGGCGTGGTCGGGTTTCGACGCGAAAGGTGCGTCTGGTCGTAGCGAAAGCCGGACTGGATTGGAATCCTGATGAATGGGATGGTAATATCTGGAACTCGAGTGATTCTCGTTCCTCGGGTGAGGAGTCTGCCAAGCGCGAGTCCTCTCGCTCCGGCCGTGATTGTAAGTCTGCTTCTTGCACCTCTGATGGTGCACCCCGTGATTGCGCTCGTCCTTCGAGTGGGGTCGATGCTTCTTACACTGATTGTTCCTCTACGTGTACTGATCGAGCTCCTTGTGATGCTCGTCCCGCGGTCTCGGTGCATCCAGTTTTTCGGCGGAAGTTGCAGCAGGCTCCCGGTGCTCCGAATGGTATTGCTTTAGACTCTTTGGAGGATTTTACTCAACAGGAAATTAGTGATATTTTGCAGCGATTTCGGCAGCGAGCTGGTGAGACCTTACTCACATGGATGGTGCGCCTTTATGAACTGGGCGCTGCTGGCATTATGTTGGATGCTGGCGATTGTTTGAAGTTTTGTTCCTTGAGTTCGGATTCTACTGTACAGGATCATTTTCGTAACTTTAATGATGGTGGTCAAATTACTTTGCTTCAATTGGCGACTGAGGGTTGTAATCAAAAATATCCTACTGAGTCTGACTGGCCTCTGAATGACAAACCGTGGTATACTTTGCGCGATGCTGCACAACGTCTCAAAGAGGAGGTGATGAGAACGGCAATTTTTCTGAATACTGCTGACAGGTTGCTTGATGGTTTGTTGACATCTTCTGTGCGGAATCGTATTATTCGTTCTTCCCCTGTTGCTTACAAGCAGGTCATGATGACTTTATTGATTAATCCGACTGGTAACATGTTATCTATGGTGCTGGAATCGGTACGCCAACTCGGTGAGTTGGGTGAGTGGTTTACACCTGAACGGCAGTCCCGGCCTGACACTCGTACTCCTGGTGACAATAAACTTACTAGACGTGATATGTTTTTTGGTCTTATGGCCGATGGTGTGCGGAAGGAGGACATTGACGGTGAGACTACTACTCGTTTGTGGGAAATGTTTCGCAAACGTGGCTTGGATCGAAAGGAGGGTGCCCGGCGTGTTCGGACGACTGAGTGTGATCGTGGTTTTTCTGACGGTAGCGGTGATGACGACTGCCGTGGGCGCTCTAATCGTCGTGATGATCGTCGTTATGTACGTGATTTGTCCCCCCGTCGTGAGAGAGACAGAGAGAGAGAGGGGGAAAGAGAAAGGGGGAGAGATGATTCTGTTAACAGCAGACGTAGAGATGATAGGGATCAATCCCCTGAGTTGAGAAGGAGCGAGGATCGACACAGATTGGCCGATCGAAACCTGCAGTACAATGCAGAGGACAGGAATCCATTTCGTAATAGAGATGGATATGAACAGGAGGTATCGATACCTGAGAAACGTGAGAGTCTTTATCCTGATTTATCCTGGTATACAGAACGCAGTAAAAATGACTAGGAAATAGGTCAAGCTCCAGTACACAGATGGGCTCACAGAGATAATAGACCCTATGTAGATATTGATATTTATTGGAGACATCGTAATGTCCAAAGGGCCCGAGCATTGGTAGATACAGGAGCGGAGGCCACTCTTATTCATGGAAAATCAAAGAAGTTTAAAGGTCAGCCTTTTACAATTACCGGATTAGGTGGAAAGGAAACTCCCGCAGTTCAAACTTTACTTGAAATGAGAATAGGTAGAATTCCTAGAAAAGAATACTCTGTATTAGTGGTGCCACTCTTGGAATTCATAATTGGAATTGATATTTTGAAAGGAATGACTTTGCACTTAGATGATGGATGTTACCAATTTGGAACTAAACATTATATATCGTCCAGGCCTGTACGGGTTGGTCGTTTAAGAATGCCCCCCATAAAAGTTCCCCAGGCGACAAAAGTGGTTTGTCAGAAGCAGTATCGTATTCCAGGTGGTCATGAAGAGATTAGTACCACTATTCAGGAGTTGGTGGATGCAGGAGTTATAACCCCAGTTACTTCTGCTTGGAATAATCCTGTTTGGCCTGTACGTAAGAGTGATAATTCTTGGCGCATGACTGTTGATTATCGAGAATTGAATAGACATACACCCTCTTTGACTGTTGCAGTACCGGATGTTATTACCCTAATTGAAAGAATCCAAAAACATCCAGGTACATGGTATGCGTCCATTGATATTGCTAATGCTTTCTTTTCGATTCCGATTGCCCCTGAGTGTCAGGAACAATTCAGTTTTACGTGGAACGGGCGTCAGATGACGTTTAGAAGTCTTCCCCAGGGCTATGTGCATAGTCCTACGATATGTCACCGGCTGGTGGCAGAGCATTTGGCTGAGGTACCGGTTCATCCGCAAATTCAGATATGTCACTATATTGATGATATTTTGATCCAAGGCGAAACACAAGAGGAAGTTCAGACCCAATTGGACAGAGTCATTGAGTGCCTGCGTGAGAAAGGTTGGGAAATCAACCCGGATAAATTACAAGGTCCGTCCCAGGCTGTGAAATTTTTGGGTATTAATTGGCATGAGGGGCACCGAGAAGTGATCCCTCAGGTTAAACAGAAAATTCTTGATTTTGCAGTTCCGAGGAATAGGAAAGAAGCCCAAAGCTTCATTGGTTTGTTTGGTTTTTGGCGCCAGCATATTCCTCATTTGAGTCAAATATTGGCCCCTCTGTACCATGTCACTCGTAAAAAGAATGCATTTGAATGGGATAAACCACAGCAAGATGCGTTCAGTCTGGCAAAAGAAGCAATTCAGCATGCTCTGGATTTATGGCCTGTATGTGATGGTGATGTGGATTTGAATGTGTCTGTACAAGGCCTTTATGCGAATTGGAGTTTGTGGCAGAAACAAGGCAAGAGTAGAGTACCGTTAGGTTTCTGGACCAAAAAGTTACCTGATGCTGGTGAGCGTTATACACCTTTTGAGAAACAGTTACTTGCATGTTATTGGGCTCTGGTGGATACCGAGCAATTGACTTTGGGACATGATATAGTTTTGCGACCTGAAATTCCTATCATGCAGTGGGTTATGAGTTCGCCGAAAACTCACCGAATTGGACACGCTCAAGAGGCGAGTGTGATTAAATGGAAATGGTATATACAAGACAGGGCACGTGTGGGACAAAAAGGAGTTGCATCTTTGCATGAGCAGGTGGCGCGGGCGCCATCGACTGAGACTGAGAGTGAATGTTCCGTACCTTTAGTACAGGAGTCTCCTGTTAAGTGGGGTAGACCTTTTGATGATTTGTCCGCGGAGGACAGAAACCATGTCTGGTTTACGGATGGTTCAGCAAGGTTCATAGGGACGAAACGGCATTGGAAGGCGGTGTCCTATAATCCGATCACACAAAAATTGCTGAGTACAACTGGTGAGGGTAAGAGCAGTCAATTTGCTGAACTCTATGCTGTTTATCAAGTTCTGAAACAAGAGTTACCTGGCACATGTCATATTTTCACCGATTCTTGGTCTACTGCCAATGGACTGGCAGTTTGGTTACCGACTTGGCATTCCCATAGTTGGAAATTGCATTCAAAAGAACTGTGGGGAAAAGAATTATGGCAGGAGATTTGGGAAATGCTCCCACAGAGTACTGTTACAATCTTCCATGTGGATGCTCATACCCCGATAGACTCTCTTGACAAATTCTTTCATAACATTGCAGATGAGAAATCTAAAATTGCTGAGGCAGTGGTGGACAGGCAAGATTCTGATATTGCGGGATTGGTGAAATGGGCCCACCAGAAAGCAGGACACTTTGGAGAGAAAGCCACTAGCAGGTGGGCTGCTGATCGAGGAATTTATATTCCCCTAGATTTAATCAAAAATGTTATTCTACATTGTCCCATTTGTCAGCATATCAGGCAGCGCAAAGTGCCCCAAATTGTTAAAGGTCATTTACATCGCGGGAAATTGCCCGCTCAAATTTGGCAGATTGATTACATCGGTCCACTTCCTATGAGTAGGAATTGTCAATATGTTTGCACTATTGTTGATACATACAGTGGCCTGCTGGTGGCCCTTCCCTGTAAGCAAGCTACCCAACTGAATACTATTAAAACATTGGAATTGATTATGATGTATTATGGTGTGCCATTCCAAATTCAATCTGATAATGCATCCCATTTTCGTGGAAGATTGGTACAGGAATTCTGTGTGGAAAACAATATTGAATGGGTGTTCCATATACCATATTATCCACAGGCCTCGGGTCTTGTGGAGAGGTTGAATGGCCTGCTGAAAGATCAGTTACGTAAATTAACAGATGACAAGTATAAGAATTGGCGAGACTTTTTGCCTCAAGCGCTATTGATTTTGAATAACCGTCCTTTTCTAAATGCTGAATCCCCACTTATGCGTTTGTTTCCTCCGAATGTTGATGCTAAGCCCAATGAAATCAGAGAGACTGTGATGTACTGGGAAATTACTCCCGGAGCTTTGGCTCCATGTAGAGCGACCCCAGGGTCGGCAGGTTTAGACTTGCATGCCATGGATGACACCGTTATAAAAAGTAAGAATCAAGTCATCATTGAAACTGGTGTTGGTGTTCATATACCAACTGGGAATTTCGGATTAATCGCCCCTAGATCGGGGCTGGCTGTAAAAGGCGTTCAGGTGCTTGGAGGAATCATTGACAGTGATTATCAGGGAGAGATTAAGGTGCTCCTGCTGAATAGCAGTGAGGTTGACTTACTGATACATCAAACTGACCGAGTGGCTCAATTGCTAATAATGCCTGTTTTCAGTGGTGAGATCACAAAAGGCACTGCCCCAACGTTGCTAACTGTACGAGGCCAGAAAGGTTTTGGCTCCACAGATAATCCTGGGGCCAGAGTTTGGGTGCAGTCGCCTAAGAATCCCCCTGAACAAGCAGAGGTCATTGCAACCGGTCAAGACAACACCATTTTAGTTATGAGACCAGGGAAAGATAGCTGGGAAGCAGTCCCGGCTGACAAATGTTACTTACGAGAATGAATAATGCCTGTATTTGATTTTCTTTCAGATCATTCTTTGGACTGTTGCTGCAGGATGTGTCGGCGTTGGACTCCTTTTGGGCTGGTACGACGAGAGAGGAGGGATCCCATCAACCCGGGCTGAGTTGAGAACCCGAGTGTCGCGTTCCTTCGCTGCGTGGGATTCGTCGTCGAACTTTTGGACTACGTTAGCCAAACGAGTGACTAAAGCCCCTCATTTCTGCTTGACACCGATGAGATCGGTGTCTGACATTCTAGCGACTTGTTTAGTTGCTGTCCCTGCTTCATTGGAGACTTTGACTCTTATTTTCAATATATCGAATGCTCGCCCCAATGTTCTTCTGGGCGATTTTGCTACCCATGAGTATTGCCCCTTGTGTACTGTACTGTCGACCCGATACCCCCCATCCAGTCCCAAATAGTTACCTATAATATCACACAGGGTGATTTGTGTTTTTTCCTTACTTGTGATCCTAGTGCGATTTCTGAATGTATGCGTTTAAGATTGAAAGGTGCCACTTCATTCACCGCTCATGAACGAACTTTGTGCCTTCAAAGGACACCGAAAACATGTACTTCTGTTCAGAATAACATGACTTGCAAGAGTTTGGTAGTTACCCTGAGTCATTATCGCACGATGTTACTACCTGCCGGATGGCTTTTCTCATGTGGTAATACTTCCTGGCCATATATCCCCGCAAATATTTCTGGAGGCCCTTGTGCCATTACTAGACTGAGCTTGTTAATGTTTTCATCACATCCGAATGCCAACTCTCGTGTGATTCGAGATACAGTGAGGTTACAGGAGGATTGTGACTCATCTTTGCATTTATATTCCAAGTCTGAATACCTTAGCCTGGCTATTTCAATTGTTGGTGTTCCTGCTTTGGCAGTTTATAATGCCAAATCTATTGGGAAAATGGCCTGCTGGATGGTAAAATCCATTAATCATACTTCTACAGTCCTGTCTGACATGCTATTAGACGCCCAGGGTGAACGTAGGGCTATCTTGCAAAATCGAGCGGCCATTGATTATCTTTTGCTTAAACATGGACATGATTGTTCTGATTTTGAGGGTCTTTGTTGTTTTAACCTGTCTGATCATACAAAATCCATTCAAGCTCACATTGATAAACTACATGACTTGACAGAAGAAGTTAGAAAACATATTGACCAGGGCTGGTTTGACTGGTTCTTTAATTGGTTACCTGATTTGCATATGTTACGTCAGATATTAGAAGGTATTCTGGTTACTATCGGCATTCTGATTTCTATCTGTTGCTTTATTCAGTGTATTCCTTCACTACTTCAATTCTGCACACCTGGTACTAGACATAGATCAGTTAATTTTGCTTCATATTATTCTTCCACAGATATTGGTTCTGTTTAATGGATGTATAATAGACTGAAGTCAAGGGTGAAATGTTCTGCTCGATTTTCCCGGCCTTCTTGTGAGGAAAAGTGATTGAATGTGACTTCAGTCTCTTACCATTCAAGTCTAAGGGTTAGAGGCACTTCGACATGATCCTGTGCTCTTCCCCATAGATCAGGGCTTGCACACATAGCCTAGGGGATAGATTCGGTAGTATTAGGGATAACCTGTCCTGTAGTGAGGGTATTTCATGGAGCCGTGCTGAATTCAGGCCTGGTAGGCCTCAAACGGGAGAGACTCCATCTTTCTTTCTGCTCCGACAGCTTGGGATGCTTCTAGGTCAAATGTAATGTTTTAATTATGAGGTGTTATTCGCTTGGAGAGAACCGGTTCAGGCCGGCCCTTATCGAAGGATTGTATTTTTCTTCATGCCGAAGACACTACATCAGGCCGGCCGGCTGGGAACGTGTCCTTGGTACGGGGAGGTACAAGAATTTGGTGGGCGGCAGGTTACGGGCCGGAATTTTCCATGAGGAAATGCACCTCTATATTAGTGAAAGTCTGAGGCAGTTACAAGTTCAGTCCGTAGGCGGCATCTAGCCGTTAGCAGTAAAGCTACTACGTATTCCAGGGAAGACAGACGCCATCTTGGAGGCGGAGAAAAACCGAGAGATAGATACTCTCCTAGCAGAATAGCCAGAGAGGAGAGAGTAGCCGATAAGGAAGAGGTCCCAGTGACTCGGAGAAGGGTGAAGGGAACAGCGCATAGTGGTGCAGACGTGTATCCGTGACTGCGGAGGTGTGACTTCCAGGCGAGCCGAGGCACAGACGAGAAGGGAACCTAGATGACCACGGAGTGCAGGCTACACACTACTAAGGTGATGTCGACCCTTTCCTATTAGAGTGCACAACTTAATCTTTCACTTTTCTTTGCAGGTTATGTGTTATATTGTAATGTTATGTGATTGCGTATGTAATGAGTAATAAAGTACCCAGTTTGTAGTGAACCAACATGTGCTGCGTGTTCTTGTATGAGAGGGTAGCCTATTCTTCTAGTCAGCTGCGGCTACATGAACAGATGTTAACCCTGATCAGGTAAGTGGTAACTGAATAAGGGAGAGAGGAGCCCCTCGAACCGGAGAACAGGCTATGCTCGAACTGGCAGTCCTTGTGTGATATGTTATGGTGATCATAGGATGAACTGTCTGAGACTGCCGTCTGGGTAGAGAGGTCTGGATTCGTATGGGATCGCGAGGCCGCCACTTGTGCTGAGACTGCCGTCTGGGTAGAGAGGTCTGGATTCGTATGGGATCGCGAGGCCGCCACTTGTGCTGAGACTGCCGTCTGGGTAGAGAGGTCTGGATTCGTATGGGATCGCGAGGCCGCCACTTGTGCTGAGACTGCCGTCTGGGTAGAGAGGTCTGGATTCGTATGGGATCGCGAGGCCGCCACTTGTGCTGAGACTGCCGTCTGGGTAGAGAGGTCTGGATTCGTATGGGATCGCGAGGCCGCCACTTGTGCTGAGACTGCCGTCTGGGTAGAGAGGTCTGGATTCGTATGGGATCGCGAGGCCGCCACTTGTGCTGAGACTGCCGTCTGGGTAGAGAGGTCTGGATTCGTATGGGATCGCGAGGCCGCCACTTGTGCTGAGACTGCCGTCTGGGTAGAGAGGTCTGGATTCGTATGGGATCGCGAGGCCGCCACTTGTGCTGAGACTGCCGTCTGGGTAGAGAGGTCTGGATTCGTATGGGATCGCGAGGCCGCCACTTGTGCTGAGACTGCCGTTTGGGTAGAGAGGTCTGGATTCGTATGGGATCGCGAGGCCGCCACTTGTGCTGAGACTGCCGTCTGGGTAGAGAGGTCTGGATCCGTATGGGATCGCGAGGCCGCCGATTATAAGAGGTCTTGGTATGTATAGTAGGAATTCCCTGTCCTTAGGTGGTAGATATATGTGGTTACCTATTGTAAATAGGCCCTAGGGAGGGGGAGGGGGTAACGTTCTGGCTGGGTTGGTGAGGCTCTGATGAGCGGGTTCTATCTGATCCGAAAACCCAAGCAGAACATACAGACAACCCATTCTCTCTATATTTGTCATTATTAAGCATCTTACAAACGTCGATTTGTGTATTAAACATGCGATCGGACAAATTAGATCTATAGATCGATCTCATGAATATTATGGCAACACATGTTTCTAGCATTAACACCAAAATAGATATAATTACCAAGCAGCTGGTGAAATTCCAAACACCTAAGAGCACGGATCTACAAGGTAACTGCAAATGCGACCAAATAATAGATAAATCAAGTACTTTGCCGTCTATATTAACAGACATGCTGAAAGAAATAAGGTATAAGGAAGATCATAAACCATCTAATGGCCCACAACCTCTCATTACATATGCAAACACTTCATTTATCCAAGTATTAACAAAAGGGCAAAAAAAGTGCTAGAAAGGGAAGAGCGAATACGAATGGTTCTATGCAAAAAAGATGTAGATAGCAAGAAATTCTATCCAGTGTTCAATGCCACATAAAAAAAGAAACCTCTTCCAGAAATAAAGGTCACTGAAGAAAAATTCACATTACAGGACCAATAAATGGACAGAACATTGCGGCCTCTGATTAACAAGTTATATAACAAGTTTACCAAAAACAGTGTAAAAAAGTGGAAGGCAAGTCAGAAAGATAAAGACAACCAAACCCTACCCAAACAAGATTTATCACCAAATGAAACAGACACAAATGAAAAAACAAAAAAGGGTGTCCCTCCAGACACCTTGCAAATGGAGGCATTATCTTTGGACAATCATGACGTTTAACACGACACATCATCAGAGGATACAAAAGGACAAGATGAACTTAGATGACTCGAGGTACCATCTGGCAATTTCTCTGAACAGAACACTTTGGTAAGGACTAAACCTATCAATAACAGTCCAATAGAGGCTTCTGCTATTACTCACCATAATAAAATTAAAACACTCAAATGTATAATAACTTCTAGGGTGGACAAAACAATCATGATCACATGTCCCCTATTAGAAAGTAACATGGAGCATGAGCGTCACTGTACAAGAAACATCATTCAGCCCCCCAATGTTAACAAAAATATAAGAAATGATCCTGCTCATTGCACAGGCCAAACAAATATAAAAGGCAAATGCAGGACCATATAATCGAAGCGCCGTCTGAACATATGTCACCATCAGAAGTAAAGGATACCAGTGACGGGTGGCAAATCACATTAATTCCTTTATACAGTTCAAGAGGTAAACAAGATATTCTAAATAAAGGAAATATTTTGAGGCTGTTCACTGAGGTACGATCATTACGTTTTATTAAAATAACAGACTTATTATCGGTGAAGTTTCTGCCAAACATACATAACCATCAATCAGAGATGACTCCAATATCAAGGAAGTCAGACAAAATAGTGAATCAAATTCTAGACGCGAGAGAGCAATTCGAATCATGGGGCATATCAATAATAACATCTATTCCACAGCGTTACCCAGCTCCATTGGCACATTGGGTTAACAAGTATAGGACCCATACTCCTGTATACTCGATTTTGCAGAACACCCGAGGACCAACGGGTACAGAAACAACAACACCAACAGAAAGAAGATATCTTCATAGGCACTGGTCACCGCTAACAACATCAAAAAACGTAAATATGCAATGATCAATTTCTGAACCAGCATGTGCCCTGCAAGCTGCTAAATTAAATATATACTCTTGGAATATTGCTGGTGCAACAACAAAGCTATTGATAGGACTCTAATGGAAACTTGGGCTCCATATGACATCATAGCTCTGCAAGAAACCTGGTTGACAGGCTCATTTCAATTGCCGGGTTTTACATTACATCAAGTGGATGCTGTAAAAACGATTCGCTTTAGAAGACCAAAAGGCGGATTATCCGTCCATATATCAAACAACCTCAAGGTTGAATCAGAACAGATGTCGACGACTTCTACAAGTATACAAATAATCAGACTCAACTTCGGTAGTGATCATTGGATAACCTCACTAACCTCACTAATCTTTTTCAAATATTACACCCATCCAAACGCCCAAGAAAAATCAATAACAATCAAAAAGTTAATACACAAAATATCCGAAGTAGGGGGGGCGTGGCTAGCGTCCGGAGATGGCGGACGCCTGTTAACTGAGCTCCGGGCCGGGGCTCTACCATCCTGCGAATTGCCTGATCCTGTGGAGCTGGGTGGGTGACCGGAGCCCGGGCGAAGCCTTCGGAGTCCGGCGTCCTGAGTGTGTCGGCCCGCGGGGGGGGCGAGGATCGCTGCAGCCGGCTGCGGGGCTGGCCCGGCTACGCACCTATTCTGGGCCGGCGACGGCAAGGGAGGGCCAAAACCGCAGCGCTGTGATGAACAAGACGCCGCCGGCGTGAGGCGACGCGCGGCGGCAGGTGGCACCCGACCCCGCCGGGCGGCGGCCTGGCAGAGAGCGGCCCGAAACCAGGTGTCGGAGGTCCCGGTCCCGCCTGCGGAGGTCCGCGGAAGGGCTCCCTGGGTGGATCCAGGTTACTTGTCTCCTAGAGGCTGGCCTGATGACTTGAAAGGCCCGCGACCGCCGGAGGACCGCGGCTGGCTGGGGCGGGGTGCGTGGCCTGCCCGGTCTGCTCCAACGACGGACCCACGTGTGGACTGCTGTTCTGGACTGGCTGCGGAGCTGCGGAGAACCTGACCTGGCAGCCATGCTGATCCTGTGACCCCCTTGTGCAGCGGATCGGTGGCGGAAGATCGGCCCAAGTTTGCACTTCATGAACTGCTGAGTCCGGGGAACCGTGGGTGAGTTTGCTGAGTGCCCCCACCCCCCCCGGTGATCCTGACGGTGCGGGCCGTCGGCCGGGTGGCGGCCGGCTGAGGAGGAGGCGGCCGGTGTAGGCCCGTGACCCGTGGGTGGCCGCCGCCTGGTGAACTATGCGGTCCTGAGTGTCTGCTTGGAGCTGCGGTGGATGGAGTTGCGTGGGGGCAGCGCCAGTGAAGATCATCCTCGAGTGGGCGGCTTCCCTTGGATGAGACTTGGAGTGTAGGTTGTTGGAGTACTCGACTGGGGTGGATGCCCGGAGCCCTGCCTACGGAGGACCGGGGTCGTTGAGACCATACCCCCACCCCTCATTTCAGTAAGACTTTGGGGACCTGGTGGACTTCATCTTCTGCTGGGTGGTCATTTCTTTGGGATTCTTCAACGCACTGGAGCCACTTGCCTGTTTGTTAGTTCGCGCACATAGCGGGGCCCATTGCTTGTTTCACCGGGGGGCAGCGGATCGGAGGCGACGGCACCGCTATTCCCACTGCCTATAGCTCCGAGAGTGGTAATCCTCGAGTGGTCGCCCGGCCTTCCCAACTGGTGTCCAATCTTTTGCCTGGGTGACGAAATGGGTAGGCCTAAACCCAAGGTACCTGCACAGCCATCTGGCGAAAGTACTAGATCACACTCCCCAGACCGCACGGATGGACGCCCGGGTCCGTCGGTGGGCGTGGGGCCGGCCACCCCGGATAAATTGGACATGATCCTCCAAGAGATCAGAAACACACGGTCGGCGTTGGAGGGCCAACTGGGAGTGATCTCTGTGGACCTGAACCTCCTGAAGGATGACCACAAGAAGCTGGCAGACACGGTACGACACACGAATCAGACGGTGGAGCCTTTGGTGTCTCAGGTAGCGTCCCATACTGAACAACTGTCCCTTATGCGTCAACAGATCGAAGCCCTACAGACGCGGGCGGACGATGCGGAAGGGCGCGTGCGCCGAAACAATCTCCGGATAGTGGGATACCCGGAGGGCGTGGAAGGCTCGAACCCCACGACCCACATTGAAAACTGGCTGAGAACGGCGGTGGCCCCTACTGGTCTATCCCCCCACTTCACAGTAGAAAGAGCGCATCGCGTTCCTGCGAGGAGACCACCGCCGGGGGCTAATCTCCGCCCTCTGCTGGCACGTATTCTCAATTATAGGGATCGCGACCACCTATTACAAGCGGCTCGAGACAGAGGTCCACTCCGCGTGGACAACGCCACCGTCCTCATTTTTCCTGACTACACGCAGGCAGTCCAGCGAAAGCGCTTCTCCTTCATGGAGGTCAAGGCCTGGGTCCGAGCTGCAGGTCTGCCCTTTGCGCTGCTTTTCCCGGCCAGGTTGAAGGTAGTACATCAACAGAGAGCTATCTTTTTTGACACCCCGGACAGTGCATGGGACTGGATGGACAGAAACTTACCGGAAGTCCTTCCGGCTAGGAGGATGGATTCTTCCAGACCGCAATCGCAACGACTCCCACAACGACGCAAAAAGACTATGTTAACGCAAAGCACATCCTCCAGCGTGCCGCAGCAGCAGCAAATACGTGAGGGTCAGAGGGAGGCGCTGTGCTCGGCCTCTTCCTTTCATTCTGTCCGGCCCCCGATCAGCACTAGCCCATCCCTGGAAAATTCCTTCGACTCAGACATGGAGGGCAGTGTGGCGCTGTTCCCGTCAGATTCCACGCACTTGAGCAAGGATCCTCTGGAGACCCCCCGGGACTGACCTTCTTAATGTGTCACTGCTTCTCAGTGGGCGAGGATGTGGGAGGGTACCCCCTCACTGCTTAGACAGTGAGAGCTCCTGTGTAGATTGCTCGCCTCAGAGGGCCATGGCCCGGATTGTGTTCTTTGTTCATGTATGAGTAGTCCCCCGGCCTGCCCTGTCTTGGGCGCTTCCATGACTTACATACACTACTGTTAATTCACTGTGCTGTTAACCTTTTCCCCCATTAGGCGATAGCACTGGTTTAGGATCTGAAGTTATGATTCGTTTACAGTTTGGTCGGACACATTTAAGGTGTCGGACCCAGTATTGGGCAAGGGAGTTTTTGTTTATAGGTTTGCCACATGGCCTGGGGGACGTGGGAGGGAGGATGCGGTGGTGGGGGGGCGGGATGGGGGGGTGGGGGGCGGGGGTGGGGGGGTGATTGTACCCTGGCGCGAAGACAGCTCCAAGATCTTATGTCTTCATATCCTGGAATGTACGGGGTATGGGATCCATCCAGAAACGCCATCGGGTAGTGGCCCAGTTGCACCGCCGTAAGGCTCAAATTGTGTGTTTCCAAGAAACCCACCTGATCCATGCAGAATCCTTGAAGTTGCAGAAGCGGTGGAGGGGTCAATTCTATGCCACTTCATACTCCGCCTTTTCTAGAGGGGCTGCAATATGGCTCCGAGCGGGAGTCCCCTTTTCTTTGCAAGAGAGCCGTATTGATGTTTTGGGTAGGTATGTACTGTTACGGGGCCTATTGGATGGTTCACCTGTAGTGCTGGGTTCTTTGTACGCCCCTAATGT
This sequence comes from Triturus cristatus, assembly GCF_964204655.1. Classification (NCBI taxonomy): domain Eukaryota; kingdom Metazoa; phylum Chordata; class Amphibia; order Caudata; family Salamandridae; genus Triturus; species Triturus cristatus. Next base: position 235,216,789 of record NC_140590.1, read on the forward strand.
AGAGTACGCCCAATTTGTCTCTCGGGTGTCGATGGCCTTGTCGGACTGGAGTGATTGTCCATGGTTGCTAGGTGGAGACTTGAATGCAGTATTTGATGTCGAGTTAGATCGATCTCACCCTCCCCTGGCAGGGATGGCGGCTCAGACTAGGGTCGCGGCCTTGGGTCAGTGGACGAGAGGCTGGAATTTGTTAGACCTTTGGAGAATGCAACACCCGACTGACAGGGAGTATTCCTTTTATTCTTATACCCACCAACTGCATACACGTCTGGATTACTTCCTAGGCTCACCGTCATTATCCTTTGCGATCTCCCATTGCACATACTTGGGAAAAACCCTGTCTGACCACAACCCTATAGAATTGGGTCTGCAGTGGGGGCGCTCCCCGGCACCAATACCGACCTGGAGAATGCAACCCCTCCAATTGGAGGACCAGGTTTTCCGTGATACCCTACAGAGGGCTATAACTACCTACTTCACTATCAACGACGGCACTGCCTCGTCCCGCTCCATAGAGTGGGAGGCCTTTAAGGTGTCTATGAGAGGGGTGTCTCTTGGCTCCTTGGTGGGAGCCCGTAGAGAAGTGGTCCGGGACCTAGCGGAGTTTGAGGATGTGCTCCAGAAGCAAGAAGTAGAGGCTCAAGGGGACGAGCAGGCTGCAGAGTCATTGCAGGAGACTAGAATAAGGTATGCGGAGGCCCTGGAGCGGCTTCGCTTATTGGACTATAGAGCATAAACCCAGCGTACGCACTCGGAGGCTGATAGGGCAGGCCCCTTACTGGCACGGCTGATTGCCCCCCCAGCCTGCCCTACTCCCATCCTGGTTATTAACACCGCACAACACGGACAAGTCCAGACCCAAATGGAAATAAACTTGGCGTTCCGGGCTCATTATAAAGCCCTATATGGGGCACATCCTGCGCCGCGCACGGATGCTGTAACAGACTTTCTGACACGGGCAAACCTCCCAGTGCTGACTGCAGCGGAAATCCACGACTTAAAAGCCCCGATTACTTCGGTCGAGATTAGAGTAGCTATTAAGTCCTTGGCCCATGGAAAGACCCCTGGTTCTGACGGACTGCCCATCGAATTTTATTCCGCTTTCTCACCTCAATTGATCCCCAAATTATTACAACTCTATACGACAGCACTTGCGGAGGGGAGGTTGCCCCCTACCGCTCGAGAGGCGATCGTCACATCCCTCTTGAAACCAGATAAGGATCCCTTGGATATGGCATCCTACCAGCCGTTATTGCTCCTTAACACGGAGTACAAAATTCTCAGTAAGCTTCTAGCTAACCGCCTTCTTCCACTCCTGTCGAGATTGATCCACACGGACCAGTGCGGGTTTGTCCCACAACGAAGTACATCCCTGAATTTACGGCGTTTTCATGCCATCTTGCACGCAGCTAGGCTTCAACCGGTGGGAGCGGGGTGCTTATCCTTAGACATATCACGAGCCTTCGATACCCTCAGCTGGTCTTATATGCTGGAAGTGTTAGCAAAGATGGGCATTCCCCCAGAGTTGTGTGCCTGGATTCGTCTGCTTTACACCGCCCCTACAGCCCGGGTCAAGACGGGCTCGATTATTTCTTCGGCCTATCCCATCTTTCGGGGCACGCGCCAGGGCTGCCCGTTATCTCCTATTTTGTTAGTGCTGGCGCTTGAACCTTTAGCACAAAACCTACGACGGGTCATGGTCCCCCATGGCATTCAGTTGGAGGGATGCCTCCATTCAGTCTCGCTTTACGCAGACGACATGCTGCTGTACTTCCGGGATCTCCAGGCGGACTTGGGGGAGGTGGCGGATCTCTTCCTTCAATTCGGAGAGATATCCAGTTTGCACCTCAATGCTTCTAAGTCCATAGCCTACTCCTTCAGTGGGGTGCTGCCGGCCCCGCAGCTCCGCTTCGGGCCCTTGACCTTACAGGTGGCGCCAGTCACGTTTAGGTATTTGGGGATTAATATCTACCGATCCGTGCCGGATGTCATAGCTGGCAATCTAGTACGTACAATATCTTCCATCCGTTCCCAAATAGCGTTTTGGAACACCTTGCCTCTTACTGTCGCGGGACGGCTAACGATATCTAAAATGGTGATGCTGCCTCGCTTACTCTACCATTTTGTCAACATTCCGGTGGTATACCCCGCTTGGATTTTTCGAGAGTTAGGTACGCTGCTGACCTCGCTGGTCTGGGGCCCGGGTAGACGTAGGGTGTCGTTGGCTAGGTTGCGGCTGCCAAGCAGAGCCGGTGGTATGGGGGCGCCCGACTTTAGGGCATACTGTATTGCTGGCCAGCTGCAGTGGCTGGCCTATTGGCTGGCCGAGAAAAACCTGTTTGAAATCGGGTACACCACGGCCCAATTAGCGCGTGGTACTTTGCAGTCATTGTTGTGTCCCGCGGCCCCTAGGCTATTAGAACCCCCAGCCCTCCTAAACATAGCGCTGAAGTATTGGAGAAGGGCATGTAAATATGCCACAATCCAAAATCCATATGCTTCCAATATACCATTGTGTGGCCTCCCCACGAGGAGCGGAATCCTGAGTGCCAATCGGGTGCGGCCTTGGACGCAGCACGGAGTGGAAACAATAGGCGCCTTTTTTCAGGAAGGCGAGCTGATGTCCCACGAGGACTTCGTGAGGGTAAACTTGGTAACTGATACCCAGTTTCTGCTACACGCGGCGATTTCCCAGTATATTCGGGCACACTGGCTAGACGCGCCGCGGGAACCCTCCTGCGCTCCCTACATATAATGGGACATGGACGCTGCCTGGTCCGCTGGCTGTACCGGGGCTTGGTGGAGCACACCCGGGTCTCCTTGGCTCCTCTCCGGTTGCGGTGGGAGGCGGACTTGTCCCGAGCATTGAGTGATAGGGAGTGGACCTATGTGCTGGCATACCCTAGGAGAGTGTCCTGTAATTGTAGATTTAAAACTATTCAGTTGTTTGTCCTACATAGGGCTTACCTTACACCCCATACAGTAAGTAAGATGTATGCTACCACCGTCGCGTCCTGTCCTCGGTGTCCGGCACAGGATGCCACTTTGTTACACATGTTGTGGCTCTGTCCGGTGCTGCGGGGATACTGGAGTAGGATCACACATGTTTTGGATATAATTACTGAACGCCCCTCCTGTGACACGGCAGAAGCTTGTCTATTGGGTTTGCTACCGCTCCCCCTTAAAGCGAAACTATTGCGCCGCTTTGCCAATTTGGCATTAATACTGGCAAAACGCCTGATAACCCAGAGGTGGAAATCTCGAGCCCCGCCGCGGGTGGAGGTCTGGGGAGAGGAGGTATTGAGGTGGTCGGTGGCGGAGCGAGAGGCATTGTACCGGGAGGAGAGCCGCGGGCTGCGGAAGTGTCCTATATCCCTGGAATGGGCACACCTCACTGAGCTATTCAAGGGTGAGATGGAGGAGAGTGAGGAGGCTGTAGGGAACAGTCCCCGGAGTCCCCCAGTGTGAGGTGGGGTATGTGACGGCGGATGAGTCGGGTGGTGACTGGAGCCAGTCCACTGGTGTTGAGTGTTGTGAATTCCCATCTGACTGTGGCCTTTTTTCTGGTGGGAGATGATACACGCCTTCCCCTCTTATGTTGCACTCGTCCGTAACCATCAGGGTCCCCCCCTGGCCGCTGTGCTCGGCCTCCATTCCCCCCCGATCCCACGCTTGCTGTGTGGGGCCGTCCGCTCCCCCTCCCGAGTGAGAGGATCTGTGACCCTCAGACTGAAATTTGTGGCATGTTTGGGTTAAATGGGTGGGTTAGGGCGGATTGGGAGTTTGTGGGTTGTTTGGGAGGCGCTGCCCCCGTAGATACAGAACCTTGAAGATAACGAGAGTAGCACATAGACACGGTCGGATACCTAGTAATGTATTTACCTAATGTACATTCAGCCTCTCGTATGTCTTATCCGGAGTGTATCGACAACTGAGTAATATCGTCTGTAAGGATGCTCATGATACTTGTGTAATATCCGTAGACCTATGTATAAGTATTGTGTTCAATGCAGAATGTAACTCATTGCTCCTCCTCATGTAAAAATTGAATAAACATTTGTTAAAAAAAAAAACACAAAATATCCGAAGTAAGATATAATTCCCCGAATTGGGAAATAGTGGTTACAGGTGATATCAATACCCATCTTATTCACACACCGGATGATGATGACCAGTTAGCAGTAGGAAATGAAACTTGGTCGGTAAACCATCAAACAGCCCATCCTTGGAGGAAGCCCAATAAAGTAGGCAAGGAACTGGTCACCACATCATTTTGGTTTGAGAGTAAATAATGGGAGAACACCGGACGATAATCCTCCAAATTTAACTTATTATGGTCCGACGCCTGGGTCCGTAATTGACTATACTATTCTTTCCCTGCCACTACTACAGCAACTAAGTATATTCAAAATTAAGTGCACAATGGACAGTGATCACTCAATTCAACATATAGCTATAACTATACATCCAGACAGATATCAGTCTGCTCTAACAATCGACGATGGAAGTGCAGTAATCACCCATAAATGATTGAATTGGTCATCTCATCGACTTCCAGAACTCGCAGGCAAAGCTAAAACATTCTTGGAGGATAGTATAGCGTTATCTTCTACAGTATTAAATGCCTGTATCAAATTTGTGACTGAAATGATGAACCATAAATCTAATTTAATATCGGGACGGACCAAAAGCTACACTCATTCATCATTACAGAAAATTAAAGAGTTGAAAAAAGAACTGACAAGAGAAATAAGGAAGGTAAAAAACGAGGTAACCAAGCAGACGCATGGGATAAGCTGAAACAATTGAAGAAGGAATTTAAGAAACATGTCTGGAAAGAAAAAAGAAAAATGACAGATGAGTTCTGGGCAAAGCTGCTCTACAAGTGCAAACAATCAAATACCAAGGCTTTTTGGAAAACAATAAACAACTTAAATAAGGTAAACATAGTAACAGTATCATCAAATGTTACAGAACAAGATTGGGTAGTTTATCTGACAAAACTCTTTATTGATGAAGACCAGCTACAAGTAAGTAAAACTAACAAAGTTATTGAGACTGAACTAATAACATTGCCGCGTTCTGAGTTTGTACCCACTTCAGACATTACATCGTGTACGCTCACAAGAGTTGAAAATGTGATCAAATCAGGAACAAATGACAGCGTCCCAGGTCCAAATGGCATCCCAAAGGCAATATTTAAATTGTATTGTTTAAAGAGGTGGAAAATACAGGCATGATTCCAGACAGCTGGAGGGGATTAATATTAAACCCTATCTTTAAGGGAGGAGCTAAAACAAAGCCATCTAACTACAGATTAATAGCCCTTATTGACTCAGAAGCAAAATATTATGCATCACTAATATTGGAAGATCTAATAGAGTGGTCAAATTCTAAGAATGTGATTCCACCCCAACAAACAGGATTTCAGAGAAGGTATGGTACCTCAATGAATATGACAACAGTAGCATTAATTGCGGAAAAAAGCAAACGACAAAAGAAAAAACTGCCACTCTGCTTTATAGATCTGAAAGCAGCTTTTGATCGGGTGGATCGACCACTTCTATGGGCTAAATTAAGACGATGGGGTATTCAAGAACAAATGTTAAGAGCAATTGAATCGCGATATACAGAAACATGGATTCAAATCAAGGTAGGTGATGGGACCAAAATATCAAGGAAATTACCAACCGCAATGGGTCTTAAGGAAGGGTGTGTGCTAGCGCCACACTTGTTTAACTTATTTACGGTGGATTTATCCACCCACCTGAAGCAAGTCAACTTGCATGCTCCAATGTTAGGCCCACTAATGATATCCTATCTTTCATACGCTGATGATATTGTGCTGCTGAGTCCCACAGAAATTGGACTTCAAAGATTGATTAAAGAAACTGCGGCATATACTAAACTCAATAAATTGGAAATTAACATTGCCAAGACAAAATCCATGCATATTGGGAATAATCCCCATGCCTCACTAAAGATCAAGCTAGATAATGTAACCATAGAAGAAGTCAGTACTTAAATATTTGGGTTTTAATTTTGATAAAAATTTTAACTTTCATGTACACCAACAGTATATGGTTAGGAAAAATAATGCTCTAATACATTCATTCAGTTTACTTGCAAAAAAACTAGATGGCCCCTCTTATCAACCATTGCTCTCTGTTATCAAAGCAAAACTGCTTCCATCTCTAACTCATGCAAGTACGGTGATGCATGGTAGGGATTCCAAAACGTTGGATAGATTACAAATCAAAACTTACAAACGGGTCTTTCGTCTGCCCTGTAATGCTTACCCCGCTCAAATTCGTTTGGAATTTGGATTGACACAGCAAAACATAGCAAGAAGATATCATTTCATTAAATTCATGCATAAAATATTAAATAATCAGTCCAGCCCTTTAATCAGTGCTCTATGGGAATCTGTGAATAATTATGTGAATTCAAGTTACAGCAAATACTTGTCATCATCTCTACAACTAAGCAATGCGGGTGACTCATGGGACTTGAATTTATCACATTCTACTTTTTGCCAAGCCATGAATAAAGCAGCAAAAATGTATTCGCTAGTTGAGGACAAAAGCATATTTTCGTGGCGACCCTACGCTTGAATGACAATTCAAACGTATGTCACATTGCAACTGGCAACTTACCTACACCTAACCTATCCGGTGTATTTCAAGAAAAAACTATTGGCTATGCGCTTAGGTGAACTGCCATCTTTGTCAGACAAACCAGTATGGCGATATAAAGGACCAAAAATGTAGAGACTATGTGATGCCCCAAACGAGGATTTTGTGCATTTGGTCAGCATATGTCCCAAACTGAATAATGTACGCCGTACACTTTTAAAGTGCTTATTAAATGAGAGATGGATCCGTACGTGCAGAATAGCCATCATGAGAAGTCTGGACCCTACAGATCCTTAGCTAAACTGCAAACTTCTGAAGTTTTTACAATTTCACGACAAAGCAGTCAAACAGAATTGTAAGCTGCATACTACAGCATAAGGAATTTGCCCCGCCTTATGAGCACAAGACATTGATACGATGTTAAAACAGTAGGAGGATGTTGACATTTGGAGTTGTGGAATTTTATACTGATGCATATTACACTTTAAAACAACGGTGAAGAGTATCCACAATAATGAATTGAAGGAATTTTATAATGTCATGTTTTAAATAAGACCCCAATATTTTCCTGTGTCGTAGCAATATTAATCTATGTTTTTAACCCCTTCGGTGCTCATGACGGAACGGTTCCGTCATGAGCCACGGTTGAGCTGTGCTCATGACGGAACCGTTCCGTCATGACCCCGCCCGCGCAAGATTCCGTCAGCACAGCGGCGGAATCTGCGCAGCATGGAAGGGGTTAAGACAACTGATTATTTTAAAAAGGATTTCTTTTATATGTACACCTAATTTGTATTGTGATGTTTTTAACTAATAACAATAAACTTTCATTCACTACTGGGAAATGCTGATGTTGCCAGAGTGGTCTCTAACAGTGCTGGTTATAGATTGACCGCTGTGTTTTCTCTTTTAAATTGTCTCAATGCTGCTGCATGGTGCTGGCATGGTAGTAGGTCAGCAGAGGCTCTTTTCAGGGGATCAGTGCTGCAGAGAGCGCTGGCACACATTAGACTTGACAGCTGAGATCAATTGCAGCCTCAATGCCGGGGCTCCCTTAGGATTGCCATCTTTTACAGAGAAAAATACCAGCCACTATCTGTTCACGTCTTAATGTTTTGAAAAGGCCCGGACATGATCCTTTAGCAGAACTTTATATGAAATTGTCCATATAACTTTATAACATGCCCTTTGTCTCTGTTTACTTTAATTATCAGTCCGGGGTGATTAAGGCAGCTTCAGAATATATTTTAAACTGTTTTGTTCTTACATTCACTGTTTAAAGTATGTGCTGATTAAGGGAAAAAATACCTTTTGTACATGCTAGGAAATTAAAATGCAGATCAGGCCTGTTTAAAACCGGCCCGTTGGCAACCTTATGCTCGCTGTAGTGGAGTTGTGATACTAGTACTGGGGTGCCACATCGGATCTTACCTCGTTTCCGGGAGCCCAGACTGGTGGTCCTGCTGCCTGCCTCATCGTCAGTTGCTCCTGGGTCCCTGACGCTGCGTGTCTCCCAGGGTGCTTTGCTGTTCCTTCCTGCCCTTCTCGCGCCCGGAGGCGTAGAAAAACTCAGAGGCTCCCTCCGCGTCGCGGGACGCGCGCGGGCGACGCCGGGCTAAGCCCGGGCAAAGGGCGGGCCCTCTGTAGCCCTCAGGAGCCGAGGGAGACCGGGCCGGGCTCACCCCCTTAAAGGTGCTTGTGAACTTATTTGAACATACTAATTTGTGAGCTCCTTTGTTCTGTGTACTTTGCTCTTTTTGCATGTTTTGCACATAGCGAGCTACCTTATATATAGCTGTTAACTCGACCCATAGTCCAACCACAGCGATATTATTATTAACATGGCTGGAGGCGCTAATAAGGGTACCCTAGATAGTTATTTATTTAGGGTCAACTCGGGATTAGAACGGGAATCAATCCTTGCTGAACTGAGGGCAAAGCGCCGTAGCTCTATTGAGCTTATTAAAAACACGCCATCCCTCGTGGGTTCTGTGCACTCAGTCACTTCCCCACTTAGGAGTTGCCACTCCCAAAATGCAGTCCTAGATAATTCTAGCAACGATGATCTCTCAATCCTACCACGAAATTTAACCTCCTTACCCGAATTAAATAATGACCAGTCCCCAACTGCTCCACCTCTACTCCTTAATTCAACTCCTGAACCAGTACTCTTAATTGAGTCACCACCACAAGCTGTTAAGCCTCCACCTCAAAAGGCTAACACACCTAGACAATCCAAATTTTCAGGTCCACCACCTAGTAAAAGGAGAAAGAGAGGTAGTGAGCCGTTAAAGAGAGAAAAAAAAGAGCAACCACTCTGATTTGGTTCCAACTGCTAAGGGTCCTGTAACTTGTACTGATAAAACATCTCTCCCAGTTACTTCCGTTCCTTGCTTACCAAATGATATATCTATTGCGGAGGTATTGGGTAATGTTGAACAGCTATTTAGATCTCTCATCTTACCTATTCTTGAGAGATTAAAAATAATAGTTAATAGACTTGATAATGTAGAATCGCTAATAGGTAATAACAGGGAATTAATCAAGAATTTTGCAAAGCCAGTGAAGGATCCCCCTATTACTACAGCACCTGTTGTACTGCCCCCCATTGTACCATCTCTAAACTCTATTCCTCAAAATCATCCAAGTATTAACAATCTAAATAATAAAAGCATAGGAAGAGTCATTACCTCTAAATAATTGCAACACTTTACTTCAAATAAAGATGGAGAGTCTCTGAGGGAAGATAACTTAATTCAATCTGGTACAACACGTGATAAAAATGGTAAAATTCCATCTCCTACTGTAAAGAAACGTAAGGGGCTCAAATTAGAACTGCCACCTGAAGCAGTTCTCCTTGTGGTTGTTCTTGCGGGAGTCCCAGCATTAAAAGAGGGGACAACCGAAGGCTACTCGCAGTTAAAAAATAAAGTTATTCATTGGCTTGGTCAGAATCGTATATAAATGGCGAACTTTTACATGTACGGCGTCTCTCTTGGTTGGGAAACATACCTAAGAATATAAACGGGGATATTGTTATAATTAATTTCAGAGATCCCAGAGCCGTCAGCCATATATTTAATTGGCATATGAACAATGCGAGGTCTTTTATTTCTACCTGGGAATTGACTTATTTTTACCCAAGAACTCAAATAGTTCCCACTGCTAATCCAGGGGTTCCACTTTGTAAACAGTCCAATCCTGTCATTTCTCTTGGAAACCGCTATGAGGTTCTAGCAAATCTTGAAGAAGTGGATTGACATAATCACCATAAGGGCTCAATGATAGACATCCAAGAGACTTCTTTTGATTTACCTTCCCCTCCCAATAAGTTAGGAAACTTACCACTAGAAACAATTGTTGGTATTTGTATTAATCCCCTTATTTCCCTTGATCCTCCTTTATTAACTAACCCCCCGGTTGGCACTGGGGATAATATGGGGAAGCTACTTTCATGGAATATTGCTGGGCTGGCCTCTAAACTGATATCTGATGATTGGCTCTGTTTTGTTAATAATTTTGACCTATGTATATTTCAAGAGACCTGGCTATGTGATCCATCTTTTGCTCAGGGATATCTGAATTACTCTGTGCCTGCATTAAAAGGTCTAAAGGGGAGACCTATGGGTGGATTAACTATATGGGTCCGTCAGAGTCTAAAGTTAGTTGTCAAAGCCATTGACACCAGCCATAGAGACATACAATTAATCAGAATGAACTTACACAAATTGTGAATGCTTGATATTTACAATGTTTATGTGAGGAGTAACAGGGGAGGGAGATCTGAGGTTTTAGCGGCCTTGGGACGTCTCCTTGATATTCACTCTCTAAACAATAACATTGTCATTGCGGGTGATTTTAACAGAACATTCGAACCCCTAGTTACTGAAGACGATTTTCTTGGATACGAAGAAGATCGGCAATGGGGAGTTCCCAAGTTGGAGCTCAAATCGGTTGTGCGTTGGACCGATGATGTGATTAGTTTGAATGCCCTTTGCTATGAAAAGGGCTTAAGAGCTCTAAACGGGAGGACTCAAAGTGATAAAAATGGGTCTAGTACATTTGATAACGGGCGACACAAAAGTAGAATTGACTATGTTTTATGCAGTCTTAAACTATGGCGGTTGATCTGCGACATGGAGGTTGTTTGGAGGAGTGAGAGTGATCACAACCCCCTGTGTGCAGATCACAAATGGTGGTCTTTTACCAACAGGACCATTGGCCCGATTGAGCTTGCCCCTCCTTTGACTGTCCCCACTAATGATATGCGCAGATTAAGGTGGGCGAACATAGTGACCAACCAACTGGCCATTGCTAACATCAGCGGCGAAGTAGATAAAGCAATACTAGCCATTGAGCATATTAATTCATCTAGTACCGGGTTGGCCAGAGTAGTCGAAATACATGACTCCCTCTTTTGTGCAATAAAAAACCACTTCCTTAAGCCTGTGAAAAATAAAGGAAAGAGAGCCCCAAAGCCTGCAAAGTGGTACAATGACCAATGTAGAGATGCTCGACTAGCTCTAGGAACCGCCATAAAGGGGAGGCAGTCTACTGCCATTCGGTTTGCTACAAAGGAATATAAAGCTAGTATATCAAAGGCAAAGAAAGCCTGGGATGAGCATCATTGGTCTGAGCTAAAGAAAGCTAGTGACAGGAATGATTCCAGGTTATTCTGGAGCATCGTTAAGTGGGGAAGTTCGGGTTTACCCGTACCCCCAAATAACAATGTACCGGAAGATGAATGGGTAAAATTCTTTAAAAATCAGTATGCTGACCCAAATAAAGTCGTTACAGGGTCAGATATAAGTTTAATTCAATTTAAAGAAAGTTTCTTTAGTATCAAAGAGATTATGATGGCCCTCAGCTCAGTGTCTGGTGGACGCGCCCCAGGACTTGATGGTGTCCCAGCTGATGTCTTTATCAATGATAAAGAGCGCTGGTGTAAGTATATCCATCTTCTTATTAATGCAATTGCGCAGGGTGCAGCGGTACCAACATCTTGGCAGGGTGCGGTAATAATACCCGTGTTCAAGAAAGGCGACCGGTCCCAGCCGGGCAACTATAGACCGATAAGCCTTATTGACACTATCCAAAAGGTTGTGGGGCGCGTGATTGTCAATAGGCTCCTTGACTGGGCCGAAGAGACCAATGCCCTGTCACCCTTCCAGGCAGGATTCCGTCGGTCCACAAGCACGGCGGACCAGGTTTTCCGCTTTACCCTGTTGCAATGGAGGACCGTGGTGCTGGGCGAGGGCAGCTTGTACGCAGCTTTTGTTGATCTGCGGGCTGCCTTCGACCTAGTTCCCCGGACCAAGCTGTGGTTGGTTCTTAAGAACCAGGGTCTACCAGAAGAGTTACTGTCACTAATAATGAGGCTTCATGAAACAAATTTTGCCAAAATTCAGTGGGGGGGACCGGGTTCGGTGACTGTGGATTTTCCAGTTGAACAGGGTGTTCGACAAGGATGTTCAATGGCTCCCATCCTTTTTACATTGTACATCAACGATGTTGTTGCCCGTATGCTCTCTGCACAGGTGGATGCTCCCTCTATAGCTGGCTCAAAAATGCCTATTTTAATGTTTGCAGACGACACGCTTATTTTATCTAAGACTCCAAGCGGTCTGCAGTGTGCTTTGTCTATTTTTGACCAATTTTGTAGGGAGTATGGCTTAGAGGTCAACACAGCTAAAACTAAACTTATGACTTTTAACCCCCATCGTAGCTTTAAATCCAAAATCACTATGAATGGCTGCCCGCTAGAGGTGGTGAATACTTTTACGTACCTAGGACTACACATATCTAGTGAGAATAGATGGAGTCAGCATATAGATATTGCTACACTTAGACATAGGCAATTGTCCGGTGCCATTAGCTCAGAGCACAGAAAATCTTTGACCAAACCAGTAAAACCTGTACTTCAGGTTTATGAAGCGAAGGCTCTAGGCTCTGCACTCTACGGGGCTGAGCTATGGGGTTTCGAGAAGGTGGCTGCACTTCAAACCTCGGAAAATAAATTTTTCCGGGCAATAACCGGTGTGTCCCTAAAAGTTCACCTTTGTTGCCCCTCAGATATGACCTGGGTAGAAGAGCAGTCACAGATTTGGTTAGGCTCCGTCCGATTTTGTATTGGCGAAGGCTATGGACGACACCAGTGCTCTCCCACTATGCCGAGGGGTTCCTAGATATTATTAGAATAGATGTATTCCACAAAATTGGGTGGCTTAAATCACTCAAGTTAACTTTGACTTTTTGCTCTCCATGTTACGCTTTTACACAGAAATAACAACTCCTCATCTTGGTAAGTTTGTAACTTTTCCGTAGGGATAGTTCCTACTATTAACTCTTCCAGTACCATTCGTAGTTTGGCCATATCTATTGACTGAGATTATTTGTCTTTCTTCTGCAAGCTTCTCAACCATTCACTCAATTCCTCTGTAGATGGTCCTACTGGCTTCTCTACATTTCCTTGTCCAAAATCCTTTTGTGTTTCTGATATTGACTCCACTATTGTCATACGCCTTTCTGCACAGTTTTGGCCTACAAACGGGTTATTTGAAAAATTCGGTTCAATCATACTCATAGTCTGTCTCCATGGATTATCAGTCTGACTCATTCTTGGTTGTTCAACCTGTTTATTACTTTTATAAGGGACCGTCAAACAATGTTCGCTATCTTTTTGTTTATCAAAAATAGGCATTACTGGACCTATTGTTACTGGAACTGTTACCGCTTCCCGATTTTTAGTCAATTCTCTTATTTTCTCTGTTAATTTTAGGGTCGTTTTCGCTAGTACTGCTGAATTGTCATCGTTTATTCTACCTCCGGACTTCTTCTCTACCTCTCTAATGGAATTGTTTCTTCCCAAATCTTGGAATTCTGGTTCCGATTTTATGATCCGTACTGTTTCTTTCACTGGGGCACTTGGGGTTAATATTTCTGGTTCTGGTCGATATGGGGGTGGATTTTTATAGAACATGTCATCAAGAACATCATCCTCTGACTTATTCACTCCATATCCTCTCGATTCCACATTATGTCTCTTTTCTACACACTTTCTTCCTTTATTCTCTCCTGCAGTTCTTACGGGAAACAAACCCTCAGTCATACTCGCATTCCGCCACCTTCTCATTCGATCATCATGAGTCTCATGTCCGTATGACCTACCAAACACGTACCTATACCCTCTGCCACTTCTCTGTCTTTCTCGGTCATGCATCTCATCTTCCCACTCCGTCAATGCCTCAAATTGTGTCGGTCTAGGTCTTGGTTCTAAATTCATCATTTTCTCTCTTAAATTTCTCAATACTGCCAAATTAAATGAACCATGTTCTGGAAAAGCCAACACTCCGTCCTTTTCAGTATATTTGACCCAATTGTCTAACCAAATACAAGTGTGATATCCATATTTCGCAACCATAAAGGATGCAGGGGTTTTCGGTGGAAGAAGTAACTGTCCTTCCCTTGTTACAATCGGTTTGTCCTTTTTAAACCATATTTTAATTCTACCAAACCAAGACTTTTTCTCCTTTTCCGGTGGATCGTAATACATTTTCTTGTCTTCCGTGTATCACTAGTTTCTCCTTGCAACTGTACCGCTATTCTGTCCAATCGTAGCGCTACTCACACTAACGCACCAATCCGGAGCGTCTATGTCACTTTTATAATTCTCCAATCCCAGCGCGACTCACACTAACGCACCAATACGAAGCGTTTACGTCACCTTGTACTTCTCCACTCCTAGCGCGGCACACACTAACGCACCAATCCGGGGCGTTCTACGTTTCAGACCGACTGTCCAATCCCAGCGCGGTCGTTCTGACGTCAGCAGCCGCTGCCGCAGCTCCTGCTCCTGTCTACCTCTCCTTTACAAATCCACTCGGTAAGTTTTGTTTCAAACTTACAATTCTGTTAGTAACAACACAAAAACACCACCATTGTCCGGTTCGCTAACCAATGAATAGCAATAGACCTTTCTCACGAGAATTCCGTCTTTCCCGAGAGCAGCGCTTACCTCTACCCTACTATGGAATCGTTACTTCCGTTGATAAAGTAGCACATCCCTCTACCTTACCCTTCTAACAAGCATTAGCTAACCGTTTCTCCAGAATTAAGACACATAGTTGGAGACCCAATGCTCCTGAGAAATAAAACTAGAGTTTCACAATTAGCCCGAATGCCTTTACATTCACGCACTTTCACACTAGAAAATGTAGTACATTCACACAGAATCCTGTCTTTCCCGAGAACAGCGAACAGTCTGTCCTACTACAGAATTATAACATACGTTAACAAAGTAGCGCTTCCCTCTACTTTATCCTTCTAACAAGCTCAGAGAACACCTGTTACCTTTCCAGTGATAAGCGTTATCGGAATGCCATTTGGACTCCTGGTACCTAAGACCAAAATTTCACAGGTAACCTTCGCTATCATACACACTCCTCTCACACAGAAAATGTCTCTAATGGCAACACACGACGATGTCACCGAATCGAACCCAGACAATGCGTTGTGCAACTTCAATCGTTACACGTTTCTCCCTGTGTACCTACAGGGCAACAACAATTCCGTCTTTCCCGAAAGCAGTGCTTACCTCTGCTCTACTACGGAACCGTTACAAACTCCCGACTTCCTACATCCCAGAAGCCGTGCAAACAACATAGTACTCAACGCGACTCAACATAGAGTGTTAGTACATAAACCAATATCAATAACCAATAATCAATAAGCAATTTACAAGCAATAATCACCAAACCAAAACAATAACAACCATCAATCTGCTACCAGAAAAACTGCTGCAGCGTGGAACATCAAATTCCCCCTTCGTCACAGACCAAATACCGCAATAGCAAATTCACTCAAATGCATTCATTGGTGGGGCCCATAACACCAACACTCATACTTCATTGATCTGTTTCCCTAGAGGAATAAGTTTCCAAACACTGACATGAAAGGAATATCTTTACCTAAACCCTAAATGCATTGAATACTTTATCAACTCCAACCTTGTGATATTCCCCTCATTGGGTGATGAATCAGTTAGTTGTTTATTTGATTTAGTGATCCAATTCATCTATCTATATTCTTCTCTTCTTTATAGTTTCTTCTTCAAATAATCGACACAACACATTTCTCAATTAATCAAATATCGTTTATCTAATAAAATTGCAAATTGTTAGAAATCATCATCCAAACCGCAGACCATCATATTTACCTAATCTGGCTATTAGTCGTCCTCTAAGTCAGTCAAGTCGTGGAAAAATCTTTCAATTCATCAAAGTCAGGCCGCAATTCAGTCTCTCAAAGATTCAGGATAACAGCTGTTCAGCAGTGTCACCGTTCTCTCCGTCAGCATAACGTCAGGAAATCAAGTTCGTCAAAGAAGAGAGAGTTTTTTTAGTTCACTTTTCTACCTACTTTTATAATGAAACTAATGTCAAAATGTATCAGATTGGGATTTTAGACAGTCCTCATTGGTGGATGTGGGGTTGATTGGTAAGGTTCTCACATAGTCCGCAAGATTAAGTCATCGCACTTGCTGGTTCCGGTTTTAAAGACAGTCCATTGTTTTATCCTTGGCGAAGCTCCCAGAGTGTCCTTGGTAGGAACATCATCTCCTGGGGTCAGGACGAGGCCATTGTTGCTGGCAGTGACGCATGCGCACTTCACCCAGAACCTCATGTGTCAGCAGCAGTCACGTTGTACGTCTCGGTCAGCCATTTTGAAATAGGCCGAAATGGTCAACTTAAGCAAAACAAACACAAAAACGTAATTAAAACATCGAAATGGCTAATAAAATGTTAAATCCTCACTAATTCCCTTATGTGTAAGTAATTATCTAGCAGAATAGCAACATTCAAAGCGTTTATACTCACTCAATGATGCGCAACTTACAATTACATCACAAAAGCAACATATATCATGCAATATTCTAATTTTCTACTATTAGTATGCGTACATAAGTTAGTATACAATTAGTTCAGCCATGCAAAGTGCAAATCCCACGTGTAATTCTTTTGTTAATATAATTGGTAAGTCTCCACTTCAAACAAATTAATAAGATTACTATTAGTTGATTATTCAGATTAATATAAACATGCAGAATGGGGGAGGGGTATACAAAATGTAGTACTACCCGCTCCAGCAGCTGCACAGCAGTCAAAGTTTCTGCGCCGCATTATTCTAGGGGGAGAGAGCAGGGTAGAGTCGTATCTACTAAGATCTCTCTCCCACCGCTGGTGCACAACCAGGGTGCCTAACACCAAGCACATAACTTTGCACCACAGTGCACCATAGTGCAATGGTGTGAGGCGCGTAAGGGTCACTGCACACAATAATATGCCTAGAAAAACGTTAAAGCTTTTCACACATTGGATGTATTGTACAGTGCCGCACACATGCAGAAATTAAAAGGTTTCACCAATTTAACATTTATCTTCTATTATGATGTTGGCATTTTTGTAGCGCACAGTCTCGCATTAGTGTGCCTCACAGCACTCTCGGCTCTCTGGGATGCCTTTCCACAGAGTTCCAAGGTTCCCACTATCGACAGAAGTCTAGGAGGTCCAGGGATGATATGTTGCATGTATTGTGAAATAACCCCTCGCTAGATTGGGTGCCAAAGTTTGATGTAATTAATTTAATTACCTAGCTGCATGAGCGCTATAAAAGATGTGTGGACAAGACGGGAAGGGCGGGACCGTGTCAGTAAAGAGCTAGAAATCTAGTACAATTGCTCAGAATTTTCCAGAAATTTCTACAATTGCCACAACCCCTATAAACAAACAGAAGGTTCCCTAACCTGGCAATGATATGAAAAAATGAAAATCCTTACCCTTCCATTAGTGTTGCGAAGTGACTTAGGAGACCTTGGGCGCTATATGAGACTGCCAAATAAATAGATACGGCTTTCATTAAGTAATTTCCATAAACTTTTTATATATGGACAGGACAAGAGGCCGCTAAATGGATTAGATTTGGAAACGTTTAATAGTAAGCTGTATTTTGATAGAGCTGATTAGTGTCGATGTTAGCCAGTCTTCTAAACAGCAGGTATGGTTTTTACCTAACTGTACTCATTTTATCAGTTTCTGGTGGCTAAAACTTTTAGTGGACGTGCCAGGATTTTAAACTGTTACCTTTGGGTTACACACTTCTGCAGGTGAAGCTTAAACTTTTGTAGCAACAACAAAATTAACTTCCCTTTTGCGCTTAAACAGAAAAAATATGTACTGCCGCAGTCACTGTAGTCTTGTCAGCCTGAGGGGGATGAACTGCCATCCCACCCCTACCTTGTTCTGAGCCTCCATGGGCTACCCAAAGATCACTGCAGTTGGCGCTCAACCCGTTGAGTTGTCTAGCAGATCTTCAGAAGTCAAGCAGATGTACACAAAACACCCCTTGATCGGGTACATATGTTTCGAGTAGACAGACATTCCCCACACAACAACCCCCAAGATGCACTCAGCCCAAAGATGCCCAGAGCACACAAAGTCACGAAGCACAAGCCCCCGGGATACAGAGAGCACACAGCCCCCAGGATGTACAGAGCACACAGCTGGGGTCAGGCTTACCATGGTGCCGTGAGTCCACGCAGCGAGTGACCCGGCACAGGCCGTGTTACAGACCCATTCCCATGCACTGAATGGGGAACCATGTGCCGTGCCCGTCAGCCACACGCCAGCCAATCACCGCTCGGGCTTTGTGTGTACAGAGAGACAAAGTGATGCTCGTCTTCTCACCGAAAGTTAGTTGTTTGGCGAGCGTGGAATCGAGTGTTCAAGGCAACATTCACTGGGTCACGTCACCAGTTTACAAAATATAATAAGAGGCAGACACAGGAGCGAGAGAGGGGTCGAGACGTTGACAGAAAATCAACCTGAAGGGTGATTGACAACCAGAGGTCACCCACCCAAAACAAGGAAAGGTAGAATCAGGGTCCCAGCAGAATCAGGGTCCCAGCCAGTTAACTCCCTTACTCTTCAGTCTCGCACTTTTTCTGACAAGCGTTTTCATTTCTAAGGAGAAATACGCATTTTGGCTGTTGGTCCTTGCACCAGTCTACATCTACAGACTGGGCAGCAGTGTTCCATTCAAACTGCAAACTTCCTTTGAACACGCCAGAAGCCGCGTATCCGCTAACACCCAGTAAACATACAAAGAGAAGCCATCTTTTGCAGTCTTTGATTCAAGGGGAGGAGTGTAATAAGCCTCCATCTCTTGTCTGATTGGGCCATGTGTTTGAAACACATGACCCCACAAAGATAAGAAACCTTTTGCAAAGCACTGAAAGCAGGCGAGCCGGTCCAAGTGGTCTGAAAAAGCCAAAAGTACACCACATAAAAAGCTCTTTTCCAATGGCTGGCCACCGTTTAGCATAAACGGTGACGCCAGCCAATGGGAAAGAGGGGCGGGTGTAGTAAAGGCTCATCCAATAAAATCAGGAGAAATATCTCTTTGAAGAAAGTTGAAGTTTATTCACGACAAGACCCACGACCTTCTCCTTCCAGTGCCCCAGTCTGTTGTCCAATCAAACCCAAACATTCTCTAATGACCTAGTAAGAATTCTACGCTCTACATTCCTTAAAGCAACATACATTAAATAACACTTATGCCCCTCTTTACATAAGAAATTCACTGCCACATATTACACATCCCCCTTTCCATAAATCAAATGAGAAGTTAAAGCAATTACACAAAAAAAATACATATATACAAATATACAATACAAAAATGCACACAAAATACATTGACTCTAAAAATTGATAATGGAAAATCAAACAGAGGAGATATGCATATTTACAAATCATTAATAATATACAAAGTCCCTTGAATGAATAGGAGCAGATCTTATTCTAGAACTACTCCTGACTGAAGCATCTCCACCACCTGTAGACTGGAAACTAGATGGCGGAGAAGGAACAACTATATTGTCACTGCTCCCCATACCATCTCCTTGATCCAAATTATCATGTACATCCCTACTGCGGCCTGCACATGTATGGGCATCTAAGTCAAACCAATCCTGTCTTATCTTGCTACCATATGCCTTCACTCTTTCATAAATGATGCCAGCTTGCTTAGGAGTAATTTTGACTAAAGCATTGCAATTCCACCACCCCCTATCTTGCAATAGAACTGTTGTCCTATTCATCCTTACAATTTTTACAGGTTCAGAGAATTTTGACTGCCCCTTACTAACCCTATACGGTTTTTTGATAAGGACCCAATCTCCCACACTCAAAGTACCTTCCTTAACATGCATCCTGGAATCATAGTTCTTTTTATAACAATCTTGTTTTTCACGGACATGTTCTCTGAGACTCTGTAAGTCTACTTTTTGATAACGTTCCACTTTATCCAACAACCAATTTGGGCTAATGGCAGTAATAGGTTTCCTTCCTCTTAACAAAATAAAAGGAGCCACATCCGTTGTACTCTGTGGTGTAATATTATAATTCCACACCTTGAACTGTAAGTAATCTTTGACATCAAGGTTATTAGCAATTGCCGTTTGAACACCTTCCTTAATTAATCTATTTGCCCTTTCAACTAAGCCATTGGAAGAGGGACTATATAAAGGTACCCTTATGTGTTTTACATCATTTTTATCCAAAAAACTGGTGAACAACTCAGAAATAAAATGGGAGCCATTATCCGTCACAATCTCCTTAACTCTCCCTTCTATATAAAACAGATGTTTCAAAAATGTTATGACAGACGCAGAATCAGCAGACTTAACAAACGAAAAGTACAACCATTTTGAAAAATAATCAATAGCCACAATCAAAAACCTTTTATCACAACCCACCATGTTAATAGGGCCCGAAAAATCTAACCCAATTTTTTCCCAAGCATTGTTGGGCCAAGTGACCGGACACAAAGGAACCGTAGACGTCTTCCAATGCTTGTCTGAACACAAGCATTCCGTGCAAGAATCAACAAATCTCCTAACCTGCCCATCAATACCTGGCCACCAATAGATTTGTTTAATCTTCTTAGACGTCGCCGACATACCTAAATGTCCTTCATGTGCCAAAGCAATAATTTTTGGACGTAAAACACTAGGAGGAACAAACAAATCTTGTCGAACCAAGATACCATTAACAATCGACATTTCTGAAGCAACCTGATGAAAACATTTCAACTCCATTGACATAGATCTTTCATTGGGCCAACCATCAATTAAAAACTTCTTCACCTTAGTCATACACTCATCTTTGTCACAATTCTCAACCCATTCTTTCTCAGAAATCCGAAATTGTTCATTTATATCTCCAATAGTAAACACATACTCCAATCCTTCCCATTTTTTATCCTTGACATCCACAACATCATCACATTCAACAGGTAGGCGTGATAAACAGTCCGCTCTAACATTTTTCCCACCGGGAATGTATTTTATGTCAAAGTTGAATTCCTGTAACCTAGCCAACAATCTAATCAGCCTAGATGAAGCTTTATTCGAACAACTATCTCCCAACATGTATATTAAGGGTTTATGATCCGTATGCAATTCAAATTTGTTCCCCCAAATGTACATTTTAAATTTTTCAGAGGCCCAAGAGCACGCTAATGCTTCCCTTTCGATCGTACTATAGTTTTTCTCAGCCACATTCAAAGTACGTGAGGCAAATGCAATGGTACATTCCTGACCATCAATCATTTGACTGAGGACTGCCCCTAAACCTTTCCCACTGGCATCAACTGTAATTATGCACTTCGCCCCATACATAAATGGCTTAATTGCAGAAGCAGAAATGATTAATTTTTTAACAGCCTCAAACGCCTCCTGACAATCCTTGGACCATATGAACTTCTCTTTTTTTTTTTAAGAGATTCCTTAAAGGCTGCACAATTACTGCATAACCTTGCACAAAACGTGCGTAGTATTCACTCAGGCCTAAAAACGCCCTAAGGGAATCTTTGTCAGGAGGAACTGCCGCTTCATGTATACCTTTTAGCAATGATTCTTTGGGTCTGATACCATCACCAGAAATGTTGTGCCCTAAATAATTAACCTGTTGTGATAAAAATTTACATTTCTCAAAATTTACTCTCATACCCCACGCACCCAATTTACCTAAGACCTCTTCTAAAAGTACAATGTGTTCATCTAGGCTTTCCGTGTGAACTAAAGTATCATCTTGAAAAGTTTGTACACCCCCAAGATCTCCAAACATTTGATCCATCAATCGTTGAAAAACGCTGGCAGCAGATGTCAAGCCAAATGGCATGCGCCTGTACATATATACACCAAAAGGTGTCACAAACGTAGTCAAATGTGAATTTTTAGCCAATGGAATCTGATGGTACGCTGAACGTAAATCAATTGTAGAAAAATATTTACTACCACCTAATCTGGCAAGCATTTCATGAATACGTGGGAGGGGATGACAATCAACAAGGATAATTCTATTAAGAACTCTTAGATCAGCACACAGGCGTATATCCACGTTACCTTTTCGTGCGACAACTGCCGCAGAAACCCATTCTGATGATTCTACACGTTTAATAATGCCTTGAGTACACATATCATTAAGTAATTTCTTAAGATCATCTCTGGGTGACAAAGGAACAGGTCTTACTTTTTGAATTACTGGAACCGCATTACTCTTGAGTACAATATCATGTTCAAAATTTTTAATAACTCCTATCTTGCTAGAAAACACTTGGGGAAATTTATTTTGTAGCATCCTAGTGAAATTGTCACATATGTTTGTTTCCTGGATCGCTAAAATGGGCATCTCACCTAAAGTAACTGGCTCCTCATGACCTGGTCGTAACATAATACCCAACTTAGCTTGATCCTGCCAACCTAGAATATCCCGTCCGTTAACAGCTACATAAATTTTAGTAAAAATGTTCCTCCCCTTAAACAAAACACTATCCTCAAAGTATCCTCTCATGATTATGTCATACTGCCCAAAAGCCTTGGGATTAATAGTTGTAGATTTCAGTAATTTTTCAGACCAAAATTTATGAAATGTGTTCTCCGCTAAAATTGTAATTGGAGATCCAGAATCCGCCATCACATTTAGGTCAATTACTCCAATTTTAACCTCACATATAGGACCCTTACATCTTTTTTCACATTCACCTAATGCACTAATTTCTAGTGATGACACCGATACATTGTTAATGGCTTCAGCCAATATGTCATTCTCAACGTCAAGTTGACTAACCTTGACTCTTGTTTTACTAGCATGACACACATTATAGAAATGTCCAATTTTCTTGCAATTATTGCATCTCTTGCCTTGAGCTGGACAATTTTGAAAATTCCCTAAATGGAATCTCGACCCACATCTGTAGCATGCTCCACTCACTCTCTTGTCAACATTCCTTCTCACATTACCCATATGTGTAACCAAATGTATGTTAGCCTCATTACTAACAGGTGTGACCTCCACAGCAGAAACTTTAGCGATGTCAGAGGACACACTAATACTAGACTCCGATAACATTTTTGATGATACCACAGAACGCTCAATACTTCTTGCTATATCCATGACCTCATCTAAAGATGGATTCTTACACGTTAAGATGCGTTCTTGAATCTTTTTGTTAAAGCAGTTAAAAACTAATTGATCACGTAGGGCAGTGTCTAGATGATTCTCCAAAACACATTTAGATGCTAATACACGCAAAACAGCCAAATAATCCTCAATAGATTCATCCGCAGATTGTTTGCGTTTAAAAAATGTGTGCCTTTCCACCATTACTGAAGGTTCATCCACGTACTGCCTTCCCATACGTGCCAGTGCTTCCTTGTAAACATCCCAAGAGTCATCTTGCGCAGGTGCTGGAACCACAGGTACATTATCGTAGACTTCTTGTCCAGCGTTACCCAAAAGATTAAAAAGAATGGCTTTTTTGCGAGCTGGTGAATATTTTAAACCATCTATGGCTTCCAGATAATTCTCAAAAATTCTTAGCCATTTATGCCATGGTTTAATAGGTTTACCAGGAAGTTCAAAAAAAGGAGGTGGTTGCATGACATTTGAATTACTATTATTGGCCATACTTTAATGCTTCTTGAACAAAAAATATGAAATTTTTAATTCTCCCCCTCACTTTGTATGCTTTCTATCGTTTTGGCTGCATGCGTGAAGAAAAACAATGAAAAAAACCAGTCACCCTCCGTGTACGATCTCCGTGTCTCACTCGCTTTAACTTGTTGCTAGGCAACCGGGAACAACACATCCAAGATGGAGGCACGCAGCGTCAATTACCGTGACGACGCATCACGCTGTGCACCAGAGCGAGATTGCATGCGTCACTCAGCTCACTAAGAACGAAGAGCGTGTGGCTGCCTGGAACGCTGCGCCCGCTTCAAACAATGCCGCTCCTCTCGTTGATGGTTCAACCGTTGGAGGCCTTCAACCCCTCACCATAACACCATGGAGAAAACCGTAAGTCAAGACTCGCACAGAGCCACTGCACTCTCGAAGCAGCTTGCCCACTTAATAGTGCACGCCTCCAAACTGCATTCGTCACTTTGACACGAACATCTTTGCGCCTCTTCGCGGTGTAAATTAAGAACGAGTCAGACTCGTATGCTGCTCCCCAGCTGAAAAACAACACCACGAAGTGCTCAGTGTCTCCAATCCAAGACGCAGGTGCCAAAACACATCCACGAACTGCTTGCTCCTTGAAAATCGTTGTTTTCAGCGATCAGCACTTTTGACAAGGTTTAAATCTTCACAGTCGGTGGGTCTAAGTTTAAGATCGTCGCCATTAATTGTAGTAAACGCTCATCCAATAAAATCAGGAGAAATATCTCTTTGAAGAAAGTTGAAGTTTATTCACGACAAGACCCACGACCTTCTCCCTCCAGTGCCCCAGTCTGTTGTCCAATCAAACCCAAACATTCTCTAATGACCTAGTAAGAATTCTACACTCTACATTCCTTAAAGCAACATACATTAAATAACACTTATGCCCCTCTTTACATAAGAAATTCACTTCCACATATTACAGTGGGGCTTAAAGCCCTTTACTGAAAGTCCTCCAAAACATTAAATCTCGCCGAGCCCGCTGCGCATGTGCGCAGCCACGCCAGCCGCGACCTAAAAAGTGTGCTGTATAGCAAAATACCGATAAGGTCCTAATGGCGAGAAGTGCCAATGATAGTTGACTGCGTGCCGATATACAAGGGTATAAAGCCAATGACGCAGATGAAGCAGTCTCATTGAAATCCTGCGGGGGCACTGTTTTGATGGTGTTTTGTTCCAAGCGTTCAAATTGTAATCCTATCTGTAACTAGGGAGCACACGTACTTTATAAACAATATTTTACAATGGAAGGAAAAAAAGTACTTTGGCAAAACTCACTCTAAAAAAAAGAAAAATGAACTAGTGTTATTGTTTACTCTAAGTTCAACTACACTCTAATTATAAATGTAGACCCACAAGCCACTTTAAATGTTTCTACATTGCTTGGTTGTTTTAAAATCACAAATTAGGTTTTTTGTTTGCGCTACTTTTTCAGCTGTTTCGGTCCCTTCAGCTGTTCTCAGCGGCAGGGTTTCTATTCACAAATGGCTGCCGCTTTGTCGTGCGGGGGCACCGGAGGGCGTGCTCTGCGCGAGTGACGTATGTCCGAGTCGTGATGCGTGAGGTACGTGCTCTTCCGGCGTGGGTGACATTGGTAGGGCGCTGAGGCCTCGGCAAGTCTTACTTTCTACGGGGAAGGACGCGGGTAGACCCGACAACCGCCACCATGTTTCGTACTATGCTGAACCATGCTAAGAAACATCCGAGCGTGAGTGAGCGTCTGGGCGGGCACAGGGGCGGAGGGAGAAGCGAGCGCTGTAGCAACAGGAGAGAAAGGAAGACCACCTCAGAAGCGACAATCACGGCTTTACACCGAATGGGAGAGGGCGGTTTGAGAGTACAATAATCGTTAATTTGTATTAACAGCGCTGACCTTAGAGAAATACAAAAAAAGTTACTCGTGAAGGGTAGATTTCCGTAAAGGCATTCGCTCGTGTATTTATTTGTAATGTAATCTCCAGACATACATCCGCGAGCTCTCTGATGTTCGTTGTAGTACACTTTAACATAATGTCACTAGCGTGCTGCACAATCGGCCGTTTCCTTGGGATCATATTAGGAGTGTCGCCCTGTACGCTCTATTACACGAGGAAGTCCTGACACTGCTGCAGGCCTTATTCACTGACACATGTAACCTTCAAGCGCAAACATCCGCATTTGGTGCTTTACAAAAATTATGGGTCAACACACCGTGGAAAGTTAGAATATGCTTTAGTGCTATCTCTGGTATCGGCTCGTACCATTTCGGCTGACCGATGCCACACAAAAAATGACCTGCCTCTCTCAGTGCACCCATGTGCTTATTAATCCACCTAACTCGCTGCCCCAAACCCATGTTTGTGGCACAGTGGGAAATCCGCTATTACTTTTGTATGCTTAATAAAAACATGGTAATGGGTGAATTTTCCAGCAATATTTGGCAGCTGGCATTTATTGGTTGGGTATTTCCTAAATGTGGTCGCAGTGCTGGAAAGGAAGGTCCGTGTTTTTGTTTGGAACTATGCTGACATTCAAGATAATTATGTAACCTTCTTGCTGAAAGTCTAGTTTAGGCCACTGGATTTGTCCTTGACAATTCACCCCACAACTACCGAACGCTCCATAGTCTGATATATTAGCAAGAATGTAAATACATAATTTCGGTTTACCTGTTTGACTATAAACTCTTACTCACAGTAAATGAAAACATTCGATCATTAAGTAAAGTGAAACGTTTTTAAAACTAAGTTATGACTTTAAATTAACATCTTTTGATTCTCCCAACACCAGCAAACTGTTACATTGATCATTATTCTTTATAGGACCAAAGATGTCAACTCCAGTGCTTTCCTAAAGCATTTGTGGAGTTTCAATGGGATGTAAAAAAGGCTTGGAACATTATCAATCTTTTATCCTAATAAATGCATTTCTCACCATTCCATGCTACCTCAATCTTATCCCATGTTGGCCACCAATATAACTGCTTTGTTCTTCTCATAAATTTACAATACCAAGAGGTCCTTCATGACACAAGGTCACAATCTTGCCTCTTAATTTGCTTGGTGGAACTAACCGCCAACTTCTCAAGACAAATTCACTTTCCACTTCCCAAAACGTGATAATCTTTCTCCAGATTCCTCTTTTCTGGCCAACATCCCACTACATACTCTCTTTAGTCATTAAGGCATCCTGTGCCAACTCTGTCTTCCTCACTTCAAAGGAAATTCTTTGCAACTCCTTACACCAGAGATGCACCCAGACAGTTATCCCATTCAGTCTTGGCATTTCCACGATTGTGTAAAGGCAGCCTACTAACAAAATCTGCAATTTTGTTGCGAATACCTGGAACATACCGGACACTGTACACATAATCTAGCAGTTGCATAGACCATCTTGAGATTTGTGGTGAAACATTCAGAAGAGCACGTGGTCGCATCGCAGGATTGCTTTATTTCCCGCACAAACTGTCTGAAATGCTTAAGTCCCCACACACATCCCAGCTTTTCTCTCCCAATGACCGAGTACTTCTCTTCCACTGGTGGTAAAGCGTGAGAAGCAAAGGCATTTACATGTTCTTTACTGTAGCCATCTGTCTGGGATAAAACAGCCCCCAAACCCTTTTCACTTGCATCCATAGCGAACAGACTTTTACACTTGGGGTGAAATCCCTGCAACACAGGGGCTTCACAAATATATATATTTTTTTAATCTAATCAAATTCTTCCTGACACTACTCTGACCATACAAATTCGTATTTATTTATTTTTAACTGCCTGAGTGATTACAATTTTACGGGAAACTTATGTACAAATTTAGAATAATCTGCTAACCCCCAAAAAACTCGTACCTCATTTTTGTTTTGGGGAGACCGAGCACACTGTGTTGCCTCATCCAACTAATTCTTCCGGTTTATTCCATTGGAACTGATTTTATGTCCTAGATATGTCACCTACTCTTGCAAACTTGCATTTAGTTGCCTCAGTTGTCAATCCATACTCGCAAAGTACACTCTAGTCTAACTTAGATTCTTCATCATGTTCAACCCTATTCTGACTCATGACTAGGATGTCCTGGGAGGAGGTTACACTCACCCTGTCTTTGAACAACCTATACATTAAGCATTGCTGCCCCGATGCAAGACCAAACTGCGCTCTCCTAAAGTGATAACCAGTAGGCATTCTAAATGCTGTACAATGTCTGCTTTCCGTATGCAATACTAGCCGTTGGTATGCAGCTTTCAGATCAGTAGTGGAAAACCACTTCATACCCTTGGTAACAGATAACTCAATAATACAGGGTAATGGAAATTGATCTACAAAAATGTTAAATTCTCTTAAATCCACACATAATCTGAAACGCCCATGTGCTTTGCACGCTACCATTAGAGGGGCCATTCAATCGGAAGAATGCGTTTTCTAAGTGATACCAGGCTTTTCTGTCAAGTGGAAATGTAATTGATACTCCCATTCTTCCCACATAATGAGGTTCACCCTACAATACCATAAAAGGTTAAGGAAGACTTAAGTTTAGCGCAGCCATGGTTAATAAAGATTTCGCTAGTAAAATAATGCTTACAGTTGTACTGCTGATTCTTGGGATTTTCCAAAGTTAACATAAAATCTACCTGAAAACGAGCTGAACCTGGAATACACATTGTAAAGATACGCATGCAGTCATTTACAAATGATGGCACATTATCCCAACTATTTAAATTATAAAATTCAGAAGAATGTAGGCAATGTATCCAGTGAGGGGCCAATCGGGAACCTTGATTTTAACTACTGCATATCCAACCAGAATAACCAATATTTGACAGATTGCATGCTCACCACATGATTAATACGGCGGGTGCGCATAGATTGGAGAGTGCTCGCTGCTTGATTCTGAGAGCGCTCTCGTTCTGAATATGAGAGCTCCTCTACTACTAGCAGTACCACACCCAGAGTAACTGATCCAGGTGGTTGTGCACTGAGGAGCTTCTGTAGTGCTGCTTGATCATGAGAGCGCTCGCGCCATCAGCCTGTGTTCTAATGGAGGCTTGCATGTTTTATTGCGCTTGCTAACTCACTCCATAATCAGTTAATTGTCAAAAGGTCCAAAAAGATCACAGTACCTGAAATCTCTCACTGGTATCGATAGTTGTTGAATGCTTTCCAGAGTGTAGCACTAGATTCCTGGTCGGTAGAGTTAAATTGTCCTACCCCAACTGCCGCTGTGTAGCCTCAACTATCTCTAGATTTACATGAGATGAGGATTAATTACTGTAGGTTCAGGCATGAGCAGCTCGTCAACCGTACTGTTACTTGGAATTTCCAAATTAAAACTCCACTCATGACTTCTTATCTTCAGTTTTATTCTTCAGGTCAAAGTCTGCAGCTAAGAGGGAACACTGTTTTTTCCTCTGTCTCCTAAACTGTCTCTCACACTCTACATTTCAAATTCCTAGAACTCATGCCAGTAATAACACAATACCTACTTTTCGCCCTGATACCTCTGAATATAGGACTGGCAGCAGTGTGTTAATCACTAATCCAGTTATACGTTTTCCTTAGATTGTTTACATTCAGGAGTATAATGGATATCCATTAGTGGACAAGCAGGATGCTTTTTTAAGGATCAGATTTTGACTTGTTAGGACTTAGCATGTAATGGATGCAACAGTGTTTGCTAAAAGGGGTTGGTGTTTGATACGTTGCCTGATGCTGACCTTTCCTCCTTTTTTCTAGTTGATCCCTCTGTTTGCCTTTGTTGGACTCGGCGCTGTTGGTTCGGTTATGTATGCACTTCGTGTGACGATGAGAAGCCCTGATGTCTCGTAAGTTTTTTTTTTTTTTCATCATCTACCGCTAGGCACAATCTTGTAATTTAGCTTTTTCACATGTTGATGTTGATCCTGGTAAACTAGACCACCCTAACTTTGAAAACCAATGACATAATATATAACTTAACAAGAGTTGACATGAACCTTTGATCCCAGTCCATGCTCTTGGGATGATGAGCTCCTCCTCCCTGATTATAATTATAATTGTAGCCTAAATAAAACCGTAGCAAGTCATAATCGCACACATACATTACTGAATGATGTCCTTGTATGCTTATTTTTTGGCTGAAAAATAACTACAATGACGTGGAATAGAAACTAAACTCGCACAAGTCTATGGTTTTACAT
Organism: Triturus cristatus; assembly: GCF_964204655.1. Lineage (NCBI taxonomy): Eukaryota > Metazoa > Chordata > Amphibia > Caudata > Salamandridae > Triturus > Triturus cristatus. Next base: position 235,246,629 of record NC_140590.1, read on the forward strand.
AAAAATACTTGCATACCATTCGTCTAGTGGTCACCAAGTCCTATCAATAGAACAAGCATTTACAATGCAATAGGTCTCACATTATGCAAGTTTGAACTATTGGCATTGTAAATGACTGTCTTTTATTTATGTTTTGGTTTTTATAACCTAAATAAAAAGCATTGTCCTTTACAATGCCAATAGCTTTAACTCTAGTAAATGCGAGACATATTGCAAATGCTTGCCTAATATATTCCCGTAGAGAATACCGGTATATAGTGTTGGAAAGGTCGCGAGGTATGTTGCTATTTAGGAACACGCCAGGACTCTGGCGGCCTTCAATTTTCTATGTGGTTAAACACAACACAGTATGCTATATTCTGCATTTCATTCTTGTTAGACATGCTTTCTGTGCCTCTTTCATTGGGGTTTCTCTCCCCTTTCTCTATACATTGTCTCGGAATGTAGGACATTTTAATCCCTGGGGACTTAGTAACCGTGTTTTGTTAGTTTTTATGTTACTTGCCAATTATGTATGTGCAACATTTTTCTTACTGCCTGGGGACCTTGATGCTCTGGGTGCATCATCAACCCGTACTTCAAGTTTAAAGAGTTTTCAGGTTAGAGCATTTGGCACTATTCTCTAGACACTCACCTTTCAGATGATTATTCTGTTCCTTAATCTCATTCCCCACCTCTTACTCACTGAAGGCTTCTCTGTTCCACTTTCAGTAATAGGCAGAGGCTCCTGCCCACAAGACCCCACATCCCCGAACAGTTTCATACACCCGAGCTAAGTGGTCCTCTCAGAGCCATTCATTTTTTTTTTTAATATCCGGGGCTAAACTACCACAAAGAACACAAGTGCCTCACTTCTAGTGTTACTCATCCCCATTTAGCCACAACATGACAACACAAAACATACACAAGTGTCCTGCTGGCTACGCGGAACCACTGTAAATAACCTCTCAATGTTAATGGCCTGAGGCACTAGGTTAAACCTAATGGGGTGTTAAAGGCATAATGTCACTTTCCACAGGAGACTTGCATGACCCCAGAAGAGGGATAAGATCTGCAGGGACTGGTGGAAGAATGAAATTAGTAAATGTGTTGATGACAAAGAATGAAGTTGGCCGAGCAGGAAGTGGTAAGTTTTCTGACACGTACCAGGAAAGAATCTTGGTGTCTCGAGCCAAGGACGGAGAAGCCCAGCCCACCTTTACAGCACTCATAAAGGGCAGTAGTGTGATTTACCGCACTATGGAAATAAACTTGTCAGTACTGTGTAATTAAACAGAAGCATTTGCAATGCACAGGATTCACATTTACGTGAGTTTGAGCTATTGCATTGCACATTTTTTATTTATTTTTTATTTAAAGCGCCTCAAGCTGCGCTTTCTGGTTAATGGAGGCCAGTCCATTTTCCTTGAACGATCCGTGTCTAAAGAAAGGGACTAGACCGTCATTAAAGGGAAAGCCCGCTATGGAGCGCTTTTACAAAACAAATGCATTAGTTTGTCAAGACAAGCAAATGCTTTATTTTGTAAAGAGCCCCATGCCGCAGTTTCACTTTAATAGCCAATCCGTATCCCCTGCCCCCTCCGATATGCCCCTGCCAACTTCCAGTAACGCCAGAGGAAGCGCCAATCCAATGGGAGCAGAGCACTAACTGCCCTCTGCTCCTTGTACTATAATCTGCGCGTGAGACCGGAAGCAGGGTCCTCCGCTCTAGCTGCAGAAACAAAGTGCTTGATCCAGCTGACGTGCGGGATCAGGTACGATATGTCCTGCCCCAAAGCTCCCTGCCTGTGCATTGACTCTGCCACCCACCCTTACCGCAGAGCCTTCGTTTGAACGTGATATCCAACCGTTTGGATTTTGATAATGAAGCCACGTTTACTTAGTAGTGGCAGAGATAACGAGATGCTCGGCCGCCATTATTTAGTATATTTAAAAAACAAAAAATATACGCTCGCCATTGTTGCTAACTAGGAGCGGCGTGCCACGGTGCTTTGTAAAAGCGGGCACCTGCTGTGAAGGGGGGGGAAAAGCCCTGGCCGCCATTGTTCGTATGCGCCCATTTTGTCGTTCATTTGAAAGCCGGCGCCATGCTGAACCAGTGGTCGAAACGGGGCAAAAAAGAAAGAGCACGTACCATGTAACAACCAAGTAAAGGGGCCAGTAGCCATGGAAGGATACAAATGACCACATGGCCGTACTAAGGAGGGACTAACAAGCCTATTAAGGAATCAAACGCCAGCATTTACGAAGGACAAAGACACAAGCCAATGAAAAATGAGGGGGCTTCTCCTCTGTACTCTACCTACAACAGATCGCCAGAGCAGCGCTTGTGCACCGGCTCAGGCTCGAACTAAAAAAAATAACGTGACGAATAGCCAGGATGGATTTCAATTTGTGACCATTTATGAAACAAGAAAGTAGCCAACAGTTATTAATCCCCTGGAAAAAGTTTACCCTGTAATTAAATACCATGTGGAACCCACATTAGCAGCAGTATCTTGACATTAACATTTTGTTTACAGTTAATCAGTCCCCCAGATGGCCTTGTAGAAGTTCTGTGCTACTCCTCTCTATAAAACTCCGTAATGTATGTTTGAGAGCATTTGTTTATGTTCAGCACTGGTAGGTCCTGCCACAGCATGTCTGTGGGACGGAGGTCTGTACTTTGACTTATTTTCTGAGGGTTTTCCCCCTTTGCCATTTCTAGATATCTATACTAGTGTGGTTTGGGTTATTCTCCTTTAACTGATCCGCTTTTGGCTTTGCTACAACTGTTAAACAGATGGTGTCATGTTTCCATCTAAAATCTATGGATGTAGAGGGGATTTCATGGTGAACTTGAATGTGCTACATCCTGGTCCTGCAGCTTCAAGTAGGCTCAAGTAATCCCCTATCCACCATCATGCTTTACAGTTGATAAGGTTTTTGTGGTGATAATCAATGTTTCGTTTTTGCAAAGCATGTAATTGTGCATTGTAGCCAAACAACTTTACTTTGGTCTCATCTGTCCTAGAGGTCATTGTTCCGGAAGTCGTGCTGTTTGACAAATTCAGCACTGTATTTGGAGAGAAGGGTTTTTTGGTTGGTTAACTTTCCAGAAATGCCATACTTGTTCTGTTCTTGTTAATAGAAACCTGAACTCTGTTTACAATATTGATGGAAACATGTGGCTACATGGATGAATCTTTGTGGGGGGGTTTTTGTAATTGCAGAGGGCATCAGAATGTTGATCTGAAAGTGAATTTGCTGGTGCACCCACTCCCGGGCACATTGTTAACTGCTTGAATATTTTTCATTCTTAAATCTTTCTCATTGTGGAATGATGGACTTCATATTGCTGATAGCTTTATAACCTTTTTCAGAGATGTACTGCAACAATCTTTTCTCTTAAATTGTCACAGATCTCATTTGGTGTGGTCTTTATGTGTTATCACAAGGGAATTCTCCAGACGAAACTGGCAATATTTCAAGGGGAGGGGGTGTTTTTATTTAAATTAATTAAAAAAAAACTTAATACAGGTGGTAGCACTTTGAAAGACTAAGTTATCATGCTTTTGTTTAGAAGGACCCGATTTCAAGAGTTTCATTTGTGTGGGTTGGCTTCACTGGACTTATTTTAAGGGACCAGGGCACTTTTGGTTCCTTTCCACAAATGGAAGCCCTTAAGCTATGTGGTGGTTGTACCATAGGGGCATTGGTGGCCTTCTTCTAACATGTAAGGCATTGAGGGAAGCCTGGTGCTGCAGTAGCAGGGGTTAATTGTTTCTGAATAGAATCTCACAGTGATACTCTTCAGAGATACCGGGACCTAATCTATGTGGAATGAGCAGCCCGCTGCACACGATCAGGAGTTGGGCACGCAGTTGTGAAACCCTGCTCCCAGTTCAAGTCCTGTGGAATAAATAAAACATAGCAGTATAAAGTTGTTCTGTACTATAAAGCTCAAGCAGTCGGTAGGAGAGGCCACTTATTTTATGCCTTGTCCCATTTATGACTTGCCCTGTATACAGGGTGCCAGCCTGTGAGAGGCAAGATCGTCTGGGCTCAGCGCCAGGAACCTTGGTTCTCGCCCACACACCGAAACACTGCTGTGCTCCTCCATGCTCAGCTGCTGCTGGCTGCACTGCTGCCATACCGCACAGCGTTAACTTGCACCTCCAAGTTCTCATGTTCTCTCCTACACTCAACCAAAGTCCACCCAAACAAAACACACCCGCAGGCCTGCTCCTCAACTCTTGCTCACCCACCAAACATTCCACAGAGATATGGGACCCACTGCACAACCTCGCTTTGGATCTGCTCTTTCTCACAGTAACATGGCTAATCCCAACCTTTCTACTGGGCATCGCTACCGGCGTCTCCGCTGGCTAAAAGACCGTTAGGCCATCAGTACAAGCCTGCAGGTGGAGTCACCATCATATTGAAGGATTCCATCAGCGGCTCCACTTATATGGACACCCCCACCAGCTACATGGGGCACCTCGCATTCAAGATGCCCGTCACAGCTAATTTCTCCCTACGTGGACATCATGAACTTCGTCAAACCCCTCCTAATCGAAGCGAGCACTATCATCCTCCTAGACCTTAAAGTCCACCGTGGTGCCAGCCGGGCCGAGACCATCCTCTGTCCCGTGGGCTCCTGCAGCCATGAAGAGCGCTGTAGCCGCTGAGTGCCCGCACCGTTTGCTACTTGGCTTCATCGCAACTTGTCCCTTGGGCCGCTGCAGCCAAGAAGAGAGCTGTAGCCGCTGAGTGCCCGCACCGTTTGCTACTTGGCTTCATCGCAACTTGTCCCTTGGGCCGCTGCAGCCAAGAAGAGAGCTGTAGCCGCTGAGTGCCCGCACCCGTTGCTACTTATCGTGAGCTGTCCCGTGGGCCGCGGCATCCAAGGAGAGAGCTGTCACCGCTGAGTACCCACACCCTTTTGCTACTTTGCATCATCGTGATTGGTCCTGTGGGCTGCTGCAGCTAAAAGAGCTGTGGCCGCTGAGCGCCTGCACCTTTGGCCAACTTTGCATCCTTGGGATTTGTCCTGTGGGCCCCACAGCCGAGGGAGAGCTGCTGCTGTGCGCCAGCACTATGTCACCCCTTGTTGAGCATTGTCGCGATTGTCCTGTAGGCCACTGCAGCTAAGAGCTGCTGCCGCTGGGAGCCCACCACGGAGTTGCACGACGAGTCATCGCCACCACCAGCCTGGGCCGCTGCGCGCCTGCCTGTCCCAGAGTGCCCGGATCATTGTGGGTGTACGCTGCGGACCTCAACCTCCAAGACTTGTGGTCGCTGGGAGTTTGCCTGTCACCGACTCTGCTTCTTTGAGAAGCTGCGCGCTGTCCCCTTTTTAATGACCGGTATCTGGTGTGCACTGGGTCGCGTAGGCCCGGGACGTAGTCTGTCACGCTTTGGGTGAATGTTATTGTCTTTTTGAGTCCCTATGGGGGGACATGAATTGTAGTTGTTGAAACGCTTTAAGAAGTCTTGAGTTAAACTGTTGGATAAAGATATTTTTATATACCTACCTGAGTCGTGTCCCTTTTGTGGTGTCATTGCTGCCTTATTGTACGTGGTCATAAACTCTTTACACACCGCCTCTGAGATAGGCCTAACTGCTCGTGCTACGTTACCACAGGGTTGAGCAGGGGTTGTCAAAGGGGGTAGCCCACTTGCCCTGACTTAGGAAGAAGTGTCCCTATTTGGACAGTGGCGCCAGCCCTGGCCAACTAGAGACCCCCATTTCTAACAAACACATTAGGATATAAAAAGAGGTGGTGAAAGAGCGAAAGGAAAAGGAGTTAGATGCAGAGGTAGAGATACTGAATGCAATGATCAGACAATATAACGACTGAAATATAAAAAAGAGGTGAGACAAAGAGAACCAGTACAGGAGAGAGTAAATGGCAGGCAGAAGTGGGGATGAGAACCATGCGGTGGGAAAGGCAATAGGTCTGACGTGTTTATTTTAGAGATGAATTGGTGCACGTATAAATCTTGGATATATTCCAAGAACTTGGTGAGTATGTCAGTACTGGTCTACACCAAGCTGTGACAACTTTCTTCGTCTTTAGTATTTTCGGAGCCGACTACTGCAACAGTGATTCAAGTGTGATCTGTTTTCATATTAAATGCTATGAATTTGTGCCTTCCTTTTGCATATTTTTTCTTTGTTTTCTCATTGTGTGGTTTGATGTAACTGAAGAAATGAACTGGCCTTAGGTGGTAGTGAAGATATGTCAAATAAGTGATAGAAAATAAGGTTTGTATTTTCTGCTAATATTTTACATGATTGTATTTTCAGATGGGACAGGAAGAATAACCCAGAACCTTGGAGCAAAAACAGCCCCAACTACCAGTACAAGGTAGGTTTGCGGGTTTTTCTTTTAACTAGCCTGTAATACAGTGCAGTCTTATAAAGTAACCCAGGCAGTTTTACTGGCAAAGAAACTGGGTGTCGTGTTTGTACACTATATAAGGTCCTATGTCACTGTTGGTAAAGAGACATGATGGTTGTAGATTGAAACCCTGGTAGTACTGAGTGGTTGATTTGCTCTGGTTGTGGTCTGACTTGATTAAGTCTGTCCTGATTCAGGAGTGCAGTGCAATGCTTAGATTTAATAGGATGCCAGAATTATAAATCCCCTAATTTTTGATCATGTTGGCAGCGAGTTTATAGTTTGAGGAGGCTAGGTGTCAAAACATAGTAAGAGGGAGGGATCTAGATGCCTAATTCAAGTTTGCTCCTCACCTTCGAAATAAGTGTGGTAGAGGTAGCCCAGATTTTTTTGGGGGGGTTTTGCAGCCTGAGTCCCTTAACCTAGGGGCATATACTGAAGAGGAAGCAACAGAAGTGCTGCTAATTAAATTCTGCACCTAAAGACTGACTGGATTGCTGCAGAAATGTGGTGTGCAATGTTGTGGTTGAGTCGGTGATTAGTTCTCAACATGGGCATGCACACTAATGCAGGTCTTTAATTTTAGACATGTACCCGTTTGTCTATATGACCAGCTACTCAAATGCTCTAGGAAAAAAAGGGAAAGGTTGCTTAGTAAAACTGGCCATCTGGCAAGCCAAACATGGCAGTAATGGCCTACGAAGCTAGTCAGTGGGCTTTGATTTTCATCATAGGTACCATTCTGTAGCATGAAGCACAGGTGTCTTTTGTATCTTAATGTCCTGGCCCTATGAATAACTCATTTATTCTCCGTTCTCTGGTTGAATGGCCATGGGGTGCCACCTTTAGCAGTTTGCCTTAGCTAAACTTCCCCTTAGTTTAAGGGTTGTATTAAGAGTAAGGAAATAGTAAACCGAAGTTCGATTAAGCAAACTGAATAAATCCATCAACTTAAAATAGTTGGGAAATGTATGGGTTAGTTTTAATGAGTTTGTTCATCTTCCAATTGATTACTTCACTTTTAAAGGTGTTTTTAACCCTGAGCTTTGGCTTCTGCTCTACCTGCTGAATTGCTTGCTTCTGAATCCTCTGTATTTTTACACTGCAGTAGTTCCTTGGTATTTGTTGGTGGCAGTCTGTCCAAGGGGTTTTTGACTGTTAGTCTGGAATTTTTTTGCTGTTTTGTCTGTGCTGGTATGGGTCTACTAAGTTAGATTCTTTAGTTATGTCAATATGCAAAAGGTTTACCCTTCTCACAAAAGTTAATATAGATGAGACTTCAAGCGAAGGGTGATTGGCCAACTGTATTTGTGCCCTCTGTACAGACACTACTTATCTGAAGGACGTCGTAATGGATTTCTAAACTCGATAATTTTAAACTCTAACCAACTTGGCACTTAAAGCATAGACTTTCAGCTGCACAAGACTTGATAAGAACTGCTCAATACCACCACAAGCAATTTTTACTTTTAGAGGTTGAAAGCTTGCAGGAATAAATAAAAAGTAATGTGCAAAGAGAACCTGCAGGCATCAGTTTCACACTCTGGGCACCATTCAATCAATCAGGGGTCTGTAAAGCGTACTACTCGCCCGTGAGGGTCCCAAGGCACTGGGGGAGGGGGGGGGACAGCACCGGATCAGTCAAAGAGCTACGTCTTAAGGTCCTTCCTGAACGTGTGCAGGGTCGGGGAGCGTCTGATGTTCACAAGGAGCTCTTTCCGGGTCTTGGCTGCGGTGTAGGAGAAAGCTCTCCTGCCTGCTGTTTCTGCAGATGCAGGGGACCTCTGCCAGGGCGAGGTCGAAGGAGCGGAGGCTCTTGGGTACATGGAAAGATTCTTTCGGTGAGGTATTTGGGGCCGATTTTGTTGAGGGAATTGAAGGCATGGGTGAGGAGTTTGAAGGTGACCCTCTTCTCAACGTGGAGGCCGTGTAGGTGTTGGGTCATGTGTTCGTGACGGGGTGTCCCGAGTAAGAGTCTGGCTTCGGCGTTCTGGATGGTTTGGAGTTTGTGTAGAAGAGTTCTGTTGATTCCGGCGTATAGGGCGTTTCCGTAGTCCCGTCTGCTGGTTATGAGCGTGTGGGTGACGGTCCTTCAGCAGTCGGGGGTGGGGGGGGGACATTTGAAGGTCTTGTGGAGGATGCGCATGCAGTTGAAACTGGTGGAAGCGACGGCGTTTATCTGGGGCGTCACGGAGAGGGAGGAGTCTAGGATGATGCCGAGGTTTCATGCGCAGTCTGTAGGGGTGGGTGGATTCCCAAGGGCAGAGGGCCACCAGGTGTTGTCCCAGGTGTAGGTGCGGGGTCCGAGGATGAGGACCTCTGTTTTCTGAGTTGAGCTTCTTTAATCCAGGCTGCGACATTCTTCATTCCTTCATGGAAGCAGAGTCTGGTGTCTTCAGGATTCTTCGTGAGTGAGAGGATGAGCGGAGTGTCGTCTGTGGATACTATGCTGAGCCCATGCTGTCTGGCGAGGGCGGCCATGTAGATGTTGAAGAGCGTGGGGCTGAGCGATGATCCTTTTGGGTTCTCCGCAGTTGATATCGGTGGGTTCGGAGAGCAAGGGAGGGAGTCTGATCCTCTGGGTTCTGCCGGAGACTGGATTGGATCCAGTCGAGGGCGGCTTCTTGTATCCCTGCGCTGTGAAGTCTGGCTGCGTGCGATGTGAAACGGTGTCAAAGGCTATGGGGAGGTCTAGAAGGATGAGGACTGCAGTGTCCCTGGTCGAGTAGAATGCGGATGTTGTCAGTGGCTGCGAGGAGGGCGGTCTCGGTGCTGTGGTTACTGCGGAATCCAGACTGGGAGGTGTCTAGGATGGAATTCTCTTTGCTGAAGGCTTTCAGCTGGGCGTTTACGAGTCTCTCTGACTGGCTTCGATGGGAAGGAGGGAGATGGGCCGGTAGTTTTCAGGTCTGTTGAGTCGGCCGTTGGTTTCTTGAGGAGGGGTTTAACCTCTGCCCGCTTCCAGTCGTCTGGGAAGATGCCGGGCCTGAAGGAGGCGTTGATGGTCCATCCTAGTTCGGGTGCGGCGGCGGCCCTGTGGAATATGTGCGGTGAGCAGGGGTCCGTTGGGGCTCCTGAGTGGGTTTTCTTCTTGGTCGTGGTGATATGTTCGACAGTGGCAGGATTCCAGGTCATGATGGTTGGCTTGGCGGCAGTGACGTGGGGGGGGTGGTGTCTGGCGTCTGTCTGCTGAAGTTGTCGTAGAGGACCTTGATCTTCAGATGGAAGTATGATGGAGCTTGTCGCAGAGTTCCTGGGAAGGTGTGACGTCCGTGGCTTCGCTGGGGGGTTCAGTGAATTGCTGTATGACGTTTAACAGTTCCTTGGCGTTGGTCGCGTTTGTCTGGGCCTAGTCTCTTATGGTGTTTCTTATGCGCTGGTGGTACTCCTTCAGGGCGCTCCTGTGGTTCCGTGGTATTCTGGTATTGTAAATCTTCCATTCCCATAATTTGTTTATATTCAGCCTTCATAACCTTGCATTATGCTGTCAAAAAAATGGCACTTTGCATGATTGCACTGCCGTTCATGGCAAAATTACAGCGTGGCAACATTGTGAAAACCATGCAAACAACCAGAACTTTAAGCTGTTCACACCGCTGCTTGTTCTTGCTTTTTTGGTATGAAAGGCTCATTTCATGCTAAAATATGGTGCTAAATGACAGATTTGTATTTTACGTAATTGCACTTAATTGGTCATCATTTTCCTTAAATTTAGCATACTTACTCAAAAGCAAATTGCATGATTTTTCCACAGCTCTTAAATAATGGTCTACAGGCTTTAGCATAATGTAATGACAATCCACTTTTAAAAGCCTACTGTCTTAAACACATGCTCTTCACAATAAGTCAGGCCTGCTTGCTTTGTCATAACTCTTCATTATCAACAGATCACTCCTAAGAAAGCTGATATAACGTTTCTCAGTGAACAGATAAACTTGTTCCCTTTACCATTGCTTGACACTATAAAAACACATCCATATCGAAGTGAGCATAACCTAGCAAACATCATGCAAACAGTTATCACATCTGTCCAGAATTCCAGTCCGAAAAACTATATATAGCGCCTTTCGATAGGGCCTAACATAAATCATTACAGTGAAAATGACAAACTCGTCTAGTGTGGCAATCTGCGATATTACAGGTACCAAATACTTGTTTACAGCCTGTAACATAGTGTGATTACAATCCACTGTTAAAGGCCTATTTACTTTAACAAATGCTTTTCGCAACAGATTAGGTCTACTCCATTTGTCATACCTTTTCATCATAAGACGAACTCTCTGGCATAACTTAGCCCTGCATAGCAATCTGATCTATAGGTGTTCTCATTGGCAAGCAACTCAGGCCTACTGTACTGAGCGTAAGCTTTTCCACAATGTAACCATCAGGAAAACGTCATAAAATGAGATGTGTACAAATTTACAGTTGGCTAAGCAAAATACTCTCAACTAAGAGTGCCTAAAACAAGGATTCTCAAGCAAATATTCTATATCCACGATTCTTCACATGGGATAACCAACACCAAAGCCCTTGCCTGCTAGTTTAATCTGTGAGGTTCCAGGAAACGTACTAATTTGTAAACTTTAATGTAGAATAACCCACCTTTATGTACATATTGACTTTAACATAATCTTTTCGCACTAAATCAATCCTACTGCCGTTTTTCCTAACATTCCATAAAAAACAGATAAAGCCTATGGACTGATCATTGGCTTGCTGCCATAACCAGCTCAGTCCTTCTGTATTCTTTAAGTTTTGCAACCAGCTAATAAGTATCCTACAAACACTCTTTGCGTAAGCGTACAATTTCGGCTAAATCAAATCTTCTTTTCGGACCTCAGCATGTTGGTGAAGCCTAAGCCCCTCACAGTAGTACTCTGAAAGCTCTTTTCTGTTGATCATGTAATTCCCAGTGACAGCTGTGCTGTCAAAGTAGCCCTAAAAATGCATGTAGGTTACAGTAGCCGTGGGCATCCAAAACGTACTCTAATACAAAACTGCACTCTGAAGACTAAAGTTAACCCTTTAAGTGCGCCCGTCGGCTAACAGCCGTCGCGAGCATTACCTCGGTAGTGCTGCGCATGTCCGTTGGCCGACGTGGCCCTGCCCTCTCCGCTGCGGAATTTCTGCCGCGATTAAGGCGTTCATGATGGAAAGAGAAGGGGACCTGCGCTGCTGTCACAGAAAAATAAACACTATCTTATCTAAGACGCTTTTACCGATTTACAGTGCCATCTGCGCGTCGCTGAATGTTCAAGCTTCTTCCCATTGTAAGCCTGATAGTATGTGCTTTAGTAAGCCTTCTCTAGACAGGCATACTACTGCTGGCAGTTGGATAAACCAATTTCAGCTGCACGGAGGAGAAGCACTTTTTGCCCAATCAAAACATGTACTGCGGTTCCCCAGCATATGGGCAAAGCCTATGGCTGAAGTGGGCGGACCCATTGCTCTATGCTGTATACCATGTTGATTTTGGAAGCATTGTGTGAATTAAAGTTGAACAAAGAACATTAACCAACATACTCTATATGGCTGAATATATATATATTTTTTTACCAAATATCTTTAATTCACCTAGACAGTCAGCTTTAGGAAAGGCCAGACGACAAACACGATCTATTTTCTGGGTTTTTCTCTAGTCTTGGCATTGCATATCTTAATCACGAACAGCTCCGTAAGGAATTGAAACCTTACTTATTGTAGATGATTTTCAGGCTTAATTTTTTATTCTAAAATTAATATCAAGAGCATTATCGGTCAGTAATATTTGTGTTTCATGAAGCTGTTCAATTGAGTAGCCCTTTAGAAAAAGGTCTGGAGATGAATAGTAGATGAGTTCTAAAGGGCAGTCCTTTAGAAGCATAAGGCTAAAACCAGGAATACTGTCAACGATATGAGGTAGTGAGCCAAGCTTCACAATATGTAGATTCGGTGGGCCTGGCTGTCCCCATCTGCGTTCATTCTGTTACCCGTTTAGTTTGCCCCTTTTTACTGTTTAAGTTGTGTATGCATGGGCTTAACAGCTATTCGAGTATCTGCTATAGACCAATGTCTAATCTTGCCTCGTTTAGAATGTTTGAGGGCTTCTTTTCTTCTGGTAAACAACCGCAATGGACCGCACTCCGCTAGCCCCTCCTCCGGGTCGCCCCAAGGGAAGCTGGTACATGGAAGTTCTTGAGTGGTTCACCCCAGTGGGTGCAAGTAAGTACTTGTTGAACTGATGATCTCTAATGGAGTTCTTGAGTGGTTCACCCCAGTGAGTGCAAGTAAGTACTTGTTGAACTGATGATCTCTAGACCCGATACATGTCCCGGGTTTTAAAATATCGCCCGAGACATGGCTGTGGTTTCGGGATAACTTCCCTCCTCAGTAGAGAAAATAGTTAGGGGGTGGAAGAGAGGGCTGCCAAGCAACCGTCAAGGGCCTCAGTGCCCGCACAGGCACGCAGGTGCGTCGTCCAGGAGCTCGTCAGCTCAAAGCTCGAGGGAGCCATTTTTATAAACAACTGCAAGTGTCAATGTTCTAATTTTCCAATTGTGTGCATGTTACGTGGCCCTGGATGCCTGTCTCGTCCTTCGTGAGATTTATTCTAATGTATTCTTTTCTTTACTGCAGTTTTACTCTGAGACCATAGACTACAAGAAACTGAAGAAAGAAGGACCTGACTATTAAAGCACAAACCTCACCCCCGTGATCTGTACAGAAGAATGATGGTCTTCCACAAGCCGATTAACACAAATCAGTCCAAATAATGTTTTTTGTTGCTTTGTGATTGGTTAATTGATGTAAATTGAAGTTGATTTATTTAATCCAACACATTTGTAAGATGTGTACTACTGCTCCACCTTTGGGGTGTATACATTGAATAAACATACAAAATGTGTTCTGCTAATTTTTTTCGACCTATTAAAGGAGTCGACAGGTCTCTTGTATAATTTCTGGCATCCTGGCCCATTATGTTGCTCAGCAGTGAGTCTTCTGTAACAGCATATAGTTCCCGGCTTGACAATTCTTTTATTTTCCACAATGTTTTATCACAATAGCATTGCTGTGACATAATTTCTCTAAAACTAGTGTTCCGATTTAAGTCTGGGTCTCTATTGTATTAGCTAAGCGCAGTTATCGCTATGTAGTGATTCTTAAATCGTATGTGCCTCTAGCAGACTCACTTGATTAAGTGCAGGGAGAGAGCAAAGAATAACTTTTTATGACTTGTGCCACAATCCGGATGCCATAACAAACGGAACTATTTCCTACCTTTTTCTGGTATTGGTATACCTTTGGGAGTAATGTTTGCGACATGGATTGCTTACAATGTTTAAACCGGCCAGTATTAACGTACATTGCAGCGTACATAGTGTCTTCATTTCCATGAAATATGCCACTTAGACTCAGTGCAGAGCTTGGGTCCGGGAGAGATGTGATCGAAGCAGAGTGGAAAGCCTTGCTGCTGCAGTCTGCGGACCCTTTCATAGACAATGACCGATTTGAAATGAAGATAAGGAAATTATTTTAATCCTAGTTCTCAATCATTGAAATAATAACTACTGAATAGTGGTCCACATCACGTTTTCAATCGCAAAAATGTGAATTAAGAAAAAATGGTGTGTGCAGGCTATCCCAACAAATGCATTGAAAACGTGCATGAAGTTGAAATCTTTCAAGGGGTTCGGCAGCTTTATAGCAGCCCTTTCCAATAGATCATCGTGCCTTGTACCAACTGTTAGTTTAGTTCAATTTGACGGGATCTCGGTTCAAAAATACACAAGTTACCATTTTGATGGCACTGCGTCTGCTTAGTGAGTACAATGTTGGGTCTTATGGAAAACTAGGACTACAAGTAGCATTCTTCCTCATGGCCTGCTATTGATAGTAACAGTGGAGAGCAGTAGGGTGCAATCAGAGGGGAAACATGAATGTTAATTGTGTTGAGCAAGAAGGCCAGAAACCATTTTGTTCTTTCTAAAGTCCAACAGCCAACGAGCAAACGTGAACATACCTTCAGGTTGTCTTTCAGATGTCCATGTTTCGCTGAATAGATAGTGACCACTTTCACAAGGGCAAATGTGCCTTGAATTTCTAGGGTATAGAGATGGGTAACCTATTAACACAAGGCAATGTTGTTGTCCTAGATACTGATTAGAAAAAGAACCCTTTCCAAATGGCACCATAATTCATAGTACAGTTGTGTAACTTTTATTTTTTTATTTTGTATTTTTTACTGATCACACTCAGTGACGTACATTGCTTCATGCCTACAACCCTGAGGCCGGCTAACATAGCTTCGTAAGGTATATTGCATCACATCGTATCCCACATCCCTGAGGCTGGGCATCGCTGTGTACCAAATATGCAATGCATTAGGTTCAACAAATATTGCAACATTGTACGTCATTGCTATAGCAATTTTCCCTACGGGAAGTCGCAGTTTTCTTATTTAACATAACTGTAAAAAAAAAAAACACCCAACTCCCTTCCCTCCCCGGAACTATAGAGGTGTCTAGTCAATAATCCCCCCCGAAATTCTCACTCTTATACACTACCTAGCTATGAGGACCCCTCCCATAGTGCACTTCATTTCTTTGATTCCTATTGTGGTCTGTTGTCTTAAAATTGTACTACCTGTTTTGTGTAGCAAATGGAATACTTTGTGTTAAGTGCTCTGAGGCCACTGTAGGGTTGTTAGTAGTGTGGCACAAAATCCCCACAGTATCATGTTTTTCCGAACTACCATGCTAGTGTAGATAGCTCTTTTTACTAAAGTGATTTCTACCTGGAACGTCTGATTGCAATGTGAGGTGTTACAAAGATCCCTTATGAATAGGTTGAAATGGAAGTAATGTCACAAGAATGCTGACCGTGGACTCTTGGCAGAACTTGAGGTGCATTGCATGAAGGAGGCAATATGGCAGAATTGCTTTATATAATGGCATTATTGATCTTTTGTACTTTATGCAGAATGTCTTCTGTTCGGAGTAAAACTTCATGACGGACAGGGGTTTGCTTCTTTCAGAATGCACATGAATTGAGGATTTTAAATGGCTGTTTTTGGAGAACCATGTAATGAATGTTAAAGATGGTAGGCCTGCACGGAGACTCTGATTTTAATGCCCGACAGGAAATCTGGTCTGCATGGGAATCTCTTTCCATGCCTGAAAAAATGGAGATCTGTGAACTACCTCCTCAGCTATAAAAGTATTATTAGCATTCAAAGGGCCAGGGCAGAATGATTCTGTTTTTAATTAGTACTGTTGGATTCACTGGATTAGAGTATGACTGGTGATATATTCCCTGAGAAGTTTATCATTGCCTTTGGGCTTTAGTTTGTGATATCCGGAGACAGTCTGGGCTTTTGCTCTAGTTTATCGTGACAAAGAAAATGTATTTGTTGGGATTTCAGCTTTTGTCTTTAAGGTTAATGTTTTGTTCTTCGATGGTCTGGATTCTTTTTATGTTTTAGCACAATTGTGATAGTGGTCACTACCCTTTCTTGATTTGTGTTCACAACATTCTGTGTATAGGTCCTTGTAGAATGTTGAGTGGTAGGATGGCAGGGCTTTGTCCAGTCAGAAGTGGCAGTTGCCGGTCAGCTGTTTGTAGGATGGTTACATGTTGATTGGTTAAATAATACTTTAAATGTCTCTACTTGGCATTTTTTGTGGCGACGGCTGAGTGAGAATGGGTAATATGGGTGGAGCTGGTGTGTGTGGGGAAATCCGTGCTGACACACTGGCTTGTAGAAATTCATTGTTTTGGTTACAAAATAAGTGTGGATGCATACAATTAATAGATATTACTGACCCGGTCTCCTGTTTGTATGAGGGATTTGACAAGTTCAAGCTTACCAGCAGATGATGTGCCCTTAGCGCTGATTGGATGGGAAGCTGCACTCTTAATTGGGCAGAGAGGACTGCTGTTATTGGTTGGAGACCACGCCAATGAATAGGCTTTGTAAGGTTGGCCAGCAGTGAGTACTGGGAGTGGAATCGCTGTCCTGAGCAGCTGGACAACGTTGGCTATGGAATCTCCCATAACACCTTTATATTTTCCAGAATTACCTTTGCAGAAATTGGGCTTGGATATGTGTAATCCATTTGACGTTTTGGGTTCAAGTAAGAAAGAGATCATTGTACTCATGGACTACTTTACCAAGTGGCCTGAAGTGAGTTTAGTTCTTGAATTGAGTTTTGTAAGATAGTATTCAGCAGGGAATGTTTTCCAGAGGAGTTACTGACAATGGCCACAGTTTATCAAAGGATTTTAATGAATATTTGGAACAGTTTGGAGTGATACATGAAGGAACTGAATTGTATCCTCCTTGAGGAAAGCGACTTGGTGGAGAGCATTATTTGTGCTTTGGGGGAAAATGTTCAATTGTCACTGGGAAATGGTTTGCATTAGAAGGAAGATGTGTGCAAAATGGTATGAAATTACAGCACAACGCCCTATTCCATTACTGGTGTCACTATTTATATTAAAGTTGTATACCATAGCAGTTCCTACCTGATAAACAAACGGAAAGCAAGAAAGACTGATTTAAAAAGAAAAAAAAAAGTTCAAAGGGAAAGTATATCCCAAGCATATGCAATGGTCTCGGCATTGTTAAAGTTTGAGCTATTGCCATTTCTCATGACATTATTATTTTTTTTTTTAAAAACATTCAAAGAAACGGCATTGTTATTTACAATGTCAATAGCTTAATCACTCTCCAATGCGAGACCTATTAAATTTGCACCCACACATAGAGCCACACACAGCCACCCACCCACACAGAGCAACCCACGCACAAATAGAGCCACCCACAGAGCCACACACGCACGCAGTAGCCCACTGACCTATTTACATTATGTGCACTTAGTGATCTGCATGGTACATGTTCTTTGCTGCAGGCACATTAACCCTATGTGCTACCTTTCCAGGAGTCAAAACCTCCACTAGACAAAACTCCGATCTCTCTCTAAACACCAGAGTCATCATGACATTTTAATTGTTGACAATTTGCTGGAGGCCAGGAAGGAGGCAGCAAGGGCTTTTAAAACATTAATTTACTTGCAAACATAATGTCTCCACCCAAAGTCGGCGCCCGGGCACACCGGTTGCACTACCCTAGAGCTGGCCCAGCTCAAGGGTCCTGTGACCTCAGTGACAGCCACTGTTGTTCTTGGCTCTGCTACTTCATAGGCCTGCTAGCAAGACTGGAGGTGAACTTCAGTATGGATTGTGGTTGACAAACCTTGATGGTTAACCCAGACGTGCCAGTGCTAGGGTCCACCTGCTGGTGCCAGACGTGCCAGTGCTAGGGTCCACCTGCTGGTGCTAAGACACCAGCGCTTATTAGATCTTGCACCGCCTTCTAAGGTCTAGCATGGGATTGTGCTCTCTCAGGAGAGTTGTCTGGTGGACTGGTTATTAAGGCTGAACCTAAGCCCCCAGTTCCAAATTCAGCAGCTTTGGCCATAGTGCCACATCGTCTCCCCCGCAGAACACCATACTTTCCAACTGAGGAAAAACTCATACTGCCTACAACTACAACCTAATTGCTGCCGGCTATAAACACCTGGATGAGGCTCAATTTAAATTACGCAATAGACTAGCAATATGCGGCCTACAGAAAAAAGTAACATCCTGGAAAAAGCAAACACTCATTGGGGAATGCAAAATTTAGCAAACTATGTGAAATGCAAGCAGGAACAACACTCACCTTAACGCTTTTACACTCACTTCAGAATTCAGTGAGTGCTTTTGCCTGAAAGGGGCCTTGAATGGTCCCATTTCAATGTCCATTGCTGATATCCTTACAAAACGTTAGCAGTATGGTAAAAAGACCACATCCCTGGACGCAGAGCCGCAGTACACATTTTGTTTTCCAATCCACACTTTGCAGTACCTCCAGGGTTGGTGCACTAGTTGCAAGCCCAGGGAAAATAAAGTCAAGAAAACAAAAGCCCAGGTAGGTGTGCGAGTCACTTACTTGGGAGGCCCAGCTAGGTGAAGTACGTCTCTGAGAGTCACTTGATAAGGAGGCCCAGCAGGGTGAAGTTCCTCTGTGAGAGTCACTTACTTTGGAGTCCCAGCTAGGTGAAGTACGTCTCTGAGAGTCACTTGATAAGGAGGCCCAGCTAGGTGAAGTACGTCTCTGAGAGTCACTTGATAAGGAGGCCCAGCAGGGTGAAGTTCCTCTGTGAGAGTCACTTACTTGGGAGGGCCACGCAGGTGTAGTTCATTGCCCATCTCTGAGAGTCACTTGATAAGAAAGGCCAGCTGGGTGAAGTCCCTCTCTGGAGTCACTGAAAGGGTAGGGTTGTGGATAAGCAGCTGGCCTGTTGTCTTTGCTAGCCCCCTGGGATCAGTCTATTCCCGGGTTCAGTCCAAACAAATCCCAGACTTCTTGAGCCGGTGCCTCCCCCAGGTGATCAAGGCAGGGGCCCTCAGCCCAGGTAAAGAAGTTCACTAGGCTGGGGGTGAGCAGAGAGGTATCCGGAGTTTCAGGCTACCTCTGCAGGACCCTAAGTGGGGAGCCCACAGAGTGCACCCTGGACACACCGGCACCCATCAGGCTCCTTCCTGACAGAAGCCCCGCACTCACCTGCCTGCTGGTGCGGTATCCACTGCTGCCCCAGCCGGTTCCTGACAATGAGCAGCCTCCGCCCCTTGGAGACCCGGGACTCTACTGTGGATTGGACTGGAGCAGGAGGTGAACTTGGACTGGCGCGTGCGACGCGGCATGACCCTACGTCATGACGGTATCTCCGCCCGTGCTGGGTGTCGAGAAGGACTTATTTGGAAGAACCTGGAGCCACAATTGCTGGCGCTCTGAGCATGCGTAAAACCTACCTATGTTTACCGATGGAACAATGCCCCTTACCAGCGAACCGTGGATCACGTTAGCAGGCTTTGTAGGGCGCCACCCAGCCTTACGCCGCCCAATATGACATTTTCAGCAAAAATGATTTTCTTTTTTGGATCCATTTCACAGGGGAGCAAATAAAAGAAAGTAGAGGAAAGAGAGTGAGAACCCCATCTTGAAGTCAAGGTTTTCAGTAAGAGAAGAACTGCTAGACTGAAAGCGAGGGAGGTGCGCAGCTGAAGCATTGTCGCACAGGGCGCCACAGGCACTAAAGCCGGCCCTGTGTGCGTCGAAGGCGCTGTACAAAACACTGCTGGAGAGGGGTGAGCAGGAGGGGAGAGGGATTGGCGTGGCAGCGGAAGAGCAGAAGCGGACTGTATTTTCTTCTCTAAGTAAGAAGGAAAAGACAGAGCCCGGTTACTTATCTGCCGCGTGTCCTCGAGCGCCAGGAAACTCTGAGATCAGCCTTGGAGCAAGGAAGAGGCGACCCCACGTCCCGCTCCGTTCCGACCGTGCACAAAACGGCCGAACATTCTGACGGTAAAAAAAAAAAAACCACGCCCACCACGCATAAAAGGGGCAGGGAGTAAAAAAGCGAAAAAGCACGCCCCCGAATCCGAAAAAGACGGGGCTTTTTTGGAGAGACAAAGCTCTTCTCCAATGGCTGACCAGCATTTAAGAGGCTAGCCAATGGAGAAGAGGGGCGGGTTCAACCCCCACTTCTGAAAAACATTGAATCTCGCGAGCGAAACTGCGCAAGCGCAGCCTTCGCTAGCCGAGACCTAAAAAGCATAGAAGGTTTGACGTTCCGAAATGCATTTTTTAAGTCTGCATCGGTGGTCCGTTTTTTGTGTCTGGGAGGAGTTCACATTTCATCTCCTTTCAAACCCCCTAAAATGTCACACACAAGCACCACTTGTCACAAGTGTGGCCCATTAGTATGCATCGCTTTCCTGTCCAGGTGTAGGGAGCATGAGGTTTTTGTTTCCTGTGCGGATGTGAGATGTGTGTACCCCCTATCTCATTGTGTCTGTTGTTTCTCTCATGTTTTCTAATGCTCGATGTTTCTCCACCCCTTTTGCCAGTAGTCAGTAACCCGGCGCTTTGGTACTGTGCTCCCAGTCGACCATTTCTGTATTTGACTAGGCTACATAGCTGTCCTTTTCATATAGAACTTCGTGCTGATCAAACTTCTGACTTGACTGTGACCTTCAACAAACTGCGTTTTAATTCACTCGCAGGCTGTTATAGTGCATAGGAAGAGATTTGCATAGGAGCAAGGGCGTGGGCACTTGCAAATTGTATTTTTATGCAACCTTTACAAAGCTTAGAGGGAAATCTTGTCCGCTTTGTGAAAGATGTTAATTGTTGTGTTTCCCACACTTTCTTGTGAAAATCCTGACAGTTCGTCACACACGTCCTTCGTTAACATTAATACAATTGATCTACAGAATATATACTTTGCTCAATGCCATTATGCACAGAAAAGAAATGCAAATGATAAATATGCCAAGAGAAGTCGAGCAAATATTCGCCATTGAGGATGTACACTTGTAGAAGAAACATTTGCACCCTTTTTAAAGGTGGTCGGGTTTCGATTAGAGTGAAAATCCTAACCTTCTAGAGAATGTCTTTGTAGTGGTGACGGTACCAGCCTATTTCAGAACATTTGCAAAGGGCGACAATCAGAATTTTATAAAACGTTTCTGATGAAACATTATTACCAAGACGCTTGATTGGGCTGTGTTTATTACAGCAGTGGGGATGACTGCTAGGACCAAGTCGGCACTCTTGCTGTTAATCTTGCATATTTAATCAGAATGCAGGAAGCGCTGTTCATAGGATGGCTGCACCATTTCGTACTGTGGTTATCAAAATTATTCATCGAATGCTCAGGCTTCACATTTGGACAGGTTGGTTCATTACTTGAAGCAGTCCGAGTGTAACTGACAGGAAACATTATCAACATTTACAAACCACAGATCGGTCATACTGTATCGACTATGTGTTTTTTTACCCAGCGCTGGCTCCTGTAGTTCTGTTGCCCTTTAAACAGTGGGTATTAATATTACCCAGTTCAACAGAACTCATTCATCAATCTCCGAAGGATGAAATGTAAATAAGCCAGTTATGTTGCCAATCGCAGGCACACAAACACATAAAAGGTCCTCGGCTCTGCTTCCTCCACCCGCTCAACGCTGTATTTACAGACACACAAGGCATCGGATAATGTTAAAACCATGCCACTGCCAAATGATTATGAAAATATGATTTGAATAAATTGCGTAGTAGGCAAGGAAATTAGCATATGGTAATTAAACTTGGAGAGAAAGGGAGAGCGGCAACGTCATCCAGTTGCTCTGCCTTAAAGGTTGAGGGTAAACATACTAGGGGCGGTGTAGCGGGACACGAGCGTCCAAGAAATAACTTTTTATACGTCGGGGGAGCAACTTTGAAAAGATTTCTGCCCTAAAGTTGGGTCGCTTGGAAACAATATACATTGATGCTTAAAGTGACTGGTTAATTATGTTTGTTTTTATGGAAAAATGCAATTATATAAATTACGAGTCCCATAGTTTACAAAAGGAAAGTGCATGAATGGAGTCTTTGGGGGATTATATAATGTCCGGTCCAATTATGGGGGTGAAAGGATTTTAGTAATAAAGGAAAACAAATCAAAACACACAAACGAGCATCGTCTTTAAAAGAAAATGCTGGCATGTGACATTGGGAGCATGTTGGTCACAGAGAAAAATACAAGCCCGGGAGTGGTGAGAGCACTACAAGGAATTTAAAGAATGCAGCTGGCAGACTGCGAAACAGATGGTGCCGCTGCTCGCTCCTGCAAGGTGGATGCTGTACATGCATGAATTCATTGGAAAGAGTGCAGTATATGAATGAGTTTTACAAAAAGTATAGGCTAATTCCAAGAGGTCACTCCTAAGCAGCGATTGTGCGCTGCTAGGCTCGACCTAAAAATGGTCCATGTCCAAAAAAAAGTACATGCTGTAGGCAAATATACTGTAATTTTTTGGAAGGTAGAAAAATTGAAATTTTCAGAAATACTACCAAATGTAGGGAACTTGAATTAGACCAGTGGCGAAAGAAACAAGCATTTGCAATGCAATAGGTCTCGCATTACTGAAAGTTTGAGCTATTGGCTTTGCAAATAATAATGCAACAACAATAGCTCAAACTTTCAGTAATGCGAGACCTATTGCATTGCAAATGCTTGTTTTTTTTTTACTGTGTGCTGTGCTTCTGACAAAGGAAACACTCCGATGCCGATCAGGCTTTTAAATAATGAGTTCAGAGCGAGGGTGATGTACAAAGTTTAAAAAAAATGAGAGCTTGGCATAACTCCGGTGGCTGAAGTGTCGGTGGTGGGGTTGATTGGATGAGGGGGGGGGGTCTGTGGCCATCAGGGTCTCCTACCTCCAGTTCGCACAGTTTAGAGCTCTTTCCGGTAATTATTTGCATATAAAGTGATATATATATTTTGCATCGCTATTCAGCGGTGGGTTAGGGGAAGGTGTGTCTCCGTCCGAAACGAGCTGGATGTTTTAGTCAGAGCAGGGGGTGGAGGAGCTTGATGGGTGTAGTTTACGGCGCTCTAGTGGCAGTAGGTACAGTGCCGTCGGTATGGCACATGTATGATTGTGCCTTTTATGGTTTCGACATTTATTGATCACACCACACGGGGCTTCTTCGCAAAACTGTAATACGCCCCACTCTTTATGTTTTCAGATGCTGGGTTTTTTTTTAGTGTGTGCTGTGCTACTGACAAAGGAAACACTGATGCCAATCGGGCTTTTAAATAATGACTTCGGTGCGAGGGTGATGTACGAAGAATAAAAAGCAGTGTTCTTTACACTGTTACCTGGGAAGCAACCGAAAATTAAATTAAATGAATCGCATTCTATGGCACAGAATGAATAATCACACTTGCAAACGTAATCAGCTGGCAGAAAGGTGTGACTTTACTGACACGTCGTTTCGATTTAAGTACACTGCTATTGTTGCAGAGCTGCACTTTGAAGAAGCTGGCTGTGCAGGGCATGCTAAGTGTATCCAGTTGTTGGAACAGAACAACTGGCGCTGAATAGAGGCACAGCCGATAACAGCACAGCGGCAGAAAATAACCGCAGAGAGGCAAACTGCCACTCGTAGGTTTCATTGACACATTGTTCACAGCCAGACGAATTGCCTGTGATTAAAAACTGTGCACCAATAACTAAGTGAGTGAGAGCGGTTTCATCCAGTCTTTTGCCTCCTGTTGGCAACACCGCGGGAACCTGATTCCGACACCATGTTATTAATTTTAAACATTTGCAGAGTGTTACTCCCCAAAAAGGTCTCAATACGTTTTCTTGCACACCTGTTCCCAGTCAATAGGCATCAGTGAGAGGCTGCAGCCAGATATAACAAGCCAAAGCCTTGTTGTAGTGTAAATTGCCGCTGGAGACCGCAGAACTGTTGATAAAATGGAATTGCTGCATTTCATGTAATTGGGACAAACCAACCTTAGTTGGGCGAGCTGCGCATTTTATAAACATCATGCACGGCCGCCATTGGTAACAAAATAAGCTGTTCAAATGCTGCTCGTGAGCCACAAACTCAGACACGTACCGTGACATAGTCATGTGACCCCTGTGGCTGGTGTAAGTGCCCTGGACGTGCGTCCTATATTTTTGTGTCACTGAAATACAAATTTGATGCATAAAATATAGAGATTAGTACCATCCCCTGCTCAGCGGCCATTTAGACTCCGCCCACTGCGAATGTTCAGAATTTGGCAATCTCAATAAGAACAGAAATAAGTACTCACTTTCACACTACAATCACCAGGAAGCTAAAATCCGCCAGCAGTCACGAAGCAGAAAATAACACCGAACCGCAAGGGAGTGGCGCAGCCCCTTCTCTTTCATCGCAGACCGATGGAAAACAGTACACGAGCCACAAGATTCCTGCAGAGTTTACAGAAACGAAAGCGATTTGTGTTTCGTTCCGAAGCGAAGCCGGCCGGGTCCATTGAGAACAAGAGCACGCTCAGCTGACACTGTGTGCTATACAGACACCCTCACTCATCTGGCGAGGACTGCTGAGCACCACATGCAGTACCGGAAGCAGCAGCAAACATGCAGCCCTTCCTTGATCTATCCTTGTCCTCTAACACTCTGGCCCGGCCATCCCCTGACTGACAGGAGGGACCCACACACAGCCTTATTTACTCGGGAGGGCAGAAGCTCTATGCCCACGACCAGCAGGTTTAGTCGTCGCTCTGCCTGGCCCGTCTCACAGGGGGTCAGCCATATCAATGCTTAGGCTAGAGGAAAATAAGGCATAAGCAGGGGGCGCGGAGGGCACCTGTGGCGTCTCTCCCAGCCCCAGACCTCCTCTGACTAGTCAGAGATGGGGATAGTTGTGAGATTTGCTAATGCGAGGAGGATTTCATTAGGCACAGTCGCGCTTATTACTGCTGGTACCCGGTATGGCTATCGGGACCAGGGAGGACCAGGCAAGGGGAGCTTGCCGGCTGCCCCAAGTCTGCAGCCCCCGCTTAACTGGGCCAGCAGAGAGGGCCCGGGCAGAGTGGCTCTGGGGGCACACACCACCCAAAACAAAGCACCGGGCCCGTGATACAGCAACCGTGACACATTTGAATATAACTATGGAGCAGCAACACATGTTTCATTTGTTTTGCAAGGTAAGCAAAAGTCCATGAAAAACGTTGCAACTTGCAAGTTTGGGGAATTTTTTCGTATTGTGTGCGTATAGAGACAGTTACGATTTACCCTCATGTGTCCTCCTATTTCCAACATAAAAGTGGGCGCGCATCATAGACAAACGGCCGCACGCATATAAACTAAAAAAACAAACAGCCCCACGCATATAAAAAAAAAATACCCGCTATTGTCCCAGCTGCACTTGGAAAGTGAAAGCGGCCATGGCCCTGAATGTAAACCGGGAATCGAAAGTAGAGCGGCGCGTGCACCACAGAGGAGCGGGGGGAAGGAGCACGGCAGTTGGACGAACGCGCGCTGCTGCGTGTGCTAGACACGGACGGGAATGGCCGTTGAAAAGGCGGGACATGCGCCCGCCTTTGCCCAATCGCGTGCCTTTTAAAAAAAATAAAAACAGACGAAAGCCAATGCCTGCCAGCGAAAGCCTGATCACACGCACGAGCGTGTGGTCAGCTTTCAAAACCCCCGTACAAGAGGTCTCGCGTTGCGCGAGTAGGGCTGCACACTGCAACGCTAGGCGCGAGACCTAAAAAGGAACTGGAGTAAATGAGGAATCTTCACAACAAAGATTCTCTAGTCGCTTAAGGATTATATTTAAAATTTGTCCTAATGATTCTTATTTGTAGCTGTATCCGTTTTTTATACTACTTGCTTATTTTGGCATTTTGCAAAACTTAATTTATATTAAATGTGCTGTATTTCCCTGATTAGTGTTCAGATTTGTGTATAGGTGCCATAAAATGTAATGTCATCATGGCTTTTTTCAATCTGAAGTGACATTTGCCTCTCCGCTTTTTGTGGGCTTGTCGTGCATTAAAACTAATCATTTAGATGTCTCTACTTCTCAATTTTTTGGAAGACAAACGTTTTATGGTCCCCATGTGTTTTTCACTTTAACCATATTGCCCTGATGAAACTAAACTACTTTTGTTGCACTTTGCTTGTTCTCCCGAGACTAGGTCTGTGTGGTTCTTAACAATATTTGCTGAGGGAGATTTCAGTTTTTGCCCTGCCTACTGCATCTGTCCATTTGCCTATTCAGCCTGGATGCAAAACCTGGGGGAAGATCAGAGCTTTATAAAGTTCAGTAGGTAGGTACTTGTCTGCCACAGAACCTCTAGGTCTTACAATGCCAGACCACCTCTGTGAATATTTCCAGTGCTGCTATTTTCAAATCACACAAGTGTGTGCGAGTCACTTCTTTCCCAAAGGTTTTTTTTATGCCAGGCTGGGCATTGGCAGTAACACGAACCAACCCAGGTTTTAATTCATGGATGCGTTGTAGAATGTCCCTCGTGCAACCGTGTGTTTTCTTGCTCTCAAGCATTAGTTACTCAGGAGGGGAGCCTCAGTGGCGTAGCGAAACTTGAGGGGGGCCCCCCTGCAAAGCACAATGAGGGCCCCCCTCTAGCGGCACGGGCCTGAAGTCAGTGGTTCCTATGTCTAGGTTTGTGTTCTGTCCCTAGGCTGTAGCTACTCACACTTCACTTTTATCGGATCTGAGTTTTTTTTGTTGCATGGATCATTATTGTGTGCATTTTTTAAATATACCAATTTGTGTCTTTCAATGTGGTCTTGTTGCATTCCCCATGTTAGCCCATGCTTCTGTGTTTCCAGTTGCTTTGGTCTATACAGCCAGTGCAATAATCCGAGCACCTCTAGATAATTGATGTAAGTGTATGCTGGATGTCCAATCTTGGAGGACACATAAGTGTTATGCTTCACTATGAGAATAAATAAAGGACCCCAATCTCATTGATAAACCCCTGTCCTTACTTCGTAACCAAGAAATGATCCTCGCCATTGCCAAAGTGTTTCACACCTATATATACCATTTGTATATGGTTAGTAATAACCAACTTAGGCCCAAGGACTTTTTGCCCACTCCGATTCCTGTCTTCTTGTGTAACCACTTCTAATCTCTCCTTCCATATTACTTGTATTAAACTCTCAGGCCATTCTGGAATAAAAACCTAACAACATTTAATAGCTGCTAATGTCTTCTTCCAGAAGGCCTATATTTTTGGGCATGCCTCGTTCACCACAGCCCTTCCAAACACTAATCCGAAGCATACCGTTTAGATACCTCAAATACATTATTTTGCACACCATTCTGTATTTTCCAGGTCCCTCCTCAGGCTAGAACAGAGATGGTCAGCTGTAACTCTCTGTCCTACAGATCCATATGAGCAGTTTGTGATACTTTTAAGGGTGAATGCGGTATTATTTCTGCAATTAAAGCATGCATCACAAAGAGTGTTCCAGAAGGTAAGTAACTTGTTTTTGGGATGGATATTTTTAACCATAGATTTGTAACTTTTTTATACCAAAAGCTGGAGGGTTTGAGGAGTGGACTTACACTAGGAAGTCCTACAGACTGAGCTGCCGAAATGTCCCTTCCTCTAGCTTGGTTAATGAGACAGTTAATAAATACTTGGTGAAGGTGGGAACAGACACCCATGTTGCAGCCTGGCAGATGTCCAGTACTGCAACACCTCTCGCTAAAACTGTAGTGGCAACTTTGGCTCTGGTGGACTGATCCCGTAGGCCATTGGGTACCTCCTCCTTAGCAAAGCATAGCATGTTTTAATACATAGGACGATCCACCTCGATAAGGTCTGCTTCTAGACCCCTTCCCCTTAGTAACGGTGAAGCCAGTAAATAGATGCTCACCTACCTAGTTTGCCTACGTGCGTTTGATGTAGAAGCTAAGAGCTCTTCTAAGGCCAAACATGTGAAGCTTCTCTATGAGGTGGGACTGTCCAATTTGGAAGGGCAATACCATCTCTGGCATGAAGGAGGAGTGAGTTTGCAGCACCAGTGTGTCCAGAAAGAAGGTTGTTTATGAAGTTTGCACTGACAGTGCCTACAGCTCACTGACACGATACACAGAAGTAACTGCAATTAGGAATACTGTTTTAATGGTCAATAATTTTAGTGAGCAAAAGTGCATAAGCTCAAAAGTATTTACTTGAAGAGTATGTACGTCAAGGACATGAGAACCAAGTTAAGATCCCATTGAGGCATAATAAAGGGCACAGAAGGAAACAAGTATGCGAACCCTTTTAAAAAACACATCAAAACCGTAGACTTGAATAACAAAGGTAGGTCTGGCAAATGCAGAATTCTGAAAGAGCCAATGATTAACCTTTAATAGTGCCCACTACAGAACCTTGCTAGGCTGAGATAAAACAAACATCAAAACATCAGCCAGTTTTGCCTGGAGAGGATCAGTTTGAAGGTCTCCACACCAGACCATGAACATTGTTCAACAACCAGAATAAATAAATTTGGTCGATGGGCACCTAGCGACAAAAATAACATTCTCTACTTCCGCGGGCAGATCAAACACAATCAGTTGGTATTGCTCAATTTCCATGCATGGAGATGTGTCTTTTGGGGATTCAGTGGAGAAGTCTATCTTTTTGTTGGGACAGGAGGTCCCCTCTAAAAAGCAGGAGAACAGGAGAGCAAATGCTCACATTATCAGAGTGCCACACTCTCCTGGGTCAATCCAGGGCTTTCAGAATGACCTGAGCCCAGTCTTTTATGACATTCTTCAGAACTGGGGCAGGAGAGGTAGGTGCAGGAATGCATACAGGAGATAGGTGTCCCAATCGTAAAGAATGCGTCTCCCAGGGAGCCTCTTGGCAGAAACTAAAATGTGCAGTACTTATGACAATGCATTCTCGGTGGTGGGAAAAAGATCTAGCTAGCATACAGCCCATTGGCCAAGACGCCTTGAAGCACCTCCAGGTGGTTAGCAGATGGTATCGGCTGAACTTATCAACCCTGGCATACTGCAAACCTGCCAAATGGTTGATCATCAGAGATATCCTCTGGGAGTCCAACTACTTCCAGAGCTGCAGTGCCTCCTGGTACAGGACCCACAACCCTCCACCGCACTGCTTGTTGCAGTACCACATGATGGTAATGTTGTCTGTTAGGACCTGAACTGGCTTCCTTTTGATGTAATGTATGGAAGAAAGGCCTTCAGACCAACCAAATGGAGTGAAGATCTGGCAGGCTGATGTGGTGCCTTGGCTCTAAGAGCAAAGGAATGTGATCGCTACTTCTCCCAGATGAACATCCTAACTCAGAGGTGACAAATCTGCCACTACTGCGAGCGTTGGGTGGGGATAGGAAGAAAGGTCTGTCACATCTGGTTAATAAGCATTGGAGGTTATAGGCTTTCTTTTCTGAAATATGGATGTTGTCCGAAAGCCCGCTAAAGGCCTAGGTTTCATTACTCAACCATCATGTGCCACCGGGCCAGGGGAACATGAGAACAGCCCACAAATGGAACCAAGCATCACACTGGGATCATAGGTTAAATGTCCTGGACATGTTGTGGCGGTGGAAATGCTTTGCATGCCACTGTGTCAAGGATGGCTCCTATAAAAGATGCTCTGCATAGGCTACAGGTGGGAGTTCGGCTCATTGATAGAAAATCCATCCCAGAGAAAACAGATAGCTGACAGTTGTCCACAACAGACTGTGCCAAGCCTACCTTCAGTAGGCAGTTGAAGAAGTACACAAATACAAGTGTCTGGCTGCAACTACCACCCTCACCTTCGTAAACACCCATGGGACAGAGGTGTGGTCAATGACCAGGAAGGTTAAAATGGAAGTTTTCCAACATTACCAAGAACCGAAGGAACATCTATGAGACTGCAGAATGGGTACATGAAAGTCTGTGTCCTGCAAATTCAAGGACACCATCCAGTCATCTGGATCCAGGATGGAAAGAACCTGGGCCATGGTTATCGTCTTGAGCTTGTCCTCTCGAAGGAAGGTGTTATCCTGGGTCTTACATCCTTTTGGGCACCAAAAGGAGTAACACTTCATGCCTTTCTCTGCCTCTGGAATCCTCTCTATACACCCTCTAGCCAGCAGAGACTAATCTTCTTGTGCCAGAATTGAAGCATGATCTGCTGAAGTCTGAACGGAAACAGGTTGAAAACGAGAGGGGTGGATGCAAAGAGAAGGGCATAACGACGCTGAACTACTTGCAGCACCAACGTGCCTGAAGTTGTAGCATAATAGCCAGACAGAAGAAAAAAATATTCTGCCACCTATCAGTCACACATGATCATGGGATCAAAGATCTTTGGGCACATCTTGGGCTATAACAATATGGAAGCTACGAGTAGAGCCTCTTTGTTGAACAGACTTCATTACTAGAGTTAACATGTACCCTCAAAACAGAATGTTTTGAAAAGGTGTCAGTTGATGTAGTTTACATTGTAATTGGTGAAATTAAAAGGCACACACAGTACAATATCGCACAGTAGACCCTTTTTGCAAAAGGCCTCTATTTTTTTGTAAAGTCTATGTGTACATGCTTTTGCTTTGGGAACACAAAAACATGAATCCAACAGCAAGTTATCATGACAGCAAAGTAAAACAAATAAATGTGCAACGGTGATTAGAGAATCGTAATGTGTCTTGATGATAAGCTAAGGCATCCAAATAGAATACTTCATAAACAAATAAATCCATACATCAGCAATTAAAATGTGACTGTCTGCAAATGTATATCAAAGGACACACACTGGCTCTCATGTTGCATGTCCAGTCTAACCCTAAGGGGAATACAAATGGAAAAATTTAACCATTCTCAAAATACTAAGGACTTGATGGATAACTCGTCCAAGCAATCAATGACAACGTATGACCAATACATGAAAGAAAATGGCTGAAGGGGGCTGACCCAAATTCAACTGTCTCTCTGAACTACGTATTGCACATTAAAAAATGATGACATGAAGTCTCAACAGAGCTGAACATATCTGAAGTCAGATCTAAACAGTAGTTAAATCCTCAAGTTCCAGCATCAGCCAAATTGCACGAGCCTGTTCATCCCAAGAGAAAATGCACTGACCCCGAATTAGGATCTGTCCTGATCCACGAGTACAGTAAAAGAGAAGAACATTTTATTGCTTTGCTGGTACAGGAGTCCTCCAATTTCAAATGAAAACAATGTTATGACTGAATAAGAACTATTTGCGATCAAAGAAGCATGCATTACATTGAAACATCATCGTCCAAGACTGTGACTATAGATCACGATTCAATCATCACAGCCTCAAAGTACTGCAACAACTCGAGAGAAACACTCAACAGACCAGACGGACTTTTTTTCTTTGCACATATTTGTATTCTTTCAAGTTGCTCAGACATATGCCTGTTTTCAGAGGATTCGTTATTGCACATTTTACAAACTCATAGACCAAACTGTCACTCTTTATTTCCCAGTCCCTTCCTCCCTGAGCTTCTCCCATTTCATCTTGCACACCATATCCTCTCAATTTCCCCAACCAAACTCTTGGGGTCTCTTATCCATAACATAAAGAAATACTCCTGCCACGGCACCAAACTTTTTGAAACTTTACCTAGGTGACCTCTATTCTTAAATACCCTCTTCTCCACTAACATGTAATAGAAAATGCCCCTCAACCACTTGGCAATGCATGGTATGTCCCTTGACACTGACTCAATGACGTATTTCTGTTTCACCAGATGCTAACTCCACAAAAATGATTTTGTACTTTGCTGGCACTGCCAAGCAGAGCAAGCTTAGGTTCAATATCACAAGCAGAATAAGCTTAGGCTAATACCACAAGCAAAGCGGAGCTTAACCTCAAGCTATACTCCAAACGCAGTCACTCTAGTCAAAATATCTCCCACCTCCCTGCAAAACTGATGGACAATAGGCAGTCCTAAGGCAAAAATGCCAAGTCTCTCTCTGACTCTATACATTTTAAACCAGGGTCCCTTGCTCGATCTGTCATTGGGTCTAGAGCGGCATCTCACTGATGAGGCCCAACAAGGGTGAAACTGCTCTGGCGCGGCTTGTAATATCGCTCAGAGCGAGTTAGTGACTAATTCATTTGTAAAAGAATAAGTAGGGCCCAAAGTTTTGCTCAGATGCCCATGGCTGGGGCAATCGAAGGTCAGAGCCGGAATATCAAAGGTGTGTCATCTGGATTCCACCTGATGCTTCTTTAATCTACCACCAGACACTTCCTGTCTCTTTGTCTCACTCTTACCAGTTCCTGCTTTCTCTCTTTGTCACAGTTTTCCATCTTTCTCTTCTTCCTTCTGCGTTTTTCTCTCTCTCTTACTTTGTATCAAAGTCTGAAGAGGAAAACTAAGTGCCGGTCCCCAAAAATAAGTGCTGGTTGGCCCTACCTGCAACCACAAGCTAAAATTAAGCTCTGAGTTGGTCTAGAAGTTCAGGATAGGCTGTTCCAATTGGAGCAGTGCCAAGGCTGAATGGCATATGCCAGGTCCATGTCTGTAATGGTGTTGACAAGTTATAACGACACTGGCACCAGGTTTGACAGCTGTATGGAGACCGTTAAACTCTGGATGGACAGAAATTATCTAAAGCTCAACTCTGCTAAGACGGAAGTCCTACTGTTTGAAGCTCAGACCTCCTTCTGGACCCCTCCTGTTGGCCACAGGAGTTGGGCCCCCTACCATCTCCCGTAAAGAAGGTTCATAACCTGGGGGTCTTGATGGATGATAAACTGTCTTTTTCAGTCCAGTCTTGATGGACGATCACCTGTCTTTTTCAGTCCATATTATTTAAGTGACCTCTTCTGCTTATTTTTACTTAGAGGACCATTACAAAGATTCTACATTTTATTCCAATTCATCTCCAAAAAACTCTTATGACATCTCTGATCATGATAAAACTGGACTACTGCAATGGACTACTCTTCTCTGCCAACCAATGTGTTATAAACAAATTGCAAACCCTACAAAATGCAGCTGCCAGCCTTCTTTTTAAGATCCCTAAATATCATTCAGCTTTCAATGCCATAAGACAATTGCAGTGGCTCCCCATTAAACACAGAATAACTTTCAAAGTACCCTGCATCGCCTATCAAGCACTGCATGGACTAGACCCACTCGTTATTCAACAGAGTTTCATATGGTACACTCCAGGTAGAACCTTACGCTCAACCTCAGCTAAACTTGTGGTGCCTACCAGATTCAAGCGGGCAACCTGGGGAGGAAAGAGTGTTGTACTGGGAGCCACAAAAGCCTGGAATGCACTCCCACTGCATATCAAGGAGGCCCCAAATGTAGCAGTCTTCAGGAAACTGTTAAAGACTAAGGGGCAGATTTACAATAACTGGTGCATCCCTGCATATCAGCCAGTTATTGTGCATCACGGCTCCGCCACCATGGATGCGCCGCATTTACAAAGCGGCGCACCATGGGGCAAAAAACGGACAGATGCGTGACGCATCTGTGCCGTAAAGGCAGCGCATTGCTGGAGTTGCATCGCAAGCGCGATTCAGCTCCAGCAAGGCTTTGGGGTGCCTTAACTTCACAATGCTGCGTCAATCCTTACGCCTGCTTCAAGCAGGCGCAGGGTTTTGATGCAGCATGGGCTCAAAAGTGACTGCGTGAAATCCTGTAGATTTCACTCAGCCACTTTTAGGAGGCGTTCCTGCGACGGAACGCCCCCCCCTGCACAGGAACGCCTACTTCTGGCGCGTCACGTTGTAAATACCCCGCAGCATGGCGCTGGTTTTGCGCCGCCGCTGCGTCACAAAAGTGACGCAACAGCGGCGTAAAAGAGGCGCAAGGGGCTTGTAAATCTGCCCCTAAGTTATTTAAGTCTCTGTAGCTTTTCTTCTTCCAGGTCCACCTGTTACTCTGCTAGCTTTAAAGTCAGCGCCAAGAAGCTTCCGGGTATTTGAGCGCTTTTGAAAACTTTATAACATAACATAACAAAAACAGTTCCCAGAGCAATTATCAGTTTCTGATTATTTCAAGCATTTTCAGCCATTAATAATTTGCAGTACCTGGTGTGCAGCCCATTATTCTTTAGAGAGAGGCAGGCTAAGCAATCCCCTCATAGATAATGAATTCTGCTATAATAATTCAAAAATTAAAACACACATAAACATAAATTGCTGGTTTTTGCAATGGGGCCATGTCTTAAAATGGTTCACTTCACTATATAGGCAATATAGCTTCAACAAGGTGCTCCATGCGCAGTGTAAAAAGTGGTTGTGCAATTAAGTGAATGTGCGTGAAAAAGACAGACAATGAACAAGAATCAATTCCAAATAGTTTCAACCTAGTTACATAATGTATAAGTGTGTTCCAGCTGGTTATGTATATATTTGTTTTGACCAAACACAGTCATGTAGTACAGGCAATTCTATTTCCGGATTTGGAATTGATTTTCTTTCATTGAATATCTTTTTCAGGCGCATTCAGTTATTGCACAAGCACTTTTTAGCAAAGTTTACCTATGAGGGTTTGCTTTGAGAGCCTCTCTTTAAGTATTGTAGCCTGAACTAATATATCCGACAGAACTAAGGTGTTTTTATGTACTGTCACTAGTCCAGGTTCTGAGGAACACAGTGGGGCCCCATTGATCTCATCACATTTTTTTTTTTGCAGATTTATATAGCGTGAATTCGACCCGAAGTTATTGGAGCGCTTTACATGAGCACCATTTACGTTACACCACGTTCATGTTTTTTTTTTTGTTAGGCACGGGTAGATTAAGTGATTTGCCCAGAATCACAGGATGTGGAGTCGACCCCGAGGCTCGAACCTTGGTTTCCCAGTTCCAAATAAGTCAGTCTAGCCGTGAGACCACAACATCCTCTCCCCACATGCATCAATAGTAGGAAAAGAGAAGCGACAAATGAATTATTTTATACGAGCTTTAGATCAAGTGTTATTATCGCCCAGTTCAGAAGGACCCATGTAATCAATATCAGACCAAGATATGGCTCGTCATCTGCACCGAGAATGAAGCCAGTGACCTTGGGGTTACCTACAGATATCTGCAGTGGGCGTATCACCACACTAAGCAATTTTATTATAACGTATGTTTTTGACCAGCTTCATCAACTCAAAAACAGACCTCTATCTTTACCCAAAATCATTTGTATCATTAGAAAAATGTCACAGATTTAAAGAGGTGAAGAGGATAACCAAATTCAATACTAGTAAGGGATGAGACGCATGTACCCTCACGCCGCTCACGCCTCCCGACTCCACGCTACCGCCCCGCCAACAGCACAAAATGAAAAATTGTCTAGCAATCGCGACAAAGAATTTTCAATTCTATTAAGGACACGGAGGCGAGGATTATGCTTCCCAATCTTTACTGACAAAATACAGCAGCCAATAAAAACCTTTAAACTTGCATGACCCCCGGAAGGACAACCCCCTCCAGTGTCTGCACCAATCACCATCTAGTCCTTCACATAAGTGTCTGTGTAAACGCCGTGATGTCCTCTTTCTTTGCGATCAATTTCAACAGTCCAACCATAACTGGAAACACAACATGACGTAGAATCTTGTCACAACTGAAGCTGTCCGCAACATCCAGTGAACTCCGCACTACAGGTGTATTACTCTCTCAGGTTCAGGTCTGCTTGCTCTGGTCACCTGAAATGGAAACCAACACCGTAAATTCCATCCCAAACCGATGGATATACTGTAACCATGAATTAACTCTAGGGTGGGTATACTGCATTATAATATACACAATATTGTCATTGCACTGTAGCCTGAATAATAAAATGCATAATAATCAACAAAAAATAGTCACTGACATTGTAGCCTGGGTGGGATAATCCTCGCCTCCGTGTCCATAATAGAATTGAAAATTCTTTGTTGTGATTGCTAGACAATTTTTCATTCTATGTCAGTCCACGGAGGCTCCGATTATGCTAGTTTAAAGTTGTTCCACCACCACCGAAGCCACATCCACAATAGGTTTATGATAAAAAGTCTTAAACGTAGAATCAGTAGACCAATCCGCCACAGTCATGATGTCCTGCATCCGAGAACCGGCACCAAAGGACTTGGAGGCCATAGCCCCTCTAACTGAATGAGCTCCAAATTTAGAGGTATCCACACCTGCTAAACCCAGTAACCAAATGACTCACCTGGCCAGAGTCGCAGACGTGACCGGGCGAAAAGGTCTCTGAAGAGAAATCAACAATTGCCCCAACACATCATTTCTAAATTCTCTAGTACAATCCTCATAAACCTTTAAGCATTTGACCACACATAATTTGCTGTGATGAGGAAAAGCAGGGCAAGAAATACAATGCGAATGTGTCTTTGTACGCTTAGAAATCGTGAATGAAACTCCCGTGGGAGTAAATACTCTACCTGCCAAATCCAAGGCCCGTATGTCAGACACTCGTCTGCATGAGATCAGGCACAACAAAATCGTCAATTTCGCCGATAGTTGCTTTCTTGACAGACCTTCATTACTTGGCCAGTTCATCAGAAAACGACGGACCACAGTAACATCCCAAAGAGTCGTATACTTAGGCTGGGGAGGATTCACCAACCGAATACCTCGCACCACCTTGCAAACCAGTGGATGTTCCCCCACCGGTTTGCCCTCGCCATGCGGATGTCCCGCTGAAATCGCTGACCTGAAATTGTTCACAGTCCTATACGCTAGCCCCGATCTCGCGAGCTCCGACAAAAAATTTACAATCATATGTATGTCGGATCCCATAGGATCGCTCTGTCGTTCATTACACCAACTAACCCATCGTCTCCAAGCAGATTCGTACCGCTTGTGTGTGGAGGGTGCCCAAGCCTGGGACAGGAAGAAGAGAGTGTCCTGTGAAACTCCCGGTGCTTGCCAACGACGCCTGAAAGTCTCCAGGCCATGAGGACTAACTGGTCTTGTAGGACCAAAGGATGTCGAAGCCCTTGAGGGTCCGTGAGGATATCCGGGAATGACTGAATTCGAACCGGAGGCTCGCAAGTCAACTCTAGCGTGCTCGGAAACCACGCTTGTGCCTTCCAGCACGGCGATATCAGGATAACCTCCGCCCTCTGTCTGCGGATCTGCGCCAGCACTCTGGGTATCATGACAAACGGTGGAAATGCATATAGAATGCCCGTCGTCCATGACTGAAGGAAGGCATCCGAGCTGACCGCTAGAGGGTCCGGGCGCCAGCTGTAAAACCGGGGAACCTGACGATTGAGTCTGGACGCAAACAGGTCCAACACACAAGGACCCCACTTGAGGTTTAAGGCCCTGAAAACTCTGGGATGGAGTCTCCAATCGCTGGCGTCCCTCAAATATCGAGAATTCCAGTCGGCTACCACATTGGTCGCCCCGGGAATATACTCCGCTGTCACCACAATGTGATGGTCGAGGCAATAATGCCAGAAGTCCTTTGCTATTTCTGCCAAAAGGCGAGATCTGGTGCCTCCCAGGCGATTTATATAACGGACCGCGGACACATTGTCCATGCGGAGAAGAATGCAGCAAGAGACCCTTTGAGGAGCTAGCGTGCGAATCGCAAATGAGCCTGCTAGAAGCTCCAAGCAATTGATATGCAGATTCAACTCCTCCCGGGACCATCGACCCCCTGTCTCTAGAGTCCCACAACGTGCTCCCCAGCCCCAACGACTGGCGTCCGACTCTATCACCACATCCGGACTGGTTGAGAAAATGGCTCTGCCATTCCAGGCGTCCATATGTTCTAACCACCAATTCATCTCCGTACGTGCCTCTAACGACAGTACAATCTGCTGCGCGTACGAAAGACCCTTGCGCAGATGTAATATCTTCAGTCTCTGAAGGGCCCTGTAATGTAATGGACCCGGAAATATCGCTTGAATGGAAGATGCCAATAGTCCAACCAGTCGAGCCAAAGTCCTCAATGATATTGTCGGAGAGACAAGCGCTCTCCTCAACTCCTTCCTGATCGCTACTCTCTTCTTGAGAGGTAGAAGTAACTGCGTCATAAGGGAGTTGATCTGGAAACCCAGAAAATCCATTACCTGTGCTGGTACCAGAATGGA
The DNA here is from genome assembly GCF_964204655.1 of Triturus cristatus. Classification (NCBI taxonomy): domain Eukaryota; kingdom Metazoa; phylum Chordata; class Amphibia; order Caudata; family Salamandridae; genus Triturus; species Triturus cristatus. The sequence goes on from NC_140590.1 coordinate 235,284,434, forward strand.
CTTGTCCAGATTCAGGATGAATCCCAATTCCTGCAGGAGTTGTATCGTCCATGCTAGGTGGACTAACAGAAGGTCTCTCGACTGCGCCATGATCAAAATGTCGTTGAGGTAAATGATCAGGCGTACTCCCCTTTCTCTTAACCACTGTACCACCGGTTTCATCAACTTGGTGAAACACCAAGGGGCGGACGAAAGGCCGAACGGCATGGCGGAAAACTCGAACCATTGATCTCGCCAAAGAAATTGAAGGAAACGCCTGTGCGGAGGGAATATAGGAACTGCGAGATAGGCATCTTTTAGGTCCAATCGAACCAGCCAATCGCCCTCTAGGAGGATGTCCCGCAGGAGGTGTATGCCTTCCATTTTGAAGTGTCGATACACGACCCAGGCGTTGAACTCCTTGAGATTTAGCACCAGGCGAAATCCCTGATCCTTTTTCTGGACCACGAAGATGGTACTTACAAAACCACCCGTGTGAGGTACGGTCTCCACTATTGCCCCTTTCTGGAGCAACGCCTCCACCTCTTTGTCGATGAAACTCTGCTCTAGTAGGGAAAAATGAAGAGGACTGGGCACGTGTGTCTGCTCTGGAGAGGCATAAAACTCTATGTGAAAGCCCTGCACAGTCTGTAAAATCCAGGGGTCGGTTGTGAGACTTTGCCATCTGTGGAAAAACAAAGCTATCCGACCACCCACCATGCACTCCTTGGGACCTAGGACTCGTACCTGAATAGGAGGCATCTCCTGCCGTGTGCTGTTGTCCTCGATAGACCCCTCTCTGGCCTCTGCCTCTTCCTCCCCTATTACGGGAGGGGTAGAATTGTGGTCTCTGATTACCTCTGCCTCGTTGCTCTGCTCCTCGTGAGGTCTGACTAAAACCTCGGCCGAACCCTCGACCTCTTGAACGGCCGGCCTTGTAAAAAACACCCGTGTGAAACACTTTTTTAATGTTTGCTTGGGCCTTGTCCAACGCAGAGAAAGTGGCCACATACTTCTCCATCTCCTTAACGAACTTGTCCCCGAACAGCATGCCATTGGCGAGGGAACCCGGTTCGGTAGTGGCCATCTTCCGCATTAAGAAGGATCGTCGCCTCTCCGTAGAGAGAGCCACATTGGCATTTCCCAGAAAGCATAAAGCCCTTTGGGCCCATTCCATGATATCCGATGTATTCAGTGGGACGTTCTGATCCTTTGCATTAACTGCAGCCTCGAGAATCTTTGTGAGAGGTCCAGAGACATCCAATAATTTGTCCTGGCATCCCCGCCAAGCCCTATCTAAACCCTTCTTAGGGTCTTTCGCAAACTTTCTCATGAACGTCGCCATATTTGGATCTAGTTCTGGCGTATCCGCCACCTTCCCTATCAAGGAAGGCCTCGGGCATTCCGAACGTAAGGTGGCCCGTACTTCTTTCTCAAAACCCTGGCGCAAATTATTAGCCACATAATGAGCTACTTTGGGACAAGGTACCCACTCGGTAGATCTAGGATGAACCAAACTTTGAGGGTCAAATAAGAGGTTCTTGGGCGCTTGACTGTCATCTGCTTTATAAGCTGTATGTTTAGTTTTCTTTGATTTCTTTTTAGGCAACACCGATTCAACCTCGGAATCTGAGGTAGCCGGTGTAGACTGGGACGACTCCCCAGTAGTATAATTAGCCATGGAGCCATGGTCCCTCATAACATTCTTAGCCATGCGCGCTAAAACTTGGGCCAATGACTGTGAGTGGCCCGCGCTGCTATGAGAAGATTTCATCTTCCTTTTACCATAGCTATGAAGGGTTTTAGTAAAAGGCTTTAAAGCCTTGATCAGGGCTTTATTTACCGAACCCTGGACGTGGGTGTCCAAAGCTTCCACTAGATTTTCCTCCAACACATCTTCATCAGGCTCCTGATACTCCTCAAACTGGTTACACTCAACCCACTGATCTTCCTCTTCGGCGTAGTACGCCATTGCCACAAAGCAGAGAGGACTGGAGGAACTTTCAAAAGGGGGGTAGAACCCTGGGGTACCTCAGACCTTTCTACAGTCCCAAATCCTAAGAAAAACCCAATATTCTGAGGTCTAATGAGGCAAAAATATAAAGGTGGAAGGAGCCCCTATACTCCCCTACAGCAAAGCTCTTATCCGGTTACTGCCCCGGTAGGCGTTCACAAGGCCAGGGATTTATGCAGTCCTGCACGCGTTTAAAACGAAGAGTCAGTCACTCGATTTCAAATTGAAACTGCTCCTCACGTTCGCGCGCAGTGTTTGGGCCACAACTCGACTGCTCCCTGAGCGCGAGAGTCTCGCGTCTGCCTTCTCCTGCTCCACCGCCCCCTACCGGCAAAAAGCTCGCGTCGCGAAACCCGACACCCGCAAACGCGCTCCGTGAAGCACTCGCGCTCGTGAGCCCGCCGATATTAACTGAAATGAATATCGTGAAACCAACCTCCCCCAACATATAACCTAAAAAAGATAATGAAGGGAAAGGCACTTATCTGCTGCTGCAGCAGCAAAGAAAGAGGACGTCACGGCGTTTACACAGACACTTATGTGAAGGACCAGATGGTGATTGGTGCAGACACTGGAGGGGGTTGTCCTTCCGGGGGTCATGCAAGTTTAAAGTTTTTTATTGGCTGCTGTATTTTGTCAGTAAAGATTGGGAAGCATAATCGGAGCCTCCGTGGACTGACATAGAATTTCACAACTCGTCGCTGCTGATACAATCCGAGGACACATTTTGTAAATTGTACTAGCTGTAGCAGGCAACTGGTTTATCTGTGCCCCCACCCAGGTTCAGTGATCTTTAAATCAAACAAAATTTTCACGGATGTTACTGGCCTAATGTGCTAACAGATGCACCACCTGCAGACATATTCCCTAAATAATCTTCGGGCAAATACCTTAACATGCCCCCTTAAGTAGTCTTTAAATGATATACGTTTTGGACAGTAAGAGCTGCCATAATGTGCTTACACATGCACTATATGTCATTACATTTGCGCCCAACGCCTCCTGCTAATGCCTGTCAGATGCCCACCTCAAGGTAACTTAATAAACTATGTCACACCCCTGACACCCATCTCCACAACCACTACCAACCTTCTCCTACCATTTTGGATACATTCCTGATTGGTAAAAATGTGCTGTGTTTGAAAGAAGGACACAACGCCGCACCCTCTTTTTTGCCACGTGCTCTGCTTTCTGTAAGGGACGTGACCGGATGAGTGTAACGTAAGTCACGTAACTCCCAGCATCCGTAAAGGATCAGATGTGTGGAGTGCTAAGTGGTTGCTGGCTGCGCGCCGGCCACGGAGGGGGCCCCTGAAGTGCGGGGCCCCCCGCAGCGCGCCTGTGTTACGTCCCTGGGGAGCCTGTTACCAACATGGGGGCTCCTAAGTTCATCCCCATGTCACTGGGCCCATAGAATGTATATCACCACATTTCTTAATTTCATTTGAATGGTAGGGGTTCCCTGTAACGCACTTTAAGCTGCCCCTATTGTTTGCTAAACTGCTGTTGGGAGTTGTACTGTATGCCCTTCATTAATTCAGACTTATTTCGGGGAAACACCTTGATGAAGCCCACCTCATACGGTGCCGTATCTTCCAGACCACTATGCCTAGTCTCCCTCACCAACTCTTTGCTAAATACCCAAAACTTTGTCTGTTTTAGGCCTCTAAGAGCTGTCAGCCTTGTCTAGGTCACACCTCTTCTGAGTGTGCTCATGCCACCCACTGCCGGGTGTGCTCCTTAGTACTCCTGCGTGTGCTTATTGTGTGGTCTACTTTATTGCCACTCTTCCGTTTTGTACACCTAGCCCAGTCAGCAACCGGCTGCTAGTTTGATGTCTAGTGGGGGTCTCTACATCGCTGCTTCATTTCTCAAGGAGCGTCTAAGTGGTGATCTCTTTTCTGTCTTGCTTCTACCTCTTTTCCCCCCCAAATGGGGCTACAACGGGCTAGAGTTCTGGATAATACTCAAGACATGGGTGGTTGAAGCAAAGCACTGTGACTACACATCCCTCACCATCTTGGCTTGCCTCACTCCCCTAAAATGCCAAGTTCTGAACAAGAGGCTTCTAGTTCTCTGGTTGTGTCAAACTATGGCACCTACATATTCATTCTTGTACAATGTACATCGCTTGCTTAGGACTGCAGTTTTTTCTTATTTTCTGAAATAGAGAATAGAGTTCTTGTATATAATATCGACTACATAACCCTGGGGCAGAGGTGTAAGGTTGTACTGAATGACAGCTGGAAGAAATTGAATTAATAGGGGTGGGTGACTACCCACCTCAAGGAATAATAACAACTGTTTTCATTGGAGAACCCACCAAGCCACTCATGGCACAGAACAGACAGATGTAACTTAGGACAATGTAAAGAATGTATCCAGTACAATAACAGTAATAAAGTCTAAATGCAAATAAAATCAAACCAAATTGGGAAAATAGAGCAAAATGTAATAAAGTGACACCAAAATCCAATAAAGGAACCAGAGATTAATTTTTAAAGATTTAACCCTTTGGGTGGTTCCGTCATGTGCAACTGTGCTCAAGACGGAACTATTCCGTCATGAGTACATGCTCAGCTAATCCCTCTGCTGCAAACAGATTTCCCTTTTTTTTGCCTTAGGAGGTGGGGAAGAGCTTCCCCAACCTCCCGAGGTTTTCCTTGCAATGACGATTGCGTGCTATTGCTATTGTCATTGCATCGAATATGAAACTGAAACTTAGTTTCACAGTTTCTGTGCTTGTGGTGCAATCTCAGCCCCCGAGCTATTGAAACACATGGGAGAGGTATCATTGGAAAGGGGAGAATCTCCCCTTTCCAATGGTACCCTTCCCTAGTTGATCCCTGCTTGGGGATCACCCCAAGAGAGTGATCCCCCAGCAGGGATCCACCCACTAGCACCAGGGAGGGGGTGTGCCCCTTGGCCAGGGGCCTTAGCTCCCCCATACATTTTTGGCACAGTCTGTTTTTCTGGCACACCCTCCCCCCCAGGAGCAGATGGGGGCAGTAGCCCCCAGTCTGCCCCCCCACCCCCGGGGGGCAGAAAGCACCCTAGACGCCAGGGATTATTTTTCTATAGCCAGTGGTGGGCATCCCAATGCCCCCCCCCAAAAAAAATGCCACAGTCTTTCTGCCCCCTCCTCTGAGGTAGATGAGGGCAGTAGCCCTTAAAAATGCCCCCGGGGGGGCACAAAGCTCACAAGGCACCAGGGATTTTTTTAAAAACATATGTAGGGGTGGGGGCTGCCTAGAATGTGTATGGCAATCCCCTCACCCCCAAAAAAATTGCCACAGTCTTTCTGCCCTCCACCGGGAGGTAGATAGGGGCAAACGCCCCGTATTTGCCTCGGGGAGGGGGCAGAAATACCAATAGGCATCAGGGAATATATTTTTTTTAATTCAGGGGTGTGGGCTACCCAGAATGAGCATGTCAATGCCCCCACCACACCCCACAAAATGCCAGTCTTTCTGCCCCCCCAGGAGACAGCTGGGGCAGTAGCCCCTAACCTGCCCCTCAGGAGGCGTCAGAGCCCATTAGGCGCCAGCGATACGTTGGCTTTTTTTATGCATGAGGGTGGGGGCATTGGTTGGGCATACCAATGCCCCATCCCCCAAACAAATAGCCACAGTCTTTCTGTCCCCCAACGCGCCCCCCCCGATCCACCCTCAGGGCGGCAGAAAGCCCACTAGGCACAGCCTTGTTTTTAGCAATGTGCCTACCTGTGGATTTTGGGCCCTAGCGCAGCCGGCACATTGGGAAACCTAGCAAAGCTATACATTTTTTAAAACTAGACACCCAGGGGAATGCAGGATGGGGTGACCTATCTGGCTCGCACCAGGTTCTGTTACCCAGAATCCCCTGCAAACATCAAACTTTGTCAAAAAAACACATTTTCCTCACATTTCTGTGGTGGAAAGTTCTGGAATCTGCGTGGATCCATAAAATTCCACCTACCCCGCATTCCCCAAAGTCTTCTGAGAAAAATGGTACCTCACTTGGGTAGACCTAGTGCTCGCGACAGGAAACGGCCCAAAACGCAATGTGGACCCACCACTTTTTCACAGGGAAAACTGACCCTTTTGTTGCAAAGTGCCTAGCTGTAGACTTTGAACCCTAGCTCTGCCGGCACCTAGGGAAACTTAGCAAACCTATACATTTTTGAAAACTAGACACCCATGGAAATCCAAGATGGGGTGACTTGTCTGGCTCTCACCAGGTTTTTGACTTTCGATACATTTCTGCCTTCCAAATGGAAGACAATGTGTAAAAAAGAAGTCCCTTTGAAAAATGTCCTTTAATTCTCATGCTAGCATGGGTCCTCACAATTTTGGAAAAGGGCAAATAGCTACTGTTTCTAAACTCTATTTTGTTCCAATTTCTGAAATACATAGGTGTCTTTCATCCCGATTTTTCACTATGTATATTTTTCCAAATTAATTGCTATATACCTTGTACGTAATAAAAAACTATTGCAAGACGCTGCTCAGTTATTGGCTCTGGGTTCGTCTGGTTCTTGGTGAACCTACAAGTCCTATATATCTCCACAACCAGAAAGGTTCAGTGGATGTAACAGTATATTGCTTTCAAACATCTGTCATAATTAGAAGAAGTTACAGGTGAAAACGTTGGCACAAATGGCTGCTTTTTTCAACTCATTTTCAATTTTTCCTATTTTCAACTGTTAGTTTCTATAAAGAAACCTTGAAGGATCTACACAATAACCCCTTGCTGAATTCAGAAATATGTCTACTTTACTAAAATGTATAGCTTTCCAGGATCCATTATTGCTTTCATTTCTATTTCTACCATTAACTGGAAGAAGAATCAAAGCACAAAAAATAGCAAAAAAAGGCTATGTCCAAGTAAAATGCCAAAACTGTAAAATGATGTTGGTTTTCTGACAAAAGTCTGTCAGTCCCTGAAAGCTGGGAAAATTGTGATATCAGCCCCGCAAACCCTTTGTTGATACCATTTGCAGGGGAAAAACCAGACTCTTTCATTTGCAGCAATTGTTTCCCATTTCCCCCTCTCCCTCCCCCCAAAAATGTTGCTGTATTTTGGCAAATTTCTGGGTCCTCTCCAGGGGAATCCACAAACCCTCGGTACCTTTAGAATCCCTATGACGTTGGAAGAGAAGGACACACATTTGGCGTGGATACCTTATATGGCCAAAAAGTTACAGGGGCCTAAGCGCAAACTACCCCAAATAGCCAAAAAAATGCTTAGCAGCGAAGGGGTTAAGTAGGAGTAGCACTAAGAAACATAGTGCCAATGATAGTCAATGGATGTGGTGGACCAGGACCTGGGCACAATTTGGCACTGACTGTGAAGGAGTGCGGGTCAGATATATAAACCAGGATTGTCCAGGTCAAAGATTTTACTTTCTGACTTAATTAAATCCCAATCCACCACAAGGGTACACTTCTAAAGCCCCTCAGAGGGAGGCCCTTAGAGGCTCACAGGGTGTTGGGCATAGGCCAGTTGCAGAGTCAATACCAGGTGCTGCTGGACAGTTGCAGAGAGGGCTCTAGTAACTTGTTGTATCCCTGTGCCTTGAACAGGTCAGCCTTATGACCCTTGGAGTCCACTTTGTGCTGGGTACAAGAGAGAGCAGGTCCGGTCCTTCAGGTATCTTAGCTCACAGACAGCAGGTTCAGTTATCTTCATGTCCAGGAGTGTTTTGAGGTTTGTGCCTAGCGATGTCATATTTATGCCTGGCACAAGCTAGTGTGTAGGAATGACTCCTGGGCATGCACTAACCAATGGAGTAAACGTTCCTGGGGCTAACTCTACACACTTTTGGCATTTGCATGATGGTGAAAGTCCTTGGCCACACTGAACTTGCTCTGGGGGTGTGTGCATGGGGAGTGTATGAAGGTAATCCTAGTGTTCTTCCCATTTCCAAAACTAAAATACAGTTTGGGGCAGCCTCTGTTCCCACAATAAATTCAGAGACCGAAATCTGGCAGAAAAAAATAATATTTTCCGAGCAACCAGACCGTAGAGACAAATGATTTTGTTGACGTCCTGTTTCCCTTCCTTTCAAGTGCCCTCTCAGTACTCTATGTAAAACCCAGAGGCAGAAGTTTGATAGGACCAGCCAGGCAGTGGATGCACAAGAATTATCTTGACATTCTGTTCTCACCCTTTCAAGTGTGTCCCCAAAGTGTTATGTAAACCCAATGTTCACAGCCCCACTCTGCATATTGTGTGAAATTCAAAGGAGTCCTCTATGCCCATTCAGATCAGCCTACTGTTTGCTCTTGAAAGGCAGTTCATATCCATTCTAATGCAAATTACTGGTTTGTAGAAGTGGGAGTGTAAATGCAAATTTAGCCTCCCGGAACTTTAGCAAGGAAAAGGTGAAAAAGTTATTTTTCATAATTTATTAAAAATCAGACTTCGCAATTGATTTTTTTTTTTATATAACTGTTAAAATTTATTTTTCTAGCTAGTCCTATTCTCTAGATACAGTATTAGGATTTTAAATCTGTATACTGGTTTTCTACAGAGGACAGCTAGGCCTGCTACACTGAAAAATAGCTTTTGGCTCTTCGAGCAGTAGCGGTTCCCTCCTCCCTTCAGCGCCTTGAGACCCTCACGGGTAAGTAGTGCGCTTTACAAATTCCTTGATTGATTGTTCTAGACAATTTAAAGACATGTAAACATTGAATTTATACATGTAAAAATGTTATTGACCTTTTATCGTACCTTAGGGGCGACTGGTAAGGCCTAAATAGAGGCTGCCTATATTTAAAAGAGAGGTGTTCCCTGTCAAAAGGGTTTTTATTTGACAAGTCTAATTGCACAATCAGGCTACAATGGTAGGCCTGAACCCATATTATGCACTTTCACTGTAGTGTATGGCACAATAGATGCTACAGTCCACTAATGACATTTAACTTGCAGCCATATGATAGGACACCGGTTCCCAATCTTCACGGTTGAATCTAGCCAGGGGTGCTGCAATCCAATTGGCACCCAGCACACGCTCGGGATTTAAAAGGCTGAGTTTTATTGCATTCTCTGCAATCGACCTCATTTGGTGGTGAGTCCAGTGCCACGTAAATCAATCATCATCATTCGCCTGGAAAGCTGTAACCTTATTGCGGCCTGAGCAAGAATTTTGTATTTGCAGACTAACTGGTTTTCTGGCTGTCTTGCAAAACCAACAGATCTGGACAACATATAATAACTCATTTTATTAATCGGTAATCTGCAGTGCGGCACTGAATAATGGTGAAAACAGTCATTAGGTCGAGGACTACCGGTCTGCCGAAAGGCAGAACCGGAAGTCGGAGATTTTATGACTTGGAGAAGAGGGGCTTGAACCCTCCCCTCTTCTCCCCTGTTCTCCATTGGCTGGCCTCGTAAATGCTGGCCAGCCACTGGAGAAGAGGTCAGTCACTCCGATTAGGCCCCGTCCTTTTCGGATTGGGGGGCGTGTTTTTTAAAGAAAGTCTCAGTCTCTCCTCCAGCCAATGGCTGGAAGAGAGAAAAGACAAACACGCCCCCGAATCCGAAAAGGACACTGCGTTTCTCCGAGGCATTTCTTCTTGACCTCGGAGAAAGGCGGTGGTGTGCCTTTTGCTCTGCCTTGTTGAATGAGAGACAAAGGAGCGTTAAAACAAACAGCCCAACAGTTGTTAAGCAGCATCCGCTTGCTGCGCATGGGGGTCATGGCTAGTTTACCCTGCTGTGTTTAGTTGTGATTGACACCCAGGGAGATCTTAATATCACGACGTGGCAAACCACCAGCGCCGACCGACAAAGAGTTCTCAACAAGTGCAGTGTCGAACTTCAGCGAAACCAGTGTGCTGCGTGGAGTGCTTTCGAAGCCGGCGACTGAATACTTGTAAATACACATTTAAAGCGCTGGATCTGTTTCTCAGTTTGCGGACTGCGATTCTTTTTAGATTTTTAGTTGAGCATAGCACATAGGAAAGAGCGCCTGCCTGCCAAGACCCGCTGAGCGTTTTTCAAGCCCGTGAAAAGAATGAATTATTCAGCAGTAAGCATGCTTACAGCTGGCAATTCGGGGGCTTTGATCTGCGAATCAGGCGGCGGCATGAATGCCCGTATTGTCATGTTATGTGTACACAGTGTGTGAATTATTGAAAATAGAGAGGCCTGGGCCTCTTCTGGTAGAGATTACAGTGCAGGCATGCTGGGTGAGGGCATGTAATTGAAAATCCCCAGATGCTGTTTATGTGGTCGTTGTCCCGTGACCTGCTGCAGTAAGCTTGTCTGAACAAAACGCAGCCTGCATAGAAAGTACGGCCCAGCCCCTCCCCCAGCAAGACTCAATGTGGGACTAGTTAAACACCTGCCCACAATATTTTCGGGAATCCTCAATACATGTGCTCGCCAGTTAGTCAACAGGTTACGTTAACTGCTCATTCAGTTAACGCGGGAATCGTCTTAACTATATAGTTGTGTTTAACTGAAGATTTCCTGTATGGTATATTACATTTGTGAAGCACTTTCGGAGAGCGAATGATGCTAACACAACTTTACTAACACTCGAATGCTTATAGACAAATGGTGTATTTCGTTTTTATTAGTAGTCAGAACACCAAATAACCCATCTAATTGGGCCAGTCCTTGTGTTCTCGTTTGGCGTGTCAGAATCGTACCCAAAAAAAAATCATTGGCGTGCTTTGCCCGCGAGTCTCTGCCATAGTTTGCGAGGGGGGATGTTGGTTAAGAGTGTAATGCCGCACGAACTAGCTCTTTCTACTCTTTACCTTGCAGGGTACAGGGGTCGCTGTGACACCCTGTGAACCCCACATGCCCCGTCTCTGCGACTAAATAGTTGGACGACCCCAGAAGCAAACGGCTAGGTCCCTGCAGGCGGCACATCAAAATGCGATGCCTTTTGAGCACGGAAGGGTCTATTTTTGTTGCGCCTTATTGTTCCTGGGGAATGTTTCCTGCCCGTTGAAAAGTCGGAGTGGGGTGGGGGGGGAGTTGCATGAGTTAAAGGGACAGGCTCCACACTTCACATCAAACACCCCGTTCGGCGGTGGGAGCAGAAGGCTGGAAATCAGACATCTCGTTAAGGTTAATTAGGGGTCATTTGGCTGAAGTGCCAACCTCGGAAAAGGTGTTTCTTTTCGCAGCGCGTCTTCTCTTTGAAATGTGTCAGGAGAGCATTTGGCTGTATTACCTTCCAGCCATCCTCCTGCTCACCATTCACGCAGAGCGATGGCTTTTGGAAAGAAGGTGCGAGCCCTGGGGAGAAGAGGTGAAGCTGGGCGAAGAGACCAGCCTGGCTTTTATTTAAACACGTCATCTTGCAAAAACAAACACACATCCATGGTTGAAAGGCGCGCTCCTATAACCCACCGTGGGAAACAGGTGAATTGTGTTTTTTTACTCCACAGTGCTGATATGCGCATTTAAACCGTTAATTCGATATCTCCTCCATAATCCCCTTTTTTAGGAGATATGGAAATAGTTAAACTGGTCGGTCCAACTTTTGAAACATTTTTGTTCTTCTCAATATAACAACCGGGCACGTTTTGTTAATAGTTTGTGATGCAAATGGGGTAATGTGGATTTTTCACATTTTAAAATTTTATATTGTGGCTGTTTCACTCTGGCATATGTCATCATTGTACAAACTGCTGCCCCGAAGAATAAAAAAGGACGTGTATTTAAAAAAAAAAGAACTGAGTCTGAAAACAAAAATCTGAACGAAACAAACGTGTTTAATTCCATTATGTTTTTTGGTGTGGTGGTATTCTACGTTCTTTTAACAGTAGGAAATAAAATCGATACTCTTCTAATGTGATCAATGACTTGGTGAGTGGTAATATCGCTCAACTTTGCAAAATTGATAACTCGGCACTTTATAATAAGTAAATAATATTATCAAATTGATATTGTAGTTAATGCTCGTCTCTACATTGCATACGGACTACAAAAATCGTTGTGTCAAACTTTGGCTGTATCTACCCTGCTTTGATGTATCTATAAGTATTGCATACATCTGACATGTACTGTGCTCACTGCCTGCCCCGCTCCTCTCGTGGGACGGCGTTAAAAGCAGCCTTCGTTACATGTCGCCTCAGCCCTGCAAGAATGCGTGTTTTATTTACTCCGGCACCGCGCTCCCAGCGCCAGTACAAGCGGTCTGTGTGTTCTGCTGGAACCGAGGATTGGGGACCTGTCCCAGAGGGTGGCCAGCCTCGGTTCATTTGGTTTCTCGGGTGCATACTCTTCCCGACATGTCCCTCAAAATACATATACACAGGGCACCTCCATTTGCGCACTTGTAGCAGCGCTTTCTGCACACCGAAATTCCCAGCTCAGGATATTTCGCTACATTCTCAGTAAAATGTTATGAATGTTCTTAAAAAGGGTGTCATTTTGATATCAGGCGATGCCTATTCATTTCTATGACAATTTGTGAGGGGTGGGGGCAGTGAGGACCGGTGCAGGTCAGCCTGGCTAGACGAAGGGGTATGTCTGGGTGAGAAAGGAAAACAGAGAGGAACAGTCCTGAAACTAAGATTAGGAATGGGGGGAGGGGTCTGCATTGGCACAGGGTAGTTAAATAGGTCGGATTCATATGATATTAAGTGGGTGGTGAGAAGAACATTGACAGAGCTCATCTGAGGCCTCATTGTGTATCAAGAACAAAAAGAATAAAGTGATCAGTGGAATGCTTGAATTAATCTCAAGCACAGTGCCACTCTGCAGTCTATCATTCTTTGCTCACTCAATCACTCTCTCACTCTAGACAGAGACAAACCATGTGCAATGTGTCTCGGTCCTCTTCAATAGGAACAGGCCAATGAACTGCAAAGGTAACCCCTCTCTAAGACAGGAATAACAAGCATTTGCAATGCAATAGGTCTCGCACTTGCGAGAGATTAACCTATTGGCATTGTAAATGACAATGCCTTTTATTTATGTTTTAAAAACCAACACATGAATAAAAGGCATTGCCATTTACAATGCCAATAGCTCTAACTTTAACAATACCGAGACCGTTGCATTGTAAATGCTTGTTTTTAGGTCGAGCCTGGGCAGCGAGGCATACTGTACCTGATATGGACTTGGTCTGCCCACTCTCCACCCATCTTTTTCATTGACTCCTGTTGCTGTCCTTTCTAAATGGTTGCTTCTGATTCGTTACCAGTCTTGTTAGTCCCTCCTCAGTAACGTCTTGTCTGCATTTGTAACCTCCCATGAGGACTGGCCCTTTTACTTCTGTTGTTACACGGTATGTTTTATTTAGTCTGTAAGCACTATTTTCTTTAATGAGTTTCTCCTACTGCAGGCACCCATAGGGTGACCAGGTGTCACGGATTTGCCAGGACAGTCACGGTTTTCACCAGCTGTCCCAGCAGATTTCGGCAATTTAGGCTCATGTCTGGTTTTTAGAGGGGCTCAACTGAAAACGGTGAGATGCACCTTTTAGGTGTTCTAAAGCTGTGCTAGTTAACAGCTGTTGTAAGTAAGCAATTAAATTAACAGGTGTGATGCTGGCTTTAGAAATTGCATGTTATTTATTTCCTTAGTGCCTCTTCTGTGTTCCTGTGTTGAATAGAGCTGTCATTCTGTGCCCCTCCGTTGATGTAAAATTGTAGTCCTTCTGTTTTTGCAAAATGTCGCGGTTTTTGGTTCTCCAGATCTGGTCACCTTAGGTGCCCGCTTTGCTTGCACCACTTGCGGGACGCTGCTTGCACAATGTCGGCCGCTTCTTGTTTTTCAAGCATCAGATGCGATCACCTTCAGACAGTCTGTATCTTTTTCACCCCTTTGGGTTTTCTCTTCAGATTGTCGGCTTTTTCCTGGATTTACTGTCCATTATGTTTGAACACTGGCAGGTCTGAATGGAATAATCGGCATATGAAGTGGTTACCTTTCCTGAATGCTTGCCTTGACTTGTCACGTGAGGAGCGTCAGGGGTAGCGCTATGAATGCCCGGAGAAGCATTTGTTCGCATGGTTTAAAGTTATGCACTAGAGCAGAAGAGAAAGCAGCCAGCAGACAGAGCGTGAAGCTCAGAGCCCCGTTTTCAGCTCGAATGCCCTAGTTTTATTGAACGCCAAACTAACGACGAAGATACATTATCCAGCAATCCTGTGAGTAGAGCCAGTGCTGAGCGCGTGCACGTGCACAATAACCCCTGGGCAGTGCTTTAATGGGAAAAAATAAGTGCAGGTACTCATTAAAATAGAAGTGTGGCAAGTGGGCGGGGCTAGGGGTGGGGCGAAGGGTAAGATATGTTCATACCTAATGACTTATGTACCAGTTGCAGCACGTCAAAACACAAGTGAAATGCGTTTATGGAGATAAAACAGATTAACTCATTACACGTAATTACATGCTCCTCGGAAGCAGTGCGGAATCTGCCCTGCACTGGAAGAGAAACCTAACCTGCGCCAGCCCTGCTGTGGATCAGGGTACCGGTACTCTCCCTGGCTACAGAGAAGTGCCGATACTGACGGCAAAAAAATCCAGAAGTGCCGGTACTCAGTACTGGTGAGTACCGGCCCATTTAAAGCACTGACCCTGGGCCCATTCAGATGAAAGGTGCTGGCCAAGGGTCGGATTAGGAAGGCGGCCAGTTTGGCATTGGCCGGTGGGCCGGCGCCTGAGTGTTACCCTCAGGCTGTTTTTTCAGACCCTGTGTCACCTGACCCATAGAGTCTTGCACTCTTTGACAGCCCCCCAGCCAGGCCGCTGTATTGTAAGGCAGGTTGACTATCAGGGCAGGGATTTAGGACACTAGACCTGTCGTCGTCGCAGACTTCAGATCCTGGGGGGGCTGCACACACACCCAAAAGCAGAGCTTCTTCTCCCCTGCCGGGCTGTCAAACAGAGGTGGGAAGAGTACATTCACCTTGCAGGGGTACAATGTCAGGTCCATCTTCACCTCTGCTCACATTGCCCCCCACCACCGAGGCCAGGCCAGAAGCTTTGTTTTTTGCTACCTTCCACCTCTCCAAGGCCATAGCCCCGAGGCTATAGTGAGCTGGGGAGGACGGGAGTGGGAAGCGGCCAGCGGGCTCCCTGGGGGCCAGTTGTCCCTCTGGCTGAAGGGTCATTTTCACCTCACCCCCTTGGGTTCGACCCAGCCCAAAATCACTGTCTTTCTCCTGGCCCCTTCCCCACTGGGCCATCACAGCACATCCAGGCCTTGGTGGACAGGAAGGAAGAGAGTATTCAGGGGCTTTTCTAGGGGCCAGGTGTTGTCATCTCAGCCCCAGTGTCTTTCTGTGCTGTGTAAGGTGGTGTGTGTGGGGCACGGGAGAGGGTATTTGTATAGGCCCAACTGTGTGGCTACCATGACCAGAGCTGCCAACTTTTAAACTATGTTGGAATCCCGGCTAAAGCTCAACATCCTGTAATTCTGGGCAAATCACTTCTTGTCCTGAGGCTGAAAAATAAAAACGAATTTGATCTCTAGCGCAGCTGGTGCTCACAGAACTAGACTATACAAAAAATAGGGGAGGTAGAGGCTAGGTTTATCCTCCTTTTAGATACGTGACACACAACAATCGAACACTTCGAAGAAAACCTGCCCAAGGGAATGGTGAATAGGATACAGCAGAAACTACTGTAATCACTTAATAGGAAAAAAGCTTTTTTCCTAAAGACCCCTCACCCACCAGGGTTGCCCCTAGGTAGCATGCTTCATCATTGGGGTTCAGCCCAATCCTCTACGGATTGAGGCGTGCTGCGACTTGGCGATTACGCAGGAGCACTTACTGGTGTGTTTAAGAACTGAAGTAAGGGGGAGTGGAAAAAGTGAAGTTAAAATACTTAACTAGTGGGCAATGCACTTTATTTTGATCTCTACAGCTGCCTTAATGACCCGTGACTGATCGTCAAATTAACAAAGGCAGAAAAGCCATGTTAAAAAAGAATAAGGTTTTTATTCTATATAAAGATTTGTCATTAATTATCATGCTCTGGCATTTGCAACATTTGAAAACTTGAACATTGGCCGGTCATTTAAAAAAAAATGTTTTTTATAGTTTTATATAGTGCGAACTGGTCCCAAGGGCATTGGATCTAGTTCAATGAGCCCAAGGAAATGGTGAATAGGATACAGCGAGAATCCAGTGAAATCACTTAATAGGAAAAAAGCTTTTTTCCTGTAGACCCCTCACCCACCAGGGTTGCCCCTATGTGGCATGCTTCATTATTGGGGTTCATTCCAATCCTCTATTGATTGAGGCGTGCTGCGACTTGGTGATTACGCAGGAGCACTTACTGGGATGTTTAAGAAGTAAAGTAAGGGGGGGTGGAAAAAGTGAAGTTAAAAATACCTAACTGGTGGGCCACTATTTTATTCCCACCCCTAGTCGGTAAGGTTAAAATCAGGGGTTATTACTGAAAACCAGGACCATAATGAGTCCGATTGTCTCAGTAATAGGTAGTCAACATGTTTCGAGCACTCATACACACACAATATGCATGCACCTAGTAAACATACGGTTGTCACTGAATTATCCCATATCTGTAATAACAAAGGAAACATTAAAAAACACTGGCCTGTCAGCAAGGCTGGTAGGTCGCAAAAGCCATCAAGAACCAGGATTATTTAACACCCGTATACTGTGGGTGCGCAATAGGTCTAACCAGTGATCACTCTTTAGCATGTAAAATTGTCACCAAACTCTGTGGTTGTAGACAAACTCACTCGTGAAACAGTACAAAACAAGACAACACATATAAAACAAATAGGAGGTTGAATACTCCTTAACATACTTAAAAAACTCTATTCTATAGCATCATGGTCTAAGCCAGGGTCGAGGGGCCTGTAGCCAAACCCTGAAGAAAAAGAAGGAAAGAATATCCCAATAGGTTAACTAGACGGCTGTCGGCAGTGCAACTCTTTTAAAAACGGCAGCCGCCATTTAGAAGAATTTTATCCTGTAAATATTTCCCTGTAACTTACTTAATCAAGGCTGCCTTGGACAATGCACCTACTTCCTGCCCTGGGGACCGCATATTATCGCGTTGTTGCTCCGGTGCCCGTTTATGACTCCGCTCGGGCGGCGTGAACGTGCCCAAAATCAGGAAAAAGCTGAAACGCTCACCAGTAAACATGGCCGCTATTGGTGGCATTTTTGTCAAAGCCCTTTTGGTGATCTGAAATGAGAGATGAGAGAAAAAATAAAATAAACAAGCATTGGCATAGCCAATAGGTCTCGCCTTTGGGACCTTATAAGTGTTTAGCAATGCAACAGTTGCATAACTAAATACTTATAAAGGTCCCAAAAGCGAGATCTATTGGCTATGCAAAGCGGCCGCGAAAGTGAAAGTGATCGCATCACGATCACACATCAAAGTGGCCGCGCTGCCGGGAAAGTGAAAGTAATCGCTGTAAAGTGCGGCGCGCGCGCCCGCGCACATGCACTGTAGCACTAGGCTGGCCTGGTAGCACTTTTTGGAGCCCTCTCAATTAGTCTCGCCAGACAAGCGCATGCGCTGGGTCAGGCGAGACCTAAAAAGGGTGTAAGCTTGTGGCACTCAAATCATTCCTACTATAATGATTTAGGAAACAACGGACCTCTGATAAAACTTCGGAGGAGAACCTTCTAGTATATTGCGATAGTTTGAAGCATCATTTAGTCAAATGTGTTGATACATGCTAGTACTTACAAATAAGCATTTGCAATGCAATAGGTCATGCTTTGTGTATTTTGAAAACCTGCAAGCATAGAGTAAACACACACATTGTACTTCTAGTCTTTGCTTACGAGATGCAAGGCTGGAAGTGAAAGAGGCACAGTTACTGCCAACTTTGGTTCTCGTAAGCAAGGACTACAAGTACAAAGTGCGTGTTTACCACCGCTTGTAGTTTTTCAAGAAACATAAATAAAAGGTGTTGTTATTTACCATGCCAATAGCTTAAACTGTCGCAAATGCGAGACCTATTGCATTGAAAATGCTTGTTCAGACAGTTTTTGGGCAAGTAGGAAACTCATGTATGCTTTTTAAGTTATCAGGAAGACATTTAATGAATAGCTTTTTACATATATTTCATGACGCAGGCTGTTTTGTTAGGTCGAGCTTCAGCGCGCATGCGCTGTCTGCAAGACCTAATGTAATCTAAAAAAACACTTTTATCCTGCCTGCTACTTACCATTGGCTTACTCCAGTGTCCGTCTTCTCTGCTGCCTCCTAACTTGTTCCCCGTGCTGCTACGTGACTTCCATTCAATGCTGAGGTGCACTGGTAAAGCACAGTTTAATTGCGCTTTCCTTCCTTATCTGTTCTGTGGGAGAACTCATTTTTTTTGTTTCCTGCTTCCTGCTCCTAGCAAGCTCTACAGTCACCAACGCTCGCAGCTGGCCCACATAATGTATTTTTCCATTTATATACCACCGGCCACCACGCACATACTTTTTCTGTAGACGAGTGCCGTGTTTTGTTTCACCACGGCGTCCATTTTAATTTTTAACCACTAGTGAAACCAGGGGCTATACCCGTGCCAGAACCAACCCTCTGTTTTATGTATGTGGCCAGCAGGCATCCCTTCTTCTAGTGCTCTCTTCTCGCAGCCTTGGGTGTTTTAGTTTACAGACACAGGTTTCTGAGCAGAGCTTTGGGCGCCAGCGCTTATGCTGAACGGCAGGTCAGTGTGTGTAAAGCGTTTTTGCTGTTTGTGGGTATAATATATAGCCTGGTGAATGTTCAAATGTTTTATGAAGACGGGCACCATGATTTGTTTCACCACGGTGTCTGTTTTTATTTTAGAAGAGGTTTACCACTAGAAAACCAGAGCACAAGGGTTTATATGCGTCCCAGAACTAGCCCTCTCTTTTATTAGCATTGCTAACAGGCATCCTTTCTTCGAATGCTCTCATCTCACGACGAGAAGTGTTTCCGTGGGCTGTCCCCTTTGCCCCACACACTACCCAGTCCGCCAATCATTAAATCTACTTGACCTTTGTGGGAAAACTGGTGAACATATGAGTCCAAGAACAGAAATTATTTGTCAGGCAAGAGGAAAAATGCTGGAAAGTTACCATCCACTCAGGAAAACAGTAAGTTTTAAAAAGGCATCGAAACAATAGACTAAAAGAGACCGAAAGACAAAACTCGTTTTATAGATCTATATACGTTATTAAACCTCAAATTAAGCGCCCATTTAAAACATATCATCTTAAATATTAACTCGAGTTTTAAAACTGGGTTAATTTTCAGGGCAACAGTGCAAGACACCGTAATCAATACTAAACACAGTGGGAATCAAGCTTCCATATATGAGCAACCTTTAAATGAAGGGGTTGCATTTACTCTTTTGTATTGCATCTCACTGGATTTGAAGCATATTTGTTCATACATATGCAGCTGCAGGGCAAAGAACGGAAAAATTAATGAAGTTAGGGGTTGAGATGTAACTTTTTATTCCCAATCACACGCTAGCATGCTTTGATGAAATTTCTGCAAACATGCCATTGCATTAATTCTGCAGGAATAAAATCGAAATGGTCGGATTGGCTAATGCTTTAAAGCTATCTTATAGTACACATTACTCCTACAAATAAGCACTGAGAACTATATTATAGTTGGTTGGTCATCGTGTTTGAGTGGAAACCTTGGCTTTTTTAACCTAAGGGACCATAAACAACTTAGTAAAGAATGATACTGAATGACAAAGTACACCAGAGGGGGGTGTGCATCAAGTTACAGTTTTGGGGCAAAGAAGGAATTACTCACTCCTCAGAATTATAGATGTTTATTCAATGGAAATTATTAGGGAAGTGCTCTATTTTCAACAACTATAAACAGTGCAGGTGCTTAAACCTTAATTTAGCAGTCCAAGTGCTGCTGAAAATTAATATTGGAAAACAAGGAGACAACCTGTGTTGGTTTCCAATGCAATTTGCATATTTAAAAAAAAACATAAGCATACATGAAGATGAGCTTGGCTTCAGGTAATATGAGAACTGGTTTCTACTCCTTCATGATCTTTGTCTTTATAATTCATTTCAATGGAGCACATTACTTTCCACAGAGGAGCTGCAAGCTGCTGCAGTGCATTTTGGACACTTTTCCAAACCACAATACATAATTCTACATCAAGCCACATAATTCACAAAAACAACACAATTCCACAACACACCACATACATCCAACCCATACAATTACACATCATGCCACAAAATTCAACAGTACACCACACAATTAAACTCCAGTACATACCACTCCACAACAAAAAACACCATTCCACTTAAAACTGGAATGGGGGAGCAAAATACCATGGATCGCTTACGTTAAGGCCCAATTGGAGATCCTGGGATTGTTGGACTATTTTAAAAACCCTGGAAACATTGCGAATATATCAAGGGCAAAACTAAAAGGGGGTTTTCTAGCTCATTCTTATGCGTTGAGATATACACAGGAAACAATGAAAAAAAGGGTTGCAGATCATTCACTTTTAGTCTGCTCTCCAGGCATGGAGCCTTACCTATCCTTTTATTTTAGCCATGCTAAATTGTTTTATTTTATCAGTTTTAGGTTTGGAATGTCTCATTTCCTGGTTTCATATCCCCAAAACATATATTGTGATGCTAAACTGGATTTATGTCCCTGTGATTCAGAATCTGTACAGAGCACACTGCACTTTATGTTTTTCTGCAAACTGTATATTAATGAAAGATGTACCTTTTTAAAGCCACTCTTAAAATTTCTAAATATCAGAAAATGTCATCCCCCTTTGCATTATCTCCAGCTTTTAAATGATGAATTTATTTGCCTAATGGTTTATAAATACATCTCCTCCGTAGTTCGGCTACGAAATATTGTAGGAAAATGATTTTATGTATTTATTTTCCCATCAGTGATTAACGTGGAAATTTAATTACAAAATGTATTGCTGACATGTGCCATGCTCCCTTTTATCTAAGGAACCCCCATTTGATATCTGTATTTTAACAATGAAATGTGATGAAAATGTGTTATTTTTTGTGATGTTTTCTTTTATGTCATAGCCGAATAAAGATTTTATGACTGACTAACACCATTCCACATAATTACACTACTTAACACAATCCCACTCCACATATTACCAATACACTCAATGCCACATAATTACTATCCACATAATTACACTGCACACCATGCCACATATTACAACTACAAAATGCACTCCACCCCACACAATTCCACGCTACACAATTCCACAACAATTCCAATCCAGCCTACATAATTCCACTACATACCACATACATATACTCCATAACTCATGGGTAAAACACTATTATTTATAACACCAATAGCTCTAACTCAAGCAAATGCGAGACCTGTTGCATTCCCATTGCTTGTTGATTCACGCTGTTTAAAAAGAAATGCTGTACAAATAATTGCTTACACTGTTATCTATTGAGCATCTTCATTTACAAACAATCCTGTGAAGTCCCTTGTTCTATGGTGAGAGTCCTGTATCGATTGAAAAACTGTTTGGTCAGAATACAAACTATAAACCGCAACTGGTGCCTGAAAAATGCTCAAACGGCTTCACGCAGTGACACAACAGACCGTTATTCCATAATCTATTCAGTAAAGACAATCATCTG
This sequence comes from Triturus cristatus, assembly GCF_964204655.1. Lineage (NCBI taxonomy): Eukaryota > Metazoa > Chordata > Amphibia > Caudata > Salamandridae > Triturus > Triturus cristatus. The sequence continues at coordinate 235,305,983 of NC_140590.1, forward strand.
ACACATTTATTATTCTGTCTTTTGTGCCAAGGGCAATTAATATATTGGAGGTCTTGGACAGTATATTTCCATTTTCTTTTTGGTCATAACTTTTCGTTGATGTGTTTTTTACAAGGTGCTGAATACCTTTACTTGTTCCAAATGGTTGCAAAATGTTAGCTCTTTTATAAACTAACATTTACCCCAATGTTCAAACGCGTAAAGCATCCATTTTCACAACCAACATAGGATGAAAGGTGTATTGGCCCTGTCGGAATTTAAACCCAGACTAGCAGATTATGTGAAGATGTTACATCATGAACATTTTTAGAGCAAATGCTACTATTGGTTTGCCACCAAACCGCTTTCTGAGAACCTCTGCATCTGAAAGTTTCTTCAGTCGGTTGTGTAAGCTTGTTTGGATGTGTATGGTTAGTATGTGTGTCGAAATTGGTAATGGCCAATGTTGTAAGTGTCACAGTAGAATTAGTTGCGTCCTGCTTAAGATCATTCTAGCATCGACAGCCAGATAAATAAATGTGATACAATGTTGTGCACATAAGGGTGTGGTATGTTTAAGTGAAGTGTAATTGGAAGCATTATGTACTGATTGGTAATGATGGCACGCCAGAATTGTTTTTAGAGCACGGTGGCAAGGTCCTTCTACTATGTGTTGATTGGGTGGTTGTCTAGTGTGTTTGGCTATGTTAATGTTTTTTAATGGTGTTGCACAGTTGTGTGGGGTGCTGTACAACATGGTTTAAATTAAATAAAAACATAGCACTATGGCGTGGCCAGGGCTTTGCTTTTATTTACTTCAAGCCATGTTGCAAAGCAGCCCACGCTGCTGTGAAAGATCAATAAAAAAGAATTGACAATGCCAATAGGTCTCGCACGAAACCTGTTGGCTTTGCTAATGCTTGTTACTACCTTGTTTCACCCTCCCTCTATTCTCCAACTATCAAAAGGCTTTCTGCTCCTTACTCCCTAAAATCACCCACTGTCTAAAGGCAGGCCTTGGGACCCAGGAGTGCGTTTATACGTGAGACTGACAGTCACACAGTGCACTGATGTCTAAAATAACCACCAGGCACTTGCAGAACAGCTTTTTGAACATACATTTCAGGCATTTATCTTTCAGGCTTAGCTACCTGTGGAATTGGAACTGTTCACTCTCTTATTACAGGGAAGACTCATATAATTTACCAGATTCTTAGGAATGGAGAGAGAAAGCAATAATGCAGCTCTGCCATCTAAATACTGAGCTTATTTATACTTAAAAGCAGTATTTTCTTTTTACACTGCTGTGTAAATGTATATCACTTTATTTTGCTTCACATTCTCTATATGTCTTTCCCCTTTGGCCCACCCTGTACAGGTACAGTGGTAGGTCCTTCTGCCAAATAATTTTCATCAGGGTGACTTCAGGTCTAAACTAAGTTAATTGAATATCTTCTGAAATATTTGTATCATTGAGAGTGAGCCATGTAAAAGAGCTTGATTCAGAGTTCTAACTTCTGAGCTGAACTTTTCACATAATACAACCTTCTGACTAGATTGCACATTTTTGTGTGATGCACAGACAGCGTTCGAAAATGGTCACATATCTGTTTATATTGGCAAGCCAACAAATGTCTTTGTAAATTAGATAGGTTCCTAACTACAGAGATCAAGAGTTTAAAAAAGTCATGTTTGCTGTTTTAAAGTTGCACTGTCGAACTTTCTTGTGCATAACCTAAGCTTGGCAATTGAGTCTTGTCTTATGTTACAGTTACTGCTGCACTGCCACTCAGACAGTGGAGCAGGAAAACGTCATTGGAAAATTCGATCCCTAATGAATTCTGCTGTATTTCTAGGTACTAATGTTTCCTTTGGCTTTGCTCTATCTTGTGTCATCTCATAGCATCAATCATCTGTATTAACAGCAAACATTAACCTATTGACTTGAAAGTAGTTGTCTTCATTAAAATAAGCCTCAGTGCTGGAAGTGTGTTTTCACCCCCCTCAAACATGGTGCAAATGTTTGACTAGTTGATTTGCTGCTTTTGACTGCACTTCTTTATAAGATATAACACAAACCTGCCTAAAGTATTTATTCTGTTTAATAAAAGGATGATGAATTTCCTCAAAGCTAAGCCTTGTAGACAATACTCCCACAGATAGCTGCCCCCACCCCCTTCGATAAAATTCACGGGCCCGGGAGATGGGGTTCCAAGACTGAAATCGACATGAGGAGGGAGACCCCATGCACACCCTTCTTCCCCAAACAATTATACATATTGACCTCCAAGCCCTTGACTACTGCAGGTGGCATTTTATTTTTAACAATAAATGATGGCTGACTTTTGTTTTTTGCTGTGATCCTGCTGGAGCACTGCAGTATCACAGAAAAAAAACTACATTTAGACCCCGGGGGGACCCTCTGTGCCCCCTACCCTGCAACCTTATATTGTTTTTTTTTACTTTTTCAGGACAGGGGGACTAATATTTGTGTTCATGTTGAGGCCAGCCGATCAAAGTGCACACTCTCGCAGGACCCTCACTCATCCAGGAACGAGGCGGCACAAGGTAAAACTAGCCCCCTAGGCTAATCAGAATTTCCAATTTTATTATGCTGAGCTTGTGGGACTCTTGGGAGAGTTCTTCAAACCTAACCATCAAGTTATACAAATATTTTGTGACCTTCATTTCTTAAACACTACTGAATAGACTTACACCAACTCACAAAAAGCATTCTTTTTGGACCAAGATTTAGCTTCCTGCTAAATTTGGTGTAATTCCATTCAGCAGTTTTGGCTGTAGCCCTTTTCAAAAATCCTTATGAAATGAGCACTTTTTAGAAAGTCTTGTGAAGATTCGTTATATGACACCAAAGATATTAGCAATCCAAAAAATGTGTTTCCTATGGAAACACAGAACTAACATATATATATATATATATATTCACTTAAAAAGGTTCACATTTTACTCACACAAACCATAGAAAATGCTCTTTTAAAGAGTGTGAGACTGGGAGATAAAATTCACCAAACCTTTTTCAGGACCGAAATTATTACTAATAGTTGCAATCACAACATGCCATCACCAAATGAAGGAAATAATCCAAAGACGTGCACAAGTTTGTTGTGTGAGGAAAGAAGAAGCTAAAACTAGTACCGATGCGCTGATAGACAATAGATCGTGGATTAAGTTTGAAAACGAAATATGCTGCCCTCAACAAAAATACCACTTACTCAATGTGCTAAAACAGTTTGAAAGACTCTTATCACTTAAGAAACACAAACGTAACCTGCAAAATAGTCAGTGAAGCACACAGTAAATAAACGTGCAATTTAACTGAATGAACTAGAATGTTATGAAGCAGGAATATGAGGTACCTTGTAATGGTGTCCTCGAGGGAAGCATTGAGAGTCAAGGCAATTAGGAATCTTCAAAAATATAAACCCGCTGGTACTCTCAAAAATCTAAGGTATAAATGACTGTCAATAGCAATCGCCTGATGTTCAGCGAAGCTATATAAATGGAACTTTTACAACAAAACTTTCTACCTTGAATCAGAAGTCGTGAATGTCTCTCAATAACCGTTGTGCGTTAGCCGAATAGCGGAAATGGGTATGATAGACACAAATTTAACCATGTAATAGAAATGAACAAAGGACTGATTCAGTGAATGTATACCGCTTAGTAGAACCACGGTCGCCATCCGAGCTGGCTGTACAGAATACAATCATACGCGTTGTGTTTGACTGCAGTATTCTATAAGTTTCCTTGTACTTCCATACTCCCAGATTTCTACAAAGAGAGGCAATCCATTTAGATCGAGATTGGTGGTACAAGGGACAAAAGAATAAGATGTGTTCAGGTAATAAACTACAGTGTTGCTAAGTCTCACTGAAGACAGATACCTTGATTATGTGATGTGAACAACGAAAAAATAAAACGTTTTTTACGATCAACAAAATATACGTAAGAAGAAAACTACATGAAAACCATATGTGCTATTTTATTTCACAATCACCATGCCAAAATATTAACCCAAATGAATAGCAATTAATATATGGAGAATAGAACAAACATGAAGTGAAACATATTTTGTTAAATTAAAGCGCTTGTAATTCAACATTTTTGATAATGCCGATGTCATATGGTTACACTAAATGTGTACTGATGGTTCTGAATATAAGTTCTGTGCTCTGGTAAACATACCAAACTGTGAAGTGCATTGATTCAAATACATCTTGATAAGATTTGAAGTAGCCTGTTACTAGCAAACTTTTAACATCCAGCTTTGATTATAAAAAACAAATCATATCAATGTTATCATTCAAACCATTAGGAGTTATAGCATTGAACTTTTGTATCCACCAAATATACCCCTGTGATAACATTTTGGAATTTTCTTTATTAGTCCTGGTTTGTAGTATTTCCAGAATAAGGAATCTTAGTTGAGCTATATTGTGTTTGTGTTCTAACCAATGTGTAACTAAGTTGGAGTTGGTATTTTGGTTTTGTATCATACTTGTGTGCTTTGTTATTCTAGTCTTGATTTTTCATTTTGTTTTGCCAATGTACATCATGGCACAAGTGCGTTTGATGCTGTATATCAAAACATTTTGAGTTGCAATCCCCTGAATGCCATACTTTCACTGGCTTTCCCGTCTGTGGTTGTACAATTGAATTTCCAGGAATTATGTTATTGTAATGTACGCATTTATAGCATGTCTGTGGGCCAGTTCCAGAAGTACAGCATGCTGTTTTATAATTAGTCAGCATTTCTTTGGTATTTCGACTTCTTGTATATGCAAACAGTGTGTGCGCTTCAAATAAATGTTTGAAATCTGGTTCATGCTGGATAAGTTCCTAACGTTTCTTTATGATCCTTTTTATTGCTGATGATTTAGTTGAATATTTGGATATAAAACCATTTGATTCTGAGGTGTGCTGTCGCTGGTCAATAACAAATCGTGTCTTTGAGTAAGAGATGTTCTTTCTTCTGCTTTGTCTAGTATGGAATCAGGATTTCCCCTTTGCTTAAAATCATGTTTTTGGTCTGCAAGTGCTGTTTGAAAGCTTCCTGTGTGGAAGATATTCTTTTTACCCTCAACATTTGTAAGTATGGTAAATTCCGGATGAGATGGGTTGGATGAAAACTGTTGAACAATAGTAGATTGTTCCTATCTGTTTTTTTCTTGAAGACTGTGGTTTCAGTGTGTCAGTTGCAGCACCCCCATATTCACCATGTCTTTTGAAGCTACATATAGCATCACGGAAAACAGAGCAGACAATAAAACATACACATCAGCTCAGACAACTGATATTTATGCATTACTACAAGACACTTACATCTTTTAATATACAGGGAGGTTCAATCACACAACAACTCAGACAACTTGAATTTATTTCCAGAAGAGCATTGAATCAACAGCTCCACACTTCTACGCTTATACAATACCACAGGGTACAAAGAATTCCACGCGGGTTAAGATTACCAATAAAACCCATGTTGTTCAGATTCCAATTTAATAAGGTTTTCATGGAAAAATGGCAAGCCAGTCTCAATAAATACTCATTGGAACTTATACTCCTTTTAATAGAAGAATTTTCACGCACATTAAGCGAACTAGATGATGAAAAAGAGATGATTAAATCAGACCTGATATCAAGAAGTGAACCAGAAGTTTGGAAGAAGACTCTTGAGGACCTGAATGAAAAATTGGATTCCTACGGTAAAGAAATGTAAGAACAGAAACTGAGAAAATTCAAACGGGACACAATCGATTACAAGCTCAATGAGGTGTGCACCTGGGATGAGGTATATGTTCACAGAAGAACTACCCAGAAACCAGCAACATCATCACAGGAAAGCATAGTATCTGACCATGAAATAGAAACAAACAGAACACTATTGAGCTCCAGTCATCAGCCTGAGATGACACAACAACTAGATAATACTGCAGGCTCTAGCTGATGTCCTTTTTTTTTAGCTAGATGCCAACCAACAGGACGTCCACCAGATCAAAGAGGGCAAAAAAAACACGTAGAGGAAAAAAAAGAACAAATAAGCAAGACCCTTCGTAACAAAACCAAGATTTGATCATTAATATATCTTCCACTCCATTCACAAACCAACAAAGAAAAGTATTGAATAAGGACACATCAATACACTGGAATTGGAGGTATCGATCTTTACATTTATGAGAAACTCAAGACTATGGTATTTCTTTACAAACATACTACCAGCATCACAAGACAAAGAGAACTTACCATTGATATCATCACAAGATGACATCCCATACAAAGAATTTAACCCTAGTAGCACATACATTGCACCGGTTTCTCATAAGATGTTGGACACCTTTGAAATCCTGATTAAGAAAGATTTATCCGCATTGAATTTGAAATCTAGGGGAAATCTAATCTGTATAAAAATTAATACAGAATACTTAGAGATCTCTCAATGAACCAACAGATAACTTTTCAACCAGTGGACAAAGGTGGGGCCCTAGTGGTGATGGATACAAGTTTTTACCATAGGAAGGTACAAGAACATGTATTGGGTTCCTCCGCATATGCGCGACTAGAGAACGATCCAACATTTGAAATAAAGAAGAACCTGATTAAACTATTGGAGAAAGCTATAGAAATGAATTGGATCTCATTAAATACACAAAATGTTCTCTTAGTGCAACATCCAAGACGTGTCCCGGTTTTATGGGATTTATTTTTTTAACATTTCCGTCTGTATTTATCCATAGCGCCGAGACACCCACGGGTATTTGTGCGCTTTACAAGTTGTTAAAATAATAAATAAAATTAATATTTATTTTTTGCCATTTTATATGTACTTATCCATATTCATTTTGTGTTTTGCGTATAAATGAAGTTGTGAAACTAGACATTTCCATATTTATTTAACTGATAGACGTGCACTCATACTTTGATGTCTGTCGTGTTTTAGCTATTTAAGTTGTCAAATATTACATATCAATACATACACTGGTAAATACCAGCATTTTACGATAAATGTATGTTGACATATGCCCTTATTTAAAGAGATTTCATCCAGTGTTTTTTATTTCTTATGCTGTCCACAGCCGCGGCTGCTGCAGGTAAGAGAGGTGGGTCCGGCTGGGGGGTATTTCGAGAGACGACCACGAGGGAAAATTCATTATTTATTTCATTTTCCCTTGTGGTCGTCTCTCAAAATCCCCCCCAGACGGTCCCACCACCCCACCGCTTTTATCTGCAGCAGTTGCGGCTGATTGTCCATCGGCTCAGCTGATGGCTTATAATTCATTAAAGATAATACTGAGAGTCACTTAAAAGAAGCACAATTTTCTGTATTTATCCTCTTTTAAAAATAACACATTGTTTTCTGTCTGCATCTGTAAAAATCCATAAAAACGGAAAACAGGGAGGCTTAGTTATATTCAGCCACTATCTGCCACTTTTTTGGCCTTGAAAACTGTGGGTGGAGGTGGCAGCCACCAAGATCGGGGGGGGAGTTAAGTGGAATAATCATGGTTGTTTTGTTCTGTGCTGATATAATGCATTTATGGTTCTGCTGTACTGTTACATTACCCAAGCACTACGCTGATTCTGTTATGATCTCCAGAGTTTGCTGTTCCATTATACTGCACGCTTGGAGATTGCTGAAAGGACTTCCTTTCTCCACCAGTCTGCAAACGCGCCTTCTGGGGCACTGCTGGTTGGGGAATGAAGTCCCCTTGGTTCCAGATGGTCCTTGGGAGCCAACTACCTCTACTGTTACCTCCAGTAAGTCCCACACTGTGGGATTCCTGAAAGGTCTTTGGGGTCACGCCCCCTTTCTACACAAATCTGCAAAAGCGCCTACTGGTCCACTGCTAGTTGGGAATGAAGTCCTTTTCGATTCTAAGGGTCCTTGGAGGCCAAGCACCCCTTCTGTTACATCCAGTAAGTCCCAGAGAGCTGGATTGGTGAGAGCTGGTAAGAGACGCTGACCCTTTCTCCACCACTCTGTAAACACAACTACTAGTTGAAAAACTATTGAAATTCACTAAAAAAACAAAGGTTACAGGGACGTTATAGTTATGAAATTGAATTAAAATAACCTTAGAAATTCACAGAAAAAAACAAAGGTTACAGGGACGTTATAGTTAGGCTCAGGTTTCACTCGTACAAAACCAGTGAAATTCAGTAGTTATAGGTAGCTGAGCTAACTATAACTCACGCCCCGCAATGCACTGTTTATAACCTCACATATTACATCACTCATGACATGGTCAGGCGCCCCCCCCACCCCCACAGCATTACTCTGCGATGGAGTTGCAACTCCACATGGGAGTCCGTTACAGCATTTACAATAATACTGATATTTATTTTCAATTACAAGTCAGATGCAAACACAGTACTAAATTGGAAAATGCCTATTTCACACTATATACCAACTTTAAACTAGTATACATTGAAAAATCAAACCACAATCTGTTTGGAACCCTTCCCACATACTGCTTGGCCTCAGTCGCCATAGCAACATCCTTTGAAACACTCTAGTGTACCAGAAAGTCAAAAGTTCAAACGCTTCTAACTGGAGCATACCAGCTTCAAGTTGAACTGTACCGGGTTTAGTTTAGTGTTTCAAACTGTAAGCATATCCACATTAGAATAACATTTATCCACTGCCAATAGCAGATGTAATTACTTCAGTAATTAAATCACTACCTATTTATAGGCTTCAAATTATTAACTACACCCAATCAAATACGTCCTTTTCTTAAACCAGGTCCAGTACTCCATGTTGACTGCCTTTCATTCTACCAACTATCACATTCAGCTGCAGCCTTCTCCCGTGTGCTACTGCTCCTTCCTTTCAAAATGGTTAGAGTGCTGTGTGTCACAGCTATGTCTTTTGGGCCAGAGAGTGTGCGAGAAAGAACGGCATTGACAGGGACTAGGGTTTGCCTAATGTAGACATTAAATGGATTGGCAAGAGATGTTTAAAGTGGAATCAATTGCAGCCTTTGGTTGACAGCATTGTAGATTGCGAACATCCAGACCTCTTAATAATGCACTATGGTGGCAATGACCTAGGCATTCTTACTGGGGCTGGTTTAGAAATTGCAATTAAAGAGACCTTTGGCTAATTAATGGCACTTTTACATTACACTGTCTTGGCGTACTCCAACATATGCCAAAGACAGATATGGAAGTGGTCAAATCAATTCTGCCCACAGATTGACAAAGGCATACACATTTTACTAAAACTGTTTCTGCTTTCCCCGGAGACCATAACATGAGTTTTATCTACAACAACAATCTGCGTTCCGACAACCATGGACGTGATGGAATTCACTTTATAGATGAAGGCAACAGGGTGTTTCTCAACAACCTGAAACTCTGTATCTTGTCTTATATGTAGCTGACACATACTTAGAAAGAACACAAAGGCTCTCCTCAGAACCACCCTATTGCTCAATACTAAATAATATTTATTTTAAAAAAAAGTCTTAAAAAAAATATTTTCCGAGTTGCGACTCTGTTGCGGCTCCACAAAGCAAAAGCACTAATTCAATGTACAATGAGACATTTAAGATTTATAACTATTATTTTCATGCTATACACATTATAAACACTTTGGGGCATATTATCAAGCACGGCGTTAAAATTATCGCCGCTTTAGCGGCAGAAAACTGCCGCTAAAGCGGCGATAATGAATTGGATCTCATTAAATACACAAATGCCGCAGAGAATTCCAATAGAAGCCCACGTTGACACCAGACCATGGGCTTCTATGGGAATTCTCAAGGGCATATTATCAAGCCCATTATCGCCGCTTTAGCTGCAGTTTTCTGCCGCTAAAGCGGCGATAAGTTTAACGCTGTTTCTTGATCATATGCCCCTTTGTGAGTAATTTTCCCTATGCCTACGTGTTTGATAAAGTGGATGCATAAGTCTGAGTATGTCTGTAAGTAAATGTTTCAGTTCTTGAGTGAATGTGTAAGTGGGGGTAAAATCTCTGGGTATGAGAGTGTGTGCATGAGTGTCTGAGTTAGTATGTGACTAGGTGCATGAGTGTCTGAGTGGGTCTGTGAGTGGGAGCTTGACTGTCTGACTAGATTTTTGAGTGGGTGTTTGAGTCTCTGAGTGAGTCTGTGAGTGGGTGCATGAGTCTCTGAGTGGATATGTGAGGGGGTGCATGAGTCTCTGAGTGGGTCTAGGAGTTGGTTCATCAGTGTCAGACTGCATCTGTGAGTGGGTGCATGAGTTTCTAACTGGTTCTGTGAATGTCTCGGTGGGTCTCTGAGTCGGTCTGTGAGTGAGTGCATGGGTTTCTCTATGGGTCTGTCAGTGGGTGCCTGAGTCTCTGAGTGGGTCTGTGACTGGGTGCATCAGTCTCTGAGTGGGTTTTTGAGTGGGCACAGGACTCTCTGAATGGGTTTGTGAATGGGCATGTGAGTCTCTGAGTGGGTGTGTGAGTGAGTCGTGAGTCCCTGAATGGCTCAGTGGGCGCATGAATGTGTTAGTGAGTAGGTTTGTGAGTCTCTAAGTTGGTCTCTAAGTTGGTGCATGACCATCTGACTGGGGCTCTGGATGGGTGCATGAGTCTTAGTGGGTCTGTGAGGGAGTGTATGAGTGTCTGAGGGGGGTCTGTGAGTGGATGCAACAGTCTGTGAGTGGGTCTCTGAGTGGGTATGTGATTCTTTGAGTGGTTCTATGAGTCTGAGTGAGTCTGAGAGTGGATGCGTGGACCTCTAAGTCGGCCTGTGAGTGAGTGTGTGAGTGCCTGAGTAAGTCTGTGAGTGGGTGCACAAGCCTGTGAGGGGGGCTCTGAGTGGGTGGGTGACTGTCTGAGTGGTTCTGTGAATGGGTGTATGAGTCTCTCAGTGGGTTTGTGAGTGGCTGTATGAATCTGTGAGTAGGTCTCTGAGTTTTGAGTGACGGAGTGCTTCTGTGAGTGGGTGTGTGTCTGAGTGGATCCATGAGTGGGTGCATGTGTCTCTAAGTGGGTCTGTGAGTGGATTTTTGAGTGTTAGGTGACTCTGTGAGTTCATGCATTACTGTGTGAGTGTTTGAATGTATATGTTTTTATTTCGGCGAGGTTCGCACTGAGTGCTGCAATGGGGTAGTGACTCCCTCCACATAAAAAAAATCCTGATTTTGGCATTGTACAACTCATCATGGATCCCTAAGAGAACCCTACAATATACCCAGGGGTCAGGGTACACCTACCCTGACCCCTTCTATACTGTTTTACCGTGATAACTATCCCCCGGGACCCCCTCCCGCTTCATAAAATGGCGTGCCAAAGTTTTTCTATTTGTTCTGGCGGTGTTCACGCCTCCATCACAACATTACACGGGTAGCCGCGCTGAGCACCACGGCGGGGTCGTGACTCCAGCCATATGGGTAAAAACTGAACTCTGCATTGTAAAAATCATGATGTATCCCTGAAAAACCCCTACAATACACTCATGTGGTCAGGGTACTTCTACCCGGACCCCTTATATGCTTTCATATGCTTATATCTATCCACTGGACCGGCTCCGGCTTCATAAAATTGTGGCCGCAACTTTTTAGACAGCTTGCGGACATTCAATTACAGCACTCCTCCTGGTGCATGGGTTTGCGTGGGCCCACATCATGGCCACAGATCCTTCGTGTCCCTATATACAAAATTGAAAAAATTATTTTAATAACTCTGCAACTACTGAACCAATGTAGACCAAATCACAAAAAGGCACTTCCTTTGACCAACACAAGTTTAGGGACCCCCAATTTTTTTCAGCCCCTGTTTGAAGGATCACCCCAAATATTTCAAAACAACAGCTGAAGTGAATGGCGAACTAGTTTTGTAAAGTTCGTGAACATTTGTCAAATAGAGCTGAAGTTATTGGCAAATGAAAAAACTCTCTTCCTATGGAAAGTACATCCTAACTATACATACCTATTGGTGTCTGACATTAAGTTAAATAAATATATATATAGATATAGATGATATATAGATAGATAGATATATTCCTTTAACCTTCGCTCTTTATGATTCCCATTTTCCAGGAAGAACGAGTACGGACTCCAATTATCTGGTGCATCTTGGTTTATTTGACAGTTACTCCGCCATGACGCGTTTCAGCCTGAACAGGCCTTGATCACATGACGCAGCTGCAGAAGTGGTCCCCACATTTAAAGTGACAAGTGCATAAAGACGTGGTAAAATAAATAGCAAAGACACTCATATTTTATAAGACAATCATACATAGTCTTACGGAGAACAATAAATACCGCATTGATATTAATATTTATTTTGATTTTCATTAGATGATACCACAAGCATTAAATACTTAAATAGTCATATATTTACTATGGTAAAATTGAATGGAATAAGTTGATTAAAAACATCAACATTAAATGCATAATATATATTGGGATTCCTAAATGCCAATATCAAGACTGGTAGTGCCTAGGCAACCTTATATTTTGCCCATTGCCATAACTGCTACCATACATGTTTGTATAACACTGCCTGTACACTGTAGCCCATGTGGGACTAATTCATTGCCCCGATCACTATTAAGAGTTTGTTTAAAGTGCTATAGTGTAATAAAACCATCAGTGTCACCCAAGAACAAAGTTTATTCCTAGTGATAAAACAAATATTGTGTTAAAATACAGGGCACAGCAGCATATAATTGTAAAATGTTACTCCATGTTGTGATTTCCAGCCCTGATATTGTCCGATACCTTCATTGAATGAATTCAGAATTAGGTATTGCATTTTTATTAGACAATTAAAACTTCAGGTGTGTCGTAGCTATTGTCTTCATGGATTTTGACTAATCTATGGGCTACTGGATTCTCTTATGGCTACAGTTGGAGTTTTGTTACATATGAGGGCATGTGAAATTCAGCTTGTCTGCCAAGAATTGGCATTATAGACAAGTATAAAAATCCTCACTGGAGTTAAGTCCTTGTGGGGTTTTGGTATCGAGCTCTATGATGTATCGTGTTTCTACTCTTCTTAGGGCAGCCTCATGATTACCCCCACGTCTTGGATTCAACCCTGAATCTAGCAATTAGTACCTTAGATTTTCTAAATTGTTGTCATGTGTTTCTTTAAAATGATGTGCAGTGGGGTAAGACGGATCAGAATTGGTGATTGCCCTAATATGTTGGAGTATTCTCTTGTGGACTTGTAGCTTTGTGCTCCCCACATACCGTAATCTACAGGAGCACTCCAACACATATACTGCATAGTCCGTCTTGCAAGTTAAGAATTTCTCAACGGTGATAGGTTTATCCTGGAAGGGTATTGAGTAGGATGTTTTATTCATACCAAACTTGCACGCATGGGACGTGGTGCATTTCACAAACCCCCTTCCTTTGTGTTAGCCAATTCATTATCATTTTAGTTTCTAGGCTGCTACTGACTAGAATGTCACTCATAGAGGTGGCTTTTCTGAAGGTAATGGCTGGGCTTTTTGATCATGTACCCCCTATTACGGAGTCACTTAGTGCAAGAGGCCATTTCTTTTTGCTTATATTACGTAATCTGCCTTCTCGTTTATTGTATGTGAGAATCAGCTTTGTTTCTCATTCCTTTTGTGACATTTGACTTACTGCTGTAGGGCTTGCCTCGTTTCCTATGGTTTCGAGCAACAACTCTGATCTATTTAGAGTTTGGATTTTTGTGATTGCTTTATCAAATCTATCTATCTGTCTATCTATCTATCTATCTATCTATCTATCTATCTATCTATCTATCTATCTATCTATCTATCTATCTATCTATCTATCTATCTATCTATCTATCTATCTATCTATCTATCTATCTATCTATCTATCTATCTATCTATCTATCTATCTATCTAGCTATAGATGGATAGATCCAACACTCCTGGTTGCCCTCTGTGAGGAGTCCACACGGTAGCACACCCCGTGCCGGGAGGTCAACAGCACCTTTCAGCATTTTCATTCGCATTCTGCTTTGTTGGCTCTACGGATTTCAGAACACCTCACTCACAGTCACTCACTCACTCATACAGCCACACACACACCACTCACTCACAGTAGTTATGTGGGTGTGTGAGTCGCTCTGTTGTCAGGCTGTATGGGTGAGTGAGTGGTGTGTGTGTGGCTGTATGAGTGAGTGAGTGACTGTGTGAGCAACTGTATGGGTGAGTGAGTGGCTGTGTAAGTAGGTGTATGGGCAAGTGGGTGGTTTTGCGAGTGGTTGTAAGGGTGAGTCAGTGGTTGTGTGAGTGGCTCTATGGATGAGTGAGTGGGTCTTTTTAGAGTGAGTCTGGTCATCGGGGCGTCATCTCCTGGTCCTTCTCTCCCTTGGATCTTTGGTTTGGCTCTGCGACATGCCGTCCCCCAGGAAGCTCAAAAAAAGGAGAAAGGACGGTAAGTAGCCATTTACAAAGTATTCCCTAAAATTATAAATTTGGTCAGGGTCCGCAACCACACCAGGAGTGGGAAGATGTAAAATTCGCACAGGCAAAAGGAATTTCCTCAACATAAAAATTGAACAAGTAGGCAATAAAAGTGCAGAGCTTTTTAGGGTTGTAAAAGACTTTACGTCTCCTAACGCCTTAAAAAAACCCTTTACTCCTACCAAAGCTTGGACTGATGACATTGCCCTATTTTTCTTTAATAACATTTCTTCTATACAAGCCTCTTTTGAAGCGGCAAGCCCCAACTGTGACACGAAGCTGGACTGGCTACTCCAGCAACCGCCTCCCACTATAAACGGCCTACTACATATCCCTGCTATCCCTTTGGAGAACTCTCTTCACCTTCTCCGCTCTCTTAAGTCTGGCTCCCCAGCAGACCCCTGTCCCGCAAAAATCCTGGCCTCGATCGCTGAGGTAATCAATCCAGCAGTCCATAAGATACTGAATCTTTCACTTTCCACAGGGACTGTCCCGAAGCGATGGAAACTGGGTAAAATTCTTCCCCTTTAAAAATAAACCTCCGCGAACACCTCGACAGCTAGTAACTACAGACCCATCTCACTGCTCCCTGCCCTATCCAAAACTCTGGAGAAATATGTTAACCAAATCCTCGGAGAATTTGTAGAATCAAATAACATTCTACTTTCCAGTCAGTCTGGTTTCCGTGCTAATTATAGCACCGAAACCGCTCTCCTTGAGGTCTCAGTCAATAAAAGTCACCTTGGATAACGGCGGGCGAGCAGTGTTGGTCCTGCTCGATTTATCGGCAGCCTTCAATACCGTACCCCATGACCTTCTCCTCAAGCGTCTTTGGAGGTGCGGTATTCGGCGCATCGCCTTACAATGGTTTCGGTCCTATCTAACCAATCGACAGCAAACTGTCTGGTCCCCCCCATTTGAGGCCTGCATTCAAGCTATGAATGTAGGAGTCCCCCAAGGCTCCATCCTGAGCCCTACACTGTTTAATGTGTATGTGGCTCCTCTGGCTCTGTTGGTTGAATCCTTTGGCGCCAGAATCGTCTCTTATGCAGACGACACTCAATTGCTATTCACATGTGCCAAGGGTGAAGTCTTGGATGGGAAGACCATCAAGCTCTGCCTCTCGGCAGTCTTCAGCTGGTTCAACACCAATCACTTGAGATGCAACTCTGATAAATCAGAAATGATCTTCTTCGGCGACGCACCAGATGATAACTGGCGTGATTGGTGGCCACCAAATATGCCGCCCCCCATCGACTTAGCTACCACGGTTAAGAACCTGGGGGTGAAACTGGATAGTAAGCTCTCCATGAATGCCCAGGTTCAATCGGTAGTAGGCACATGCTTCGGCTTACTTAGGATGATGCGAAATTTTTTACCACTGCTTTCTCAATCGCATTGAAGGATAGTCGTGCAGGCCTTGATACTGTCCCGCCTCGATTATGTGAATGTTCTGTACCTGGGTCTCCCTGAATATCTATTTAATCGTCTCCAGGTGGCTCAGAATGCTGCTGCCCGAGCGATTTTTCTTGCTGATCGACGCACCCACACGACCCCCCTCTTGAGAATACTACATTGGCTCCCAGTGCGTAAGAGGGTACTCTTTAAAGCACTGGTATTGGCTTTTAAGGCTTCTCATAACATCGGCGCACCTTATTTAAGGGCTCGTTGCCATCAATACGTTCCTTCACGTACGCTACGGTCCTCTTCTGCTCAACTGCTCCACACTCCCAGGTTCTACCTCTCACGACGGGGAGGCCGTACCTTTCAGGTACTGGTCTCCTCACTATGGAATAATCTTCCCATTGATCAACGCCAGGAAAATGATCTTGTGTGCTTTCGTCACAAACTAAAAACATTGCTGTTTTTATGATCTGTGTCTGTGGTATCTGACTACTGAGTGCTTCTTGTTACGGGTCCTATGATTAGCGCCGGGACACTCTTGGGAGTAGCCGCGCGCTCAACAAATACCCAGTAACATAACATAACATAACAAGATGGGTAATTTCCTATGTCTCGATGAAATAGTTCAGGCTTTGACAAGAGGTAACAAGAACGTTGTTGTCCCATGACCTGTTTCTCTACAGGTGACCTTTAATAGGCTTGCAAAGAAAAGGCTATATATGAAGGGAGGTGAGTGCGTGGGTAAAACAAACACCAAAACTGAAATACTGGCTGGCTTGTCCCAGTGAGCCCTACACTCAATGGTTCAAAGGTCCTTCCCGTCCCTTTTCTCTACACCCTCTCTGCTCCCTCGTACCCCACCCAGTCCCCACAAACACCTGTCCCAGACCCGTGTACGGCGTCACTCACTGTCCTGGCCGTAACTCTCCTGAGTTGCGGTAGTGTTTTTGCACCTCCTGGGGGGAATCCAACACTCCTCGTACCACTCCAAGACTCCTTCGTCACGTCTCGGTCTTTGTCGGCTCCTTGCTTTTCCTCCTCAGTGTTTCCTCGATCTCTTCATCTCGGCATTCAGCAACTCTCCTGAGTTCCGCCTTCCGGTCTCCTCCTCGTGACATCCTTCTTCTTCTTTTACCGCCTTTTCTTCAGCCCAGTGGACATCTGATTGGTTCCCTCCCTCAGGAATGCGTCCGTCTTCCTGTGGAGAAGTGTTCACGAACCATGGGTTAAGCCCTGTAGTTCCTGGTTCAGGAGATTGAGGCTTAAGTCAGAGGTATGAGGGGTGCTTTGGGGGTACGGCACAGTCCCTCCTGACATCCACTCTAAGTCACTCCAATCTATTGCACTCTACTCTTTTCCACACTGTGCTCTATGCTATTCCACTGTACGCTGCTCCAAGGTACACCACTTCAATCTACACCACTCCACTCTATGCCACTACACTGTATGCCAATCTACTCTACATTCTACCACTGTATGCAACTCCACTCTATGCTATTCCACTCAGTGCCACTCCACTCTACACCACTCCACTGTACGCCACTCTACTGTATGCAATTCCACTGTGCGCCACTCCACTCTATGCCACTCTACCCCACACCACTCTACGCTACTCCACTACACTATTCTACTCTAGGCCACTCCATTCTATGCCACTACAGTCTAATCCACTCCACTCCAGTCTACGCTACTCCAGTCTGTGCTACTCTACTCTACACTATTCCACTGTACGCAACTCAACTCTCACCACTCCACTCTAGGGTATTCCACTCCACACCACTCCACTCTACCCCACCCCACTATATGATATTCCACTTTACTCCACTACACTCTAAGCCACTCTACTGTACAAAATCCACTCTTGCCACTCCACTTTCACTACTCCACTCTATTCCACTCTATACCACTCCACTGTACGCTATTCCACTCTAGGGCACTCCCATCAATGCTATTCCACAGTATGCCACTATACTGTACCACACTCCAGTGTACACAGCCCCTCTCTATGCCACTTCAATCTACTTTACTCCACTATATACCAATACACCCTTCTCCAGTCTATACCATTCCATTCTTCACCACTCCCCTGTACGCTGTTCTATTGAACGCCACTCCACTATCGCCACTCCACTGTGTGCCACTCAACTTTACACTATACCACTCGCCAGCACTCCACTCTATGCCGCTCCACTGCACGCAATTACACTCTATGCCACTCCATTCTGTGCCACTCCACTGTATGCCACTGCACCAACACTATTCCACTCTATGCCACTCCACTCCATTCCATTCCACTCTACGCTATACCATAGACACCCTAGAATATTCTGGCATGACCTAGCAAATTTTGAGTCACAAGTATGCAAATTCTGCAGCATTTTTGCGGTACTTGATTGTGCTATTTTGATAGAAAATCAATGCCCCCAGTGCCTGCTGCGTCCCCCTTGGGTGGCAGGCCCTAATCATTTAAAAAAAATGAATGGTCCCAGCACCCACCACATGCCACGTGAGCGGTGGACTCTAATAAAAAACAAAATAATGCTCCACCGTGGGCACCGGGCCCTAATCATTTAAAAAAAACTTAATGCATCCTGTGGGTGGCAGGTCCTAATCATTTTTTAAAATATATTGCCCCCAGACCCTTACGTTTGCCCCTTGGGTGGCAGGCCCTAATCACAAAAAATGATTGCTCCCAGTGCCCGCCACATGCCCTGTGGGGGAGGACCTCAAGTATCCCCCCCCCCCTCCAGTGGTGCGTGGCTTACCGCCGAACATGGCAGATGCAGCTTATAGGAAATCCTGTGTAATCGAAGTGTGCCGAGCTCTACCGAACCCCATCTGACAGGTGTGTGCGGCGCGATGGTCCAGGCTCCTCTGCAGATGGATGGAGTGACCGAGAACTGCAGGAGCAATGGAAATATACCAGCAGTGGGACCTGCGAGGTGGCCGCAATCTTCCAAGGGAGCGAGGCCGAGAAAATGGAGGGCTGTGGCGAGAGGCCCCGAGGGTGCTTCTGCGGTCCAACGGTAGTCGCCGAGTGGAGTAGTCGACTCTTGGATGCCCCTGTTGCCCCCACCGACTGACTAAGTGAGTGCTTTGCCACGAGTGCCGTGGGCCTGTCCCTGGCGGTGGCGCCTACCCGGGGTGTGTTTCGGAGGCATCTGGACAGACACTATTGGCTGCCAAAGGTTCGCACAGGAATACGGCTTTCTCTCCTGGGCCCCCACTCCCTACCATCTACAGGCGTCACACCTAAGAGACACCTCAAGAGCCTAGACTAGAGGAACCGCAGAGCGTGTGTGCACACCATGCGACCTCGCCTGAGTGCCGCTGACCGCGGCCCCCGCAGGGGGCCACTCGGCGGTCGGCGCCTTAGTGGCCCCGGGGCCCCGGTCACCCCTCGCCACTCCCTCCCTTCGGGGGGGGGGCAGGGGCACAGACTGGAGCCCCCCTCCGTGTCAGGGCCGGAAGTGACGCGCAACGCGTGTCACTTCCGGGCCCAGGTGAGAGGGGGAGGCTATTTAGCCTTCCCCCACCCTCACTGGCGACCTCTTTTGGACCATGCAGCATTCGCAACATTCAGAATAGGGCCGGTATTGGCACCAAAGTTTCCGGTTGGTTCCCACAGACTTGTCCGCCCCCGAGGTGACCCTTTAGGGGTAGAACCTGAGACTAGGGGGCATCTCCTGCTCGGGCGTCACAAATAAGCGTTAGCTACGCGGGGATGGAGTACCATGCTGGTCCTGCCACCACTGGGTTCCCTCCAGTCAATGGGATCATTTTAGGTGGGCCCACGAAGTCTACGGTTCCTGGGAAGCTTCCAGCCGTGGGCAGTTAGCAACAGATGAAAGTATCAGCGTGTGGGTATCGGACATCTGCTTTCTGGGAGCACCGTGCCCTGGGAGCACGCGCGTTGCCCTAATTCTGAGGCCTACCCATAAAGGGGCCGAGTAGCAAAACAAGTAATTAGGCTCCATAGGCGGGCCTCGGGCCTCTCAGCTGGGCCCAGGGAAAATAGGGCTTTTCTTAATGTCTAGAGGACCATTGCGGTTGGGGGTACCCCCCACCGGTTTCACTGGTTGCGTACCGCAGATGCGGGAGACTGGGATCCGGGTTACGGACACGTTACCGCGCTAGGGGCGCTGCCAGCAAACATAGGGTGCTGCTGGCACAGTAACTGGGGTGTCAGCGGGGCAATCGCAAGGGGACAGTATGTCAATAGTACATTTGACACACCCAGGGTGCACTAAATCTCCACTTCAACGGAGCAGGAATTTGGCACTGCTGGGGATGCTCTGGGTTTGTGGGGGAGGGCACCCCCGCCACCCTCCTTCTGAGGAGCATGATGGGAGGGGCGTAGTAGGACTTAGTCAATCCTCAATGCTTGAACTTTACTGACAGCGCGCAATGTTTAAGCCAGACAGATTCCCGAAGCTGGTATACCTAGGGGGTTACATCTCTGAGGGATCTGTAGGGGCACAATTCCCATAAGGAATAGGGGATGGTGGGCAGGGGCGAGAGTCGCCCCTTGACCATGGTCACGCGCTGGCAGCCAGGAGCACTCCGGTGCTCCAGGTTTAGCAATCAGAGGACTGGCCAAAGGTTAAGTAAAAACCCTTCTCGCCTTCATAGCCAAAGAGGGCAGGCCCAGAATTGTGAAGAGGGTAACCTGCCCGCATTAGGGGCGAAATAGTTCTTGGCATATCTCCCCAGGCCTTGGGGGCATAGATGGGGCCATCTACAACACCAGGAGCTATAGCTCACTGGTAAGTCTTGGGCCTGTGGATATAAGGGATCTCACAGGGTTTGAGTCCTGCTAGCGCTGTCACACTGTCTTGAGGTGGCAGAATTTCAAACTCTTCTTTCTACTAGGATGGTTCCCTTCCAGCTAGTTGCAGGAAGCCCTAGATAGGAGAGGTTGCAGGTAAGACTATAGCAGGTGGTGGGGGGCCCTGGCTGCGACGGTGAGCCGCCTCCAGGGCTGTGGCGGAGTTACAGGGCGATCTGGAAGCAGGCCGGTACAAAGGGTACCTCTGCGCGGCACCATAGGGGGTGCCTGAGCCAAAACCGAGGAGCCTCAAGGGAGGTCCCGGAAGCCGTGTCGGCGCCCCGCTAGTCCTGCGGGCGGTTGTGGGCCTGAACAACCGGGGGCTTGCTATGCGACGCTCCGCCCCGAGAGGGGGGGCGTGAGTAGAATTACCAACGGCACGTGATCGTAGAAAGAATCACCTGGAGGGCAGCACTTGCGGGCTTCGCTCCCGCGCTGCCCGGCTCATCAGGCGGGCAGGTGACGTAGATGGTTGCCTGCCCTTGGATCGCCCGTAAGATAACCCACCCATTACATATTCTGGAATTATGTAATAAACCTGCAGCATTTGTTACCCACTTACAACTGTTTCTTGTGTTTCATTGGGTAACCTAATTTGGGGAAGGAGGGAAAGCGGGGTGCCCCTGGGGGTACTATGCCGCTGACCGCGGCCCCCGCAGGGGGACACTCGGCGGTCGGCGCCTTAGTGGCCCCGGGGCCCCGGGGCCCCGGTCACCCCTCGCCACTCCCTCCCTTCGGGGGGGGGGGGCAGGGGCACAGACTGGAGCCCACCATGCAGCATTCGCAACATTCAGAATAGGGCCGATATTGGCACCAAAGTTTCCGGTTGGTTCCCACAGACTTGTCTGCCCCCGAGGTGACCCTTTAGGGGTAGAACCTGAGACTAGGGGGCATCTCCTGCTCGGTGCATCACAAATAAGCATTAGCTACGCGGGGATGGAGTACCATGCTGGTCCTGCCACCACTGGGTTCCCTCCAGTCGATGGGATCATTTTAGGTGGGCCCACGAAGTCTACGGTTCCTGGGAAGCTTCCAGCCGTGGGCAGTTAGCAACAGATGAAAGTATCAGCGTGTGGGTATCGGACATCTGCTTTCTGGGAGCACCGTGCCCTGGGAGCACGCGCGTTGCCCTAATTCTGAGGCCTACCCATAAAGGGGCCGAGTAGCAAAACAAGTAATTAGGCTCCATAGGCGGGCCTCGGGCCTCTCAGCTGGGCCCAGGGAAAATAGGGCTTTTCTTAATGTCTAGAGGACCATTGCGGTTGGGGGTACCCCCCACCGGTTTCACTGGTTGCGTACCGCAGATGCGGGAGACTGGGATCCGGGTTACGGACACGTTACCGCGCTAGGGGCGCTGCCAGCAAACATAGGGTGCTGCTGGCACAGTAACTGGGGTGTCAGCGGGGCAATCGCAAGGGGACAGTATGTCAATAGCACATTTGACACACCCAGGGTGCACTAAATCTCCACTTCAACGGAGCAGGAATTTGGCACTGCTGGGGATGCTCTGGGTTTGTGGGGGAGGGCACCCCCCGCCACCCTCCTTCTGAGGAGCATGATGGGAGGGGTGTAGTAGGACTTAGTCAATCCTCAATGCTTGAACTTTACTGACAGCGCGCAATGTTTAAGCCAGACAGATTCCCGAAGCTGGTATACCTAGGGGGTTACATCTCTGAGGGATCTGTAGGTGCACAATTCCCATAAGGAATAGGGGATGGCGGGCAGGGGCTAGAGTCGCCCCTTGACCAGGGTCACGCGCTGGCAGCCAGGAGCACTCCGGTGCTCCAGGTTTAGCAATCAGAGGACTGGCCAAAGGTTAAGTAAAAACCCTTCTCGCCTTCATAGCCAAAGAGGGCAGGCCCAGAATTGTGAAGAGGGTAACCTGCCCGCATGAGGGGCGAAATAGTTCTTGGCATATCTCCCCAGGCCTTGGGGGCATAGATGGGGCCATCTACAACACCAGGAGCTATAGCTCACTGGTAAGTCTTGGGCCTGTGGATATAAGGGATCTCACAGGGTTTGAGTCCTGCTAGCGCTGTCACACTGTCTTGAGGTGGCAGAATTTCAAACTCTTCTTTCTACTAGGATGGTTCCCTTCCAGCTAGTTGCAGGAAGCCCTAGATAGGAGAGGTTGCAGGTAAGACTATAGCAGGTGGTGGGGGGCCCTGGCTGCGACGGTGAGCCACCTCCAGGGCTGTGGCGGACTTACAGGGCGATCTGGAAGCAGGCCGGTACAAAGGGTACCTCTGCGCGGCACCATAGGGGGTGCCTGAGCCAAAACCGAGGAGCCTCAAGGGAGGTCCCGGAAGCCGTGTCGGCGCCCCGCTAGTCCTGCGGGCGGTTGTGGGCCTGAACAACTGGGGGCTTGCTATGCGACGCTCCGCCCCGAGAGGGGGGGCGTGAGTAGAATTACCAACGGCACGTGATCGTAGAAAGAATCACCTGGAGGGCAGCACTTGCGGGCTTCGCTCCCGCGCTGCCCGGCTCATCAGGCGGGCAGGTGACGTAGATGGTTGCCTGCCCTTGGATCGCCCGTAAGATAACCCACCCATTACATATTCTGGAATTATGTAATAAACCTGCAGCATTTGTTACCCACTTACAACTATTTCTTGTGTTTCATTGGGTAACCTAATTTGGGGAAGGGGGGAAAGCGGGGTGCCCCTGGGGGTACTATGCCGCTGACCGCGGCCCCCGCAGGGGGCCACTCGGCGGTCGGCGCCTTAGTGGCCCCGGGGCCCCGGTCACCCCTCGCCACTCCCTCCCTTCGGGGGGGGGCAGGGGCACAGACTGGAGCCCCCCTCCGTGTCAGGGCCGGAAGTGATGCGCAACGCGTGTCACTTCCGGGCCCAGGTGTGAGGGGGAGGCTATTTAGCCTTCCCCCACCCTCACTGGCGACCTCTTTTGTCGCCCACCTCGCCTTTTCCCTCCCTACCGCTTACCCGGCGTAGGCGTGGTTGGGGGGGGGGGTTTCTGAGCGTTGTAATGTTTTCCTTTTTCGTTGCAGGCGGAGTTACAGGGCGATCTGGAAGCAGGCCGGTACAAAGGGTAACTCTGCGCGGCACCATAGGGGGTGCCTGAGCCAAAACCGAGGAGCCTCAAGGGAGGTCCCGGAAGCCGTGTCGGCGCCCCGCTAGTCCTGCGGGCGGTTGTGGGCCTGAACAACCGGGGGCTTGCTATGCGACGCTCCGCCCCGAGAGGGGGGGCGTGAGTAGAATTACCAACGGCACGTGATCGTAGAAAGAATCACCTGGAGGGCAGCACTTGCGGGCTTCGCTCCCGCGCTGCCCGGCTCATCAGGCGGGCAGGTGACGTAGATGGTTGCCTGCCCTTGGATCGCCCGTAAGATAACCCACCCATTACATATTCTGGAATTATGTAATAAACCTGCAGCATTTGTTACCCACTTACAACTGTTTCTTGTGTTTCATTGGGTAACCTAATTTGGGGAAGGGGGGAAAGCGGGGTGCCCCTGGGGGTACTATGCTTGCCGCAGAGGGACTGTCCTTGCTTTCCAGCTGGGCCTGTTCTCTGGGGAGCGGTGGGGAGCTGACCCCCCACCTCTTGCCGTGAGCAAAGAGGCTCGACTAATGAGGGGGGGTGCTGCCCGCTTCTCTGGCACGTCTCCTGTCGGACCTTGCCCCTCCACCCCTCCACCCTTGCCCGACATAGCGGATGGGGCCTGCTTAGCGGGGCTACGCACCTGGAGGTATGCTGCGGAAAGGGCTGCGGCGTGCTGGGAAGAGGGACACGGGGAGCAACCAGATGGGCCCAACAGGCCTGGCACTCCATCTGCTCTGACTCCATCGATGCACGGCCCTGAAATAGCAGGAGGATACACTACACTACAGAGCCTTGGTGCGAGGCACTAAGGACACCGTCCAATGCGCAGCACTCAATAGACTGTAGCGAGCTGCACTTTCAACTGGAAGGCTTCAGTGACAACTAAATAGACAGCCCAACGCTCGAGCACGCTAAAGCTGGCCAGACACTCCCGGGTAGTGCATGGTGGCGGGCACTGGCAGGAGCCCCCTCATTGCAACCTGACTGCAGTAATAATGTAAACGCTACCTGCTCTGTGTGTCGTTGGAACCCACCAGGACATCTAACGGGCCTGAACCACGGGGTCCGGTTGAACAGAGTGTAAACGTGCTTAGCAACATAGTGATCATGGGACTCAGCCCTGGTAACTTCCCTGCAGCAAGCTCACTTGTGCAGAGGGTGTAGGAGGGTACCAAAGAACTGTGCACACCTTGAGATGTTAAGGATTTTACAGGTGCTCACAGTATAACAACCAGCCACGAGAGACTGTGAATGAGCACTCATACCTATAACAGAAGAGACATCAGCTCTCTCACAACAGCGGGTCTGATCGGCGCCTACCACGAGTCATGGGGCAACCTAAAGGGAAACTACAGAAGGGGCTGCCACCACTTCACAGCCCACAGACAAGCAGGAACACACTGCGATTCTGCCCTCACTCAACAGCATACTGCCCACAAACGAGATTGCACCCCAGGATAAACTGGATTTAATACTACAGGAGGTCAGAGACTCCCGCAAGGCGATAGAACAGCAGATCGGCTCACTAACCACCGGCTTCACATTACTAAAGGCCGATCACGCCAAACCGGTGACTACCGTGAAGGCTAATGAATTGGTACTAGAGGAGATCCTCCCCCAACATAAGGAACATACTATTGAAACTCAGTAATCCAATATATCTTCAAAAGGTTTATTTAACACAGCACGGCAGTATGTTGTTTCCAGATGAAAGTCTCCAGTACAACTGAGCTCCCACTGGAACCAACATACTACATTCCAATACAGAATAAAGAACGTAATGTGAAACATAACACAGCGCATGCTGCCATACAGATTGACTGGCACATGCACTTAAAGAGACATAGTACAGATGTAACACATCTCCCTCATTCAAATAAATTGCAGTGAACAGAAAACAACAAAGTAACACCCATAAACTGCACCAAAATTAAACAGAGAAAATGATTAAACATAATCATACAATTTCTTTGGAAAATATTTCACACGGTTAGAAGTTCTAACATTGGGAAAACTAGACAACTTATCATTTGCCTTATCAGACCCACTTTCCATACCAAACTCAACATCAGTTTCATTAGTAGAATCTGTAGGAACAAAACTTTGTTGATTGGATGGACACTTTGCCACTCTCCTAACATTCCAAATCTTCCCATCTTGTGTGGCAACAGAATTTCTAAAAACCCTCATAATTTGCATAGGTTTACCGTACCTGTTAGCACCCTTACTGACGATGCCAGGTTTTAATATTCTGACCCAATCCCCAACATGAAAAGAAGGAACCTGAGTTTTCCACTTCTTATCAAACCAAGAACAGGTTTTCCGCTGCTTGATCCCCACTTTAACCACAACATCATTAACACCTTCGCTACTCATGTGTTGCTTGACACACTTCTGATGAAACCACCAAGGGCAGATTTTAGAAGCTGGTTCCCTACCTTTCAGCAATTTGAAAGGACTGACTTCAGTTGTTGAATGAGGAGTGATTCTATAAATCCATAACCTCTCCCTCACTCTACTTCCAATCTCCACCTAGTTTCACAGACTCCACTATGTAATCCTTTAAAACTCTGTTGAACCTCTCAACTTGTCCATTCTCATGTGGGCCATAAAGAGACGTTAAAACATGCTTTATGCCACACTCCTTCACAAAATCTTTCATAACTGAGGAAGTAAATTGTACTCCATTGTCAGTGACAAGGTATGACGGACAACTTTCCCTTGCAAAAATTTCTCTCAAAAAATTTAACACAACCTCTGTTGTGATTTTACTTACAAATTTTACTTCTGGCCCCTTAGAGTGATAGTCTACTAAAACAATTGCGAACCTACATTTTTCTGGAAGCATACTAAATGGACCAGAAATGTCCAACGCTAACTTTTGCCAAGGTGCTTTTGGCCATTCTACCATTCTCAATGGAGGAGTTTTAGTAAACCACATTTTTTCACTTGAAGCACACAAATCACATTCTCTGACTACTCTGTCAATAAACTTATCCATACCAGGCCACCAAAAATAATTCCTGACAAGACGTTTCATTGATGAAATCCCAGGATGTGTCTTATGAGCTAGTTTAAGAATAGTTTCATGCATTTCTTTAGGAGGAATGCACATATAGTTCTTGAACAGAAAATCTCCTTCACATCCTAGTTCATCCGCAACTTTGAAAAAAGATAACAACTCGGTGTAATCTGATCCTTTTTTGGCCAACCTTCCATAATGTATTTTTTAACCTCTGACCAATCCTTGTCTTTTCCTACACACTCTTCCCAAAATGTTTCACTAATTTCTTGAAACTGTGGGGAAACAATATCACTGATAGCAAAATCAAACTCCTTTTCAGTAACAACATTCACTCCACCTTGACCACACGGTAATCTTGAAAGAAAATCAGCTGTTACATTATTTCTCCCTGGAACATACTCTGTGTTGAAGTTATACTCTTGAAGTCTTGAAGTAAGTCTAGCAATTCTTGCAGTCGAATTCCACCCTCCACCAGATGAAAGGATATTTACTAAAGGCTTGTGATCTGTTCTTAAAGTGAACTTGTTACCCCAAACATATAATTTAAAGTGCTCAATGGCCCACACACAAGCAAGTAACTCTCTTTCGATTACGGCATATTTCCTCTCTGTTTCATTTAACGTTCTTGACGCAAACGCAACATTCCACTCTTCCCTATCATATTTCTGCGAAAGTACTCCGCCAACACCATACAAACTTGCATCTACTGTGATGATGCAATTATTTTTTACACAAAAGGGTTTCAGAGTGGGAGCACCCACAATTTCTTTTTTAATACTATCAAAAGCCTTCTGTTGGTTTTCCCCCCAAATGTACACTGCATTTTTTCTAAGTAACTCTCTCAATGGAAAAAAAACAACACCAAATGCACCACTCTACTTGTACAATATGATTTAAATAAGTCCAAATCCTTCGAGTTTTTTTCTTTTTCAAAAAGTTCTTCTTTATTATGCAGTTAGTCATGCAATTATAAAAACTTCCAAAGCAGCCAAAGCAGCCGACGCGTTTCGTCCACCTCTGGACTTCTTCAGGGCTGCAACAAATTTATACAAAAACGCAATATAAGTGATACACATAAAGACTAGGCACAAACAATTGTGTCAACACAGTGGAGGACATTATGAACATTATAGACACATATTTAATACATAAGGATACAAACACCAATAGATTTACATCATATCTATTTTTGGCAATTAAAATTCAACATATAACATTACAAAAAAAGAATCCATAATTCATAAAATATCAATTGATGTATACAACATCGTATTTGTGACAAATTGACTTGTTGAGTAGGCCGATGAGTGTGTGAAAATAATATATGAACACTCCTCTCAGTATGTCACATAAAACGGCCTTAAAGGGCTAATTGGTCGAAAAAAAGGTTAGATCAATGTAAGTCAATGGGTGGCAGACCACCAGAATCTAATATGGAATACCAGAGCGGAAATGAACGTAACAATTCAATAGGTGAGCAAGAGGTGTCACATAGTGGGGACAGCGTTAATAAACCCCAGTCTAGGTCTAGCAGAACATCCTTCAAGTTCTCCCTTCCTGTGGCCATACTTCACACTATCTATATTGGAACGAAACGATGATTGTAATGATATTATTGCAATATGATCAATGTTCTTCCTTCAGTATGCTTCATGAGAACGATGATTTGTGGTTGGCATTAATACAGTACCTGTGATGTTTGTTCTGTATTATGTTTTTGATGAGCACTACTTTCTGTAGGTCATATGACTTGGGCTAAATGTGAAGCTTGTGATGATATGCTCATTATTCTCCATTTGAATTTTTTTACCTGAACACCATATGACATTGGCCCTATCCATTCTGTTTGACTTTTGTCCACTTTTCCCCACTCATGGTTACACCTCTTAGGGGTTTTTGATCCGCTTGGGGTGAACATGGTTGGCTACTTCTTGCGTACGTTTATCTCCTTTCTTGATGCCCCTTCCCAAATGTCCATTCTTTTTTAGAGGTTTTCAACTTAGCGCAATACTGTGGTCTGCTCCGACTTACCGACCTTTCTGATCCCGAATCACGAGATTGTGGGTATTGGGTTTATTCAGAGCCTTTACCCCCACCCGCACTCTGGTCTGGTCTCCCTGACAACTCAAATGGCAATTTTATGAGATTAACTTTACTTCTTTGTAATATTAATCTCATTGTCGGAGGGTATCCTCATTTCATCACTTCTTTAACATGGCGGTCGCTTTCTCACCGACAACCGTCCCCTTCAGGACATACTGACTTATCCAAAATGGCGGTTGTTTTAGTCTATCCCCTATCCGCTATGTGATGTCCGACCAAACGTTATTCATTGTTATTATCCACATGGTTTGCCCATACACTACTAGACTTTCGATGGCTTAGTATTTTACATTAAACTCTTTTCTGTTTTATGATTTTCTATATCTTTCAGTCATATTTTTCAATTTATTTGACCGCCACATAGATTCACATTACCAGTCCAAGATGGCGGCCAGATATCTATTCTGTTTCTGTTCTGACTGTTTATCGACATTTAAATTTGCCGAACCTTCAATTCTGGGACTTCAAGTGGTACAGTCCTTTGTCTTTTGTCACGCAGTACGAACACCACTGAAGCAATGAAATACATTTCTCTCCACTCGTATGATCCGCCTGACCAACATATAGGTTCATCACACCTTTTAAAGATGGCGGCCAGTCACCCTACCTTTTGGATGGGACACTCGGTCGTTGATTGAAATTCCCGCGTTTTGGGAACTAGAGACCAGGTGTTAGCCATTTCACCTGATATGGACACTATTTAAACAGGACTCCTCTATCATAGGTCCGGTTGCTACCTGACAGGGTCGGTGCATTTCCTTATTTGGTCTAAGATACGGAATCGGGTAAGTTTGCTCACGCCTTTCCTCTTCTACACTAGTCCGTCTTAGGTCTCATACTATTGCCATTGGATGACATGGGTTAGTCCACTTTGTTATTACACTAGCCCGTTTTAGGTCTCATATTATTGCCATTAGTTGACATGGGGAAGTCCATATTGTGACTGCACAGCCTTTTGCCTCTACTTAGATGTCGCCCTAAGATGTTTCCTTATTTGGATTGACACATGGTACTTTACCTCCTTTTTGATCGCCTCAAGCGCTTTTAAAGAAACTGTTTTTATGATGGAAGGTTGAGAGGGGCATGACATTTCCCCATGAGATAATGTTTCTTTACATTCTCACTCCTCTCATGAAGTATTATTATTGGATTTTTGACGATTTATCATTGATTGGATGCTCGTTACATATGTCCTCTCTTGTATAGGTATCTCGGAACGTGTTATAGCTGTCCTTATCATTGGATGACTATCTATATAGAACCATCATGATACTGGCATGCCTCACCTGGGC
The DNA here is from genome assembly GCF_964204655.1 of Triturus cristatus. Lineage (NCBI taxonomy): Eukaryota > Metazoa > Chordata > Amphibia > Caudata > Salamandridae > Triturus > Triturus cristatus. Next base: position 235,336,088 of record NC_140590.1, read on the forward strand.
TACTCAATAGACAACTTTGCTGCATCGAATAGTATGTTTTTTAATTAAAAAAGTGAGTAAGATATATTTTTATGACCCTTAACTTGGCGACTCTATGTATGTAATCTTTTATTATACTGGCGCACTCTTTGTGTGTTTTCTTTCTCCCAGGGAATCTGACTTTCACTCCCAGCAATACTACCAATTGAAATAGTGAGGGATTAGAAAGAAGAAAGACAGAATCCAAAGACGGTGACACTTTCTACAATTCTTTTGGTGTGTACATTCCTTCCTCTCCCCTGTAGTTACTATGTCTCTCCTTTTTCTCCTTATCCAAATCAGACCTAGACTGGGGTTTATTAACGCTGTCCCCACTATATGACACCTCTTGCTCACCTATTGAATTGTTACGTTCATTTCCGCTCTGGTATTCCATATTAGATTCTGGTGGTCTGCCACCCATTGACTTACATTGATCTAACCTTTTTTTCGACCAATTAGCCCTTTAAGGCCGTTTTATGTGACATACTGAGAGGAGTGTTCATATATTATTTTCACACACTCATCGGCCTACTCAACCAGTCAATTTGTCACAAATACGATGTTGTATACATCAATTGATATTTTATGAATTATGGATTCTTTTTTTGTAATGTTATATGTTGAATTTTAATTGCCAAAAATAGATATGATGTAAATGTATTGGTGTTTGTATCCTTATGTATTAAATATGTGTCTATAATGTTCATAATGTCCTCCACTGTGTTGACACAATTGTTTGTGCCTAGTCTTTATGTGTATCACTTATATTGCGTTTTTGTATAAATTTGTTGCAGCCCTGAAGAAGTCCAGAGGTGGACGAAACGCGTCGGCTGCTTTGGCTGCTTTGGAAGTTTTTATAATTGCATGACTAACTGCATAATAAAGAAGAACTTTTTGAAAAAGAAAAAAACTCGAAGGATTTGGACTTATTTAAATCATATTGTACAAGTAGAGTGGTGCATTTGGTGTTGTTTTTTTACATGTACATTCCAGTAATTGGAACGGCATTGTGCTGGCGGGTGCTAACCAAAATTGCACACTTATGGTGAATGGAATATGTCACCAGTAGTCACATTGAGTTATTCTTAAATCCGGTGCTGTCCTAGAGGGTTACCGCTAGCCTTGTGTGTTTGCTTTTGTTCATATTGTCACCCCTGTTAGCACGGATTTAGCTCCTATATACTTTATTGAAATACCTGTCTCTTTTCTTAAAGTTACCACAACCTAGAGAATAATGGCTCAATTTAAGGACAGAAGGCACGAGTTGGCACAGGACTTATTTGTCAAAAGCCCAAGAGCAGGAGGATTAGTAACAACAACCTCTAGTTCCGAAGGACTAAGAAGCAAATTTCAAAAATTAGAGAGACTTAAGAAGGCTGAAATGGCACGGTGGTGGGATGGTACCACTCTTGCAAAATACATGGAGAATGATAAAATCCCTAGGGGATTAAGAATTCTCATTTTCCCCACCTTTGAAAATTTGGAAGATGATGACCTCAAGGATTGGGAAAAGAACTTACATGATGCATCATTTGTGATGATGAGAATTCTTATTAAAAACGCAGAAGGAAAAGGGAAGAAATTACAGCAGGAGATTACTGAATTAGAGGCTGAAATAGCATCTATGGATCTGAAGGAGGCAATTAAGAAAAACTATGAGATCCTAGATAAGACTCTAGATGATCATCAAATTTACCTCAAAGATAAAAAGGTAAAGAAAATACGTAGTGATGATAGAGACTACAGGGATGGAAGGGTTTATACGTTTGCCCGTAAATATGATAACATCAAAGTCACGGGGGAAGGAAAGAGACAACGTGAGGACACACTGGGTTCATCACTAGCAGGTAGTGTGTCATCAGTCTCATCTTCCATTAGCTCCATACCCCCAGAGGATCTAACCCCTAAACCAGCTGATAACATCCAACCTTCCTCTTTTTTATTAGAAATGGAGAAAATCAGGGTAGGGGGAAGAACCTTAGGAAAGGAACAAAGACACGACGGGGTGGCAGGAGATGGCAGGAACAGCAAAAAAAACAAGACCATGATAAACGAAATCCCCGAAAGGACAACCAGATCAAGGAGGGGAGGAATCAGGAAATGAGGGAACTTGAGACCAACATGACTGAAAAATTGAAAATTGTAAATCTATCTAAAAAAGAGCTCTCTGATTGTGAGATTTCTGTTCTTAGTAAGGGCTTAGGTTTTTGCCCGACACAAACAGGTAATGATGTTGACATTTTTGTTGATGTGTATAAATTTGTACGTCAATTGAAATTAAAAGATCACTTTGCAAACGCTTTGCCTCCATGTGTTGACAAATATCCTGATCGCACTTGCGTCAAGCAGACTGTCTCAGAATTTAACACTCTTAAATCTATGTTATCAATTCAGTTTGAAACAGAAATAGATACGGATTCCCTACGCATGGAACTGGACTTAACGGAGGATTTGAGTGTGAATAGTGGCCTCAAAGTTAAATCCAAGTTCATGCCTACGGGGAGACATCCCAATATTTACATTTTTCACGAGAGGGTCAATCATGACTTATACAATCTGAAGGCCTCACACCCTAGAACGAATAATATGACATTTAACCTCTCTATGACCGAGAATCAGGCACTCAAGGAACTAAGATCTAACCCCACCCTAGTCATCCGAGAGGCAGATAAAGGGGGGAATGTTGTCGTTATGGAAAAGGTCAACTACATGGGGGAAATAGAGAGGCAACTAGCAGATACCACCTGCTACAAGAAATTAACCCTTAATCCCATCAAACAACTATGTAACTACATCAATAGCAAACTTTTTGAGTGGCGGGAAACTGGCCTGCTGGACGAAAAAGAACATAGGTACTTGACAGTCATGGAACCTACATTTCCATGCATTTATATCCTACCCAAGGTCCACAAGGGAGGCCCTTTTCCACCAGGGCGACCAATAATTTCTGGTATCAACTCCCCTACAGAAAGACTATCCGAATACGTGGATGGTTTTCTTCAGCCATTGGTGCAGAAACTACCCGCGTATGTAAAAGACAGCAAGGACATTTTATCAAAATTTGAGGGATTGGAATGGTTGGACTCTATGGTTTTTGTCACCCTAGATGTAACCAGCCTCTACACCTGTATTAAAAAGGAGTTTGGTGCTAGAGCTATGGAGTTTTACCTGGGACAAAGAACGGCTGACCATTTGGCCCACAATGAAATGTTAATGGAAATGACAGATATAATTCTGTCAAAAAATTACTTCCTTCATGACAACGAGTGGTTCCAGCAGATACAGGGCACGGCCATGGGCTCGAGGTTTGCGCCCGCTTATGCTGGCCTATTTATGGGCTGGTACGAGCGGGTGCATGCCTGGGGCAGACACTCCACCACATGGACGGAGTATGTACTGTTTTGGGGCAGGTACATCGACGATGTGATTATCATCTGGAATGGACCTGTCCCTGATCTTATGGATTACCACAATTACCTTAATGACAATCCATATAACGTTAAATTTACCTTAAATTGGAATAAGGAGAGGATTGACTTTCTTGACATCCAATTCTTTGTTCACAATAATGTAATACAAAGCACAGTCCATCGAAAAAACACCGCTTGTAACAGTGTTTTACATTATGACAGTGCCCATCCCTGACATGTGGTAAAGAATATCCCTTTCGGTGAGATGGTAAGAATGAGAAGAATCTGCAGTACACAGGAAACATTTGTTCAGAATATAACAGAAACCAAGAAGAGATTCTTGGCAAGGGGTTATCCCGCCACCCTTATGAACAAAACTGAGAGGAGGGCATTGAATGTTAAACGAGAAAGCACACTTGGAGAAAGAATGCCACGTAAGAGGAAAGGGGAACATTCGCCCACTGCCCTGGTAACATGTTACAATAGGGACAGTAGCAAGATTTTTAACATCTTGCGTAAACACTGGAGACTACTTGAGGAAGTTCCAGGCCTCAAGGATGAAATAACTAAAAATCCCAGGGTTACTTATATGCGTGGCCAAAATTTGCGAAATATGCTGTGCCCCAGCCTGGTCACATCCCCTAAAATTTCAAGTTGGATGAGGGAAGGGCAAGGGGGGTTTTTCACATGTACTAAGTGTTGCGTCTGCAAGATTGGAAAAAATAGAACCCGTACCTTCCAATTTAACACTGAAAAAGTGCACAAAATCAGACATATTATCGCATGCAAAACCAAGTTTGTGACATACATTTTGGGATGCCCATGTAACAAGATATATGTAGGCAGTACCAAAAGAGAACTAAGGGTTAGGATAGAAGAACACCTCGGGGCAGTAAACAACGGGGACCTCAGATATCCCTTAACATCGCATTTTCAAGAAGAACAACATAAGTCCAATGAGTTATGGTTTTTTGGAATAGACCACATACCGGTTTCACCGAGGGGAGGAAATAGAGAACAGGCTTTAAGAAGGAATGAAGCTAGTTGGATATGTAGACTCCGCTGTGTGGAAATGGGTCATAATAGTGAATCAGAAATGCACTATTTTCTTTGAAACTAGCAGAACATCCTTCAAGTTCTCCCTTCCTGTGGCCATACTTCACACTATCTATATTGGAACGAAACGATGATTGTAATGATATTATTGCAATATGATCAATGTTCTTCCTTCAGTATGCTTCATGAGAACGATGATTTGTGGTTGGCATTAATACAGTACCTGTGATGTTTGTTCTGTATTATGTTTTTGATGAGCACTCCTTTCTGTAGGTCATATGACTTGGGCTAAATGTGAAGCTTGTGATGATATGCTCATTATTCTCCATTTGAATTTTTTTACCTGAACACCATATGACATTGGCCCTATCCATTCTGTTTGACTTTTGTCCACTTTTCCCTCTCATGGTTACACCTCTTAGGGGTTTTTGATCCGCTTGGGGTGAACATGGTTGGCTACTTCTTGCGTACGTTTATCTCCTTTCTTGATGCTCCTTCCCAAATGTCTATTCTTTTTTAGAGGTTTTCAACTTAGCGCAATACTGTGGTCTGCTCCGGCTTACCGACCTTTCTGATCCCGAATCACGAGATTGTGAGTATTGGGTTTATTCAGAGCCTTTACCCCCACCCGCACTCTGGTCTGGTCTCCCTGACAACTCAAATGGCAATTTTATGAGATTAACTTTACTTCTTTGTAATATTAATCTCATTGTCGGAGGGTATCCTCATTTCATCACTTCTTTAACATGGCGGTCGCTTTCTCACCGACAACCGTCCCCTTCAGGACATACTGACTTATCCAAAATGGCGGTTGTTTTAGTCTATCCCCTATCCGCTATGTGATGTCCGACCAAACGTTATTCATTGTTATTATCCACATGGTTTGCCCATACACTACTAGACTTTCGATGGCTTAGTATTTTACATTAAACTCTTTTCTGTTTTATGATTTTCTATATCTTTCAGTCATGTTTTTCAATTTATTTGACCGCCACATAGATTCACATTACCAGTCCAAGATGGCGGCCAGATATCTATTCCGTTTCTGTTCTGACTGTTTATCGACATTTAAATTTGCCGAACCTTCAATTCTGGGACTTCAAGTGGTACAGTCCTTTGTCTTTTGTCACGCAGTACGAACACCACTGAAGCAATGAAATACATTTCTCTCCACTCGTCTGATCCGCCTGACCAACATATAGGTTCATCACACCTTTTAAAGATGGCGGCCAGTCACCCTACCTTTTGGATGGGACACTCGGTCGTTGATTGAAATTCCCGCGTTTTGGGAACTAGAGACCAGGTGTTAGCCATTTCACCTGATATGGACACTATTTAAACAGGACTCCTCTATCATAGGTCCGGTTGCTACCTGACAGGGTCGGTGCATTTCCTTATTTGGTCTAAGATACGGAATCGGGTAAGTTTGCTCACGCCTTTCCTCTTCTACACTAGTCCGTCTTAGGTCTCATACTATTGCCATTGGATGACATGGGTTAGTCCACTTTGTTATTACACTAGCCCGTTTTAGGTCTCATATTATTGCCATTAGTTGACATGGGGAAGTCCATATTGTGACTGCACAGCCTTTTGCCTCTACTTAGATGTCGCCCTAAGATGTTTCCTTATTTGGATTGACACATGGTACTTTACCTCCTTTTTGATCGCCTCAAGCGCTTTTAAAGAAACTGTTTTTACCTTCTGACTCCTCTCATGAAGTATTATTATTGGATTTTTGACGATTTATCATTGATTGGATGCTCTTTACATATGTCCTCTCTTGTATAGGTATCTCGGAACGTGTTATAGCTGTCCTTATCATTGGATGACTATCTATATAGAACCATCATGATACTGGCATGCCTCACCTGGGCTACTCAATAGACAACTTTGCTGCATCGAATAGTATGTTTTTTAATAAAAAAAGTGAGTAAGATATATTTTTATGACCCTTAACTTGGCGACTCTATGTATGTAATCTTTTATTATACTGGCGCACTCTTTGTGTGTTTTCTTTCTCCCAGGGAATCTGACTTTCACTCCCAGCAATACTACCAATTGAAATAGTGAGGGATTAGAAAGACGAAAGACAGAATCCAAAGACAGTGACACTTTCTACAATTCTTTTGGTGTGTACATTCCTTCCTCTCCCCTGTAGTTACTATGTCTCTCCTTTTTCTCCTTATCCAAATCAGACCTAGACTGGGGTTTATTAACGCTGTCCCCACTATGTGACACCTCTTGCTCACCTATTGAATTGTTACGTTCATTTCCGCTCTGGTATTCCATATTAGATTCTGGTGGTCTGCCACCCATTGACTTACATTGATCTAACCTTTTTTTCGACCAATTAGCCCTTTAAGGCCGTTTTATGTGACATACTGAGAGGAGTGTTCATATATTATTTTCACACACTCATCGGCCTACTCAACCAGTCAATTTGTCACAAATACGATGTTGTATACATCAATTGATATTTTATGAATTATGGATTCTTTTTTTGTAATGTTATATGTTGAATTTTAATTGCCAAAAATAGATATGATGTAAATGTATTGGTGTTTGTATCCTTATGTATTAAATATGTGTCTATAATGTTCATAATGTCCTCCACTGTGTTGACACAATTGTTTGTGCCTAGTCTTTATGTGTATCACTTATATTGCGTTTTTGTATAAATTTGTTGCAGCCCTGAAGAAGTCCAGAGGTGGACGAAACGCGTCGGCTGCTTTGGCTGCTTTGGAAGTTTTTATAATTGCATGACTAACTGCATAATAAAGAAGAACTTTTTGAAACAGAAAAAAACTCGAAGGATTTGGACTTATTTAAATCATATTGTACAAGTAGAGTGGTGCATTTGGTGTTGTTTTTTTACATGTACATTCCAGTAATTGGAACGGCATTGTGCTGGCGGGTGCTAACCAAAATTGCACACTTATGGTGAATGGAATATGTCACCAGTAGTCACATTGAGTTATTCTTAAATCCAGTGCTGTCCTAGAGGGTTACCGCTAGCCTTGTGTGTTTGCTTTAACTCTCTCAATGGCTCCATCTTACAAGCAAAATTATTAACAAATTTACTGTAGTATTCACACATCCCTGCAAAACTTAGCAACTGATCTTTGTTTGTAGGAGCTGGGGCATTAATGATGGCATCTACATTAGATTTTTTTGGTACCACACCATCCCCTGACAACGTGTGACCTAAATACTCCACGGATTTCTTATACAACTTGCATTTGTTTTCCTTAAGTGTCAAACCATTCTTCTCCAACCTTCCACAAACTTCCCTAAGATGTAAACTGTGTTCCACCTCATTTTTTGAATAAATTAAAATGTCATCCTGGAAACACTTTACAAACTGATCAATATCTCTAAAAATTTTAAACATAATCCTTTGAAAAACAGCTGCTGCCGATGCCAACCCAAACGGCATCCTTGTATAGTGATAAAGTCCTTGAGGAGTTATGAATGCCGTGAGATTTTTTGATTCCTCAGACAAACTAATCTGGTGGTACGCAGACCTTAAATCTAATGTTGAAAATATTTTTGCTCCTTCCAACATAGATACCACTTCGTTGATATTTGGAAGAGGATGACAATCAATCACAATGTTTGAGTTTAACGCTCTGAGGTCCACACACACTCTCAAATTCTTATCTGATTTTCGTACTAAAACTATGGGTGAAACCCATTCAGACGATTCAATCTCCTCAATAACGCCCTCATCAGTGAGTTCTTTCAACGTATCCCTGAGTTCCTCTCGAACATTAATAGGCACACCTCTCAATTTTTGTACAACAGGACATGCATCACCTTTCAAAACAATTTTATGCTCAAAGTCTTTTAATCTTCCCAACTTATCACTGAACACATTGCTGTATTTACAAACCAAATCCCTCACTCTGACACTGTGGTCTAAAACAGACACATTTCCTTTGATAAAATCACTTCCTAACCCTACTGGTTCTGTAGCACGTGGATTTAAAATAACTCCTAGCTTCCATTGGTCACGCCAACCAAGAACGTTTACTCCTTTCACCGCAATATACAATTTTATTTCTGCACACCTTTCTTTAAAACACAACGAAACACAGAAAAAACCTTCCATATCAATCCTTGTTCCAGCAAAACTCTGTGCAATGATATCACTTGCATGTAATTTCTCATTTTTACAAACTACTTCCAATTTCTCTTTGAAATACTCTTTTGTAATTATCGTCCATGGTGATCCTGAATCAGCCATGAGTTGCAACTCAACACCTAACACGCAAACCAAACACTTTGGAGACACTAACACCTTCTCATTGTATTCACTTACACTATTACCAACAATAGATACAACAAAACCTCTCTCAAATTCTGAATTATCAACATTTCCTTCCCTTTGAAAATTCTCAAAGACATTTTCCGTACCACTCACTGTCGAAACCGGTCTTGCAGAGACATTGAACGAATTACTCCTTCTGTTATCTCTGCAGACATTACTAAAATGACCAAACCTCCCACACTTTCTGCATTGTCTATTAATTGCAGGACACCCTGTAAAAGTAGCTACATGTGTTTTATTCCCACATCTGAAACACGCACTTTGACCTCCAATATGCATACTACCTCTAAATGCATTTCCACTGTTGTATCTGTTGTTTATAGTCTTTTTCTGACTAACTTCTAGCTTGTTGCTTTGTGCTTGTGTACTATTTCCTAAATTGTTCTTTAAAACACATACTTCATCCACACATTCATTCTTCTTCGTACTTTGTCTAACTGTTTGCATCCAGCTCTCAGATTGTTCTACTGCCTTTGCATTTGCTATTGCTTCCGTCAAAGTAGGATTACCCATCACCCATAAGTTTTCTTGTACCTTTTTGTTTCTTACATGAACAATTATTTGATCTCTAATCATTTCGTCTGCCATAATCCCAAATTTGCAATGCACACATAATGATCTTAACGCAGTTAAAAAATCATCAAACGATTCCTCTTCTTTTTGTGCCCTTGTGTAGAATTTGAATCTGTTCAAAGCAATGCTGGTTGTCGGTTTAAATCGCTTCTCAAGTCTTTGCAAAGCTTCATTATACACATTCAGATTTTCTTCCCCTACTTGCGTCGTGACTTGCGGTAACGCCCTGAAAATATCCTGTCCTTCTGACCCTAAACAATGAAGCAAAATGCTCTTTTTCCTCTCTGCTCCCATTCTTTCTCCATCAATCGCCTTCATATACGTTAAGAATTCTTCCTTCCACCTCGTCCATGGTAAAGGTGGATCTACCTCACTTTGTAAATATTTCGCTGGTGGATCAAACTGCATGCTTCTTTTAGGATGTTATTACCTACCAACACCTCACCAAAAATTTTTAAAAAAAATATACTGTTGAAAATTTCCCAAACAGACTTCTGGGTAAATACACTTAAACGCAACACACCAAAGAATTTTGTATATATCTCTTTAAATGTCTCAAATCCAAACTTATTCTGCTGTGTGTCTCACGCGATGTTTTCTTTTTATATTACACCAAAACAAAATTTAACCATTTTTAAATCCATTCCTACCAGAGTGTGAACACAGTACACTTGAATGTTCCTTTTTAAACGATTGCGCAATGTTGTTCTCCGTACTTGCAACACAATGCCAGTGTATTTAATCAGGCGTAATGCTTCACCAAATGCATTACATGACTCAAACAAACACAGCGCGTAGACCTTCCTTCCCAGGAAGCGATTAGTTGCTTAGAAACTGATGACGCTTAAATGCTGTGCCTCAACGTTACTCTCCGTACACAATTGGTTGCTTAGGAACCGGTGATGTCCCTCACAGCGTTCTTCACGTCGTCTATGACGATTCTGCGTCCACAACGAGATGACGAACTTCCCGCAGCAACACTCCCAACAACGCTGATGACTCACTGACGATTTTGCGTCCACAACGAGATGACGCACCTTTCGTAGCAACACTCCGAACACGCTGCTAAGATACGGCGCTCGCTCCCTCTCCGCTTATAAAGACTTTGATGCCGGTAGGATTGTTTGTGTTCAAACTGACCCGGTCTCCTCAAATGTCTTTTATTGCTCTTGAGATATACTCGGTCCAACCAATAGATGAAACCAAAAACTTCCTTCTGGTAAAGCGCTGCAATATGAACAGATCCTTCTTTCTTCTTCTTTAACGGTCGAAACACGCATTATCCAGACGAAAAAAAAAAAAAAAAAATTCTTAAAGCTTCTGGGTTTCCTTTCTCTCCGTACCCGTGCTGAATCTGACAGGAGATGATCCCAACTCGTCGCCAATATTGAAACTCAGTAATCCAATATATCTTCAAAAGGTTTATTTAACACGGCAGTATGTTGTTTCCAGATGAAAGTCTCCAGTACAACTGAGCTCCCACTGGAACCAACATACTACATTCCAATACAGAATAAAGAACGTAATGTGAAACATAACACAGCGCATGCTGCCATACAGATTGACTGGCACATGCACTTAAAGAGACATAGTACAGATGTAACACATACGTCACAAATCCTGTCTTTGAAGCAGCAGGTTAATGGTCTCCTGGACAGGGTTGAGGATGCGTAAGGCAGAGCTCGATGGAACGTGTGCATTATTGGGCTCCTGGAATGCAGTGAGGGCCCAGACGCCACCACCTTTTTGGAAAAGTGGTTTTGAGACTATGCAGCCCATGACGGGTTATCAGACTTCTTCTGTGTCCAAAGGGCTCACAGGATTCCTACAGGGAAGACTAAGGTGGGAGCCCCACCGAGGCCGTTGATAGTCAGGATTCTGAACTATAGAGACCACGACGTCCTGCTCCAGAAGGCAAGACAGCAACCCCAGATACAGTATGAAAACTGCCAAATATCATTGTAGCCAGACTACACCCTCATGGTTCAGCACCGAAGGTCCTCTTTCCAGTCAGTCAAAAAGAAATTACGAGAGATGAACCTTAAAAATGTGCACTTATTCCCTGCTCATTTAAAAATCATACACAATTTAAAGACTTACTTCTTTAAAAGCCCGGAGGACGTAGAGGAGTGGATAGAGGTCATGGACCCGGCGTCGTCATCCGGTGTCTCCCCACGGGGGCCGCTGAACAGCCCCAGGCGAACGCAGGGACGGTGGTCTCGCCGGAATACCACGAACCCCAGCAAACAACTGGCCCACAACCCTACCCAGGAGCAGGCGCAGCAGAGCAAAGATGAAGCCCTGGCAGCGGCATCCACGTTCAGGGACAGCGCCCGGCGCATGGACTCGGAGTCCTCGGAAAGGAAGCACTGTATGCTCTGACTCCGAGAGCAGCATAACTTTATTCCTCACGGTGACGCCACAGACCGCGGACGGATTCCTGGGCTAATAAGACATGAACACAACTGCTCTGATTGCCCAGGCGAATATCGAGCAATGGCGGCGGCGACACACTCACTACTAAATGTGCATATCATTTTTCCTATGATTACAATAACAATGCAATGTTAATTATGTTATGCCCGGGCTCTGTCAAGCCACTGAGCTGTTGATCTGGTTAAGCTATAGTGCGAGACTAGCACAACATGGACGCCTCAGGTGGCACCCCCCCCTACTTGCGGATGCACCAGTTCAATACAGCATAGTTTTCCCTGTTGTATGTTTGGTTTGGCCCAGCATAGTTCACCGGCTGGGCCTTGCATTAGTTGTTCGATGGGAGTTTAGGGGTTCAAACATACATATACTGGCATGTCCCACACCGCAGTTCCCTTTCCCTGCCCCCAGTACCTATAGTATACATACTCTCCAATGCACAAGCTCAACACATATAACTTAGTCACCTGGAATGTGCAGGGTCTAGGCTCAGTACAAAAGTGGCATAGGGTACATGCACAACTACTCAGGCGCAAGGCACAGATACAGTTCCTATAGGAATTACACTTAACGGAAGTGGAAGTAGCAAAAATGTGAAAGAAATGGAAGGGGCAAATTTCCCTACTAATTACTCTGCTTTTGCTAGAGGAGTAACGATCTGGATCAGGCATGGGGTCCCGTTCATGGAATTGGAAAGGCATGTAGACACACAGGGTAGATATATTTTTCTTCATGGGACGCAAGATGGCACACAGGTTGTATTGGGTAATATATACGTGCCAAAGTTTGACCAGAATAAATACTTCATGGGATTAAACACAACGCTAGCGGGTTGGGAAGTGCACCCATGGATGATAGGGGGGGACTGTAATGCAGGGATGGATATCAGGCTTGATTGTTCTCACCCCTCTCAATGGAGCAGATACCATTAAACAAGCAGAAGCCCTCTGAAACTGGGTGGATGGGTGGGAACTGTGTGATGTCTGGAGGAACAGGAATCTAATAAATAAAGAATATTCATTCTACTCCCCAGCCCACCAATGCAGACAAGAATAGATAGATTTCTTTGCTCCCTCTCCATATCCAGGCACGTGACGCATGCCACGTATCTTGCTAAAACCTTTTCGCACCATAACCCATTAGAGATCTCCATCACCTGGGGCAAATCCCCACCCCACGTCCCCACGTAGAAGGTATGGCCCCAATTGCTGGAGGACACTGTGTTCCATTCCACTTTGTCCACAGCAGTAACAAATTAATTCTCTGAGAATGGCAACACTGCGTCCTCGGTCTTAGTTGAGTGGGATGCACTCAAGGCAGTAATACGGGGAACCACGATTAGCGCCACTGTGGGTGCACAACACAAAATACATAAAAACAATCGGTGGAAGATTCTATGGGCGGGCTTGAACAGGAGGTAGCGAAAGACCCTGCAAAACAGCCTCTACTACAAGAGGCGCGCATTCAACACGCTGAGCTCTTAGAGAGCCTCAGGGTTATAGATTATAGGGCCTTCACACAGTTAAAACACACAGATGCAGATAAATCTGGAACACGCCTAGTGAAGATTCCGAGGGAGGACCCCCCGACTACTGTAATTAGTCAAATTACCACGCCTGGGGGTGACACGGTATGCACCCAGCAGGACATCAACGATTCCTTCTGTGCATATTATAACACGCTCTACGATAAACCGCCTTCAATAACATGCATGTAGACACCTTTTTGATAATCTTCCCTATCCTCAGATCCCTGAAGAAGCGCGGGAAATCCTAGCAGGCCCCATCACTAGGGCCGAAATAAAGGCTGTTATCAATGGGCTCCCACGTGATAAAGCACCGGGACTGGACGGACTGACGGTGGAGATTTTTGCTGCTTAGTCTGAGGTTTTAATTCCCCAACTAGAAGTTCTCTACAATAAATCGCTCGACTTAGGCCACCTTCTGAACACTACCGCCCAGGTCTCACTGTCCAAACCAGGGAGGGACATGGCAGACATGACAGGATATCGCCCGCTATCACTTTTAGCGACAGAAAATAAAATATTGAGCAAGATATTGGCAAATAGGCTCCTTCCCTACCTACACAAGCTAATACACATAGACCAATGCGGATTCATACCAGCACGCAGCACATCTTTAAACACCAGGTGGCTACACCATATAATAGCAACAAACCTGGACCATCACCCAACCGCCGTTGTATTGCGCTTGACTTGTGGCAGGCGTTCGATACGCTTTCATGGGATTATATGTTCAAGCTATTAATGAAACTAAATAGATATTGCGGTCTCCGTGCTGGAGTGTCTATTTGGCTATTGCAAACGCCCAGCCTCACATAAAGAACAGCTCCGATTCCTTGATCTAGCACTCATCATAGCCAAATGATTCATAACCATGAGATGGAAGTCATCAAAACCTCCTACAACATACACCTGGCACAGTGAAACGCTATGCTGGATCAATGCAGAAAGCGCTGTGATACGTCAAGAGGAGGACCGTGGGCTCCAGAAGAATCAGATATCCACGAACTGGGATACCATGTTAGAAGCTTTTAAAAGTACAGACTCTAATATTACACCTAGTACCCCGAAACACACAATAGGTAACTCTAATACATGGGCACGCAGGAGTACACTGCGTACAGGGCTGGGCTAAGGGACACGATCAATACATTACAAAAGGACATGCAAAATGCATTCAGATGTGAACTATACTTTGTATAGTGAAGTTTGCGGGAACACAGTTGGGAGGGGGAGGAGGTTTGGGAGGTTCGCCTTATATAATGTTTGCCTGTATTCATGATATCTGTGAACTTAAGGAAAAGTATTCTGTACATGTGCGGCACATGACACTGAAATTACTCAATACCTAATTAAAGAGCATTGTCGTTTTTAAGTATATGATACCACACTGGACAGAATGTAATATACTGGCCTTTTGTTACCGTCAAGTATGGTGAATATAATTGTAAAATCAATAAAGTATGTTTTATTAAAAAAAAAAAGTTTTCCCCCCTCCAGGTCCCACCACATGCCCCATGTGCAGCGGGCCCTAATCATTTATAAACAAATAATGCCCATAGGGCCCGCTGCGGGCGCTAATAATTTAGGACAATTGATGCACCCTTGGCCCGCTATGTGCCCCCTTAGCGCATGGCCTTAGATCTGAGTCATTGTTATCAAATTTTGGGCCTGGTGCCCACAGGCCATGCGACAGGCCTTAAGGGAATTCATTGTTTTTAATGATTAGGACCCACCACATAAAGGCACACTGCTGACCTAGTGGTCATTTATTTTTATAATATTTTGGGCCCGGTTTCTGAGCCAGATACTTTATGAAATTAAATGCTCCCCGGGCCCGTCGTGTGCCCCGTGGGTGGTGGACCCTTATAATTTACAAAAAATAAGTGCCCTCTGGGCCCACCGTGTGCCCTGAGGGTGATGGGCACAAAACTTGATTAAAACTAATATCCCCATTGGTCCCCGTGGACAGCGGGCCCAGGGGGGCATGCTTTTTAATCAAGTATTGGGCCCACTAGGCATTCAGAGGTCATGGGGGAATTTATTAATTTTCTGGTCAAATTTGGGAATTTCATAAGCACTTTTGTAAAAAGCACTGGCTTTTTACAAAACTGCTGATTTCACGATTTTTTGACAAAGCCCAAAATCCTAGAGGGTCTGATTCCACTATATGTCGCTACGTTATACCTCACTCCACTGTACCCCTCTCCACTCCACTCTATACTATGCACCTCTACTGAACTCCATTATATGCTATTGCACTCTACTACAGTACACTCTATGCCACTCCACTCGTCCCCTCTCCACTGTACGCTTCTATTGTACGCCACTCCACTATATGCCACCCCACTCTACACCACTCTTCTGTACCCACTCCACTCTCCGCCACTCCACTATGTGCTATTTCACTGTACAGAACTGCACTCTATGCCATTCAACTCCAGGCTATACAACTCTATGCCACTCCACTGTACCTCACTCGAATCTACCTCATTCCACTGTACTCTATTCCACTGCACACTACTCTACTCTATCTACACGACTCTACGCCACTCCACTGTACACCACTCCACTCTGCATCACTCCACTCTACGCTATTCAAGTCTATTCCACTCTATTCTGCATCACTCCAGTGTATGCCACTCTACACTACTCCACTGTAAGCTATGTTAGTGTACACTACTCTACTGTATGCTATTCCGCTGTATGCCACTCCACCCTAAGCCACTCCCCTTTATAGCACTTAACTCTACGCTATTCCACTGTACGCCAGTTCACCATACCCCACTCTACTCTATGCCACTTGATTGTACGCTATTCCACTGTATGCCGCTCTACTCTACGTCACTGCAGTCAATGCACTCCACTGTACAACACTCCACTCTCCAACACTGTATTTTACACTATTCTACTGTACGTAACTCCACTCTCCCCCACTCCACTCTACCCTATTCCACTCTCTGCCACTCCACTGTATGCTATTCCATTCTACGCCACTCCATTCTACCCAACTCCTCTCCACTCTGCGTCACTCCACTGTACTCCACTCAACAATACACTCCTCCAATGCCCTTCCACTGTACCACACTGTACTCCACTCTATAGCACTAAACTGTACAACAATGTACTCCTGTCAGTGCCAGGGTCCAGCACTCTACTTTACTCTATATGAATTTACGACATGCTATACAACTCCCTCTACGCCGCTCTACCCCAGGTAATATACTCTACGAGACACTACTACACTGTACCACGGTACTAAATTATACACCACTCCACTGTACACTACTCTATGACACTCAACTCTATGACAGTCTATTCCACTCCACTATACCATACTGTACTTCACTCTACTCTACACCATGCCACTCTACATGCCATTATACAACACACCAGTTCACTCCACTGTACCATGCACCACTACACTCTACAACACTTTACTCCACTGTATACTACACCACTCCCCTTCATGCCACTCTACTCTACAACATGCTACTCCCCTCTATGCTAAGCCACTCCACTGGATTCCACTCCACTCTACTCTACTGCACAACACTTTACTCCGCTCCAAGGCACTATACAACACTTCACCCTACCACACTCTCCTCCACTCAATGCAACTCAACTCTACTCTACTACACTCTGTGCCAACATATAACACTGCAATCCACTCTATGCCCCTACACTACACTGTTCAACCCTCTGCTCCATTCAGTGCCCCTCCACTCCACTGTATAACAGTCTACTTTGCTCCATGACACTTTCCAACGATCTATGACACATCACTCTACTGTACTGTACAAGACGCCACTCCAATGTATAACACTTTACTTGACTCTAGTCTGTGCCTGTGCCTTGTGCCGTAGCACAAAATATGATATTGTATATGGTGGTCTTCATAAAAAAATAGTAGATAATGTAGAGCAGGGTCAGGCACTTGCCAGACAGAAAGGTTACACTGTGAATGGTACAAAGCCCTGTTTAGATGTATGACAGAGTGACAGTAAGGGGCACTTGCCAACAATGTATGATTGTCTTTCCAAACCAGAGGACTATGAATATATTTATATAATTTCAGGAATCAAATTGAACTTCAAGATAGAGTGAAAACAGTATGTAACCGAGAAAGAGCAATCAGTGCTGTAAATGAAAGAGTAAATGGGTCACTAAGTAGGGTATAGTAATGAATTAATGTTTGTAAATTAATCATGGAGAACATCAAAAGTTTAAAAAGACTGTGGTGGGAACTCAATAAATGTATCTATGCAAGTCTGACTTCTATGTCCATTCTAGAAAAACGTAAATAGAGTGAAACGAGGCATGCATGTTATGTAATCAAGGCCGTGCTGACGGCTGAAACGCGTCATGGCAGAAGGCGAATAACGTAAAAAATTGAAGTAACAGTCTGCTTCGAAGTATGTGGTGTGATTTGCCAAGATATGATCACTGAAGCGATACATATATAAATGTATATATTCACCAAAAAAAAACCAAAGGTTACAGGGATGATATAGTTTGGTTGACATTTCAATCATTCAAAACCATTGAAATTCAGCCGTTATAGTTACCTGAGCTAACTATAATCTGTGCCCCGCAATGCCCTGCTTATGACCTCACATATTACATCACTCATGACATAGTCAGTGACATCACTGATGATATCACTGATGACATCTCAAAAGAAATCCCTGGGTAAACATAGGATTTTCATATCACCTTTATTTCTCAATGTAGGCTCAGTGACTGTGAGGGGTTGGATACAGATAAAACCTGTCAGTAGTAGGGCATTCGTTTTGGAACATGCGTTGATTAGCTTGAGGAACTTCACTTTCTCTGTACAGTTGTATACAGATTCCACACTGTTTACAAGAAGGGTTTCCCATATATCTGTGGTTGATTGGCAATGTGAACTAGAATACCCTATGAAGTGTATGGTATAGGGTCAATGTTGCACATAACCCATGCTAGCTACACCCAGGGGAGTTGTATCTATTGATGGCATTAATGATGCTTCATATTCTTCTGTACTATTTTGTACTTCCTTTCAGGCCTCTAACACCATAATAGTTAATAGAGCAATATGTGCAAAAGGAGCTTGGATGATATCATCAGTGATGTCATCAAAGACGTCATCAGTGATGTCATAAATGATGTCATAGAACATGTCATCTGTGATGTAATATGTGAGGTCCTAAACAGTGAATGGTGGGGCTTAAGTTATAGTTAGATCTGCTAACTGTAACTGGTGAAATTCTGTGTTTTCTTTAGTTCAGGACGTTAATGTTGTCATTGACATATTCAGCTAACTATAACATTACTTTCACTGAAAAATACAAAGGTGAAGTAATATTATAGTTAGATGAAATGTTCAGTAACAATGTAACGCTTTAAACTAAAATAAACACAGAAATTCTCCAGTTAAAGTAATGCCAAGTAACTATAACTCATGCCCTAAGGTAACTATAACTCATTTAAGTAAAGTAATATTTTATTACCATACGTAAAACCATCCCCCCGCTTGCAGGCAGGCCCTGGGTCCAGCTCCTCAAAGGCAGCTACCCAAAGACAGCCAACCTAACTCCGCACACGGCCTTTGGTAGTACGTGGAGTTGGCTGCAGGCCCTGACTTGCAGCTTGGCCCTGCGACCAACTAGTCCACCCCACGTTGCGCACAGCCGCCAGACCCTGTGGCCAACCCCTAGCAAGCTACCAGCTGCACGCCACGTACAGTATTTGAGGTGCACCACATTGGATAGGCCTTCAGGCCCCAGGACGCCATCCCCTGGGGCCAAAACATATATATTAAGGGAAAGAGGGCATACTATCCCCTTCCCTGAGCCTTAATTGGCCCAAGGAACCCCTTCTCCTGGGGTAAAATTCCAATAAAAAGGGGGGGAAGGGTCACATGCCCCCCTCACCGAGCCTTACAGGACCCCAGGGTCCCCATTCCCATGGGTCAAATACAATTAAACAGAGGAAGGGGCCCACCTCCCCCAGCCAAATTTGCCCCGGGGCCCCGTCCCCCGGAGCATGTCTACATTCCATGTGGGTGCCCTGGGGCCCACACAAGCACCCACCAGCCATCACATTGAGGCCTCTGGGGGAGCCCCAGAAACTTTGCGGCCCCAGCCAGCTCCCTGCATGGTGTGCGTGCCGGCATTGCTCCCGCCCAGACGGTCAGCTGTTTTCTGTTCACTACCAATATGTGTTCTGCTTCCCTGCCCGCAGTGAAAGAGAACACAAGTCTGTTAACAGCCAGTGGGAGCATGTTTACAGCTAAAGCCGGGTGAGAGCAGAAGTTTATGTTTGCCCCCATTTGGCGGGAAATTTACAAATGCTTCCGCCAGATGGTAGCAAACATCATATTGTGTCCCGGGGGTGCAGTCACTGTGCTCGCCCCGAGGAATGAGGCTCCCGGGGCCTTTTAAGGCTCAAGGAGGGGGGTGCAAGGCCCTACTCACGCTCCGCCCAAAATATGTTTTTTTTAAAAGTCAGCCTGGAGAGGGCTGGGTTCACACGCTTCTCCTATCTATACTGTGCAACATGGACGGCTAGAAAACTTTCGCTTTTTTTTAATTTTGGTTGCCACTCCCGCTTTGTTTGAGCTGTGCTGCCTTTACATGCCGCTACATGATTTTGTTTCCTTTTGTTTGAATGATCTGCCCTACTATATTTATATGATGGATACATTGTAGGTGGAGCTGAGTTTCTGATTATTCGCAGCCATGCACCGCAGATTGTGCATATAGCTAAATGTGTTTGGTCTAAAACTCAGATTGGGCTGTTTCACCCAGACCCTCTCCATCTTTGGCACTACTTTCCAAATGAGACTGATCTTTCACTGCCATTGCTGACCTTTGGAAGCTGTTTAAACTTCTCTTTAGATCTTACCTCTATTCCAGGTTTCTGTGTGTACACCAGACCACATGTTTTTTGGGCTAACAAGTTCATAGTCAAAAAATCTGTAAGTACTGTGTTATTTATTTATGACTGAAACAAGTTCTAAAAGAATCACTGCATGATTGAATAGGTTTTTGGAATTTGTATGATATTACAGTTTCTCTCTGACAGTCTTGTCTAGGTGTGCGTAATCATGTCTGCTGGAATATTTTTGTGTGGTTGAGAAGAATATAAAAGGTTTTTTTCTTTATGCAAACTCTCCAAATGTCTACTGGATTGAAGAGTCACGTTATGGTCCTAAAAGATAGTCTATGCCATTTCAACTATGATTTCGGACTCCTGGCAGAATTTTCTTCTTATTTTAGTTTGATGTTTTTTGCTAATGTCCACTAAGGACTCAGATCAGTGGCTGGGTGAGGGCATTCGCCCTAAGAAAGAAAGTCCTTCAAACTTCAAGAGATAGCTATACCCAGCTGTTCAGTTGCATCTGGAGTAGAAGTGTTTAAAGAGCCAACGTATTTAAACCAATCAACTAATTAATCTAGTTCCATTGTATCGCATCTATTTTGGGATCTTATGTCCCATTTGAATAGCTATATGAGAACATCGGCTAGAAATAATGTGGAGTTATGAAACATTGAGCAACATATTTTCTCATGTTAAGTAACAAACAATTTATTATGACTGGTCTTAGTTTCTTTCAATCAGGCATCCTCAGCAGTGTAACTCAGTTGGCCAATTTCCAACCTCTGACAATATTGTATTTGATATTAATATTTTTTATTGATTTGATGAGAAAACATGCACAACAGAATATATAATGACCAAGACTTTGTCATAGTTCACACAGAAGGACTCATTAACCAAACAATCAGAGATGGGGCAATCAACCACTAAGGTCCACCAGGCATAGCACAGCTATGAGCAAAGCATCCTGTAGCATGTCATAACCTCCAAAGGTATGGGGACTGAAGGAGACTGCAGCAAGGGTTTAGATGAGGCCACAGTAATTTCATGATGGATTTCATAAGAGATCCCAATTTTTCCCAAAATTCTTCCAGCAGCTTGGACTAGTGGAGCTCATTTCTTCGCCTTCATGCACCAGTGCATTTCAGCTTTCCTTGATTCCAACACCAAAGACAACCCCCCCTAGGCAGAGCATAATTCTTCGTTGCCTCCACTAGATCCAAACTGCAGAAGAATTTATTTTACACATTTAAAGGGGGATTCTCCCCACCCCCCTAGTATCACTGTCCTGTCGAGTATCACAATTGGTTATCCCAGGACTGTACCTAAACATTACTGATACCGTCGCATGGCACCCTTGCCAAGGGACACTGCTACAAAATAAGAAGGAGAGTCCCATTATCACTTCATCCTCTTAGACAGGTAGCATCATCAATAATTCTCATAGTATCCAACTGTGTCCATATAAAATAAACCGTGTGGGGGATTGACATATCTATCAGCCTGAACCCTGATCGGATTGCCACCTCCATGGGTACATCCTGCACCATGTATTCTTTGAGTAGTGTGCCTATCTCCACTCATTCCTGAATACCTAGATATTGTAAATTATTGAATTGTAAATTAATTCGGCTACTTCTGTTTTCAGCTTGTTTATATCTACATTACTCTGTGTTAACCTGACAGCATCCATCTCCATAGGAAGTGACATAAATGGATTTCCTAGCGCTCATTAGCACAGGAAAGTGACATCACTGGGTTTTCCATCATCCATCTGACAGGAAATGAGACCACTTAATTTCTCATCATCCATCTGCACAAGAAGTGACATCACTCCTCTTCTCTCCCAGGGCCTTCAAAATGGTTGCCACAAGCGTGGATGTGCAGCGGATGCGTGCCGCGGGCGCACGTAGTGGGCATGCCACTGGTGCCCCAAAGGCAAGCCTGTCTGTGTCGGGCCAACTCTGATACTCCCACAGCTAGCACACTGCGACCCTCCGCACCCTCAACCCCAGCCACCGCTGCGAATGCTACTGCCTTGCTGCACCACACAACACCAAGAGAGCGCTTCCTGTAAGTTTTCATGCACTTATCCACACCCAACGCTCACTGCACCAATAGCACCCAACACCCCATCTTCTGACACTCACACAGTCCTACAACCACCCACACAACACTCTACACTCACATGCATACTCCTCAACACCCACTCACTCACCAAACACACCACAGAGATCTGAGACTTGCATCATGACAATGCCCCTGACCTAATTTCTGGGTGGAAACTTGGCTGATCCCTTCATCAGCATCTGACACTGCGACAGCCACGCTCCTTGGCTACAAGATTGCCAGGCAAGATAGACCCCACAAGCACACAGGCAGTATGGCCGTCATCCACAAGAACACCATCGGCTGTCATCCTCCAACATCGAACACCTATCGTTCAAAATCTACATCACAGGCAACTTCACCCTAAACGGCACTCTAATCTACAGACCACCAAGACCATGCACCATCTTGACCGACACCATCACGGGCTTCTTCACACCACTCGCACTCAATGCTAGCAATTACATCCTATTTGGAGACCTGTACTTCTACTTGGAAAACCACGCTGGTCCCAACTCAAGATCACTCATCAAAGACACAGGAAGCCTGGCCCTCATCCAACCAGTGAAGAGACCTTCCCACATTGCAGGACACCTCCTGGACACTATTTTTACAAACTTTGACAACATCTGCAATGACTAACCTATACCAGTCTGCTGGACATACCATGCCCACATCAAGTTCAACATCCTCATCCCTGTCCAACACACATGCACTACCACCAGACCAGCACACCAAAATTGGAACAGCATTACTGGCAAGGACTGAAACACTGCTCTCAACACCCACTGACCCGAACACAGCAAAAACCTTCCCAAAGCCATCAAGAATTTCAACAATTGGATCACCACCTGTGCCCCTCTCAAACACAACAATACAACAAGCTCGGGCAAGGCCAACAGCATGGCCGAGTAAAACATGTCTTACACGAGCTCTAGCCAGAGCTACAAAATCTGACCTAAATCTTGCAGTTCGCTGACTGTTAATTCAGCCATAATCTTGCCTGGAGAAGCCCCAACCCTCTGGGGCAAAGATTGGATGTTGAGGGCCCGAGACCACCGCGGGAGGCGGTAGCGAGATACCAACCTGATCCAGCCGGGTGGAGAGCGAATTGGGACCACCCGCGGGCCAAAAGAGGGGAAACAGCCAGGGACACTGACAAGGAGGGGCCCGCCCGTCCCCACGTCTGAACAAGCTTCAGGGCAGATTGGGGGCTGGGCCGCGTGGCCACAGTCCAAACACTTCACCTGGCTCTGAAGAACAGCCCAACTGAGAAGAATCCCATGGCTGGAAGAAGGCGGATGGGACACCCGGAGTACCCGCCTCCAGCCCCCAGGTTCGAAGGCGGTAGGAAGAGCCCGGGTGAAAAGGGGCCGCACCCCATGCATTGGACCCGGTGGTGAAGATCTGATAAACCGTGGACTGAGTGGCCTGGAGAGACAGCCCGGGCCCTGGAGAGGTGAAATTCTCCACTCCTCACTCTGCCTACATGCAGAAGAGGAATAGCCTGAGACTTGGCCGGGGAAGAAGCCTATAAATTTCACCTAGATGGTACAAGTCCTGGAGCCGGTGGCCCAGGGAATCTGACAGGAGACCGAATTGAAAGGAACCACGCCGCTGGGAGGCAGAGGACGGCTAGACCCGGACTCCTGCTCCCCCGAGCAAGAGGGTGAATCGGCCTCTCAGATGGAGAAAGAAGGTGAGTGGGGCCCCCTGGTGAGTGGAAAACCCAGCGTGTGGGCAAAAGGGACCACATGTGAGACTGACAGGGTGGCGGAAAGTGAGGAGTTGTAGAGCCAGAAGACAGGTGGCCTGGGGGGCCTCGGCTGAGATCCTAGGAGCTTGACCAAGAGCCTCCGAGAGGCAGCAGACAGCACACCCTGGATCTCCACAATTGTCACTGAGATTGAAGAAGGCCATGCCTCCTCATGAGGAGCGAAGGAAGACAGCGGGAGAGAGTCCTTGGACCATTGATATCTAGGTGTTCCACTGCACAGGTACACCATGTCTAATCCAGGACTCTAGACCATGCAGGTGAGAAGGATCATGCAAAGGAAGATAGGGGTGCATTCCTGGAATTAACTGAGGCTCCCTTTAAATTAAGCACTGATTTCTTATGTGGGAAAGCGCGATCTGCTCGCAGAGACCCTGGGGGACCCTCCCCACCCTACAACAGAGTGTGTCGGCGACCCGAAAAGAGAGACCTCCGTGGTGAGTGAGTCTGTGCCGGAGGTGGGGGAATCACTAGTCCTGTCTCCATGGGGGAGAGGCATCAAACTCCTCCTCCCACCATCCTGCATATGAAGGGACGTAAGGAAGACTTATACCCACTGGAGAAGGAGAGGGATACCCTCTGGGAACCCTGAGACAGAGCAGTGAAGGGAGGACCTGAAAGGGACAGACACCCCTCTGGCGATTGAGAGTGGCCTCAAGGGGGGCTCACACATATCCAATACAATGGTAAAAGATAAAGCTCCCCTGATAAAGAGACGAACGCTCCAGATTTCCTGACCTCATGGTTAAAGAATATCATCTCACCAGATAGGTTCTTCTCCTGCTTTGTGACTGAATGGACACAACGGTTGCTGAGCGACAGGCCCCCACTGGGTGCACCTCCCCGGCCCATCATAGTGAGATTCCTTAATTTTCTGAACAGAGAAGGGAGAAGCCCGGTGGCTAGGTGAGATTAGAAATGACAACTCTTAAAATATGATCTTTCTGGACTATAGTGGTGAAGTACAACGCCAGAGACAAACTTTTGCTAGGTAAAGGCAAAGCTCAGTGCTCATCAAATCCAATATAAGCTCCTGTTTCCAGCAACACTCAAAGTTATCTTTATGTGCAAAACTCACTTTTTCTAGTCACCAGAGGAGGCGTGGTCCTGGGTGGAGGAAAGACTGGTCCAACGACCGTCCAGAAAGACACACACGGAGGGGTGTGCGACAGATAGTATGGAGTACAGGCCCAGGGACATGCTGAGTAGAAGTAGGCAAGCAAAACAATGATGAAGATGCACTTCTGGGGGAACCCCAAATGCACTGCGAGGGGCTGGGCGGCACGGATGAGTGGTCCCAGACTCAGGGGAGCCATCCAGCGAGAAGACACCAAGAATAATGGATGGCTCCAGACCAAGGGACTCCTATACGGAATCAGAGAGTAGAAGGATGTTCTCGGGAGACGAGGCCCAGCACCCACTGGCCACCGAAATAGCGGCCCTGGAACAAGACATGGAGAATTAAAGGTCTCCGACACGAGAAGAAGCTACTGACTCAGTCTGAGTGAACATCTGAACTGCCACAATGCTGGCCATAGGAGCGACGGACACGTAGGCTGCGTCCCGGACATCTCCTATTTCTGGTTTGGGACTT
The DNA here is from genome assembly GCF_964204655.1 of Triturus cristatus. Classification (NCBI taxonomy): domain Eukaryota; kingdom Metazoa; phylum Chordata; class Amphibia; order Caudata; family Salamandridae; genus Triturus; species Triturus cristatus. The sequence continues at coordinate 235,361,777 of NC_140590.1, forward strand.
ACACCCAGAGTGAACACGAAGGTGACAGGTCCTCTGTGGGCCTAGGTTTTTTGCTTATTATATGGCTTTATGCTGTTATGTTATGTTATGTTATGTTATGTTATTTATATTTTTATAGCGCACAGCTGCCCCAGCAAAGGGGCGTCCTGGCGCTGTGACAGATGCTACAACATAACACACAATAAAAGAAAAGGAAATTAGCCAGACACGGGAAACAGTAAAGTTTTAATCGCCTGCCTGAAGGCGAGCAGGTCTTCAAGAGCTCGGATGTGTACCGGGAGCGAGTTCCACAAACCTGCCGCGAGCACCCTAAAGGAGCGGCCACCCATTCTACTCAATTTAAAGCGCGGACAGACCGCCAGGTGAAGCCTCTCCGATCTCAAGGATCTCAAAGGAACATAGGGCGTGAGTAGGTTAGCAAGTGCCGGGGGCGAAGAAGATTTCAAAATTTTAAAGGTCAGGCACAGCGCTTTGAACTGAATTCGCTGTCTGACCGGGAGCCAATGTAAGGCCGCGATGGTACCAGACACTGAGCAATGTCTAGGGAGGCCCACAATGGCCCGAGCCGCGGCATTTTGCACCCTTTGGAGCCTAGAGGCCTCCTCTTGATTCACCCCTAACAGCAGTGAACTGCCGTAGTCCAGCCGAGATAGTATAGAGGCCTGGACCACAAGCTGTCTGGTGGGGGGATCAAAATACTTTAAGACCGGCCTTATTCCCCGCAGAATGCCATAGCACGTGGCAGCCACCTTCTTAGTGTGGTCCTTGAAGGTGAGCGCAGAGTCCAACCAGATGCCTAAATTTCTCACTCCAGAAGCTGGAATGGGAGTGACCCCCAACTCTGATGGCCACCACTGGTTACCCCATAGCTCAGCATGCTTCCCTAATACCAACACCTCTGTTTTGGTGGCATTTAACTGAAGGCAGTTGGTGCGAAGCCAGCTTGCTACTGCCAACAAACCCGCTCGAAATTTGGGGGCCTCCACCTCAGGGTCTCCACTAAGTGTCACCGCTAGCTGTGTGTCGTCCGCATATGAGGCCATCGTAAGACCCCACTGTTTAACGACACCAGCCAACGGTTTCACATAGAGGTTGAACATAGTAGGGCTCAACGAGGATCCCTGTGGTACCCCCAGCTCCAGGGGATAAGTGGCAGATTGGCCAGGTGGTATGGCCACTTTAAAAGAACGATCTGATAGAAAAGACCGAAACCACTGGCGAGCGAGATCAGTCACTCCCGCCTCCTGTAAGCGTTGGATCAGTATATGGTGGGACACAGTATCGAAGGCAGCGCTTAGATCTAATAGTAAAAGCGCTGCAGTGCGACCTGAATCCAGAACCTGGCGTAGATGTTCCGTGATGTAAAGTAATGCCGTCTCGGTACTGTGTCCCGACCGGAAGCCGTTCTGACTGGAATCCAATATCTGGTTGCGAGCCAGATGCTCAGACAGAACAGAGTTGACATGGGCTTCTGTTACTTTGGCAATCCAAGGCAGCAGGGATATGGGTCGATAATTCTCTGGCAGCCGGGGGTCAGAGTTGGCTTTTTTTAGTATAGGAGTAACCACTGCCTGTTTCCAAGCCGTGGGTACCATTCCGTTGGACAATGACATATTGATAAGATTCAATATGGGGTCACGGCAGAGTGGGGAAAGTGTGTTAATTAAGGCTGGCTTTAACGGGTCCGAGGGAGAACCTGACTTGACCCTGAGGCTAAGCCTATCAAAGGTCTCAGTAGTCAGTTCAGGTAGCATTGCAAGGGTCTCATATCCCAACGTATCGGGACAATAACCTCTCGGTTCTGGTGGAGTGTGTCAAAGCTTTGGTAGATTGTTTCCACTTTCTCCACAAAAAAGGAGGCCAGCTTATCACAGTTGGAATCTGTGCAAATCACCTCTGAGGTGGATCTGTTTTTCATAAGATCCTTCAGTATCTTAAAAATCAGTTTTGAAGGGTTAGGGCTGGTGGCAAATTCTTGAGCGTAAAATGCGGCTCGTGTTCTGCAAATAGCTCTATGATAGAGCTTCAGCTCAGTAAAATACCGAGTTTTCAGAGCAGGGCTGTAGGATCTTCTCCATTCCCTCTCTGTTTTTCGGCAGGCTTTTTTTAGTTCTGCGAGTGAGTCATTATACCAAGGACTAGGTGTTTTTGTCCGGCCTTTCGACCACCGTAAAGGTATGAGAGAGTCCAAGGCATCAGTGATCCAGGCGCAGAACTGTTGGTAACCTTGTTCCACATTAAGAAAGATGCTCAGAGGTTTCTGTTCCAGTATGCTATAAAACTCCTCAAGCCTAAGCTTGTGCCAAGGCCTTTTTAGAATAGGTCTGTCAACAGCTTTAAAAGGCTTATCGTGGACCGGACAAAAGGCTTCTATAAGCAGATGATCAGTCCACCCCATCAGCTTCGGATCTGACAACCTTACCCCCTCAAGTGTGGAAAAAAAGGGGTCCAAAATATGGCCCCCTGAGTGGGTTGGAAGGGTGACGAGCTGAGTGAGTTGAAGAGCTTCGAGGTTCGCCAGCAGAGTGCTCACCGTAGTGGATGACCCATTATCAAAATGGATGTTAAGGTCCCCCACGATGTTGAAATTGGCACAATCAAGTGCTATAGGACCGATCATATCGGCCAGTGCGGACCTGAAGACAGAATCATTGCCCGGAGGACGATAAATAAGCATACCACTGAAAGTGAATTGGTGGGAAAAAGCAACTTTAAAAATAGCACTTTCACATGCAGGTAGCCCCGACGGTTTCCAATCAGCTGGAAAACAGGATTTGACTGCCATGGCAATACCACCTCCTCTTGTGGTTCTATTGGAAGTGAAGACGGTATAGTTCTGAGGGAATGCAAGATTCAATATGGCAGAATCCGAATCCTGCAGCCAGGTTTCTGTCATTAGAAAGACATCGGGGTCCTCTTTCTCTAGCAGATCATAAATGGACAGGTGATGTTTTACCAGCGACCTAATGTTTAAGCACCAAATACGAAGATCTCGAGATGCAACACACGGTCGCGTGACAGGAATAGCATCTTCCAGGGAACGGATTTTAGTAGGGCTCTTAAGAGACCAGCCTTTGCAGGCACAGCTATAAGGGCCGACTAGAGGGTCCACAGGCTTGCAGGCACTTCCTCTGGACAATCGCCTTATGGACAGCAGCTCGGACCGTGTGTAAAACACCATACCTACCGGAATCGGCGATACAACACCACGACGAGAAACCGAGCCTGCCCAGCCTAGCGCTGCCTCGACGCGGACGAGCGCAGACGGGCAGGACTCTGGCACGACTCCGGCTAAGCGACGGCGTCCACACCTGCGCGTCCCGCTGCGCGGGAGAGGGGAGCTTTAAGTAGGCTCACCAATCCTAGCGCGAGCGCAAGGACGCTCCAAGATGGCGCCCGAAGTTGCAATTACAGCCCTACCCAAAATGGCACCCACAGTGAACCACCCCCGAGATCCAGGCCCGCCAAAACGGCAGTGAGGGAGCCAATTATGTGCGGAATGAGGAGGGGGCAAGACCCAGCTAAAAACAGGGAGAAGTGCAGCAAGGTAAATTAAAACAAATAGACAAAAACGGGATTTTTAAAAAGCAAAGCGCCAACAGCAGCGCTAGCAACAGCAAGTGCGCAGTAGAGTAAGCATCTGTCTGTAAGAGTTTGAACTCATGGTGTTAAGTTTAGAACTTGGGGGTGGGCAACAGACCTCTCCTCTTACACACATATAGTTCATAGCTTTGAGATTCAGTGTGGTGAGAAGGATGGGTGGGGTGGGGTGATGTGGGTTTGAGGTGTTGGTTGGAAAGGGAACGGGATTGTTGTATTTAAGGTTCAAGTTCGCTGCTCAGATCCAGATAACTCGGAGGCTACAACAGGGTCTCAGAGCAGTAATACACATGTCATTCACACATAACTGGAATGCACCATGGCCATGGCGACCCCCATAGATAATCGTCACCTCACGGTCCTGACGTGGAACGTGAATGGCCCCGGGGACAGGATTAAACGAGGACTGGTCTCGAGATTTATTAAACACATTCTCCCAGCCTGAGTGATGCCTCACGAAACACATTTTCAGGGTACTAGATGCAGATTCCTTGACAGAGGAGCATACATAGTATTGGCACATGCAGGCTACACATCCAGGCCCCGGGGAGTGACGATATTGATAGAAAAGTCATCCCCCTTTGAGCTATCGCACACCTGGACGGATTCATATGGTACATACGTGGGAGTGTCGGGTACATGGGGCAGACGTAAGATGATTCTCATCTGTGTATATGCCCCGCCCAGATTACAGGCACGCACATTGACAAAGGTTCTCCTGGAGACCCCGGTCTCCCTCCATGTGATAGGAGGTGACTTTAATGACTTGATGGACACACTCATGGACCGCACTGGAGGACTTGGCCAGTCGACCGTGACCACCCCTTCGCACATTTCAGAGATACGATGGGGGTGACAGAGGTCTGGAGGCTAAGGAACCCACAGGCCAAACAGTATTCACACTATTCCGGGGCACACAAGGTCTACTCCAGACTGGACTATATTTTCATCTGGGGAGGGGGAGCTAGGAGAGGTTCACAAGGCTGTGTACCTCGCCTGGGGACTGTCTGACCACTCGCTATTATGGATACAGGTGGGACGTAGGAACTGGGAACTCAGCCACAATGGAGACTCGATGCCTGGGATCTGTAGAAGGGGGAAATTCGACGGGGTTTTAAGGCAGACGACTAGTTTTTTCTAAGAAAATGAAAGTATGGTAGAGTCAGGGGTCATGCTATGGGGGCAGGGCCCAATACCGTCTAGCGTGGAAAAAAAGGAAACAAAATGAAACCCTGGAGCAATTAGAACACCGAATACTGACTCTGGAGGAACAGGCCCCCATGAATACCGATCCCCTACTATCCCGACAGTTGGACGCAATACGACAGGAATATAAAGACAAATGGATGCTGCCAAGACTCAAGCCCCAGCCACCCTCTACCGGTTACATGAAGTAGGAGACAAAGCTGGGAAGTTGTTAGCCTGGCTAAGTAGAAAGGAAAGGAAAGGAAAGGAAAGATAGATGGGTACGATCCTTCGAAGATGCCCAGGGGATGATACAATCTCCTGACGAGCAATAGCAAGGGCCTTCGCCGCATATTACGAAGAGTTTTATGCAGCCAGACCTATTAGTACCCCACCAGAAAGCACTGATTATCCGACCGAACTCCAAACCCCAACACTTGACAAAACGGGTAAGTTGGAGTGGGAAGATGACCTCTCCATTACCGAAGTGAAAGCAGCCACATCTAAATTACACCCAGCAAGACCCCAGGACCAAACGGCCTACCGACCAAGTTCTACAAAACGGTGCACGGATTGCTGAGCTCCCATCTATTGAATCTTTTCCAGGTCACCTATAGTGAGGGTTTTCTCCCACTGGACCTACGTCTGGACACAACTGTAACAACACATAAAGAGGGTAAGTCAAGAGATAGGTGTGAATCCTATCGCCCGATCTCCCTCCTCAATATGGAGGGGAAGATTCTGGCAACTATCCTGGCCATAAGACTACGCCGCGTTATAACCAAGCTGGTTTATTACGACCAATTGGGATTCTTGACCAGCCGGGCAACCAGATGGAATCTCCATAGAACCAATAACTGGATGATGGTGGTCAAAGACCGAGACACACCACATGTACTCCTGTACTTAGATGCGGAGAAAGCGTTTGACACAGTACATTGTTCCCTCCCGGATGCCACTCTGACCAAATTTGGATTAGGACCAAAGTTCAGGTGATGGATGGCACTATTATGCAATTCCCCCAGGGGGACAGTGCGAGTGTATGGACGAAACTCCTGTGATTTTCCCATTGGACGTGGGACGAGACAGATTCCCCCTATCCACACTACTGCTTGCGCTGACACTAGAGACCCTGGCCTGCCGGATCACACAGATTCACATACTTGAGCATATTTCTCACGACAGACAGTGGACTGTGTCGCCAACACAATATTCAACGAATACTGACCAAATTCAAAGAGGATGCTGAGAGATGGAGGACTCTGCTGCTCACGATAATGGGCAGCGTGACCATATTTAAAATGATAACCCTATCACAGTTCATCTACGCACGGCAGAACACATACCACCTCCTCCCATGAACAATTTTCGAGAAATAGATGCCAAATTACGCTTGCTTTTGTGTCTGGGGAAACACCCACGAATTGCGCTGCGTACACAACAGTGCAACCTGTAGAATGGAGGGTTGAAATTGCCAGATGTGGAAGCCTACCACTGGGCAGAGCACTTAACCACCATCACTTACTGGATATATGTAGCGGGTGACCACCTAACTTACAGGTTGGAGAAGGAAACGCTGATGCCCAACACATTCCTTCATTATCTTTACGGGGGAAAGGGATTCAGAGGGTTGCTTCCGGCCACACAGACCACCCTTGAGGCATGGGGAGGGCATCTAGAACATTGGGCCCTCAAGATCACCAAGCGATACCAAAGGGGATGATGGACGGAGCATTTGAGCAAATCAAACACTCACCCCCAACTGATCTGGGTTTAATCCATCATCATTCTTTAGCTCACTCCACCACCCCAGTTCAGACATGGCAATATGCAAATCAGTCTGACCCTGTGCCTCATGGGAACAGTCCAGCCCGAACTGCCAAGCCATGTCCTCACTGGACCAGAAACAAGCATCCTGGAACCGGTTTCGGGTTCATAACCGTCATCAGCCAGGATATCTTGAATCCAGTGGCAAAGTGAGCAAGGGACTCACATCTGGGCATACCCTGCCAACTTAGGGCGAACAAAGCGATACCAAAGGGGTTGATGGACGGCGCGTTTGAGCAAATCAAACACTCACCCCCAGTCAAATGATCTGGGTTTAATCCATCATCATTCTTTAGCTCACTCCTCCACCCCAGTTCAGACATGGCCATAATCAAATCAGTCTGACCCTGTGCCTCATGGGAACAGTCCAGCCCAAACTGCCAAGCCATGTCTTCCCTGGACGGGAAACAAGCATCCTGGGACCGGTTTCGGGTTCATAACCCTCATCAGCCAGGCTATCTTGAATCCAGTGGCAAAGTGAGCAAGGGACTTGCTAGGCAACGCCACTATGGAAAGGCAATTGGCTCAGAAAGTTCAGTAAACTGCAGGGATTCCGAGCATGGGACGCATTAGGAATCTCAACTATCCTGGATATTGTGGATAAGGGTGCTCTTAAAAATTTCCCTGCCCTCTGTGCTGACTTTATAGTTCAAACATCACAATTCCTCAGATATGCCCAGCTACTCCACACCTGGTTGGTGGAAGGCATGAATAGTATTGACCTACCTGAATACGCACCACTAGACGGGCGTCTACTTCAGAAAAAACTCACACTTAAGGCAGTATCACTTACATACAAACTCGGAACAATAACATGCCTGATAACATAGACAAGCTTAAGGGAACATGGGAAGGTGAAGTGGGAGAATTGGAAGAAGTGGACTGGGAGGCTGCTTTGCTGTATCCCAGAGAGTTGACAATCGAGGCTCGACTACGCCTTATCCAATTCAAAATCCTTCACTGGGTGTATTATGACCGGGCCAGACTTAACAGGATTAAGCAGGTGAAAACTCAAGCTGTCTGAGGTATAGACATGACTCAGGGGATTTCCACCACACGATATGGAGCTGCCCCGCCATTCAGGCCTATTGGAACAAGATTGTCAAAGAACTATTCAAAGTACTACAGGTGTCCATTACCTCAGACCCGAAATGTATCCTGTTAGGGATCCCCAGTGAAGTGGATATCACCAGACCACAACTACTATTCAGTGGTCGCGAATAGGGACATAGCACGGCATTGGGGCGTCCCGGCCCCACCGGCACTACATGAATGGAAGAGAGGAATGGATATATATATATGGCAGCGGAAAGGGATACATTTAAGAGCAGAGGTCGCCCTGAGAAGCTTTGCAGGGTATGGGGCAGATGGATGAAACACTATGGGTGGATCTTTTGGGCATGGACACCCAGGCAGTTAACGAAGGGGAATAGAAGAGCCCTCCCCTACCACACTCCCTTAGGGGTTGTAGGATACCCTAAATATGGTGGTGGAGATGGCTTCCTATACTGAGTATTTTCTTTTCAGAGTTTTATATAGCGCGATCATGACCCAATGGTATCAGAGCACTTTACATGTGCACCAGTTGCTTACACAAGGACACATTCATTTTTGTTAGGCATGGGGAGATTAAGTGTGAATGACAAGTTGTTGAGAGTCATTGCCGAGACTCAAATCTGGTTCCCAAATTTGAGATCGACCGCCCTAGCCGTTAGGCTACATCCTCTCTCCAATTACAGAGTATTGGAGATGTATTGACGTGGTATTACAAATGTGCTGTAATATACTGTATATTATGCTCGTGTACACACCAATAGACCGTGAGGCCTTAAATTTGGCTGTCTATGACAATTTGCGACAACAGTTATGCTTTTATGAAACTGGAAATCAATGAAAATATAAATATTTTTTAAACAGTACAACAAGCTCCAGACCCAGCACAGTTGGTACATGGAGGAAATCAGACTAATGACACACGAGTGCAAACAACTGGGGGCAAATGGGGAATGAGCCAGGACAATGCAGACAGGAGCACATTCAAATCTGTCCTAAGACGCACCCAACAAATGATTCTGACCACCAAATGCAATGCTCTGGCTAACTGCATTGATGCCAGTACCAACAGAAGAAAACCTCACCTCCCCATCGGGCACCTCCAACTCGATCACCCCCTCGCAGGATCTCTGCAACAATCTCCCTCAATTCTTCAGCAATAAATTCACTGTCATATACCGCAACTTCAACTGACAACCTGAGCCAACAGACCTCGCCCAATGCCTCCCGATCTTATCCAAAAAATCAATGCTGAGAGATGGCCTGTCGTCACCCCAGGAGAAACTGTCCATCCACTCAGGGGTCCCATTGGACACCTGCCACCACCACCTCTACTCCAGAGGACTGTAATTCATCAGCGCCTTGCTCACACCCATTCTGAATGTCTCCTCCTCTTCACAACCTTCCTAGATTCTTGTAAACACCCAACTGCCCTACCATTGCTGAAGAAACCCTCTGCGGACCCTTCAACGCTTGCCAACTACAGACCGATCTCCCTGCTGCCATTGCCGGCCAAGGTCTTAGAGAAAATCATCAACTGACACCACAGTGAATAACTCAACAACCACCAACTCCTCAACACTACTCAGTCTAACCTAACCACAGCATGGAAACTGCCATTATCGCTGCCACGGAAGACATTCACATGACTTTGGACAGAGGAGACACAGCAGCCCTCATCCTCCTGGACCTCTCGGAAGCATTTGACTCAGTCTCCCACCCATCCTCATAAAGATGCCTACATGACATCGGAATCCAAGGAAACACACTCCGATGGATCTGCTCCTTCCTGACTGGAAGTATCCAGTCAGTCAGCCTGGCACCAAACACCTTGGACGCCCGTGACCTCATCTGCGGAGTTCAGCAAGGCTCCTCCGTCAGCCCGACCCTCTTCAACGCATACATGATCCCTCTAGCCAGAATCATCCTCTCTCACAGCATCAACATTCTCTTCTATGCCAACAACATGCAACTAATTTGCTTCTTCACAAACAAGATGCCCAGAACCCAGATCAAAGTCAATATTTGGATGGCTGAAATCTTCTACTAGATGAAGACCAACTGTCTAAAGCTGCACTCTTACAAGACCGAAATCATGATCTTTGGGAAGATCATGAATGCCCAATTCATCATCATAATCATCATCAACAAAGTTTATTTCAGATATAAAAATCCATAAAACATATAAAATCAAAACGTAATTTAAAATGTCCCATTTACATTTCCCACATTTTCCATCAAATGGCGATAATTCTAAAAAATAAGCAAACCATTTTCTAAAACTCGGTTAGATTCTTTTCAAGGTTCACTTTTGAAACCATGTTGTTTATTGCTTTAAATACCTTTTTGACACAAAGACCTACATCTTCTGTAAGGTTAATTTACCCCCTCTTCACACAAAGGCCCACTGGTTTTGCTGAGGCTAATAACCTAGGGCCCTCACTACAATGGTCATGAATAAGAGCAGGCTCCTTATCCTTACCATTAGGGATCATAGAGCATTTGTTCCAGATTTGCATAAGCGCCAAATAAATGCTCAAAACTTAACTCCTGATCCTTGCAAAGAAGAGGCCGTCAAGCATTTTTTACAGATTTGCCATGCAGCTTTCAGAAATTTAGCCATGCTGACTATCACCTTCCTAATATCAGATTTCAAGATGCAAAGTGCGATTTCGTGACTGCCCAATTCAATGCCATCACCACCTCATATTTCTATAACCTGAAGATGTTGAGAAAGATTTTCAAATGGCTCCCAATCACCACCAGAAAAACTGTCATGCACACCCTGGTCACAAGCAAGCAGAACTATGGTAACACCCTCTATGCCAGAATCAACAAAAAACTCACCAGAAAGCAGCAGACCAATCAGAATTCGGCTGCCAGAATCACTGTCAACCTCCCACGCCATACTCACATCACGAGACACCTGAAGGAGCTCCCCTAGCTCCCCATTCACAAATGGGCACAATTCATAATCCTCACCCACACTTTCAAGGCACTACATAACACTGGCCTTGCATACCTCAACAATCACAACTGCTTTCACAAACCTCTTAAACACCTCTGCTCTTCCGGACTCCTACTTGCAGAAATTCCACATATACAGAAAAACAGATCCCATGATCTGGTGGTTGATCCTTCTATGTCAGTTGTATAGCGTGGCTACAACTTCCCGCTACACATATGAGCCTCTTCCTCACTTCTTGAATTCTGCAAGAGTCCGAAGACCTGGCTTTTCGAGTTGTCCCACTAGGCCCTAGGTGTAGCTTGAGTCAAACCTGCGCAGCGCAAGAATACCCTTCTGGTGGATAATACACTCTACAAATCTGCTTAACATAACGTGTTGTGTTCCTCTTCTTATAACTGGGTTAAGAAGTAGTTAATACTCTTCATTTGCGGTTTAAATTCACTCACACTAATGCCTACCCTTTTAAGCCGAGTTTCTGCAATATGTCATTGTGCATATTTCATTGAACACTCATTGATACCTTTATTTTACTATCATTATAATACCTTCCTTTTTCCCTCAGAGTTGCCAGATCCTGTTTGGGTGGCTGTGGTGCAAACAGGGGCTTCTGCTACTTAACCGTGGAGGCTGAATTATGTCCCAGGGTCTGTACTGCTAAGATTCTTCAAATTGGATCAATCGATCATTCAATCAGTCAGTATTTGAAGAGCATAGCACTGTCACCCCTGGGGGTATCTGAGAGCTGGGGTGCGAGGTATTTTGTTGAAAAGCCAGGTATTGAGGAAACGGCAGGAAGAGGGAAGAAACAAACAGAGAGGGGCAAAACAGAACCCAGAAAAACAAGCAAGCATAAATGGAAAAACAGAGGGCAGAACAAATGGCAGAAAAAACAAAACAGAGCAAGAAACAAGCAGAGGAGGCACAAACAGAAGGCAGCAGGTAGACAGGCAGCAGATCGTAGCAGACTGCGGGCAAGCTGGACAGGAGAACTGTCGCAGGGGGAGCTGGCAAGAGGACCTGCTCAATATGGTTGCGCTGCAAGAAGGACGACGACAAGTGAACGTGGTACCTTGACACTAGGAAGGGACATCTAACCTGTGGATTCAAGGTACTGTGATCGTACGGACTTTGGCTCGCCGTACTGTCCGCTTTGGGGCTCGAGCGTTAGGGCGACGTTCCAAATTCAAACGCTGCATCATTTGAGAGTGGCTGGAGTGTGCTTGCTCATCTAAGAGCTGTGCTCATTTGAAACAATTAACCCTCCTGGAACGCTCATGTGTCAACCAACGTGAGTGTGTTGGCATGACCGCGTCACAGGAGTAAGAAGCAGACCCACTGCATGATGCGAACGTCAGGCAAGTGAGCGCGCGTCGCAGAGAGGGATTACGTTTCGGCGCCCGTCAGGCAAGTGAACGCTTCAATTTCTGAGGAAGCAATTAAGTTGAGTCACACAAAAAAGTGCATGGGGGAACTCGTGGCAGCCAGTAATCGAGTTGTGATTAATGGACAGCAACGTTCATCTGCGGAGCAGTGTGCAGTGAACTGGACAGTTTCACTGTAGTGTGCAGTTGACTTCATTAACCTGTTGTGGGGTGTAGCCTTTCATTTTTCTTCTCACATTTAGGCCAGTGAGGGATCTTTCTTGTTCATAGTACCTTGTCTAGTATTTTGTTTTTTTAAATGGCTAACAACATTTTTACACCACCATTTTTATTTAAGCCAGCCTGGAGCTCCAGCAATACCTTGGGAAGATTGGGTAGAGATGATGGATAACTACATCATAATTTTGGATAGCACGGCTTTTCAGCTGCAAGGAAAAAGGCATTGCTTTTGAGAAAATTGGGTAATGAGGGCCAAAGAATTTGTAATATTTGCCTGTGGCTGTGGGACCTAATGGTCAACCCATCGCCAAAGTGTATAAAGAGGCTATCAAGCGGTTGGAAAACAGATTTGGGAAAGAGCTGAATCTAGTGATGGTGTGGTACACATTTTATACTCATCCCCAGGTAGAGCATGAGTCTAATGATGAATTTGTGGCAATGTTGACGGAGCTCTTGATAAAATGTCATTTTTGCACTGTGACTGATGAGTTAATCCAGGATCCTGGGCAGCAAAAGATGCATCTCTCAAGGAGGCTATAGACATGGCAAAGGTTATTGAGGAGTCTCAAAGATGCATGAAGGAACTCAACAGGAAAGAGAGAAGGAGTGATGTGTCTGTAGTTAATGAAGGGGTTCGGTGTGGTGGAGAAGACATGGTATGAGTGGTAAAACAAAAAGATGGGAAAGGGACATCAATGCCTTTGATAAAGAGTAGAGGCAAGGAATGTTCGAGGGTTTGGTAGAGGTTATCATGCTGCAGATTCCAAGAGGTATTTTGCAGCCAATAAAGAATGCAGAAAGTGTGGGCGCAGAGGGCATTATGTGCGGATGTGTAAAGATAATGATCCATGGAATAAAGAAGGCAAACCTAGTGTGGTGGTGGTGGACGAGGTGAAGAATAACGCCTACGGAGATAAGGTATTGGTGGTGTGTGGGGCGGATGGAGGGGGTAAAGCGCACATGGGAGCATATGATAAGAGAAGGATGGTGAGAGCTGTGAAGAAGTTCATAGTATGTGGGAAGGAAGTGAAACTTATGGTGGATTCGGTATCCATGTACACCATAATTCCCAAGAAGTTATTCAATGTGGTGTGGGATGGTGTTACATTGATGAGTTATAAACACAGTGGTCCCAGACAAGGACAATAGGAGAAGAGGAAATCAAATATAGACTAGAAATCAGTACTATATTAATGCTGTCCAGCCGGACAGGGTTAATTTAATATTTTGCTTCCAGGTATGGAAGCTAGAACGTGAACCCAACAAGGAAATGGATCTTACACACGCATACACAGGGACTGGATCCATGACAGTATCCCACCCGAAACAGACCCCCCCATACAGGGGTGGCAGGACATGGCTTTATGGGGTGGCGAGTGTGGAATGCATGTACCAGCTGAGAGGCATGGCATACGTGGGATAAGGGCTCCCAGGATCTCTCTTCCAGACCATATCCCTTCCAATCAATGAGATAGAAATGCTGCCCCGTTGTCCTACGTGAATCCAGAATGGCACGCACCTCATACTCCTCGTGGTCATCCCTGAGTACAGGAGGTGGAGGCCAGGCAACAAGGCCCTCGTGATGAGCCCGCCTCAGGAGTGACATGTGGAATATGTGGTGTATTTTCATGTGTGGGGGTAAGGTGAGTATCATGTATAGAGGCGGTGTAGCTGGGGCTAAGCAGGTCATTCGGCAAGAGGTTCGGCCGAGTCAAGTTTCTACAGGCCCCTCCACCTCGGCAACATCATGATGGAGTATATTCGTACTTCCAACTAAATACATCTTCATGTGACCATCTGATTACTTTTCCACATGAAATCGTATGTATAATACAAGAACATACTTAGTACGTATGTTTCAAGTACCTATTAAGTACTAGCACTGTATATATTTATTCACGGAGTGGCACGCATAGGGCTGGTCCCTGTGTGGTCCTGAGGAAGTGGTTGGGGTAACCACGAAACATGTCGACCGAGTAATTAGGGCCAGTTACACATTATAGTCACTGTATTCCCTGTTTAACACCCCATTTTAATTTTACCGACCGGATAGGAGCAGAATTAAATAATAGAGCTCACTATCTAGGCAGTTTTAATATTCACATAAGTCACTCCACACACTAAGCACGACACATAGTCTAAACAAAAAGTGCTCCTACGTAACTTCGCAAGTTGCAGCACGCCTCAGGCAGTAGATGCCTGGGAGGACCCCTATGATGAAGCATGTCACCCTGGGGCAACCCTAGGTGAGTGAGGGGACTCAAGAAAAACAATTGTTTTTCCAGAGATAACTAACATAGAGAATTACCCATTGGTTTGAAATTCTCTCTATTAGGGTAGGTTTTACTGGGTACCTTTCAGGTTCCTTTTGGTATATGAGTATCATGTATACCCTGTTGATGACCTTAGCTATGGTATAGGGCCCTACGTAACGTGGCAGTAGCTTTTTGGGGCCGTGTACATTGAGGTTTTTAATGGAAACCCACACTTTATCACCGGTTTTGTAGTCCAGTTCGCCTGTCTTTGTCTGTGTTGTTTTTGTATGTTTCTTTTGTTTTGGCCCATTCAAACCGAGCTTGTTGTCATAAGTCGTGTAGCAGGGTATGGTATTCTTGTACTGTGGTTGAGGACTGGTCAGCGGTTCCTCCCAGGGTACTGTTGGTGGATGCCGACCTTAAAGACAATAAAAATGAGACATTCCAATGTAAGAGTGTTTTTTGTTATTGTAGGCATACTCCACCATCCATAGTACTTCTGACCATTCTTTCTCTATGGAGAGAAGTAAACAACGTAGGTACTGTTCCATGGTTTGATTAGTTCTTTCAGCCTGTCCATCGGTTTGTGGGTGATATGCTGAGGAGAGACACACTTCCATCCCTATAGCGTCGCAAACGGCTCCGCAAAACCGGGTATGAACTGGGAACCCTTGTCAGTGATCAGTATGGAAGGTACTCCGTGCAACCGTACCATGATGTTCATGAAGATCACAGCTAGTTTGATGGCGGATGGCAGTTTTCTTAATGGTACGAAAAGTGTGCCATTTTGGTCAGATGGTCCATTATGGTGAGTATGGTGGTACAGCCAGTCTTGGTCCGGGGTAGCTCAATGACAAAATCCATAGACACGGTGTGCCACGGATATGGAGGAACAGGGATAGGATTCAATAACCCCACTGTGGGTCTGGACAAGACCTTTCCCTGTGCAGAGATAGCACAGCAGGCTATATACGTGTGTGTGTTGATATCCATGGATAGCCACCAAAAATGTCTACACAGCTGAATCATGGTTTTGTGGTATCCAGGGTGTATGGACAAAAGGTGGTCATAGCACATATACAGAGCTTGTTGCTGGTGTGCTACCAAGTGGAGGAAGTAGTTCTCTCCTTTATACAAGAATCCATCTCGTCTGGTAATACCTTTGAGATTTCCAATTCATTCCTCCGGTTTCTTTTGTTTGATGTCCTCGTGTAGCTGGGATATAAAGGAGGATGAAAGAATTGCACCTTGGATCTGCGTTCCGGTAGGTTGTCTCCTCACTGGTTTCTCCTATTTTAGATAGGGCGTCTGCTTTGGCATTCTCTTTTCCAGGTCAATATGTGATCATAAAATCGTATTCATTGAAGAATAGTGCCCACCTTTATTGTCTGGAATTAAGGGCCATGGCTGAAAGGAGGAATTGCAGGTTCCGATGATCCGTGTAGATGGTTACAGGGTGCCTGGCATATTTCAGATAATGGTGCCATTCCTCGAATGCTGCTTTAATGGCTTAGTTGCACTCTGCTGGCTCTAGTTTCCAGGAATAGTAGGCCACAGGATGCAACAGGCCCGTTCTAGTGTCTATTTGGGATAGCACTCCTCCCAGAGCGTTTTTTGAAGTATCGGCCTCCACAATGAACGGTTGTTCGGGGTTTGGGTGTATTAGTATGAGAGCGCTAGTGAACCTGGTCTTCAGCTGCAGAAAGGCCTTTTCCGCTCCAGGGCCTTTGCGTAATAAACGAGTTACAGGAGTAATGATGTCCGAGAACCCTGAGATAAAGCGTCGGTAGTAGTTCGCGAAACCCAGGAATTGTTGGACTTGTTTCAGGGTAGCATGGAATCTACCTTTTTCATGTCCATTTGTACCCCTGCAGGGGTCAAGATGTGATCCAGGAATTCCACTTCAGCAGTGTGGAACACGCTTTTCTCTAGTTTGACATATAGGCCATGTTGCTATAGCTGCTTGAGTATGGTTCGGAGTGTCTGATATGGTATGGGATGGTCGTAGAATAGATCAGAACATCATCGATGTAGACAATGCAGTACTGGTATTCCCTTAGTACCTCGCCAATGAAGTACTGGAAGGCAGAAAGAGCTTTACAGAGCCCAAAAGGCATGACCTGGTACTCGAACAGGCCATATTTGGTTCGGAACGCAGTCTTCCACTCGTCCCCCTTCCGGACTCTAACCAGATGGTAGGCCCCACGCAGATCAAGTTTGGTATATGCTGTTGCGTCCTTCACCTGATCCAACAGGTTGGAAATCAGGGGCAAAGGGTATCGGTTTTTAACAGTGATGGTATTCATGGCTCTGTAATCAATACAGGTTCTTTGGTCCTCATCTTTTTTAGCCATGAAGAAGAGAGAAGCAGAGACAGGTGACTTGGAATGGCGGATTAACCCATTCTTTAAGTATTCGTCCAGATAGATGCGCAGATGGTTGTTTTCCTTCTCAGTGGTGGAGTAGACACGGCTACAAGGTAGCTTGGATTCAGGAATCAGGTCTATCCTGCAATCGAAACTGCGATGGGGAGGTAATATGTTGGCTCTTTGTTCATCGAACACGGTTGCCAAATCGGCATTTGCCTCCGGTACCACCCCTGGGTAACAGCACCCATGCCAGTCAGTAGAAGAGCGTGGGCTTGTATTGCCCGTTTAACAGAAGTCCCTTTCTGTGGATAGCAGGTAAGGTTGCAGTGGACTGAGTCTAAGGTCATAACCCTGGATACCCAATCGATGGGTGGGTTGTGGGTTACAAGCCATGGGAGACCCAATATGAGTCTGAACTGTGGTGCATCTAGGACATTAAATGCAATGGTCTCTGCGTGTTTATTCCCACACGATATTGTCATAGCATCTGTCTGATATTGTATCAATCCTGAGGTCAAATCTGTGCCATTCACCGATTTCACTGTTTCTGATTTCTCTTTGGTGACGGCAGGTATCCCAAGACCTTTCATAAACCGGTTATCGATGAAATTCCAGGTAGCACACGAGTCAATACCGTAACATTTATTTATTTATTTATGGCATTTATAAAGCGCTCTATCACCTAACAGGCATCCTGGCGCTGAACCAGCAGTGTAAACAATCAAACTGGTGTTCCGGGAGACACAACTGATCAATTACAAACTAGGAAAGAGACAAGTTTTTAATCTCTTCCTGAAAGGGAGGAGGTCCTCCATTTGTCTCAGCTCCAGAGGGGCCTGTTCCACAACGTGCGGCTGCTGTGCAAAAAGCCATACCACCTAATTTTATTTTTTTGTACCTAGGCACCTTTACCAAACTCGCTGTAGAGGAGCGAAGGCTCCGCACCAGAATACACCACGCAAATTTCCTTCTCAGCTGAGTCGGCCCAAGTCCATACAGGGCTTTAAAAGCTATACACAAAGATTTGAACTGGACTCTCTGGAATATCGGGAGCCAGTGCAGCTCAACCAAAGCCAAAGAGGTAGAAGATCACCTTGATTTCCCCAGAGCAAGTTTCGCAGCTATTGCCTGAATCCTCTGAAGCCTATCCAGTAAATATCTTGGGAACTCAAGCAATAAGGCGTTGCAATATTCCAATCTACTTCCAATGGTGCATTGCACAATCAGTGCTTCTGCATGCATTGGCAGAAGCGGGAGAATTTTACGCAGGGCTCTAATAATGGCAATACAACTCCCTGACGTTTTTTTTACCTGCCATTCGAGAGTCAGCTTACTGTTGAACATGACACCCAGTTTACGGACCTTCTCGACCGGCAACACTGGACTGGCTGATGCTAATGGCCAGAAGTTCGGGGGAAGCCCTGTGGGGTTTTCCCCACTGGGCAGTACAGAATTTCCGTTTTCTCTGAGTTAAACTGAAGCAAATTCTCCTTCAGCCATTGAGCAGTATCTCGAAGACACTCATGAAACACTTCCAGCATTGTGGACTGTTCTCCCTCTAAGGAGAGAATCAGTTGGGTGTCGTCCGCATAATTGACAATGTTGATATTGTGTGACCTTATGACAGTAATTAGAGGTTTCATATAAACATTGAAGAGAATAGGGCTAAGCGCGGAGCCCTGCGGAATGCCATGCATAATGTCAGTAAAATCTGACTGATAAGGGGGGAGCGACACTGCCGGTTTCCTATTAAAAAGAAAGGATTGGAACCAGCTCAAAGCTGTGCCTGCTATTCCCACCTCTTTAAGTCTCTTCAAGAGAGTGGCGTGATTGACCGTGTCGAATGCGGCAGACAGGTCAAGCACGATTAAAACCACCGCTTGACCACTGTCTGCACGCATACGGAGCTCGTCCATCACCGTCACTAAGGCCGTCTCCGTACCATGGGCTGGACGGAACCCAAATTGTACATCCTCTAGGATTCCATTGATTTCCAGGTACTTAGAGAGCGCACCACTGACCAAGCGTTCTACAATCTTAGCGGGATAGGGTAACCGGGAGATCGACCTGTAATTTTTAGGACATCCTGGATCCAAAGTGGTCTTTTTTTAACAGCGGGGTTACCAAAGCCTGTTTCCACCCTGTTGGTAGTGTTCCACTAAGAAGAGATTGGTTACAGATACGGCGGAGAATAGGGAATAATTCTACTCCCAACTCCTTCACACCTTATGTGGTAAAGGGTCCAAAGGCAACCCCAAAGAAATACTCAAGGCCATTTTACAGAACTCCTCCTCCGATGGTATCTCAAAATCAGTTAAGGTGGACCGCAACTCTGTCTCTTCACCTCCTACCTTATTAACATCAGTTGGAATTCCCTCATCCTGCCCCTTATAATCTATGCTCTCATCCTCCTCCTGTATCATAGCCCCTCCAAGGCCATGAATGATAATTTTAATTTTTTCATTGAAAAACCTTGCCAGGCCATCACACAAATCCTGAGTAGGGGGCATCTGATTCTTAGCACACTCAGGACTAATCAAATTATTCAAAATATAAAAAATGCTTCTGGAGCCATTCGGCGCATTTAAAATAGTCCTGGAGAAATACTCGGATTTTGCAATGATTATTTCTTTCTTATAGCTGGTGATTAGAGATTTTCAGGTGATTTTATCTCTCCCTTCATACGCCCTTCTCCATCTCCTTTCTGCCTGTTTACACTCAAGTTTAAGATTTTTCAATATATCATTAAACCAGGGTGCCGAAGGTCTGCCCACTTTCTTGTGGTTTTTTAACGGGGCGATCTGATCCAAAGTTGAGATAATCTCTGTGCACAAGGATCCATAAATCTTCTCCACCTGCCTAACAGTCTTCAAGGGCAAACACCGGAAGGGTGTCACGTTTTTTTAAACGGGATTTCCAATTGCTACTAGCATAATTCCTAGATTCTCTGATATTCGAACCATGAGATTTTAGGTCGGATACCTGGAACTTAATCAGGAAATGGTCAGACCATTCCTCAGGTGCAATGTCCAAGACTCCCAACCAACTTTTATCTGCAAAAATCAGTTAGAGCATGTGACCTCCCTTATGTGTTGGTTTATCAACTAGCTAATATAAGTTAAAACCTTCACATGATTGGAGGAAGTTGGTAAGGCCGGAGTCAAGGGTTCCATTGCACCACAGATTAAAATCACCTAACACCAGTAGTCTGGCGTGCGTAGCCGCCATATTACTAATGGTTTCAATCACAGACTGTAGTTGTTGCGCAATAATAGCCCCTGAAGGTCTATAGCATACAATCCCAGTCAATACATAACCATTGAGGTCTTTTATCCCAAATCCCAACATTTCAAACCCCTCTGTCGCATCAATAACTATTGCGGTCAGGTTCCAGGTGTCTTTAAAGATTACCCCGACTCCTCCGCCCCTCTCGCTTGTTCTAGGTTTATGAACAACTTTATAACCAGGCAGACAAGCCAATCCTGGCTCTAAGTCGCAATCGGGACGTGTCCAGGTTTCTGTCATGAATAACATATCCAATTCATGGGATTCCAATAACAATTGGATCTCAACACAATGCTTAGGCAGTGATCTAACATTTAGTAGACCACATATAGGGCGATCCTGTTTAATAAGATCTGATAGGGGATATGCAGACTCCTCTATTTTCCACTTTCCCCACTCTGTCCCGGACTCACCTATCCTTCGAAGTTCAGCACCTATATAAAGTAAATGGCGGTCGAGCGTGCCGTTTCCCTGGGACCACCCCAACCGGGCAGCATGGCTGGCGCTGTGTGCTGACGGTGCGCTGATGGGCGCAGACGGGCTTGCCTTTGGCGTGCCGTCAGCGCGCCCGCTGCGCGTCCACGCGTAGCTGCATTTTAAAAGTTACGATGGCGACGGGAGTACTCTCCGCTCTTTGATACATAAAAATTTTACTACAAGACGCCTTGACTGGAACTATAGTCAGACCGAGATATTTGCACATATACGTACTTCTGACTCATGACGGATACCAGTTGCATTTAGACCCATACTGCATGGGACCACATACAGGTTCTTACCTGAGGTGTGGCGAATTGTTTTTTCAAAAAGTGTCCCTGCCCTGAGGAAGTCGCTGGGCCATTAACCCAAGACGAAACACGTGTTGTCTACAGGCTACAACTTGGCTACAACATCTAAGTCAATCTGTTACTATGAACTAATGTGTAATGATCACGAGGAGAAATTTGGAGAAATAAGAAAATAAAGAAGAATATCTTTTGATTATATACTGGACTGAAATCTCATTGGACTGATGCTCTAATGATTTATGCTTATTTGCTTTTTGCTCTGGAACGATATTCTGTTTAGTGTCTATCCTCTGTGTACCTGCAGTAACGGAGGATTATTGGGACGTAGGTGGCCGTTTCCTTTCTGTTCCCTGGAGCACCTTTCAGATACTTGTCTGTATTTCAATTAGATTATTGGTTTTGCGCAAGATTTAAACCTAGCCACGCTTCGAAGTTATATAACCCTTGGTTTTCTCATTTACTCCGTTCTTGCATCCTGAAATTGAATTTGACCACCAAGTCAGTGAATGGTCCAATTTCTTCTGCGGCTTCCAACATTTGCTAGATAAGGTCTTTTATGTCCTCACGCAATCCTCGGTAGAACACAGACACCTTTTTTGACTACGGCCATCTCGCTTCAATCACCAATCTGTTGAACGATGTGATGTAGTGTAACAGATCGGCGTTAGCCTGTTTGAGGTTGAGGAGTTCATTGTCTGCTGCTTGTACGAATGTGTGACGGGCAAACATTCTTCCCAGGGTTTCCTTGAAAACAGGAAGAATGTACAGCAAGGTGGGGGACCGGGTGGGGTTTCAACAGACAATGATGAGGGAAAATGAATTATTTATTTAATTTTTCCTCGTCATTTCCCATCGAAATCCCGCCCCACCAGGCCCCACCGCCCTTACCTGCACAGGCCGCGGCTGATTCCCCTTTACTGCTACCATTCCCAAAAACCTAAAATCGCCCTTACATCACGATCACCTAACCCTAAAATCCCCCTTTTACATCTAGCCACCCATTATCGTAACTTCACCCATGACCCATTTACCTCTGCCCATGCTTAAATCCCAAAATAACCTTACTGTTAAATTATCCTGACCCCATTCCCATTTCCCATTACCTCTACCCGCACCTTTACCTGCAAAGTAAAGTACTGCGTAGTAAAGAATGCATGGTAAAGATAAAAACATACAGGGGCTCACTTACCTGCGTGGTAGTTACCTGCATTATAAAGGGGCTGTGTGACCTAAACGTTATTTCGAAATAAGTTTACAAAAACAAGCTTTCATTCATAGTGCTAAGAACCCCTCTGGTGAACCAGTACTCTTATTTAAGAGCTATTGAACATAACATAACGGCATTGATCGGGGCCTCATTCTGAGTCCCCAGTAATCAAGATTGTAGTCCTGAATATGGTTAAAAGTAATGTGAAAATGTCGAGTTTTGCACCTTTGGCAGAATCTGTGTGTGAAAATGCACTATATTTTGAGTATCGTAGCTGAGGGCGAATAGGTGCATAATATGTATTCATCGGTTGTGTTACGATATACAAAGTGAGGTACTGAATTGTCTAGTGGTTTAAAAAATCAGACCAAGAACCAACATGTATTACAAACATGTTCCAGTAGAGGGCAATAAATACTCAAAAATCTTCATTGGATGATAAAATACAGACAAGTTCGAGTGAAGAAAACGCGTTCTTTAAACAAATGCACACGAGGACAGTGACTAGACGTTCCTATTCCCGAATTAAAACCCATCAAGTTATCCAGAAATTAGCTATTTGGGTTCAGAAATGCACGGGACACTAAAAATGCTGATGAGAAATAACGACACGAATAGTGCCCTTACCCAGACATTCTTATTAATAACCTGCTTTACTTATTTATTGATATATACTGAGGTTGTATACATCGCGGACCTGGGCTAACGCAAGGCGTCTGAGCGCTGAATATATTCATGTAGGGCACAAGAAAGTAAATATAAATCACATCCAGAATTTAGAGATTGCTGACAGTTACCCTACACGTTTAGATACAGTTTTCTGTAGTACCTCTGCCATGTCTAAGTGCTGTTAATAACGGGTGTTCCTATTAACCATTGTAAAGATATGCATACATTCACAGACGGTGGAAGGCAGATATGCCTTCAAACTCGTGATCTGCAGACCTCAATAGCCCTCAGCAGCAAGGCATTTAACACACTGAGCCACCTCGCCCGCTGTGGAGGCAAAACCTGCCCAGAGAAGCTTTCCTTAATGAGTCGCCCTCTGCAGAGTCATTGCCCTTGAGTTGCCATTAGCCATGGGGAGCAGCCGCTGTCTCCACTCTCCCCCAGCCCTCTCTTAAGGCCTAGCTTCTCTCTGCCTGATTGCCTAGCAACAAGCTGCACTCCTTTCTGATCTTGCCAGTGTCATCTTCAGGATTTTGGGGGCCCAGGGCAAGGAATATTTTGAGGGCCTCTGCTCGGAAGAAGTCTGAAATGTAGTGCCCATTTGCTGCTCATTCAAGTCCCATGATGCCAAACAATGTTGAATTTTATTTTAGGCGTTGTTAAAGAGAAAAAGACAGAAGACTTTCTCTTTCCCAGAGCCCCATTGGAAGGTGTGGCCCTGGGCAATTACCCACTTTGGCCATGCCTTAAAACATCTCTGGGTCTTTCCACTAAAGGTTAGGGGGACCAGGCTTTCAAACTCAGACGCCAGGCTGCCCTATTTGTAAAGATGTAGGACTATGGTGTGTCAGCGAGAGGCCCGTGATTGGTCATTTGATTGTAATAAGACCACAGACGCCAATCAAGGGCACCCATTCCAAGATGGAATGAAGCTTCCAGGCATCTTGCTTCCCTTTACGGTTCCACTAGCTCTTTCCTGTCACACACTATGGAAGGCCATCAGATCGTCAAGTCACTGCTTCCGAAATAGCCAAAGTCTCTTTTTTCAACAAGTTTAAAAGCCCTTTCAGTCTTCGATCCTTTTTTCTCTGGCCTCTTCTTCTATCCTGTGGTGCAGTGGGTACCTTTCAGCCTCGTGTGATCTCATCCAGTGCTGGTCTGTGCCTGCTTTACTTAAGGTCTTCAACTTCCAGTATTGTCCGGAACTACTGGAGGCCTGGATTTACTATCCGTCTTGCCATTGGAAGCTTTCTTTACTTGTGGGGCTTTTTCTTCCAGGTTCCCTGGAGACGCCTGTTTTCAACATTAGGTAAACTTTATTATAGCACAGTGGTTACAGAAACAGGTTGCCCATATCGCAGGCAAGCCAAATCAAGGATCAAGGGATAACTGTCATGTACAATCATAGACATTTACATCAAATGCTCAAGCTGTGTAATTGTATTATTATAGTTTTACTGAATTCATCCGCAATTCATTAAACATTAACTACAGCTCATCACTGGGTGAAGAAGGGCTACAAATAGGGAAAATAAAGAGCATTGTGGAAGTAGTGAATCAAAGTCAAGTAAAATGACAAGGGATCGAATAGAGATCATTAAACGAGAGTTCATTGTTATTGCAGGAAATACATTAACTGAAACTAAAGCTATCAAACGTCACTTGGATAGGAACACCAGTAATGGTGCCCACATTCTTCAAGCATTTCTGAGAACAGTCGGAGAGTGCCAGGCTGGGTTCAATCCTGTGGATCAAACAGACTGAGTTCCGCCATTGCTGGTGGGTGGTGAATGATCTTTCCAACAGGTGGTGATTTCTTGAATTGAGATCAGGCAGGGTAAGTCCACTCAGTGGTGGTTGTTCTTCCTGGTGTCGTTGTTAGTAGATATGGGTCGGAGAAGAAGGTTCTTTAGTGAGGTGGATTTGTTAAGGTGCAATTATAGCTTGAATGTCTTTGGGAATCAAGGACCAGAATAACAGATATTAAATGATAAACACATATCTTGTTGCCTGCTCTCTTCAATTGTTCTTTGTTGAGAAAAACTCTAGAAATATGCCCATCACAACATTCTGTTCCAGGTGTGTTAGGCCTGGCCCTTAATTAAATGGGTTATGCCACTTGTGAAAGCTTTCCTAGATATGCTTCCTAGGTTTTCATCCCGATTAGAGCCCACTCACATTTTTCATCCCTTAAAACGCTGCCTGTCCCTCATGATGTCTTGCATGTATGTGGGTACAGTTCTTCTCCCTGCCTTTTGTACATTTGTAGAATGTGCTGGCATCTAGTGTTAGTCTGCACTTCTCTACTGCATGTAGGGCCATGTCAAGCTCTTAAACATGTTGCCAGATGACAACAAATTAGAAGTGATGTTCCATTCAAATAATGTATTGTTTCAGCTTTCGAAACTTTACAATTGGATCACATCACACCTACAGTATAAACATATTTTCAATCACCGAGTGCAAATAACATCTTCATCTAAAAAGCTTAAATTAAATTTTCATTATACATAATTATCATTAGCTTTTGAAATAATCTTTAAAATGTCATGTCTTTAAACCACATCAAGTAGGAGAAGGTGCCTGAGAATGGGGCGTAATTCATTCTTCTACACTCATGCTACACAATCATAGCTTCTGCTCCTGGTGAAGTCTATTACACTCTACTGTGAACAAAGGACATCCAACATAACATCAACTTGCCTAGCTTATCCACATAAAAAAATGTCCCTAAATAGGTAGCACATGGCCTATATTTGACCAGGGTAATATAGCATACATGTTAAACTAGCTATAAAGTATTCTTGTTTCTTTCCTGGAGTCAAACTGCAGTATTCTGAATTCCAGATCCAAACAGAGCCACGTCTTGTTCTGCACTTCACTGTATCTGTAGCCAGCCATCCACAATATATATATACACATATAATATATTATCTACTGACGGTCGCCAGTAGATAGTTATAGTTAGGACCGAGTTTCCATAGGAAATCTCAAAATTCTATTTTGAATAACTTTGGCGCCGGTTGGTGAATCCTCGCGAAATTTTCAAAACTAATGGGGCGCTCCGCTCAGCTCCTACCCTGGAAGTCTCGGGGTGATTCGTCAAGCGGGGGCTGAGAAAAAGGGGGGGTCCCAAAACACGTTTTCCCCATGGATTTTTCCATAGGGACTTTAGTCGCAGCTACAGCCTGAACGGCTTAACATAATTATGTGAAATTTGGCAGAGAGGTAGCTAAAAGGTCCATGAAGTGCCTTTTGCAGGTTTGGTGTAAATCTGTTCAGTATTTCCAGAGAAAAAAGCATTTAAATCAATATATATATCTGTACGCGCGCAGCGTACGTGCTGAGTGCGCGCACTCGGCAGTGCGCGAGCGCACTTCTGATTGGTTGTTAGAAGTAACTAAACATTCGAATCAGTGGAAATCAGGAAGCGGCGGCCGCCATTTTGTCTCTCGCATTTAGAGGGGGTGAGAAACAAAGGGGGAGAACGTGTAAAGGGGGCAGAGTGGGGAGATATTGACCCACTAGGCATTGTCAGGGGGTCACAGTAGGACCTTGTAGGGCAAAAAAAAAAAGATTTATATTTTTTTTAAAAATATCGCCGAGTGCGCGCACCCAGCGCGCACCCAAAAAAAAACTTTAAAAAAAAAGAATAAAAAATCGCATTTAAGTGTTTAGATATAAGGTGGCTCTAAAAAGAGCCCTTGTGTTCATTGTGTGTTTTTTGGTACCTACAAGTAAGTACCGATGCAGAGTCTTAAGTTCAAGAGGAAGACTCTGTTGCCTTCATCAGTGAAGTGTACACCATCTCCTCTATAAATGTCTTGCATGTTGTAACGCAAGTTGTTGTGGTATATAGAACCCATACCATAGTCTCTGAGGAAAGCAGAAATAGATTTGTTGATTGAATATTAATACTTTTTTCTTTTTTTTCAGAACTTGAAAGAAAAATTAAAAAATGAAATTCTGTTTCCTTGCAAATTAGTAAAAATGTTTTTTATCAAAATAAGTTATTTTAAAAATAAGATAAGTTAGAAATATTTGTATTTCTTAATCCTTCCTTTTCATGATTCCTTTTCTTCACCTCTCTTTGTTCATTAAAATTAAAAAAATAATAATAATTTTTTAAAAACCTCCTCGGGTGCGCGCAGCGTGCGCGCACCCCAAAAAAAAAAAAAAATCCCCCAAAAATATTTTTGGGTTTAGTTTTTAGGTGGCTCTGAAAAGAGCCCTTGAGTTAATGTAGGGAAACAGGAAGAGAAAAACGAAAAAAGAAAAAACATCTATGGCCTAGTGCACTGATGCGCATCAAATTTTCGCTGAAGGAGATCAAGACTGGTCTCCCCCACAGAAATAAGACTACCGCAATCAGTGCACCGTGTAGACAACCTCGCCAAACAAGGTGGACCAACAAGAGGTGTAGAAAAAGGTGAAGGCACCATCGCAGTAGAAGTGCTTGCCTGAGCTGCCGAAGATGTGCTCGGCTGAGCTGCTGCAGATGTCATCGGCTGAGCAGGTGGAGGGTTTGCTCCAGAAGCTCGACGAAAAGTCACTGGATGCATTGCCTCAACATGCCTCGTCATTGTGTGTATGCTAAAAGAATACTTCTTGTTAGCATTCCCACGTGATAAGACTTTTTGACACAATACACAAGTAACTTTCGGTGCATTCACTTTTTTTTGTCCCTCATGGAAAGTAAAAAACTGCCATATAAAGCTGTCTTTCTGCTTCCTGTTCCTCTGTCTCTCAAGAGTGTCCTGTTCACTCTCTGAAGATGGTTGCTGCTCAGCCATTGTCTCTCAACAACAGATTAGCTCCTTCTCCAAGGGAATCAGAACTAATAATGAAGAAAGTGGGAGTGGTGTTGGAAGAATCTGGAACTGAAAGTACTTCAAACCAATCAAAAGTGATTATTGTTGATCACATGACTTGCCATGAGGGGATTGGGTGTGGTGTTGAAACAATCAGAAACTGAAAGTAATGAAAACCAATTAGAAGTGTTGTTTTATTATGAACATAACCCGAGGTGCGCGCACGGAGCAAGCTCAGAGCGCGCACCGGGCAATTTCGCATGCGCGAACGCGTACGAGCGCATGCGCATACGTGGTATGCGCGTACGTAACGCGCATATGTAGCACACGTGTATACGCGAACGACAGCGCGCGTACTCTACGCGTATACGGAAGTGTACCGCGTGGAGCACGTACGACGCACGCACGCATGCGTACGTACGCACGCATGCGTACGTACGCATGCGTACTGGGTGCGCGCTCCGAGCGCGAAATAAAACGTATGTATGCGTACGTAAATAACGTAAAACGGAATTCATAATAAACTTACGCAAACGTACTAGGTGCGCGCTCTGAGCGCGCACCCTAAGAATTAATATAAAAAAAAAAAAATGGACATAACTTAATAGAAAATATTAACTCTGCTGTTCAACTTTATCCTAATTGAAAACATTTTAAAAAATGAGCCAAAAAAAATTAAAGGATAAAGATAATATATAAATGAATACATAGGATTTTTTTTTTAAAACAAATATTTAAAAAATATAAATAAAAAATACATAACTTAGCATTTAAAAAACCTTGCAAATTCACTGAAAAAACCATAGGTTTAACACACGTTATAGTTAGGAATTAGCATTTAAAAAACCTTGCAAATTCACTGAAAAAACCATAGGTTTCACACATGTTATAGTTAGCTGGACATTTCATTCGTACAAAACCAATGAAATTCCCCCGTTATAGTTAGTTCAGCTAACTATAACTCGCGCGCCCGCAATCCACTGCTGATGACGTCACATATTACATCACTCATGACATGGTCAGTGACATCACTCATGACATCACTGATGACATCTCAAATAACATCAGTGATGACGTCATCCATAAGAAAAATTACCACATCTTCTCACACCCTAATATAACCTTTGATACAACAAAACAAAATTTAGAGTTCCATTGTCAATACCATTCCAATATCTACTCATTAACTCTAAGGTCAACATACACCTCCACTCATTCACCTGTACAGTCACTCATACTTACAGTCACTCCATACAAGACTAGCACATGCTTTTATACATCTATATACTCAGTCACACACTATCAATCATCCATAGAGGTACTTTCACACCTAGTCAGTCATGCAAATAATCACACTCCCATTTACTTACCTATGCGGTTATACACACTCAAGTTAACTTACTCATAAAAATAGTACCACATTCTTACGCTCTAATAGAATCATAGATACAAGCACACACTCATCCATACAGTCACTCTCACAATCACAGACTCTCGCATCTACCCACTTATATACTCTTACACACATATATACTGCCTTTCACATATGTAGTTAGTCACAAATGTACCAGTGAAATATACATTCAATCACTAACACACCCATACATACACTCAGTCAACCATACAGTCCACCACAGATCCACTCTTAAAACCATGAACCCACAGAATCACCCACTCACACATCTAGTCACAGAGTCACACACACCCTACCCACACAAACACTCAGACACCCATACAGATACTCAGACAACCAATCAATAACCCATATAGACACTCATATAGCTATTCACAAAACCATGCAACCACTTACACACCAACACACAGACACATACAAACATTCACACAGTTTAGTAACTAGTATGCATTAAGATACATTTAATGACTCACTAATAGAGTCAATTAAGCACATAGTAATATATCCATTCACTCACTTTTACAACCACTTATTGTTCAACAGAGCTTTCCCTATATATATTAAACATATTAAAATTATTCAGAAACACATAGTCAATTGAAGACGTCATCAATGATGTCATCAGTGATGTTATTTGAGATGTCATCAGTGATGTCATGAGTGATGTCACTGACCATGTCATGAGTGATGTAATATGTGACGTCATCAGCAGTGGATTGCGGGCGCACAAGTTATAGTTAGCTGAACTAACTATAACGGGGGAATTTCATTGGTTTTGTACGAGTGAAATGTCCAGCTAACTATAACATGTGTGAAACCTATGGTTTTTTCAGTGAATATATATATATATATTACCTACTGGCGGTCGCCAGTAGATAGTTATAGTTAGGACCGTGTTTCCATAGGAAATCTCAAAATTCTATTTTGAATAACTTTGGCGCCGGTTGACGAATCTTCGCGAAATTTTCAAAACTAATGGGGCGCTCCGCTCAGCTCCTACCCTGAAAGTCTCGGGGTGATTCGTCAAGCAGGAGCCGAGAAAAAAGGGGGGTCCCAAAACGCGTTTTCCCCATGCATTTTTCCATAGGACCTTTAGTCGAAGGTACAGCCCGAACGGCTGAACAGAATTACTTGAAATTTGGCAGAGAGGTAGTCCTCAGGTCAGGGAAGTGCCTTTTGCAGGTCTGGTGTCAATCTGTTCAGTATTTCCTGAGTAAATAGCAGTTAAAAGCATATAAATATCTATACGCGTGCACCGTGCTCGCACGGTGCGCGCGTATAGATATTTATATGCACGGTGCGCGCACGGTGAAAAACCTTAAAGAATATATATATATTAATAAATACATAACTTAGCATTTAAAAAACCGTACAAATTCACTTAAAAAACCATAGGTTTCACACACGTTATAGTTAGGAATTAGCATTTAAAAAACCTTGCAAATTCACTTAAAAAACCATAGGTTTCACACAGGTCATAGTTAGGTGGACATTTCACTCGTAAAAAACCAGTGAAATTCCCCCGTTATAGTTAGTTCAGATAACTATAACTCGCGCAACCGCCACTCTATCACAAGGATGATGTCATCAGTGATGTCATGAGTGATGCACTGACCATGTCATGAGTGATGTAATATGTGATGTCATGAGCAGTGGATTGCGGGCGCGCGAGTTATAGTTATATGTGTGATAGCACCGTCGCCGGGTTTCATGGAAATGTTCAAAAGGATTCACCTTTAACTTTCCCAGATAAAAATATTCAGACTAGACTTTGTATAGATTAAATACACTTTTACAGTTTGAACTGATGTTATCGTGGGTACTCCTATGAACCTATGGAGTGTCTTAGTTAGGTTATATGACCTGTAAATCTGTATATGTACCCTGATCTATACGTGCTGTGATATCACTGTAGAAATGATTTTCCTATTACGATTCTTGGAAAGTGAAGATTTCAGATTCTATAAGAGGACCGAAAGGTTTGTATTATACATTGTCTTTTTTGCGTTAATCAAACAGTTACCAGCTTACTACAGTAATAACCCAAAGTTCCAGAAGCAAAGAACTCCAATGACCATGGTTCTTTGAGAAAAGAATACAAGTCCCACCAACACGGTTATGCATCATTAACATTACAGATAAAGGTATAAACAGCCACAACTGGCATAGCCCTGCCTCTTACCTGGTGCTCGGAGCCATGATACCATTCTCTTCACATTAAATTTGATGTACAGTTTTTATATTTAATATTGCCTTTGTGAACAGGATTTTCTCTTCCGAGTTCAGTGCTGTGCAGATATTTGTCAGCAGCGCCGATAATCACCAACTGGGTTGTCTTCTTTCACTCTGGTGCCTGGCTGTGTTGCATGCCTTTTTTTCGTCACCCCTTCAGTTATTAAACTCGTCCAACTCGGTGTCAGTGCCATTTTCACGCCGGGCACGCAGCTGGAAATCCTTTGCATCTGCGTGTCTCTCACGCCTGTTCAACTGCCTGTCACGCTATCCTGAAACACCTCCGCGGACTCTCTGCTGCTTCGGCTCTCAAGAGGCAAAACCTCTCGGACCAGCCTACTCTCCACACGACACTAGGCAGATTCATTACTAAAGACTGGTGGGCAGCTTCTTCTGCTTTTTTAAATATTAACCCTTGGTGTCCCATTGACTCTGGCCTTATGCACTGGCTCAGGCTGTCATAACAATTAATCAGGTTCATTCTTGAACCAGGGAGATGACTGGTCACAGAGCAGTGTCACACTCAACTGAGGGTACTCTCCCCTCCCTGTTCACACCTGCGCGTGGGCAGTAGTGAGTTCCTATTATAAAATAAGGGAGTAGTGAGATGGACTTTGATTAAAATTGTTATATATATATATATATATTCCCTCCATGGATCACGTCATACTTTGTCCTACAGCAACATCTATTGACCTCACACCTCAGGATGTAGAAGAATGTGTTATAGGAGGAATAGACCTGCAAAGGATTAGGAAATCCAAAGATATGTTCAAAAATCCATGCTTACCTCTCTGTGTTCTTTGACCCAACAACTCAAGACTTTTTTTTGTCTTACTTCCAGCGGCTAATCGATCCCCAAGACCCTGGCCTTGAGCTCTCCCCATTGGAGCATGAACCTACCTGGTTGAAATCTAAAAAAAAGGCTAAGGTGGCTACCTTAGACAAGCCTATTTAGATTCCCTTACCAGGGATTCTCAAGAGATTGACAAGGAGATGTATTCTGATGGCACCCTGTCAGATCAAGACGCCTAGGATGATGGCAAGACTGATGACTCTGAGAAGGATCTAAATTGTTCCTCACACTCATTACCCAAGTGGCAGAGATGTGATGAAAAAGAATATGAAGAAATCCCTTCCAATATATTTTTTCTTCCATCCTTTAAAAAGCACTGTTGATCCAGAAGAGATAGTACATCCACACTCCTCAAACTGAGTACCTTCAACTAGAATGGCAGTCTATGTTCAGGCTAGGTTGAGAAAGCCCTTTCCGAAGGAAGTACAGAACCACTTAAGAGCACAATGCCCTCAACCTTCATTGGACAGTCATGTTGCAGATACCGTAGAGAATGATCCTAAACTTTCCACCTTTTTAGGGAACTACATCAAGGGTTCTGCAAAGGGCATTGACAGGTCTTGGTGGGTCTGTCAAGATAAATTGATAAATCATTCAGGACCTCTTTCCAAAATTTTAGATTTAGCTTTTTCAGAAAAAGAACAGGGTTCCCTTTTCGAACCAAGGGCATATTTACAAGCCCCTATTGCCAAGGTACTACCTTCCTGTGGTGATAGGGGCTTTGCCTTACTTGCAAGGCAGCGTAAAGCCACTTAACGTGGCTTAACGCTGCCTTGTAAATAAGGCCCCCTTTCACGCTATGCTTAGCGTGTAAGGGGAGGACAATGTGTGTTGCTGTGGGCGTTCCACCGCAACTCCCATTGAAACTGACGCTGCCCCCTATTTACAAGGTAGGTGAAAATAGGAGGCAGCGCCAGAATTAAGACCTGGGAAAACCTGCTCTTACCCTGGCTCAACAAGAAGAAATATTTCATTTCTCCTCGTTTTTAGGTCTCGCCTGACCCAGCGCATACGCTGGTCTGGCGAGACTTATTGAGAGGGCTCCAAAAAGTGCTACCAGGCCAGCCTAGAGCTACAGTGCACGTGCGCGGGCGCGCGCGCCTCGCTTTACCGGGATTACTTTCACTTTCACGGCCGCTTTGATGTTTGATTGCGATAACATTTTCGCGGCCGCTTGGCATAGCTAATAGGTCTCGCTTTTGGGACCTTATAAGTATTTAGTTATGCAACTGTTGCATGGCTAAATACTTATAAGGTCCCAAAAGCGAGACCTATTGGCTATGCCAATGCTTGCTACTGTTGTCATGTGTGCTGCGTTGTGCAGCACACATGAAAACAGAAAAAAAGCCAATGATTGTTTATGTACAGGAAGGTCTCCCTTCCTGCACATAAACAACAATTAAGCAGCACACATAGGAGTTGCAATACAGCATCTAAAGATTGTTTATGTGCAGGAAGGGGGACCTTCCTCCACATAAACAATCTTCCCCTGAATTCAGTGCCTGTGTTGGCGTTAGGCTGCTAAATGTAGCGTCAGCGCAGGGGAAAACGCAGGGCTCCATCATATTCTTGTAAATATGGTGCAGCCCTGCGCTTCCGAAGTGGCGGAGTGAGGCGTTAAGCCAGGAAGGCTAATGCCTCGTTCCGCCAGTTCCCTTGCAAATATGCCCCCAGGTGTCTTAGCAGGCTGGGCGCAGCAGCTCTTTATTGGGCAATGCAAACTGTGCCCTTCAGCTGAGAGCAGCAGGTCCATGCTCATGAGAATCTACCCAAAGGTCAGATAGCTGGCCACAAAAGAAGCCGGCATGTCAGTGAGTGCTGCACTGTTTGGATACCCATGTCAAGATGGTGGCTAGATTTGTGAGCACATTTACCTCTGTAGACAAAGTGTGGGCAGTCTTAAAGAAAGTTTTCCACCAAAACCTTTTTAACAGGACCAATTGAGGCAGGGGTTGCTCCGTTGCTTCCTACCAGCCATCCTTCAGAGGTTTTTTCAAAGAGAAGAGGCTTTCTGGAATGACTACCACCATGGACAAGTGTACTTACCCTCCAGAGCCCCCAGTGGACAGTCTATCATAAAGTCTACAACAGAGGACTCTCTCCAAACCTCTTTTGTAGGAGAGATTTCATAAATTTAACTATTCAGCAAAATTGGGATGTCATTACTCAGGATGCTTGTGTGCTCCAGACGGTAAAGGGATTTTGCTTGGAATTTTATGAAACACCTCACCATACTCTACACCCAACACCAATACATTTCTCTACTGAGAAGCAAGCATTTATTGAACAAGATTCTCTTTCTTTTTCAGAAGAAAGGCTATCATGAAAGTTCTACCCGTAAAAGAAACTTTACAAGCAACATTTTCCTCGTTGACATAAAAAGGGGGATGTTATTGGTTGGTCGTCAACTTCAAAGAGTTTAACGCTCAGACATATTAAAAATGAAGGATATTTACCTTCTTCAAGACATGCTGAGAGAAGGGGACTTTTTAGTATGGTTGAACCTGAGGGACGCCTACCTCTCAGTACCACTTTTTACTCCCCATTGCTGTTTCCTACAGTTTTGTTGGAAGATGTCAACCTACGAATTCTAGGCTCTTCCATTTGGGCTAACATCAGATTCCTGCTGTTTTACAAAGCTAGTGAAACTGGTGGTTGCATTTCTAAGACAGAGAGAAATCTGACTTATCATATATCTAAAGCT
Organism: Triturus cristatus; assembly: GCF_964204655.1. Classification (NCBI taxonomy): domain Eukaryota; kingdom Metazoa; phylum Chordata; class Amphibia; order Caudata; family Salamandridae; genus Triturus; species Triturus cristatus. The sequence goes on from NC_140590.1 coordinate 235,396,601, forward strand.
TTCTTGTTAGTTGCGCAGGAGCCAGTCATTCTGCAATGCCACCTACAGCTGGCCATCTCAATCCTTCAAGACTTGGGGTTTGCTGTAAACCAAACTAAATATCTCTTAATCCAGGTTACTCTGAAAGAGTTCCTGGGGTTTGTCATAGACTTCTTGACATCAACGCTCTCACTTCCCGAACCAAAGATCAAAGCTTTCAAAAATGAGATTGCAGAGTCCCAATGAAGGACAAAGTAACCCTACACAGACACTTTGCCTATGGACATTGTGACTGAGTCAGAGTCTCTTGGTTTGAGGAACGACATGTGGAGAGGGATCTCTGACAAAATTTCGAAGGTCAGAAATTCGACCTACAAAAATATTGCAACAAAAATATCGTTGTCAAGAATATCGACATCATATCTACAACATGGTAAGTACAAAAATATCGAAAATAAAATATCGATGTCGAAAATATCGTTTTTAAAAATATCGGGGTTTTTTTTGGTTACAAAAAATATGTAAAATAAACATAATAATACTTATAAATAAAATAAACATAATTAAATATATTTCCTAATGTTAAAAATTAATAATTAATCAATATAATTTAATAACAAAATAATTAAACATATACATATAATATATATACTTACTTAATAATGTTTTTATAATTATTTTAATAAATTATAAATTATTTAAAAATATTAAAAATTGCAAAAACATTACACACATAAAACAATAACATAAATAAAAATTAAATAATTATATATAACAAATTAAAAAATTACATTTAATTTAAATGTTGTTAAAATTAATTATATACTACATTAGCTAAAATAATAAAAAAAATATTAAATAGCAGAGACAATAAAACTACTACTCCAGCTCCAACAAACACCAGAAAGGAAAATTTTGGATAGCGGAGGGCTAAAAATTACTATATCCACTCCAGATAGTGTAACAGTAAGGAAAGTGTTGGATAACGTAGAGGTATAAATTATTATTCCGACTCCAGGGAGTGCAACAGTAAGGAAAGTGTTGGATAGCGTAGGGGTAAAAATAACTATTCCAACTCCAAAGAGTGCAACAGTAGGGAAAGTGTTGGATGGCGTAGGGGTAAAAATTAGTATTCCCACTCAAGACAGTGCAACCGTAGGGAAAATGTTGGATGGCGTAGGGGTAAAAATTTAAATTCCCACTCCATACAGTGCAACAGTAGGGAAAGTGTTGGATAACGTAAGGGTAAAAATTACTATTCCAACTCCAAGGAGTGCAACAGTAGAGAAAGTGTTGGATTGCGTAGGGATAAAAATTACTATTCCCACTCCAGACACTGCAACAGTAGGGAAAGTGTTGGATAGCGTAGGGCTAAAAATTACTATTCCAACTCCAGAGAGTGCAACAGTAGGGAAAGTGTTGGATAGCGTAGGAGTAAAAATTACTATTCCAACTCCAGAGAGTGCAACAGTAGGGAAAGTGTTGGATAGCGTAGGGGTAAAAATTGCTATTCCAACTCCAGAGAGTGCAAGAGTAGGGAAAGTGTTGGATAGCGTAGGGGTAAAAATTACTATTCCAACTCCAGAGAGTGCAACAGTAGGGAAAGTGTTGGATAGCGTAGGGGTAAAAATTACTATTCCAACTCCAGAGAGTGCAACAGTAGGGAAAGTGTTGGATAGCGTAGGGGTAAAAATTACTATTCCAACTCCAGAGAGTGCAACAATAGGGAAAGTGTTGGATAGCGTAGGGGTAAAAATTACTATTCCAACTCCAGAGAGTGCAACAGTAGGGAAAGTGTTGGATAGCGTAGGGGTAAAAATTGCTATTCCAACTCCAGAGAGTGCAACAGTAGGGAAAGTGTTGGATAGCGTAGGGGTAAAAATTACTACTCCAACTCCAGAGAGTGCAACAGTAGGGAAAGTGTTGGATTGCGTAGGGATAAAAATTACTATTCTAACTCCAGAGAGTGCAACAGTAGGGAAAGTGTTGGATAGCTTAGAAGTTAAAAATAACATACTTATAAATACAATAATTCTTTAAAATAATTAATAATGTAATTATTAAATTACTTACAAATACCAATAGATATTTATTAAAAACATAACTACCAATAAATAATTATTTAGCAATAAATTATTAATAAATACCAATAAATACTAATTAATGAATATTAATTACCAATTAAACAATATTGAACAATTACATTTTTATACCAAAAAATAACTATCAAACTTTAATTACCAATTAAAAAATATTAAACAATTGCATATTTTTTATACCAAATATAATAATTATTACACATTAATTACCAATTAATAATTACTTATTAATATATTAATTCGAAATATCAATAAATAATATTTAAACATATCTAATTACCAATTGATTATTAATCAACAATAACCCAATTTTCATAACCAAAATATTATAATTTAAAATATTTACCAATTAATAATTAATCTCCAATTAATTAATTATCAATACCCAGCAACAAATGTAATAATTACTTAATTAAATTTCAATTACTTCCAACACTATTCCCCTATAAACGCACGAAACACTCAAATAATAAAATAATACAGTTAACATAATTATCAATTAATCAAATAAAAACTAATTACCAATTAATAAAAATTCATTACCAATTAATACTTAATTAACAAAAATATAATTATCAATACCAATAAATAAATAAAAATATTACTTAATTACAATTAAATTACTTCCCACCCTATTCCCCTATAAACCCACAACCCGCTACAGAATTTAAATGCAAAAATTATTTAAAATTAATTTATAATTCCTAAAAATTTATAATTAATTTCACATTATTAAATTACTTCCCACCCTAATCCCCTATAAACCCACAACCCGCTACAGAATTTAAACGCAAAAAATTATTTAAAATTAATTTATAATTCCCAAAAATGTATTATTAAATTCATATAATTAAATTACTTCCCACCCTATTCCCCTATAAACCCACAACCCGCTACGGTACTAAAACACAAAATTAACTTAAAAAAAACATTATTAACATATAAAAATTATATACATATATTTTAAAACCAGTTGAACACTTAACAAAAAATAATTAACACATACATATTAAATACATAATAAAATACATAGCAATATTATACATATTGATGTTAGTGACATGGATATTAGTAACATCGATATATTTCATATCGATATTACTAACTTCGATATTACTAACATTGATATCAAAAAATCGATATTACTTACCTTAGGGTCGATATTCTGTCCATCGATATTCTGTCCCTTCGATATTCTAAACTCGATATTATTGTAGGTCGAAATTAAATTATCGATATTTAGACTGCTCACCGTGGATTGATCTCCACATGGGGTAGAAGGTCCCAGGACAAACTGAAGATTCCTATCAACTGCCGCAAACTTTTTTCAATATTGTTCGCTAGCCGGTGTCTGACTCCAAAGAAATCAAACTGTTGTATTTTGCTCAGGATGGTCAACTTGTCAGAAGTGCATTATATCATCTGCTTCAGGGGGTGATATCACACATTCTAGCAAACATAGCAAAGGTGTTTTGGGAGTTCTGCCAAACCAACAATATTTCAGCACTAGCAGTTCACTTTTCCAGCAGGGACTAAAGGTAGCACACTGAAAATATTGGTTTCTTCGCGATTCCAGTGAATTGAAAATACATCCTCTTACTTCAATAAACTGATGGAGACATTGAGATCCTGCAAAATGGGTCTTTTTGCCTCCATTTTAACTTTTCCCATACCACCATTTTACAGCCAGAGACAAAGGTGCCGATCACGATCCGGTAAAAACCGGGTACGAACCGTCGGACGGAGCATATTCTCCGTCCGACGCGTACCCGGTCGTCAATTTCTACAAACAAGGAATTACGATTCGCACGGGTACACCATGACCGTACGATTCGTAAAAAAGTCCGACCGAACAAAAAAACACCTACCAATGCGATCCGGGAAAGTGCCGACCTGACGTCGGGACGCTCGCAGCCAGCCATTCACGACCCAGGAATCACGATTCGCACCGACGTCACCCCGCACGGTGAATATTTTGCGGCAGCCAAAAACTGCCGGGAAATCAGGACGACGCGAACAAGGACCACCAGTACGCGACGGACAGACGACGACGCGAACAAGGAGGACCAGTACGTGACGGACACACAGGACGACGCCACCAAGGAGGACCCGTACGCGACAGGACGACGCGATTGGAGTACCAGTACGCGACGGACAGACATGGACCCGAACCTACGAGTCATCCCTGCCCTCATAGCAGTCCACCTGCTCTACAGGCACCGACGCAGACGCCGCAGAAGGTCAGAATAACTAAGGGAGGGGGGAAAGTGGGGTGGGGTGGGGGTGGCACGACCAGGGCAGACCACAAAACAACCACATAAGTCACACATGGCCTGGACATACCTGACTCCCATGCCCTGGTCACCACGAGGGGGTGGGTGTGTGTCCTGATAAGCCAGCGACCGCCACAACGGAAGTCCGTCACCACGCGAACCGGCAACACAACCAGACAGGTACGTCCCGTACCCACGCCTCAAGAGCGTGGGTACGAGTCGTACCACGCCCACACACACGTCACCCCAACAATGGCGGGACGGATCGTACCCACGTGGCAAAGGCCTGGGTACGGCCCGCACAAGCATCACATAGCGTGGGGACGGATATGTACGGACCCTACCCACACCCGCGTATGCATGGAGCGTACCCCCACCCCAACAGTGTAAGTACGACTCGAACCCTCACCCGCGGACGTACGGACCGTACCCCCCATGCCAACAGTGGAAGTACGACCCGTACCCCCACCCGCGTATGCATGGAGCGTACCCCCCATGCCAACAGTGTAAGTACGACCCGTACCCCCACCCGCGTATGCATGGAGCGTACCCCCCATGCCAACAGTGTAAGTACGACCCGTACCCCCACCCGCGTATGCATGGAGCGTACCCCCCACCCCAACAGTGTAAGTACGACTCGAACCCTCACCCGCGGACGTACGGACCGTACCCCCACCCCCACCAGTGTAAGTACGACCCGTACCCCCACCCGCGTATGCATGGAGCGTACCCCCCATGCCAACAGTGTAAGTACGACCCGTACCCCCACCCGCGTATGCATGGAGCGTGCCCCCCACCCCAACAGTGTAAGTATGACTCGAACCCTCACCCGCGGACGTACGGACCATACCCCCACCCCCACCAGTGTAAGTACGAGCCGTACCCCCACCCGCGTATGCAAGGAGCGTACCCCCCACCCCAACAGTGTAAGTACGACTCGAACCCTCACCCGCGGACGTACGGACCGTACCCCCACCCCCACCAGTGTAAGTACGACCCGTACCCCCACCCGCGTATGCATGGAGCGTACCCCCCATGCCAACAGTGTAAGTACGACACGAACCCTCACCCGCGTATGCATGGAGCGTACCCCCCACCCCAACAGTGTAAGTACGACCCGTACCCTCACCTCGAATGCATGGAGCGCACCCACACCGTGTATGTCCCAAGCGTACATATCCAGAAATTGGAGGTGTGTGTGCAGAGTCCTCCCAGCAGTGCCCAGAGACAGGAGGGTGTGTGCAGAGTCCTCCCAGCAGTGCCCTGAGACAGGAGGGGTGGGTGCAGAGTCCTCCCAGCAGTGTCCAGACCCAGGAGGGGTGTGTGCAGAGTCCCCCCAGCAGTGTCCAGACCCAGGAGGGGTGTGTGCAGAGTCCTCCCAGCAGTGCCCAGACCCAGGAGGGGTGTGTGCAGAGTCCTCCCAGCAGTGCCCAGAGACAGGAGGGGTGGGTGTGGAGTCCTCCCAGCAGTGCCCTGAGACAGGAGGGGTGGGTGCAGAGTCCTCCCAGCAGTGCCCTGAGACAGGAGGGGTGGGTGCCCATCACTCCCAGCAGTGCCCTGATACAGGAGGGGTGTAACACATGTGTGTGAGGCCAGAATTATCCACATGCATACTGGCTACAAGGGAACATGTCCCCATGAACTCATGTCAACAGACTCCACACACAAGTACAGTGATCACCAAGGATGCCACGATTGTCGCAGGTGGAGACATGGCCCTGCATGCATGGCCAAAGTAGAAGGGCTCCGTCACACACACAGCTCATGTAGACACAGCTCTGCGCTAAACATTGGGAACACCCTGCAGGGAAGAAAGCTGGGTACACAGAGGAAGGAATACACCCTGGGACAAGTGCACCATGCAGTAACTGCTTACATGAACAAAGAAAGTTAGCCAACACCTTGTGATGGCACACAGATCACAGGGTCCCACCAATGAGCAGTACACTACTACACATCCCACACACCCAAACCCTTACACACCACCCAAAACCATGTAGCAGCCCCACCAACACCAATACCAGCATAGCAGTAGTGTGATAATGAAAACAAAATTAAGCTTTATTCAGCATGAGCACAATGTCCGTGGATCGCAGGCAGTTCAATCTTCACAAAGCCCATAGGGCAGTCAATGATTCTCAGCTGGATGGGGGACACAGTGGGATGCGTGTCCCCTACATTGCCTGCACAGTCAAATGGCATCGTCTTCCACACTGGTGAGGGCATCAGGGGGGGGGGAAGCAACAGGCACCGCAGGGACATCAGGGCAAAGGGGAGGCGTTGTGGGTGCAGGGATGGAGGACTCCACCACAGGAGGTGGGTCAGTGCCAAAGGCGGAGGCCAGGATGGCACTACACACCTTTGCAAGGTCCTCCAGGGAGTCCCCTGCACCCGAAGGGACCTCAGGCCCCAAGGAGGGGGGGGGATCAGAGGGATGGGTCGCAGCGCCACCGGGGGAGGGTGGAGACAGGGGGGGAGACTCAACCACCCTGACCGGGGACCTCCTTGACCGCTTGCGTGGTGGTGTAACTGTGGGGCTCAGGGACAGAGCGGCCATGAAGGTGTCCTTGGGGGAGATGTGGCCAGGAGAGCTGAGGGGAGGGGATTTGGAGGGAGTGGACTGGGTGGAATGCGGACTCCCACTATGGCTGCGTGTCACACGTTTGCCCCCCGACCCAGTGGGTGTGCCTACCTCACCCTGTGTGTGCGTGTCAGGAGGAGTGCGGTGGACCTTCCCTGCTGGTGTGGTGCCCGTGTCTGTTGATGTGGGTGCATGCCGACGTCTGGGTGTACGTGTGACAGGCATGGGAGTGGGAAGTGTGGATGGGGCAGGGGTAGGTGGGGGGAGGTCGCGCTGCAGGAGACCCACTGCTGCAGTCAGTGTGGAGTCGATGGACCTCAGCAAGTTGCGTTGGTCAGCCTGCGATGAATGAATGCCCTCCAAGAAAGCCTCGATGTTGGTGAGGGTTTTGCCGTGGGCATGGAGGACATTAAGGATCGCAGCCTGACCAACCTGCAGTTGCCGCTGGATGTCCACAGACTCTGCATTGGCGGCAGCAGTGGAGACAGGGGCAGGGGGTGCGGTGCCTGGCAGGAAGGAGACATGCTGTGACCGGGCACGCTGGGAAGGGACACGAGCAAGTGGGAGGCGGCTGGTGGAAACTGAGGGGGCGGTGCGAGGTGTTGTTCCGCTCTCAGCTGCTGGTGCAGCCTCCGCCCACTCGGAGACATCGTCCCCGGACCTGTCAGCTTCGTAGTCTGATGTGCCAGTCGACAGGTCCTCGGCCACACTCTCCTCCGCCTCTGTACCACTCGATGTGCCAGACCCGATGTCACGGCTGGCACTGGTGCTCGGTCCCTCCGCCTGGTCTGTGTCCATGTCTCCCTCTGTGTCCCCCGACGATGCTGTGGGCAGGGTGGAGAGACAGAAATAATCAGACATCTGTACACATCTGTCACATGAGTCCAATCCACATAGGTAACATTGCATGGCCTGAAAAGGAAGATCCCTAACATCTACTGAACAGGGTACCGATGTAGGGCATGAAACACACAGTTGGTTGAGCCACCATGCCACTGAAATACCATGGAGAGCATGAGACAATAGCTAAACACAGGAAAAGGAGTCTGACATAGCACCCAGGCCCTGGGGACAATCCAGCACTGCATCTGCACCACACAGCGTTGGCGAAAATACCGATGACCAGGGACCATATCCATGAACTTGAGACACATGCTGCATAGGTAATGCTGAAAACATGCACAACATGACTCTGTCACTGCACATTGCGTGTGTGTCCAGACACATCACACACTGCCCAGACCCAGCAAGTGGTAATCAGGATTTAACACATAGGCATTGCCCGCCCCAACAAGACCCTACACGAGGCAAATTGTTGAGACACAGGTGGCACCAACATCTCATAGTCTGGGTGATACACACAGGGGCAGGCAAAAAGCGAGATTGAACGCCAAACAGCCAAGGTGCGCCTGTACAAATAATGTGGTACCAGTGCCCATCCTCAGATGAGTATAGCAAGACACACAGGCACTGGCAACTGTGAGTATGAAGAAGGACAATCAGGTTAGGCTGCACAGTGGACACCTGTACAAAATAGCACGTCTATATACATGGTGACAGGGGACAATGGCAGAGAGCACAACTTACGCTGTAGACACTGACAGTGGCCACGTGTATGATGACACATACACCACTGAGGAAAAGGTGCCCCAGGGGACAGTAGTGGGCACGCAACTACATGCTACTGAATGGTAATGACTGCAACACACGTCAACATCCCTGCACTATGTGTATCGCACACTCATGCACATCATGTCACAGGCCACTACATGGGACATGCGCGCTGTAAGGCATGACACATGAGAGACCAACTCCCATGTCTGGAGTCAGCATCAGTGCCAACTGATATGGAACCCACATGCAGTGAACTTGACAGTGCACAGGCAATGTCCCACAACCTGTTACACACCACCCCCACACATGATGCTACAGACATTGTTCCCGTGGACAAAGCGCCAGCCTACATTACCCTGTGGAGGAGTGACTACACACAGACCAGGGAACACATTGCAAGGAGGGGAAGGGTGGCAGGGGCACAGCGCTATACTGGGGCAAACAGGATCTGCACAGCACCTTTAAACCCTGCCAGTGAATTCATGCTACTGTGCCCTTACAAATGCCGGTGACACACAACAAACACACATGTACCTACCCCCTTCCGGCTGCTGCATCGCCTGTAAGCGCCTCTCCAGGTCTGGAAAGACCACCGGCAGCACACGCCTGTGGAGGTGGCTCAGACGGCGGCGGTTGCGGTTCTTGTGGCTCTCAGGTGAGTCCCCCAGCAGGAGCCGTGCAATCCTCCGCGTCCAGCACCGGATATCCTGCCAGCGTTTCCTCACCTGGGGCAGGCTCCGCCTCCGACCATCCACACGCCTCACGGCACTGACGGCGGTCAGCCAGATCTGCTCCTTGGCAGTGGCGCCCACCTGTGAGGTAGAACAAGTAACACCACATCAATACACCAGCCACATGTCACAGAGAGACATATGGGTACAAATTAGCTGGTTACAACAAGGCATGTCATGCAGCCAACGCATTGCACCTTTGTCATAGGGACATCATCCCCTGTTGAGGGGAAAAAGCACTACGTGCCACAGTGGGTACACAGGTGGAATGATGGCAATGTCACAATCAATGATCAAGGCTCACACTGTGCATCACACCCACCCCTCCTGTCTCAGGGCACTGCTGGGAGCACTCTGTACCCACCCCTCCTGTCTCAGGGCACTGCTGTGAGTGATAGGCCCCCACCCCTCCTGTCTCAGGGCACTGCTGGGAGACATCAGGCACCCCCCCCCTGGGACCCCCCCAACAGTACATGGCATGTGTGTTACACCTGGACGCAATGGCCGAAGTCACAGTCACAACATAGGGACAGTCTGTGGCAGTGGCCTATGCACTCACCTGATACCCTGGTCGCCCATACAGCATGGGGTACTGTGGGAGGATCACATCCAGCAGAGCCATGTTCTCCTCCAGGGTGAATGGCTGTGTCCTCTCCACAGCCCTTGACATGGTTCCAGGGAATCAGTAGCAGCAGCTGGGTCGACGAATGCAAAGATGTGCAGGCAAGTGCTCCCTCATGGGACCTGGCTGCCTTATATGTGCCCTTCTGCCCAGTCTCATGCACAGGAGTACAGAGAGATTGGTCACTCACATTTGCATCCTATGTTTCCACCAATCCCTACAAACCTAGCAGTCTGTGTGTTCTCTATCGGTTTCATTCTCCTGCATGATGTCAGCCCCACAAACACATTGCAACAAAGTAGACAAATTCCAACTGACTTCTGCTGTGCACCTTCCAGAACAATTTCGAATTTTGAACTTGGTCTCCATGACAACCAGCATGCATGTAGGCCTTAATACTTGTCCCCTATGTAATTTGGAGCATCACACACAGGTACGGTGCGTGTGGGGGCCCTAGGGCACCCCAAATGCATGGCAACGGCCCGTACATGCATGCCTACCCTCTCCATCACTATGGGTCTGCACGCGTATGCGTACCCATAGTGGTACGGACCGTACACTCGCATCTACGCTCTCTATCACTATGGGTCTGCACGCGTATGCGTACCCGTAGTGGTACGGACCGTACACTCACATTTACGCTCTCCATCACTATGGGTCTGCACGCGTATGCGTACCCGTAGTGGTACGGACCGTACACTCGCATCTACGCTCTCCATCAATATGGGTCTGCACGCGTATGCGTACTCGTAGTGACAGTGAACGTAGATGCGAGTGTACGGTCCGTACCACTACGGGTACGCATACGCGTGCAGACCCATAGTGATAGTGAGCGTAGATGCGAGTGTACGGTCCGTACCACTACGGGTACGCATACGCGTGCAGACCCATAGTGATAGTGAGCGTAGATGCGAGTGTACGGTCCGTACCACTACGGGTACGCATACGCGTGCAGACCCATAGTGATAGGGCCGTACACTCGCATCTACGCTCTCTATCACTATGGGTCTGCACGCGTATGCGTACCCGTAGTGGTACGGACCGTACACTCGCATCTACGCTCTCTATCACTATGGGTCTGCACGCGTATGCGTACCCGTAGTGGTACGGACCGTACACTCGCATCTACGCTCTCTATCACTATGGGTCTGCACGCGTATGCGTACCCGTAGTGGTACGGACCGTACACTCACATTTACGCTCTCCATCACTATGGGTCTGCACGCGTATGCGTACCCGTAGTGACACGGACCGTACACTCGCATCTACGCTCGCCATCACGATGGGTACACATACGGCAGCACTCCCACAGTGATTTGGGAACATGCACAGGCCCTCTCAGCAGCAGTACGGCGGATTTTACACATCACTGTGGTGATAGGCGACACACATGTAGGAATAGGGCGGACATACTTGTCCATGGATGGACATACTTGTCCAGGAATGGACATCAAGGCATCGTCTGTGCATTACCACATGTGTGGGGCACAGGTGTCACAGGCTGTGATGTGGAACATGCCTCCTGAGTGGAGAAGGCACCAGATGTATGATGAGATGTGTACATGTGTACTGTGTGAGGGTGCAATGTGTGCCAGGCATGCCCTTGACTCCTTTGACATGTGTGCATGTGGGACTGCGCACTTGGTGTGAGCGTCACTGGCATGGCACCGACACCAACACACGGAAGTGTCCCATGATGCCAGGTACAGGGGTCATGACACATGACTTATCACTACCCACAGTGCACAATGTGACTATGCCATATATGTGTCCGGGATTTACATCAGGTTGATGTTGTAGCACCCTCAAAAGCTGCAGCCGTTGCAGCAACCAACATGTGGCTGTGTGTAGATTGTCATTGCACACTGTTCCCAACACCATGCCACATGTGTTCTCGGATGTGAGGTGCACATGTATGCAAGGGACACGGAGTAGCGTGACAAGGCCATGTCAGCAAACTCACAAGGAATGTGTGGTGAGTCATGACATGTGCACCTTCATGGCAAGGTGTGTGGGCTGGACTAGTGTAATGTCATGTGACCTGTGGCTCAAGTGTTCCGCTGCCAGTCTCTGCAATCGGCATCACACTTCTGCTGATGTGTGGGTGTATGTCACTCCTGTCTTGCGTCGGGCAGTGCACTTGCACTGGGACACAGCTATTTCCATGGCGTGGCATGGGGAGGTTCTCAATCACCGTGTGTAGCTGGGTCTTGGAAGGAGTGTCACCTTGCATCCATACGTGTCCTGGGCATGTAGCACATGCCTGACTCCCTATGTGGCATGTGTGTATTGCCAGATTTACATGTGCTCAGTAGACATGAGTTGTTCTCGTAGTGCACTCACTCTTCCTTGTCACTTCCAAATTACTGCAGAGCGCCTCCTGTTGCCCGAAGAATTCCAGACTTGGCCACCATGCAGGAGAATGACAGGATCCGGCTCTACCGCTTCACCCAACCGTTGATTCTGGAGCTGACGGCGAGACTGGCACCACACCTGCAACCGCAGCACAGGTATCCTACGGCACTGACACCCCAGCTGAAGGTAATGGCTGCCCTACATTTCCTTGCCACGGGTACCTTCCAAAATACCATAGCTCATGTTGGTGGCATGTCCCAGAGCATGTTCAGCGGTGTGCTGCATGATTTCTTGGAGGCCATGTTGATTCACCTGGATGACTTCATCAAGTTCCCAACCCCTGAACAGATGACTGAGGTCAAGCGTGGTTTCTATGCCCTGGGAGGGATGCCCCATGTCATTGGGTCCATAGATGGGACACATGTAGGTTTGGTACCACCACACGCACGGGAGGTGGCGTACCGCAATCGGAAGCACTACCACTCCATCAATGCCCTTGTGGTGTGTCTGTCCAACATGGTGATTTCACATGTCTGTGCTCGTTTCCCAGGATCAGCACACGATGCCTACATCATGAGGCGTAGCGGGATGCCTGATATGATGATGCAGCTGCGCAACGAACGAGCATGTGTTGTTGGTGGGTACAGTCTGTCTGTCCTGTATTCTGTTTGGCCGAGCAGCACTACCGCTTCGCCAGTTCTAACGATATCCATGTGCTTTCCATTTAGGGGACGCTGGCTATCCCAACATGCCTTGGCTGCTGACACCTCTCCGCAACCCCATCACGCCGGCCCAGCTCCGCTACAACACCGCCCATGGCCGGACAAGGCGAGTGATAGAGAGGACGTTTGGCATGCTGAAGAGCCGATTCCGGTGCCTCCACAAGACCGGCGGCGCACTCCCATATGCCCCGGCAAAGGTTTGCAAGATCTTCATGGTCTGCTGCATGCTGCACAACATGGCAGTTGAAAGAGCTGTGCCACTCATCCTGAATCAACATGACGAGGACCATCCACCCGTGGAGGACGAAGGGCTTGGCAATGGGGCTAGTGATGTGGAGGATGTGGAGCCGCAAGAGGACATCCGGACTCGGCTCATACGCGACTTCTTTGCTTAGTGGTGAGTACCAGTGTCTGAGTGTGCACGCCTTGGTCCCCGTGTGGCATGTGTTGTGATGTGTGTGTCCACCTGCATGTATGGCACGTGAGTCAGAGGTGTGTGTGGGTGTGTCACTGGAGTGATGGTGGCAGTGATGGTAGTATTTCCCCAGTCATAATTGTGACCTAGCATGTTGTCATCCATACATGTGTCGAGTCAATGCACATGCAAGTGGCTGTGCTTTTTGTGGCTGACTTCTTGTGTGTCTCTCTTCCCCAGGTACCTGCGCATGCCATCTGCTGGTTGCATTGTTGTGGCACTGCTATTCCTCATGGACATGGCATCGTGGGCTGACTCAGCGTTACAGGCACGGACACGTTTGGAAGTCTCCATGGGGTAAGGGATGCATCTGGGGTGTATTGGGTGTGGCAGTTGTTCACGATGTGTGCACACTGCCCAGGTCGGGGTTTGGTTCCTCTGCAGTCATGTGGCATCCCCATGGGACACGACATGCAGCTGGGTACACCAGAATAGATGGGCTGCCTGGTTGTCAGTCATCAGTGATGGGATGGTGGATTGTGATGATGGCATCAATGTGTGTGACACTGCCCTCGGACACATACGGTTGACATTGGCTTGACATGGCGTGGGACTTCCACATCAGCGGATCTATGGTGTATGGCAGGCTCTCCGTGTGCAGCTGTGGGTATTTAGCTGTTAGCCGACGCTTGTGTGCCAGTACCATGGCTATCACGCATTTGTGCTGCAGAAGGGGGGTGCCAGTGTTTGAGCCACATGTTACTCCACATGATGTGTTCATGTGTACTTCAAGTTGCCTCTGCAATCCCAAAAACATGACTATTAAAGGTGTCCCTATGCCTCCAAGGTGCCTCTGCTCAGTCAATGCTGGTGTGTTGGCACGGTGCATCCTGCATGTCTGGCATGGTATTCCCAGATTGTGGCTATGTGTCAATGTGTCGAGTGGCAAGATGCAAGCTGTGTGTGTGTGCTGAGACTGTGTATTGGGCATGATGTCCATGACTGTGTGGGTAGTGTGACATGTGCCATCCCCATGCATCCAACGTTGTCCAGGCCCCCATTCTCTGCATCCACCGGACTCAAGCTTGCAGGACATGGTTCTGCCACCTGTCTACACGTACCTGGGTGCCCCCCAGGACACGGGCCAGGTTCCCTGACCTCTGCGCATGACTGTTGCTGTACTCAATGTGTCTGTCAGCACGGTTGTTCGGCCACCCCCTCAGCTGGTTCTGCACATCACGGGTGTGTATGGTGCTCCATGTCTGTCTTGCCTAATAAACTGTGACCCATGTGTCCTGTGCCAGACTCAGGCCCCAGGGTGTGGATGGTTGAAGTGAACAGATGACTCAGGCATGTTTAGACTGTACAAGACACATGTTAGGTAATAATGCTACCAGCAGGCATCTACTCTTAATAGTGTGATTTATTAGGGGGGGGGGGGGGGACAAAGTGGGGGGCTTTCCGGGATTAGGGAATCCAAAGTTCAGTAGGGGAGTTGGTGTCCTTGCCATTGGAAATCCTCAGAGTCCATGCCACAGTCTTTGTCAACATTGGTCAGCCAGTGACCAGCAGGGCCATGTGGCAGAGAATGTCTCTTGATGCTGTGATGCTGTTGCTCCAGTGGGCCAGGTGCCAGGCCAGGTGTCCTGGGCGATGGTGATGTAGCAGCCACCCTCACGGTCCTTTCCGTGGACGACCCGGCTTCCTGCGGGGAACCTCAGCAGCAGGCCGTGACGACGTCTGGGATGCTCCGTCGGATGTTTCCTCCTCCTCCTCATGATCCCTCCCTGTGGGTGGTGATGTTCTCCGCCTTCTGGCACAGGGAGGGTCGGCCATGGTGTCGGCCATCCGACGGAGTTCAGCGTGAATCCCCTGGGACGCCGTCACTTGCTCAGCCTGTCTGTCCTCCATCCTCCGTTGGTGTAGCTGTAGACAGGCTATTAGCTCCGCATGTTGCTGGGCCTGCTGGACCTTGATCCCCTCGAGGACGGACACAACCTGGGCCATGCCCGTGGTGTCCTGCCGGTATGAGTCCAGGATGTTACGGACATGTGAAAATACCGGATCCCCAGCCAACTGGTCAGGCTCGCGCCTCCGCCGTCCTCCACTCCCACCACCCCTGCCCACTTGCGTCTGGCCTGCACTTGTGGGCACATCGGGTCTCCGGGACCCCTGAGGGGTGGCATTGGCGTTGTCGCCTGCCTCCTCCTGGGTGCCCGGGACACCGTGTCCCTCCTGGCGAGCCTGGCTGCATTGTGGTGTTGGGGCAGGGATCCTGGGTGTCTCCTGGGAAGTGGCAGGAGTGGGGGTGGTGGTTGGCACGGTTGTACCTGACGCAGGTGCTGCAGGTGGTTGGACACCAGAGGGGCCAGGTCGCTCGGGGTCGTCCGCAGAGTGGTGAGAGTGGTCGCTGCCGGTGGGATCGGTCTCCTGCAGATCCGGGTCCTGTGAGTGTTCCCCCCCAGTGTTGGGGGGTGCAGCACGACGTTGACCTGTGTGTGAGAGAGAAAATGTTAATTTTGATCCATGCAACATCCATGTTTCATCCGTTACAAAGTTGGCACATTTCCTCTTGGAATTAGGATCTGTCTTGCATTCCACTCACAGTGCACTTGTGCATGTGTGTGTCCCTTGGGCACCAATTTGGCCCCTTTAACTATGTGTGGCACAGTCTTACTTGCTGCGTCAAGTGTGACTGCAGTCAGCAGTGGAGTGTGCATGTGTGCCGAGCTATGCATTTGCGCCTTCCTTGTAGCACTGTACATGTGCACATGGAGTGGATCCACACACTCATATGATGCAGGTGGCTGTCCTTGTGCTCGTGTACAGGTTGTGACATGGCCCTGCGTTTTGCCATGATGAAGAGGGGGGGTTCTGGCACTGGCCACCCTTGTCTACATGCACGCAGTCCACCTGCTGACGAGCAGACATTCCCACACACCACAGGACTGATTTGCTCTCCCTGTGTCTCCCTCCTTCTCTGTCCCCCTCTCCCTCCCTCTCTGTCCCCCTCTCCCTCCCTCTGTGTCCCCCTCTCCCTCCCTCTGTGTCCCCCTCTCCCTCCCTCTGTGTGTCAGCCTCCTCCCTCTGTCCATCTTCCTGTGTCTCCCTCCCTCTGTGTCCCCCTCTCCCTCCCTCTGTGTGTCAGCCTCCTCCCTCTGTCCATCTTCCTGTGTCTCCCTCCCTCTCTGTCCCCCTCTCCCTCCCTCTCTGTCCCCCTCTCCCTCCCTCTGTGTGTCAGCCTCCTCCCTATGTCCGTCTCCCTCCCTCTCAGTCCCCCTCTCCCTCCCTCTGTGTCCCCCTCTCCCTCTCTGTCCCCCTCTCCCTCCCTCTGTGTGTCAGCCTCCTCCCTCTGTCCGTCTCCCTCCCTCTCAGTCCCCCTCTCCCTCCCTCTGTGTCCCCCTCTCCCTCCCTCCGTGTGTCACCCTCTGTCACCTTGGCCCAGCTTCCTGGGCACACACTGTTAGCAGATCTTTGAGTGGCCCTTGGCCTGTTGATGTGAGTTTGTTTATGATCTCCAGGCACCCATTTTGTCTGCTGTGTGTCTGTGCGCTGCTGCTGTGGTGGTGTGTGCTGCCACTCTTTCACACTGTTGGCTGTTCATTAGCTGCTGGCATGTGCAAAACAGTGCCTTCACCCCCATGTGTTGATGCAAGGCATCCGCCATTTGCTGGCAAGTCATTCCTGTGTTGGGACACAGTGTTTGTCTGGCTGTGACCTAGGCCATATGGGCAGAGGGCATTGTTGTCTGCTTTGGAGTCGCACTATGTGATTTTTGGTGCCCAGCCTCCCGCCATCCGGGTTACCGTGTCATGTGTTGTTGTCTTCTGTGGCCTGTGACTTGACATTGTCCAGCTGGGTGCATGGGGCATGGTGGCAGCAGTGGCATGTGCCTGCTCATGGAGTGTGGTTGAGTAATGCGATGGCTTGTGGTGGTTGCGTGCCTGTTATTAATTTTGGTTGTGGTTGCAGTTCCCCCCATGTGAGGTGCGTTGTTTGTGTACTCACCCGGGTCTCGGAGTCCTTCTACTCCTTCAACTGCCTCCACCGGCAGTATGGCCATCACCCTCTCCTCCCAGGGATGGTACTGTACGGGTCTGCGGGAGGGCCCTCCTCCGGTGGCGTTGGCCTGGTCGTGTTCCTCCTGTCTCTTGGCTCTGACCCTCCTCCGCAGATCGTACCACCTGTTCTGGCAATCCTGCTTGGTCCTCCTGGTGTCCGCAACAGCATTCACAGCATCGACGATGGTCTGCCACATGGCTGTTTTGGCTGCCTGGCTGGTGCTTCTGACCAATGTTCCAAAGATCTGTGGCTCGACTCTGAGGATTTGATCAACAAGGACCTCCAACTCTCGGTGACTGAACTTTGGATTCTTGGTAGTGGGCATGGTGAGGGGTGTGGGTGGGGATGGTGTGGGTGTGGGGGGTGTGTGGATGTTGGGGGGGGTGTGGATGGTTGTGTGTGTGTGTGAATGTGATGAGAGGGTGTTTGTGAGGGTGGTCGTGTGAAGGTGTGCAAGTGTAAGATGTGGTGTCGCTTGTAGTCTGGTTCTGTGGTGTCTGGCAGCAGTGGGTCTGTTGCAAAGGCTCATGGTTTGTGTGTGTGGGCCCTTTTTATTGGTCCATGGGTGGGTGTGGCAGTGTTTGAATTTTGGGTGGGTGTGTTATAAGGAGTGGTGGTGTATTGGGCCTCTGTTTGTTTTTGACAGTTGCAGGTCAGTGATTGTGTTATTTTAGTGGTTGTTGGCCATGTTTAGTGGCTGTGTGCCTTTCGAATGGTGTATTGTTGAGTTGTTTTGTTTTGTCCTTGTTGTGTACGTGCGTTTTGTGCGTGTGTACGGTGTGTACATGGGCCATTTGGTTGTACGATTTGGTCCTTGTGTGTGGCTTTGTACGACTCGTACATGCGGTTGTGATGTTGGGGCATGGGGTGCGCTCCGTACTTAGGAGGTTGTGTTGGGGGTGCGCCAGGAACGTACTGGGGTGGGGGTACGACTGGAACGTACTGGGGTGTACATAGACGGTGGTACGACACGTACAGGGGTGGGGGGGTGTACATAGACGGTGGTACGACACGTACAGGGGTGGGGGGGTGTACATAGACGGTGGTACGACACGTACAGGGGTGGGGGGGTGTACATAGACGGTGTTACGACACGTACTGGGGTGGGGGGGTGTACATAGACGGTGGTACGACACGTACAGGGGTGGGGGGGTGTACATAGACGGTGGTACGACACGTACAGGGGTGGGGGGGTGTACATTGACGGTGGTACGACACGTACTGGGGTGGGGGTACGACTGGAACGTACTGGGGTGTACATAGACGGTGGTACGACACGTACAGGGGTGGGGGGGTGTACATGGACGGTGTTACGACACGTACAGGGGTGGGGGGGTGTACATTGACGGTGGTACGACACGTACAGGGGTGGGGGGGTGTACATTGACGGTGGTACGACACGTACTGGGGTGGGGGTACGACTGGAACGTACTGGGGTGTACATAGACGGTGGTACGACACGTACAGGGGTGGGGGGGTGTACATAGACGGTGGTACGACACGTACAGGGGTGGGGGGGTGTACATTGACGGTGGTACGACACGTACTGGGGTGGGGGTACGACTGGAACGTACTGGGGTGTACATAGACGGTGGTACGACACGTACAGGGGTGGGGGGGTGTACATTGACGGTGGTACGACACGTACAGGGGTGGGGGGGTGTACATTGACGGTGGTACGACACGTACTGGGGTGGGGGTACGACTGGAACGTACTGGGGTGTACATAGACGGTGGTACGACACGTACAGGGGTGGGGGGGTGTACATGGACGGTGGTACGACACGTACAGGGGTGGGGGGGTGTACATAGACGGTGTTACGACACGTACAGGGGTGGGGGTACACGGGGGTACGACACGTACAGGGGGGGGTGTACATTGACGGTGGTACGACACGTACAGGGGTGGGGGGGTGTACATAGACGGTGGTACGACACGTACAGGGGTGGGGGTACACGGGGGTACGACACGTACAGGGGGGGTGTACATTGACGGTGGTACGACACGTACAGGGGTGGGGGGGTGTACATTGACGGTGGTACGACACGTACTGGGGTGGGGGTACGACTGGAACGTACTGGGGTGTAGGTAGACGGGGCTATGACACGTACTGGGGTGGGGGTGTGGCTCGAACGTACTGGGGTGTAGGTACACGGGGGGTACGACACGTACTGGGGTGGGGGTACGACTGGAACGTACTGGGGTGTAGGTAGACGGGGCTGTGACACGTACTGGGGTGGGGGTGTGGCTCGAACGTACTGGGGTGTAGGTACACGGGGGGTACGACACGTACTGGGGTGGGGGTGCGACTGGAACGTACTGGGGTGTACATAGACGGTGGTACGACACGTACAGGGGTGGGGGGGTGTACATTGACGGTGGTACGACACGTACTGGGGTGGGGGTGCGACTGGAACGTACTGGGGTGTACATAGACGGGTGGGGGTATACATATACGGGGGTACGTGTCGGACGTACGGGGGCTGGGGGGAGTGTTGGGCGCGTATGCGGGCACATGTCTCCATGGTTGCTATTGGTGTTCGGTGCGGACGGTGTTTTTTCCATACGGTTGTAGGCTCGGACGCACGGGATGGATCGTGATTCCTCGGTCGGACTTGGATTTTTACGTTTGTAAGGTAAATCGTCCGAGGACGTGTCGGACACATTTTCCGACCCGAGGACGTGTGGGGAATGATTCCCGGTGCGGTTCGTATGGACTTTTTACCATGCGAATCGTGATTGCCAGTTCGTACGGCACTTGTACGATTCGTACGGTAAAAAGACCCGATACGAGTCGCACGGGGGAATTTTTTACCGGATCGTGATCGGCACCAAAATCTTTTGGCAGTGTTGATGGATTCCTTTCTCCAGACATGGATGGGAAGGAATTATGCCTTCTACCATCTGATATGATCCCAGAGTCACAGGCCAGACCAGGAGGCAAGCAGCAGAGGTTTTCAAAACTGCCCAGTTATGGCGATCACAACCTTGGTTCCCGATCCTATTGGAATTTTCTTGCCAATTGCCACTCCTTCTTTCATCTTTCAGAACATTCTCTTAGACCTGGCAGGGCAACGATATCGCCTGGTGCTTCATAACCAAGTCCAATTTGTAGCATGGAATCTTTTAGATATCAATGGCAAATGCCAAGACTTTTAAGAAAAGCTCTCTTTTTCATTGACAAAGCCTCGTCACATTCTACCATTAAGGGGCCGATTCCGATTCCGGCTGCAAAACGAACCGCCCGACACGGACCCGGACCGAATACCGACCGACACGGACCAGCGCCGTACGACCTGTGCAGTACGATGCAACGCATGTGAATTGCAACCAACACATATGGAATACGAGCCATAGGGAAAATAGTGATCCGGCCGGACAAACGACACGATTATCACCGACCGACACGAACCCGGAATGAACCCGACCGACCCGTACCCGCGATGTACGATTCGCGCAGTACGATGCAATGCGTGTAAAACCAGACCGACTCGCACGGAGACCAAGCCGCACGACCGACACGCACAGAAAACCGGGCCCACAGGCAATAGAGACCTTCGCGACCGACACGTACCAAACACAGAAGATAGGCAGCGTGAACGAGGCGGAGAAACTTGCACGAGACAACAGCAGCGTCCGTTTCCATCACATGAACGTCTCCTTCATGCCTACAAAACCCAAATGAAAAAAGACAAAAAAAGTACCAAAAAAGCAATGACAAAGCCAAATAAATACCAAAGAAAAAAACATGGGAAAAAGACACACCCACAACTCCAACTATATAAAGGACTACAATCACTACCATCATCCCTTGCAAACAGGAGACACAGCCAGCAGCAAACACCAGTACACAGCAACTCACAACTCCCCATCACACAACTCACACACCATCAGCACCTCATAAAAAAGCACACACACCCAGCAAAACCAACACCAACCCACCCTCACTTGCACCCTCATACATGCATCCCTCACCACCACCACCACCCATCACCATGCCCCCAAAGAAGAATCCAAAGTTCACAGACGAGATCATCAGAGTAGAGCCACATTTGTTTGGTACATTGGTCCAAAGGACCCCCATCTCACAGAAAACCAAGATGTGGGCGAGGATTGTGGACAAGGTAAACGCCCAAGCACCAGCAAGGCGCACAAAGTACGATATCCAGAACAGGTGGTATGACGTGCGCAGGAGGGTCAAGAAACTCATCGAAAAAGATCATGCCCTAAGTCAGTGCACCGGCGGTGGCCCTCCTGCCAAACTAGTCTACTTCAGGACCTGGGAGGAGAAGGTGTGGGACATCCTACCACCAGAGAGCGTCCATGGCCTATCAGACATCCCAGAGCCTGGTGAGTACACAAACAACATACCCAAGATTGTGTGGCTAGGGGACAGTGAAACCATGCACCGCAAGAAGAGCTACACTAACCAATAAATAATCAGCCCAAGATGTGTATGCCAGTCAGACAAACACAATACCTGCCATCTCATAGTGACTGGGAACTGTGTCATGACATGCACCAACCTACAGAAAAATGGAGCAAGCCAGTGGCACAAAGCCAAATAGACCCTGCCAGACAGTTTGCCACCCAAACACACCACCTCACAGTGCAGCTGACTGTCAGGAAGGAATAGTGGGGATGCAGGTGAAGTGAGTGTATCCAAAAGCATGATGGGGCCTGTAGTCACAGATAATGCTCCCCCTCCTGATTGGCCCATCAAGACCTCTCTGAAACATGCCCACATCACAGGGAGTGGAAAATGACTGACAAGATAACTGACACTGGGTCCTGCTGTGGGGAGCACAAGGCCCTGCTAGGGGTTGTGTGCAAATCAGAAGCAGGACACCACTGACTGACATCCTGAAAGACAACTTGCACGCCCTACAATGGAAGCACGTTTCATGATGGGAAGGAGGACTGACAGCCCTGACCATACTTACCAGCATGGGGAGACACCCCCCCCCAACACAAACTCCACACAACTCACCGGGTACAATGCATTGACACACACCTCATTGAAATATCAGCAAAAGATACCCCGTACTGGGTGCTGATGTGTGAAGCACAGGGGCTCACTTTGGACTTGTAGCCAAACAAACACCAAGATGTCACAGTCAGTCATCTTGCCACTGCTGTCACACCCCCTCTCAGGGAAGCAGAGTTAAGAGGGAGGAAGTATGGGCATGCTGGGAAGGGGGTGTAGCCAAGAGTATGATGGGAGTCGCAGTCACAGACAATCTACACCCACCCACATGGCCCAGCAAGCTCACACTGAACCATACTCGCCTCACAGGGAGTGGGAAGGGACTGACGATATGTCTGACACTGGGCTCTGTTGTGGGGTGCACAAGGCCATGCTGGGAAATGGCCAACAACAACCACCAGGACTACACAGTCAGCCATCTTGCCACTGCTGTCACACCCCCTCACAGGGAAGCAGAGTCAAGAGGGAGGATGTATGGGCATGCTGGGAAGGGGGTGTAGCCAAGAGTATGATGGGAGTCGCAGTCACAGACAATCTACACCCACCCACATGGCCCAGCAAGCTCACACTGAGCCATACTCGCCTCACAGGCAGTGGGAAGGGACTGACAAGATGTCTGACACTGGGCTCTGTCGTGGGGTGCACAAGGCCATGCTGGGAAATGGCCAACAACAATATCATACTCTGTCCGTGACAAGCAGGGAAAAGCAGCGTACATGCAGGCATCTGTTCGAAAAGTAGAAAATTTCATGTTTGTGAACCATCGATGCATGTAGAAACATAACTCACATTGTGTGTCTCTTCCAAACACAGGTGGTGCTGGGCACCCAGCACCAAATGATGAGGATAACCAGTCCCAGACTCTGGCGGACACTGAGCTCTCTGGTCTGACTCTCTCACCGTCCTCTTCGGATGACGACGACCAACCTGGCCCCTCCGGTGTGAGCCATCATGCAGCACCAGCAGCATCAACATCTGCACTCCCTGTACCCACGCCTCCAGCATCTGGACACCGACAGGGCACCCCTGCCAACATGGACAGACCAAGGCCAATCAACACCCACAGCACAGGGACACAGGACCCCCCGGAAGCTACAGCAAACACCACCAGCAACACCACCCAAGGGGTCCCAGTGTCACCTGTGCGTCCCGCCGCTGGTCCTGCCCGTGTGGAGAGGGGTGCTGGGAGGGGTGGGAGGCACAGGGCGTGCCTTGCAGAGGGTCTGGACTGCATGATGACCCCCACCTGGCACGCATCTTAGATGCGTACCAGGATAGCACCGGAGGATTTGGCCAGGTAGTGGGGATCCTCAAGGACATGCAACACGAGCAGGTCGCCCACCATGCCCGCATGGAGGCCAAGTGATATTACTGTGGTGCATCGGGACATACTCCCATGCCTCCGCCACATCAACACCAACCTGTCCACAGCCCCCTGTGTGGCCACAACATCTGTCCAACACCATCTGCCAGCGCCACAGGGAGGGAGGAGGACTCTGGCGGTGAGTCCCCTGCACTGCAGTGGCCTGCACATAAGGATCCCCCCTCCCCCCGGAAGAAGAGGGGTCGTTCGAAGAAGGACATGTGAGAGGCAGATGTCCCAGTACATCCCCCAGGGCCTCTAAACCTGTTCTGGACAATGTCCTTTGTGCGCAACCCGTTCACCTTGTCCAATCCCACACAACTCTCCCACATGACATGGAGGGTTCCTGTTGGGCCAATGTATCAGATGACTGTGGACTTTGGACATTTCATCTACCAGCACTTCCAACTCCAATGTGAGCTTTGGATTCCCAAACCAATGTACAACACCCACCATCCTGTGCACTTCCCTCAAACATGTTTGTAAATAAACTCACCAGTACAACATACTTGCCTCTGTTGTGATTCCAACTTGTCATGTTCAGGGAGATGTCGATCTGCAACACAACACAGTGCATGCCAAATACTGCAACAATGTGACCAAAGTAAGGTGAGTCATGGGGATGTGACACATGTGTGGGAGACACACCACTATGGCAACACAAAACATACTCACCATGGCCATGTTACTCATCACACACAATGATGTTGACCTGATACGCATTGGCATGCACAGACACAACACCAACCCCAGTCAGTGGTAACAAGTCCACAGGTGAGGTAAGCAGATGTCACTCAGATGTGGGAAGACAGACAACGCACATAACAAAGCGTAGCACAGGTTCATTACACATCAGCAACACGATTATTCCACAATAGTTGCACGGTAATTCTACGTAACAGTGGACACACGCTCTCAATGTGTTGGAGAATGGAAGTCCAGGGATGTGTGGTACATCAGTTGATGGGAATTGTCAACTTCCACACTGGTGTTGGTTTCTGGGTGTTGGGGGTCAGTGTTGACCACACAACAGGCAAAGTACCCTGAGAAGGACAGACAAGATACAGTCAAAAGCACAGAAGAACAGGAGAGAAATGCAATACACATGCACAAAACATGTTGCAAGACACCTACACAAACAATAGTTAGCAGTACTACCCTATTGTGGAGTACACACCACCTGAATGGACACATCACAGCACGCATCCAGTCAAGTGGCACACAGACACACTAAGACAGCAACAGATCTGGCACAACACATTCCAGGCTACCTCCATACATTCACATAACAACCCTGGAAACTCACATTCAGGTGAAGAAGTTGATGAGCTGTGAGCGGACGTCACCCTCATCCTCATCATCACTGGCATCTTGGCCCAGGCCGGGATCCTCTACAGGTGCCGGAGGTTCATCATCGTCATCCTGGATGAGAGGCACCTCCTTCCGCACTGCCATGTTGTGTAGCATGCAGCAGACAAGGATTATTTTGCACACCTTTGCAGGCTCATATGGGAGGGCCCCTCCGGTCTTGTCCAGGCAGCGAAAGCGGCTTTTCGGGAGGCCGAATGTCCGCTCAATCACCCTCCCGCTCCGACCATGTGCCTCATTGTAGCACAGCTCGGCTGGTGTCACAGGGTTCCTGAGGGGTGTCAGCAACCACGGCATGTTGGGGTATCCGGAGTCACCTACACACACAAAAATGAACAAGTAGCTGAGTTTTGTAGGAGTGCAGAATACAACATTGATAAACACACACAATGAGAAACAGTCAGTACACACCGACAAGCCAGGCATGCTGAGCCGGCATCTGTGACATCAGCGTTGCAATGCGACTACTCCGCATAATGTAGGCATTGTGCGCAGAACCAGGGAACCGTGCACACACATGTGTGATCGACATGTCAGCAAGACAGACCACCAGAGCATTGATCGAATGGTAGTGCTTCCTGTTACGGTATGCCTGCTCATGTGCCTGTGGTGGTATCAGGGCAACATGTGTCCCATCAATAGATCCGATGACGTTCGGCATTCTCCCCAGTGTATAAAAGGCATCCTTTATTTCAGGGAGTTCAGCTGCGCTCGGGAACTTGATATACAGGTCTAGGAATTGCAACATCCCCTCCAAGACTTCGCGTAGCACCCGACTAAACATTGTTTGCGACATCCCACCAGCAGTAGCCACAGTGTACTGGAAGGTACCAGTAGCAAAGAAGTGCAGGGCTGCCATCACCTTCACCTCTTGGGTCAGTGCTGTAGGGTATGTCCGGCCAGGTAGCAGATGTGGCGCAAACTGCTCCGCCAACTCCGCAATCAGTGGCCTGGTGAAGCAGTACTGTCTGATGCAGTCACGTTCCTGCATGGTTGCAAGGTCTGGGAATGGCCGATGGATAGCTGGTGCCCTGCAGTACAGAGATGCACAAAGGAAGATTGTCAGTTCATCCACCCATGTGGCCATGACCACGATCAATATCACATGCTAGATCATGACATTACACAATGTACTGAGGTGTGTGCTGTTGGGCATGGACACATATGTCATCTACAAGACCACCACCTCACATCTCAATTCTACATGTCCACATGAGTCCCATGTAGTGCAATGGCCAATCATCTGGCTGTGTCACCCAACCCATGTGCTGCTGCAACGTTCCAAACACACACCACAGTGACAAGTGAGGCCTCATGTCTCACAGGCATCACAGATCTTTGCCATGCAGAAATCCAGGGTCCCTGTATTGCCACATCAACACAGCAATGGACATGGCGTAGCACGTGCACACCACAAGGTAAGCTTAAGTCCCACAGGTAGTGGCTACTGTTGTTCCTGCCGGCCCTACATGTACGTCTCTTAGACACACACCCCGTCAAGGGTGATGCATATACCACATGGATGTGGAGACTGTCACCCATTGGGCACATTTGATCAGACACATCTGAGACACAACATGCACACAGATTGTGGGTGCATATCAGTATTGTGGCTACAGGTCTCACTGTGACGTACATGCCATCACCCCCAGGACTCAGGGTGTATGTGACCTGTCCTAAACATATCCAACCTGACACTGTGTCCGCGACTCATGCACATTACTGTACAATTTCACATCACAGTGGTAATCTGCACAACACACAAAGGATTCTGCCCCCATGTACACGTGCACAGCTTGGGAGTGGCAGCACAAAGTGCCAGCCAAAAAACCAGATGTGGCCCCCCCAAACACCCAGGAAATGCAGCCTTACATGCCATGGGACACTGTGTGGCCAATGCTGTAGTGTGGTAGGTGTGCACAGGTGTCCCTGGCCAGTATATGTGTGTTGCATCTGTATAATAGTCACACTAATGAGGTCCGACGTGGGTGACACTGCGTACGCATTGCACGGGTCATGTCCAAGCCGTGCATACGCTTTGTCATTGAATGCAATGAGGTCCGACGCGGGTGACACTGCATACGCATTGCACGGGTCATGTCCGAGCCGTGCGTACGCTTTGTCATTGAATGCAATAAGGTCCGACGCGGGTGACAATGCGTACACATTTCATGAGTCATGTCCGAGCCATGCGTACGCTTTGTCATTGAATGCAATGAGGTCCGACGTGGGTGACACTGCGTACGCATTGCACGGGTCATGTCTGAGCCGTGCGTACGCTTTGTCATTGAATGCAATGAGGTCCGACGCGGGTGACAATGCGTAAGCATTGCACGAGTCATGTCCGAGCCGTGCGTACGCTTTGTCATTGAATGCAATGAGGTCCGACGCGGGTGACACTGCGTACGCATTGCGCGGGTCATGTCCGAGGGGTGCGTACGCTTTAACATTGAATGAAAAGAGGTCCGACGCGGGTGACAATGCGTACGCATTGCACGGGTCATGTCCGAGCGGTGCGTACGCTTTGTCATTGAATGCAATGAGGTCCGACACGGGTGACAATGCTTATGCATTGCACGGGTCATGTCCAAGCCGTGCGTACGCTTTGTCATTGAATTGTATGGAGACGGGTGCATGTGTAAATTCAAAATACGCTTTGTACAGTCAGTTGAACGAGCCGGACGCACCCATTGGCTCCGGACTGTCATGGAGACGGATACGGATTCAAAACCTGTGCGAGTTGTGCACTGGAAATTCAGTTGGATGCCTACAACAATGTTGCAATTTCAAGTGTTCCATGAAGGTGAAGATTTGAATGATGCGGAAGGCGTGTACGAGTCGTACATTTAAATGGATTGGCCAGATTCATAGAATGCAACCGTGTTGGACATATCACTTGGGACACATGGCACAGAGTCTGCCCCTGCAACACAGATATAAGGCTGGCTAGTCCCCAGGGAGCTCACTTGCCTGCACTACATGCTACTGGACCACATCCCTGCAACCACTGCTGCGGTCTGCAACCTCTGGTTCCTGCTATGGCATGTACTCTGGAGAGGGCCCCAGCCTTCACTGAGGAGGAGAACCAGGCCCTGCTGGACGGGCTCCTTCCACAGTACAGCAAGCTCTATGGAAACCAGGGGAGCAGGTGAGTGTGCAGTCCACTGCCTTCCTAATTATGCATGTTGTCTGACTAGCAGGACTAGCAGTGTGTACATCAGTGGCAAGCATTCTCACTGACTACTTTCATCCCCCAAAGTGTGTAGGTACATGTAATGAATAGGTTTCCTGCTGCTAAAGTGCATTAGTGCATGCTTAAACTATCCAGGCATTGTTAACATGTCAGACATGCAGGTGATTTGTCCTTCCCCATGGTTGCACTACCTGTGTAATTCATTTCCCTTTGTGATGATGACCTGTAGATCCAAATGTGTGCTGCTCAAATATGGGGCGTGTGTGTTAATGTACTTTTCACTTTGTCATCCTCACAGGTTGATGCCCACCAGAAGCAGGAAATATGGCTGACCATCGCCCAGGCTGTTCGTTCGGTGGGGGGTCTACAAGCGCCGGATCCGCAACTGCCCGAAGAGGTGGCAGGACCTTCGGGGCTGGACCCGGAGGATAGCTAGAGTTCAGCTGAAGCGGTCACCTCCACGCAGGAGGGGCAGACACCGGACCCTGACTCCCCACATGCTCCGGATACTGGCGGTGGTCTTCCCGGACCTGGATAGGCAGCTGAAGGCCAAACAGCAGCAGAAAGGGGGTAGGTCCATGCCTAATCTGTGTACTATGTCTTTTGGCCTGGACATACTTCCACATTACGTAGGTCTTGTAGTCCAATACTCATGTCCCTCAATTGTGTGATGCACCCTCCTCATCTGATCCACAGGTGTGGCCCCTACAGTCTGTTGCTTGTGTCACTAGGGCAGTGTCCCTGCATTCAGCTATGCTTCAGCTACTGGTCAGCATCTATTCCCGTGACTCTGTTGTGTGTTTCGTGGGTGGGTCAAATGTTTACACAATTCCTGAGATCTGACATGTAATATGTGTGTGCCCTTGAGCTGTGTTCCAATTGCTGGTCTGACTCCCAAAATGTGGCTGGGGTATTCCAAACAAACCCATGCAGCAGGGGACTCCAATTTTTGGGCTTCAGGAGCATGTATATTGAGTATGTCACACTTGCTTAGCCACCTGACTACTGTCCAGGGCTAAACACTGTTTCACGTAGACCTTGCCTCCTCAAGGGCATTTAGAAACCCTCTGTAATCCCACTCCTGTGTATGAAATTGCAGGTTGTGCTTAGTGACATGTGCCCTCAGGTGTCTGCCTCTGTGTCATTAGGGTGTGGCTTGTTGTTACGTTCAACTGGGGTGTCCAGGAATCAGAGGGTTAGCATGACATCTGAGATGTGACTGTGAGAGACAAGACCTGTGTGACATATAGGTGTGTGATCATCTGACAGCGCACGATGGTGTATGCAACCGTGTCCTTCAGGCAGCTGGGTTACATCCATGGCAGACTGTGACGTGTTAATGTACAGGGATTTGTGTTTGCAGAGACTCAGATGTCTGATTTGCATGATGTGGGGTTTCTGGCTCCTGGACATGTTGTTTGCATGGGATGGGCAAGTGCGCCGGTCATCTGCAGAGTTAGCTTTACCCCTGAGCTAGGATTGTGAGTCAGTGCATATTGTTGTTGTCTGGATGCCCTGCCCCTGTGACAGGAGACAGTGTTGACTGACTTTCAGGGCATCCCAGTGTCATGGCATTTAACTTTCTAAGAGTGATCCTGCATTGTGTTCAAGTGTGCACCATGCACACCATTGTGGCATTCCCCATCAGGACATGAGAACTTAGTGTGTGTTGCTGGCATGCATCACAAGCATGTGAAATGAGTCTCTGCCCATCCCTTCATCCGGACACCTGTACTGAGTCAGTAGCAAGAGATGTGCTGTGTGCATAGTGACATACTCCTACATGTTCACTTGCATGTCCAACTAATGTGTGGGTGGTGCATGTTGGCACATTGGGGTGTTGGCATCCAACATGCAACAGACTTATGTGTGAAAGTCAAGGAGGGATATGTGTGCCATGGTTGATGTTGAGAATGACAATTGGCTTATCCTAAACAGTGTTGGCACTGATGATGCCCGGGCGTGTCCTGTGATGTGATGTAATCACTGTGGTGTGTGCAGTCGGTGCAGGTGACTGATGTTGTTCTCTTACTTCCTATTCCTATCCAGATACATCCACGGCCACAGGAGGGGACAGCTCCACGGACCAGGAGGAGCCACAGAGCCTTACAGGGACAGAAGGAGAGGAGTCGGGTGGACCCAGTGGCATGAAGGGCGAGTTGAGCCACACAGAGGAGTCGTCAGCACCACCCCCCCCCAGCTGAGGGCCACAGCAGCTCTGAGGATGACTCCCTTGTGGAGGCGGGTGTCAGCAGCCACCAAACCCCAGCTAGTGAGGCTGTCCCCACCACCACCACCCTCCCATCGGCTCCCATCCCAGAGGTCCCTGTGGGCTCCCGTGTTTGTGAGCATGACTCCTTCGTGCCCGGCACCGCACCCTCTGCCCCTGTGTCCCCTGCTGCCCTGAGTGGGGAGTCTGTGGACTTACTTCGACAGATCCATGTAGGGCAGGTGTCAATGTTGAAGGTCCTCCATGCACACACGGGTCTGTTGACACAACTGGTGTCATTCATGGAGGGCATTGTCAAACCTTCACTCACCTGAAGTCCGGGGTGTCACCTTGAGAGACGTGAAGATTTTTCTCGGCTGCCCCCAAGAGCTTACTTCCAGCAAGCCAACTTCAAATTGCGGCTTACTGAATGCAAACGCTTAAGGGAAGGGGGAAGTGGACAAAATAACAAATAGAGAGAGAGAGAAACACGCCACTCTTCTACTCGGTGTGAGGGTTTAGTCGCCTCAGGTGATTTCTTTTCTCTGGACAGCAAGACACAAATAAACATGTATGAGTGTTCGGAGTTTACAAATACAGTGCACTTACTAATCAGCTATGATTACATTCATTTACCTCTTAATTCTGGTCTTACAGCTGCCAGAATATCACTTGATAAATATGCAGACTTTTCTATATGTCGGATAACACTGCTCTCTGTAACATAAGCAAACACACTTTACCTTAACTCTAACACCTCAGAAAAAACACACATATATATATATATGTATTCCTAAACTCTGATTACCGAGATGAGAAAAACTGTTAAACACAAATTGTCTTTGCTTTTTCTGTTTCCTTAAAGTCCTTTTATGTCCTCTTTCAGGTCTTTAAAGAAGTTCTTGCCTGGCTGAGGAAGGAGTTTGCAAAGATAAGTATTGTTCTTTCTCCCCACGTTGGTATAGAGAAATAATGAGAACTTACTTGGTTTGTCTTCGTGTATTTGCGCAAAACACTAACTCACTGTCTTTTTTTTTTCTTTTTCCAGGTCGTGGCTCCTTTAAGAAGCGAAGCTGGATTGCTGTATGCTGGGTTTCCTGATTGCTGCCGAGGGGGAAGACTGGCGAGAGAGGACCGGAACCCGACTCCTGGATCCGGAAGCAGGAAGAAGCCGGGTGAAAGGCGATCCAAGAACGGGAGCTCCAGATGAAGACTGGATGACTTCTGACTTCAGGTAAGTGGGTAGCATAGGACGAGCGCAAGCAGCGTTTCATGCTTGCAGAGGGTTTAAATAGTTTCTAGACTGGGTGGGGTTCCTAGCACACAGTGTACACGTGCCGTGAGGTTACCGGAGCGTGCACCAAGGGAACGTGAAAGTTAAAAGAAAGCGAACGCACATGTGTATTCCAAGCCCCGTGTCAACTGCCTAAGAGTAACGTGCCGTTTAACTGTAGTTCAATCATGAGCAGTAACACGTGCATAAGTACGAAACGAAGCAGAAACAATGTCATTTGGCAATAGTAGTTCCAT
This sequence comes from Triturus cristatus, assembly GCF_964204655.1. Taxonomy (NCBI): domain Eukaryota; kingdom Metazoa; phylum Chordata; class Amphibia; order Caudata; family Salamandridae; genus Triturus; species Triturus cristatus. Next base: position 235,428,705 of record NC_140590.1, read on the forward strand.
CATGTGCAGCATCACGTGTATGTGTTACCAAACGGAATAGAAACAATATCATTTTTGGCAAAAACGAATGCAGAGGCTTACTAATGAATCAAATAAGATTTCAGGATGGCGATTCAAGCCCCCATTATTGCCAAGCAATAGGAATCAAAGCAACAAAAGGCAGAAATAACAAAAAATGTAAAGAGATACAATTATTACTCAGCATTTACATGAGATTGAGCATGATCCTGATGGCAGACCCTAACAGTCGCTCCCCTCAAAGGCCTCCCTACCGGACGTGGTTTATGTGGGAATCTTAAATGAAATTGTTGTAACAACCTAGGAGCATGAACAAAGGATGCTGGTTCCCAAGAATTCTCAGAAGCATCATAATCTTTCCAGGCAATTAAATAATACAATTTTCCTTGTATGCGTTTAACATCCAGTATCTTTCGGACTTCATACTCCAAATGTCCATCAATAGGAAGTGGTGGGGGTGGGGGTTCCAATCTAGTGTTTGGATTGTATGGCTTCAACAAGGAGACATGAAAGGTAGGATGGATTGCATATTCTGGAGGTAAGTTTAGTTGCACAGTCACAGGGGTCAGTAACTTGATTATGGGAAACGGTCCTATGTACTTAGGTAATAGTTTTCTGACACCTAATAGTTTTAAATTTCTGGTTGAAAGCCATACTTTCTGACCTATTTGGTATTGCTGAATGTCACTCCTATGTTTGTCTGCCTGTTGTTTCATTACCTTCTTGTAGTTATTTAAATGTTTTGTTGCTTTTTCTTGGATATTTAACAGAGAGGTAAGCCTTTCTGTAACTCCTGGGGGCGAAGAAGGACTCATAGTTATTGGAAGAATCCTTGGATGATAACCATTTAAAAAAATAAAATGGGGTACATTGTGTTGCTGAATGTACATTATTGTTGTAAATGAATTCAGCGACAGGTAAAGCTTTATCCCATTCTGATGTAAAATCTGCCATTAAACATCTTAACGTTTGCAACAACGTTTGATTCACCCTCTCAGTTTGGCCATCTGTTTCAGGGTGGAAGGCAGTGGAAAGAGCAATTTCCATTTTTAAAGTTTTACACACATGTGTCCAAAATTTAGAAGTAAACTGACCCCCTCTGTCCGAAATAATCTTCGTGGGCAAGCCATGTAATTTTACTATTTCTTTAAGAAATATGTCTGTTAGCTCTACTGCAGTTGGAAGATTTTCAATGGTAAAAAATGTGCCATTTTTGATAAATAATCCACAACTACTAAAATAGTTGTATAACCATTAGTTTTAGGTAAACTGGTTATAAAATCCAAACTGATTGTGTGCCAAGGATAGGGTGGAGTAGATAAGGGTTGTAATAAACCCATAGGAGCCTTATGCAAAGCTTTATCCCTAGCACAGATAGCACAAGCACTGACATACTGCTTAACATCTGAAATCATGGAAGACCACCAGAAATGTTTCTTACAATTATCTAGCGTCTTTTGATATCCTGGGTGACCAGCCAGAGAAGAATCATGATGCCACGCCAGAACCACATCTTGTAATTCTTTAGTAGGCACCAACAACATAGTTTTATGGTAGAGCAAACCATCCTGTATTGAGTGGTGAGAATCTTTCAACCATCTTTGTGCATCTATTTGTAAATGTTCAGCTCGTAACTTTGTCAAAAACTCTTGTTGAACCAATGGCGCTACTATCTTTTGTGGAGGGATAATAGGAGGTCCTGTCAACTCTTTTTTCAAATCCTGTGTATACCCATATCGTGATAAGACATCTGATTGTACTTGTTGAGTACCTGGTCTGTAAGTGATTACAAAATCAAAAGCACTAAAAAAATTCAACCATCGCATTTGTCGTGGTGTTAATGCTTTTACTGAACTAAAAAACTGTAAATTTTTATGATCACTAAAAATAGTGACTGGGAATCTTGTCCCCATCAAATGATGTCTCCATTCTGTGAATGCCAGCTTTATAGCCAAAAGCTCCCTTTCAGCTACAGTATAATTCTGCTCAGCAGGAAGTAATTTTTTAGAGTAAAAAGCTACAGGATGCAACTGCCCATCTTGAGCATCTCTTTGAGACAGTACTCCTCCGACCGCCACCTGTGAGGCATCCGCCTCAACAAAAAATGGGAAATCTGGATCTGGATGTTTTAACAGAGGAGCAGTGGTAAATTTTTGTTTAAGGGATTCAAATGCTTGAGCTGCTTGGCTAGACCAAGAAAATACCTGACCCTTATGTAAAAGCTTGGTGAGAGGCACAACTGTTTCTGCAAACTGGGGAATAAAGCGCCTGTAAAAATTAGCAAATCCCAACACTTTCTGCACTTCTTTAAGAGTCGTGGGTTCAGGCCATTCTCGAATAGCGCTCACTTTTTTGGATCCATCATAATACCTGCAGGTGACAAGCAATATCCAAGAAAGTCAACTGTATCAACATTGAAAATGCATTTTTCCAATTTTGCGAACAAATGATTCTCCAATAATTTGTTTAAAACTGCTCTGACATGGTGGATATGTTGTTCTTTATCTTTTGAATAAATCAAAATATCATCAATATATACAATCACACACACATCAAGAAACTCATGCAACACTTCATTTATAAAATACTGAAATGCTGCAGGCGCATTGCACAAGCCAAATGGCATCACAGTGTATTCGAACAGACCAAATTTAGTTTTAAACGCTGTTTTCCATTCGTCATTTTCTTTCACTCTAACAAGATGATAAGCGCCTCTTAAATCTAACTTCTTATAGATGGTTGAATGACGCAGCTGATCTAACAAGACAGGGATTAGAGGCAATGGATACTTGTTTTTTATGGTTGCTTTGTTTAATCCGCGATAATCTATGCAAGCGCGAAGACTACCGTCAGGTTTCGGGATGAAAAATAATGGCGAAGACACAGGTGACGTTGAATGTCTAATGAATCCTGACGCTAAAAGCTCATCCAAATAGGTTCTCAAATATTTGGTTTCTTCCTCAGTGAGAGCATATACTCTACTACTGGGCAGAGGTGCTCCAGGTATTAGATCTATGCGACAGTCATATGACCGATGTGGCGGTAAAAAGGCGGCTTTTACAGGATCAAACACATCTTTAAAATCCTGATATTCAGATGGAATGTTGGGAATAGATGTTGCTGCATTTGCACAATGTAACATAGTCATAAAGTCATTTGATGCTTCCTGATAACATAATTCCCTACAACGAGAGGAATCTAAAGTCACTGTTCTAGAAGACCAGTTTATTTTAGGGTTATGTAAAGATAACCATGGTACCCCTAAAATAAGGCCAAAAGTAGGTGTGTCAATTAAATCAAAAGATATTTTTTCCGTATGGCCATTCTGACAAACCATAACAAGAGGACTCGTCTTTTTAGTTATCATACCTGAGGAGAGTGCTGAACCATCCACTGCACACACTGATTCTGGATGAGTTTTCCACTCTGTGGGTATTTGTAAATCCTGAGCCAACTTAATATCTATGAAATTACCAGTTGCCCCAAAATCCAGCAAAACTGGAATTGAATGACGTATATGAGTGCTGATTATTAACACTACTTGAATGACAAAATGTCGTGGTATTTTTGGCACCATATTAGTTATTTTGGAGATCTGTAAAGAATTCCTACTCGAGCAAGTGACCTCCCTCCTTGACGAGTTACCTAGTTTTCCTGTTCTGAAGGACACTGTGAGAGGGCATTCACCTTTTTCGGACCCTTAGGTTTATTTGGACATTCTTTTGCAAAATGCCCAGACCGGGCACAATATAAACACAAATTTAGTTTTCGTCTTCTATCCTTTTCCTCTATGGTCAAAGGCCCTTTTATTGTTCCTATTTGCATAGGTTCAACCTCTGCTGACTTTGAGTCAGATTCTTTCTTGTCCTGCTTTAACACTGTAAACCGTGGCTCATAACGTGATTTATCCCCCTTTCGTTCCCCCAAACGATGATCTAATTTTACCACTAGATCCACAAACTCGGAGTAATCATCTGGGAGATCTACAATGTGGGCCAAGGCATCCTTTAATTCGTCACGCAAACCCCTATAAAATAATGAGGTGCGCTTTTCTTCTGGCCACTGAGTCTCGGTTAACAACCTATTAAAAGCTGTGACATAGGTTAACAAATCTGATTTTCCTTGCTTCAAATTTAAAAGTTCGTTATCACTGGCCTGAATGTATGTATGTCGCGCAAACAATTTGGTCATAGTATCTTTAAACTGAGGCCAGTTATGCAGAATTGGGTCATTCCTGTTGATATAGGGTATAGACCAATTGGCCGCTGTACCTCCTAAATAAGAAAGCACAAAAGCCACCTTGGTTGCATCATTGGGAAATAACTGCGGTTTGCAAATAAAATGTAACTGGCATTGACTGATAAATACGTTAAACTTATTACTATCTCCAAAGAAACGCTCTGGAGCAGATAGTGGAACTACATTAGGAACTGACACCGTAACTTTTACTGGAGGTGCATTAGAGTCTGAATCCAAACCGCCCCTAAAAGATTTAGGTGCCGATCACGATCCGGCAAAAAATTCCCCCGTGCGACTCGTATCGGGTCTTTTTACCGTACGAATCGTACAAATGCCGTACGAACTGGCAATCACGATTCGCATGGTAAAAAGTCCATACGACCCGCACCGGGAATCATTCCCCACACGTCCTCGGGTCGGAAAACGTGTCCGACACGTCCTCGGACGATTTACCTTACAAACGTAAAAATCCAAGTCCGACCGAGGAATCACGATCCATCCCGTGCGTCCGAGCCTACAACCGTATGGAAAAAACACTGTCCGCACCGAACACCAATAGCAACCATGGAGACATGTGCCCGCATACGCGCCCAACACTCCCCCCAGCCCCCGTACGTCCGACACGTACCCCCCGTATATGTATACCCCCACCCGTCTATGTACACCCCAGTACGTTCCAGTCGTACCCCCACCCCAGTACGTGTCGTACCACCGTCAATGTAAACCCCCCCACCCCTGTACGTGTCGTACCACCGTCTATGTACACCCCAGTACGTTCCAGTTGCACCCCCACCCCAGTACGTGTCGTACCCCCCGTGTACCTACACCCCAGTACGTTCGAGCCACACCCCCACCCCAGTACGTGTCACAGCCCCGTCTACCTACACCCCAGTACGTTCCAGTCGTACCCCCACCCCAGTACGTGTCGTACCACCGTCAATGTACACCCCCCCACCCCTGTACGTGTCGTACCACCGTCAATGTACACCCCCCCACCCCTGTACGTGTCGTACCACCGTCAATGTAAACCCCCCCACCCCTGTACGTGTCGTACCACCGTCAATGTACACCCCCCCACCCCTGTACGTGTCGTACCACCGTCCATGTACACCCCAGTACGTTCCAGTCGTACCCCCACCCCAGTACGTGTCGTACCACCGTCAATGTACACCCCCCCACCCCTGTACGTGTCGTACCACCGTCCATGTACACCCCAGTACGTTCCAGTCCTACCCCCACCCCAGTACGTGTCGTACCACCGTCAATGTACACCCCCCCACCCCTGTACGTGTCGTACCACCGTCCATGTACACCCCAGTACGTTCCAGTCGTACCCCCACCCCAGTACGTGTCGTACCACCGTCAATGTACACCCCCCCACCCCTGTACGTGTCGTACCACCGTCAATGTACACCCCCCCACCCCTGTACGTGTCGTACCACCGTCAATTTACACCCCCCCACCCCTGTACGTGTCGTACCACCGTCCATGTACACCCCAGTACGTTCCAGTCGTACCCCCACCCCAGTACGTGTCGTACCACCGTCAATGTACACCCCCCCACCCCTGTACGTGTCGTACCACCGTCAATGTACACCCCCCCACCCCTGTACGTGTCGTACCACCGTCAATGTAAACCCCCCCACCCCTGTACGTGTCGTACCACCGTCAATGTACACCCCCCCACCCCTGTACGTGTCGTACCACCGTCCATGTACACCCCAGTACGTTCCAGTCGTACCCCCACCCCAGTACGTGTCGTACCACCGTCAATGTACACCCCCCCACCCCTGTACGTGTCGTACCACCGTCCATGTACACCCCAGTACGTTCCAGTCCTACCCCCACCCCAGTACGTGTCGTACCACCGTCAATGTACACCCCCCCACCCCTGTACGTGTCGTACCACCGTCCATGTACACCCCAGTACGTTCCAGTCGTACCCCCACCCCAGTACGTGTCGTACCACCGTCAATGTACACCCCCCCACCCCTGTACGTGTCGTACCACCGTCCATGTACACCCCAGTACGTTCCAGTCGTACCCCCACCCCAGTACGTGTCGTACCACCGTCAATGTACACCCCCCCACCCCTGTACGTGTCGTACCACCGTCAATGTACACCCCCCCACCCCTGTACGTGTCGTACCACCGTCAATTTACACCCCCCCACCCCTGTACGTGTCGTACCACCGTCCATGTACACCCCAGTACGTTCCAGTCGTACCCCCACCCCAGTACGTGTCGTACCACCGTCAATGTACACCCCCCCACCCCTGTACGTGTCGTACCACCGTCCATGTACACCCCAGTACGTTCCAGTCGTACCCCCACCCCAGTACGTGTCGTACCACCGTCAATGTACACCCCCCCACCCCTGTACGTGTCGTACCACCGTCCATGTACACCCCAGTACGTTCCAGTCGTACCCCCACCCCAGTACGTGTCGTACCACCGTCAATGTACACCCCCCCACCCCTGTACGTGTCGTACCACCGTCAATGTACACCCCCCCACCCCTGTACGTGTCGTACCACCGTCAATGTACACCCCCCCACCCCTGTACGTGTCGTACCACCGTCCATGTACACCCCAGTACGTTCCAGTCGTACCCCCACCCCAGTACGTTCCTGGCGCACCCCCAACACAACCTCCTAAGTACGGAGCGCACCCCATGCCCCAACATCACAACCGCATGTACGAGTCGTGCAAAGCCACACACAAGGACCAAATCGTACAACCAAATGGCCCATGTACACACCGTACACACGCTCAAAACGCACGTACACAACAAGGACAAAACAAAAAAACTCAACAATACACCATTCGAAAGGCACACAGCCACTAAACATGGCCAACAACCACTAAAATAACACAATCACTGACCTGCAACTGTCAAAAACAAACAGAGGCCCAATACACCACCACTCCTTATAACACACCCACCCAAAATTCAAACACTGCCACACCCACCCATGGACCAATAAAAAGGGCCCACACACACAAACCATGAGCCTTTGCAACAGACCCACTGCTGCCAGACACCACAGAACCAGACTACAAGCGACACCACATCTTACACTTGCACACCTTCACACGACCACCCTCACAAACACCCTCTCATCACATTCACACACACACACAACCATCCACACCCCCCCCCAACATCCACACACCCCCACACCCACACCATCCCCACCCACACCCCTCACCATGCCCACTACCAAGAATCCAAAGTTCAGTCACCGAGAGTTGGAGGTCCTTGTTGATCAAATCCTCAGAGTCGAGCCACAGATCTTTGGAACATTGGTCAGAAGCACCAGCCAGGCAGCCAAAACAGCCATGTGGCAGACCATCGTCGATGCTGTGAATGCTGTTGCGGACACCAGGAGGACCAAGCAGGATTGCCAGAACAGGTGGTACGATCTGCGGAGGAGGGTCAGAGCCAAGAGACAGGAGGAACACGACCAGGCCAACGCCACCGGAGGAGGGCCCTCCCGCAGACCCGTACAGTACCATCCCTGGGAGGAGAGGGTGATGGCCATACTGCCGGTGGAGGCAGTTGAAGGAGTAGAAGGACTCCGAGACCCGGGTGAGTACACAAACAACGCACCTCACATGGGGGGAACTGCAACCACAAACAAAATTACTAACAGGCACGCAACCACCACAAGCCATCGCATTACTCAACCACACTCCATGAGCAGGCACATGCCACTGCTGCCACCATGCCCCATGCACCCAGCTGGACAATGTCAAGTCACAGGCCACAGAAGACAACAACACATGACACGGTAACCCGGATGGCGGGAGTGTGGGCACCAAGAATCACATAGTGCGACTCCAAAGCAGACAACAATGCCCTCTGCCCATATGGCCTAGGTCACAGCCAGACAAACACTGTGTCCCAACACAGGAATGACTTGCCAGCAAATGGCGGATGCCTTGCATCAACACATGGGGGTGAAGGCACTGTTTTGCACATGCCAGCAGCTAATGAACAGCCAACAGTGTGAAAGAGTGGCAGCACACACCACCACAGCAGCAGCGCACAGACACACAGCAGACAAAATGGGTGCCTGGAGATCAGAAACAAACTCACATCAACAGGCCAAGGGCCACTCAAAGATCTGCTAACAGTGTGTGCCCAGGAAGCTGGGCCAAGGTGACAGAGGGTGACACACGGAGGGAGGGAGAGGGGGACACAGAGGGAGGGAGAGGGGGACTGAGAGGGAGGGAGACACAGGAAGATGGACAGAGGGAGGAGGCTGACACACAGAGGGAGGGAGAGGGGGACACAGAGGGAGGGAGACACAGGAAGATGGACAGAGGGAGGAGGCTGACACACAGAGGGAGGGAGAGGGGGACACAGAGGGAGGGAGAGGGGGACAGAGAGGGAGGGAGAGGGGGACAGAGAGGGAGGGAGAGGGGGACAGAGAGGGAGGGAGACACAGGAAGATGGACAGAGGGAGGAGGCTGACACACAGAGGGAGGGAGAGGGGGACACAGAGGGAGGGAGACACAGGAAGATGGACAGAGGGAGGAGGCTGACACACAGAGGGAGGGAGAGGGGGACAGAGAGGGAGGGAGACACAGGAAGATGGACAGAGGGAGGAGGCTGACACACAGAGGGAGGGAGAGGGGGACACAGAGGGAGGGAGAGGGGGACACAGAGGGAGGGAGAGGGGGACACAGAGGGAGGGAGAGGGGGACAGAGAGGGAGGGAGAGGGGGACAGAGAAGGAGGGAGACACAGGGAGAGCAAATCAGTCCTTTGGTGTGTGGGAATGTCTGCTCGTCAGCAGGTGGACTGCGTGCATGTAGACAAGGGTGCCCAGTGCCAGAACCCCCCCTCTTCATCATGGCAAAACGCAGGGCCATGTTACAACCTGTACACGAGCACAAGGACAGCCACCTGCATCATATGAGTGTGTGGATCCACTCCATGTGCACATGTACAGTGCTACAAGGAAGGCGCAAGTGCATGGCTCGCCACACATGCACACTCCACTGCTGACTGCAGTCACACTTGACGCAGCAAGTAAGACTGTGCCACACATAGTTAAAGGGGCCAAATTGGTGCCCAAGGGACACACACATGCACAAGTGCACTGTGAGTGGAATGCAAGACAGATCCTAATTCCAAGAGGAAATGTGCCAACTTTGTAACGGATGCAACATGGATGTTGCATGGATCAAAAGTAACATTGTCTCTCTCACACACAGGTCAACGTCGTGCTGCACCCCCCAACACTGGGGGGGAACACTCACAGGACCCGGATCTGCAGGAGACCGATCCCACCGGCAGCGACCACTCTCACCACTCTGCGGACGACCCCGACCGACCTGGCCCCTCTGGTGTCCAACCACCTGCAGCACCTGCGTCAGGTACAACCGTGCCAACCACCACCCCCACTCCTGCCACATCCCAGGAGACACCCAGGATCCCTGCCCCAACACCACAATGCAGCCAGGCTCGCCAGGAGGGACACGGTGTCCCGGGCACCCAGGAGGAGGCAGGCGACAACGCCAATGCCACCCCTCAGGGGTCCCGGAGACCCCATGTGCCCACAAGTGCAGGCCAGACGCAAGTGGGCAGGGGTGGTGGGAGTGGAGAGCGGCGGAGGCGCGAGCCTGACCAGTTGGCTGGGGATCCGGTATTTTCCCATGTCCGTAACATCCTGGACTCATACCGGCAGGACACCACGGGCATGGCCCAGGTTGTGTCCGTCCTCGAGGGGATCAAGGTCCAGCAGGCCCAGCAACATGCGGAGCTAATAGCCTGTCTACAGCTACACCAACGGAGGATGGAGGACAGACAGGCTGAGCAAGTGACGGCGTCCCAGGGGATTCACGCTGAACTCCGTCGGATGGCCGACACCATGGCCGACCCTCCCTGTGCCAGAAGGCGGAGAACATCACCACCCACAGGGAGGGATCATGAGGAGGAGGAGGAAACATCCGACGGAGCATCCCAGACGTCGTCACGGCCTGCTGCTGAGGTTCCCCGCAGGAAGCCGGGTCGTCCACGGAAAGGACCGTGAGGGTGGCTGCTACATCACCATCTCCCAGGACACCTGGCCTGGCACCTGGCCCACTGGAGCAACAGCATCACAGCATCAAGAGACATTCTCTGCCACATGGCCCTGCTGGTCACTGGCTGACCAATGTTGACAAAGACTGTGGCATGGACTCTGAGGATTTCCAATGGCAAGGACACCAACTCCCCTACTGAACTTTGGATTCCCTAATCCCGGAAAGGCCCTCAATTGGCCCCCCCCCCCCAATAATAAATCACACTATTAAGAGTAGATGCCTGCTGGTAGCATTATTACCTAACATGTGTCTTGTACAGTCTAAACATGCCTGAGTCATCTGTTCACTTCAACCATCCACACCCTGGGGCCTGAGTCTGGCACAGGACACATGGGTCACAGTTTTCTAGGCAAGACAGACATGGAGCACCATACACACCCGTGATGGTCAGAACCAGCTGAGGGGGTGGCCGAACAACCGTGCTGACAGACACATTGAGTACAGCAACAGTCATGCGCAGAGGTCAGGGATCCTGGCCCGTGTCCTGGGGGGCACCCAGGTACGTGTAGACAGGTGGCAGAACCATGTCCTGCAAGCTTCAGTCCGGTGGATGCAGAGAATGGGGTCATGGATAACGTTGGATGCATGGGGATGGCACATGTCACAATACCCACACAGTCATGGACATCATGCCCATTACACAGTCTCAGCACACACACACAGCTTGCATCTTGCCACTCGACACATTGACACATAGCCACAATCAGGGAATACCATGCCAGACATGCAGGATGCACCGTGCCAACACACCAGCATTGACTGAGAAGAGGCACCTTGGAGGCATAGGGACACCTTTAATAGTCATGTGTTTGGGATTGCAGAGGCAACTTGAAGTACACATGAACACATCATGTGGAGTACCATGTGGCTCCAACACTGGCACCCCCCTTCTGCAGCACAAATGCGTGATAGCCATGGAACTGGCACACAAGTGTCGGATAATAGCTAAATACCCACAGCTGCTCACGGAGAGCCTGCCATACACCATACATCCGCTGATGTGGAAGTCCCACGCCATGTCAAGACAATGTTAACCGGATGTGTCCGAGGGCAGTGTCACACACATTGATGCCTTCATCACAATCCACCATCCCATCACTGATGACTGACAACCAGGCAGCCCATCTATTCAGGTGTACCCAGCTGCATGTCGTGTCCCATGGGGATGCCACATGTCTGCAGAGGACCCAAACCCCGACCGGGGCAGTGTGCACACATCGTGAACAACTGCCACACCCAATACACCCCAGATGCATCCCTTACCCCATGGAGACTTCCAAACGTGTCCGTGCCTGTAACGCTGAGTCAGCCCACGATGCCATGTCCATGAGGAATAGCAGTGCCACAACAATGCAACCAGCAAACGGCATGCGCAGGTACCTGGGGAAGAGAGACACACAAGAACTCAGCCACAAGAAGCACAGCCACTTGCATGTGCATGTACTCGACACATGTATGTATGACAACATGCTATGTCACAATTATGTCTGGGGAAATACTACCATCACTGCCACCATCACTCCAGTGACACACCCACACACACCTCTGACCCACGTGCCATACATGCAGGTGGAGACACACATCACAACGCATGCCACACGGGGACCAATGCGTGCACACTCAGACCCTGGTACTCACCACTAAGCAAAGAAGTCGCGTATGAGCCGAGTCCGGATGTCCTCTTGCGGCTCCACATCCTCCACATCACTAGCCCCATTGCCAAGCCCTTCGTCCTCCACGGGTGGATGGTCCTCGTCATCTTGATCCAGGATGAGGGGCACAGCTCTTTCAACTGCCATGTTGTGCAGCATGCAGCAGACCATGAAGATCTTGCAGACCTTCGCCGGGGCATATGGGAGTGCGCCGCCGGTCTTGTGGAGGCACCGGAATCGGCTCTTCAGCATGCCAAACGTCCTCTCTATCACTCGCCTTGTCCGGCCATGGGCGGTGTTGTAGCGGAGCTGGGCCGGCGTGATGGGGTTGCGGAGAGGTGTCAGCAGCCAAGGCATGTTGGGATAGCCAGCGTCCCCTAAATGGAAAGCACATGGATATCGTTAGAACAGGCGAAGCGGTAGTGCTGCTCGGCCAAACAGAATACAGGACAGACAGACTGTACCCACCAACAACACATGCACGTTCGTTGCGCAGCTGCATCATCATATCAGGCATCCCGCTACGCCTCATGATGTAGGCATCGTGTGCTGATCCTGGAAAACGAGCACAGACATGTGAAATCACCATGTTGGACAGACACACCACAAGGGCATTGATGGAGTGGTAGTGCTTCCGATTGCGGTACGCCACCTCCCGTGCGTGTGGTGGTACCAAACCTACATGTGTCCCATCTATGGACCCAATGACATGGGGCATCCCTCCCAGGGCATAGAATCCACGCTTGACCTCAGTCATCTGTTCAGGGGTTGGGAACTTGATGAAGTCATCCAGGTGAATCAACATGGCCTCCAAGAAATCATGCAGCACACCGCTGAACATGCTCTGGGACATGCCACCAACATGAGCTATGGTATATTGGAAGGTACCCGTGGCAAAGAAATGTAGGGCAGCCATTACCTTCAGCTGGGGTGTCAGTGCCGTAGGATACCTGTGCTGCGGTTGCAGGTGTGGTGCCAGTCTCGCCGTCAGCTCCAGAATCAACGGTTGGGTGAAGCGGTAGAGCCGGATGCTGTCATTCTCCTGCATGGTGGCCAAGTCTGGAATTCTTCGGGCAACAGGAGGCGCTCTGCAGTAATTTGGAAGTGACAAGGAAGAGTGAGTGCACTACGAGAACAACTCATGTCTACTGAGCACATGTAAATCTGCCAATACACACATGCCACATAGGGAGTCAGGCATGTGCTACATGCCCAGGACACGTATGGATGCAAGGTGACACTCCTTCCAAGACCCAGCCACACACGGTGATTGAGAACCTCCCCATGCCACGCCATGGGAATAGCTGTGTCCCAGTGCAAGTGAACAGCCCGACGCAAGACAGAAGTGACATACACCCACACATCAGCAGAAGTAGGATGCCGATTGCAGAGACTGGTAGCGGAACACTGGAGCCACAGGTCACATGACATTACACTAGTCCAGCCCACACACCTTGCCATGAAGGTGCACATGTCATGACTCACCACACATTCCTTGTGAGTTTGCTGACATGGCCTTGTCACGCTACTCCGTGTCCCATGCATACATGTGCACCTCACATCAGATACCACATGTGGCATGGTGTGCGGAACAGTGTGCAATGATAATCTACACACAGACACATGTTGGTTGCTGCAACGGCTGCAGCTTTTGAGGGTGCTACAACATCAACCTGATGTAAATCCCGGACACATAAATGACATAGTCACATTGTGCACTGTGGGTAGTGACAAGTCAGGTTTCATGACCCCTGTACCGGCCATCATGGGACACTTCCGTGTGTTGGTGTCCGTGCCATGCCAGTGACGCTCACCCCAAGTGCGCAGTACGACATGCACACATGTCAAAGGAGTCAAGGGCATGCCTGGCACACATTGCACCCTCACACAGTACACCTGTACACATCTCATCATACATCTGGTGCCTTCTCCACTCAGGAGGCATGTTCCACATCACAGCCTGTCACACCTGTGCCCCACACATGTAGTAATGCACAGACGATGCCTAGATGTCCATTCCTGGACAAGTATGTCCATCCATGGACAAGTATGTCCGCCCTATTCCTACCTGTGTGTCGACTATCACCACAGTGATGTGTACAAACCGGCGTACTGCTGCTAAGAGGGCCTGTGTATGTTCCCCAATCACTGTGGGAGTGCTGCCGTATGTGTACCCATCGTGATGGCGAGTGTACAGGCATTTGTACGGTCCGTACCACAACGAGTACGCATACGCGTGCAGACCCATAGTGATAGTGAGCGTACATGCGAGTGTACGGCCCTCTCACTATGGGTCTGCACGCGTATGCGTACTCGTTGTGGTACGGACCGTACAAATGCCTGTACGCTCACTATCACTATGGTTCTGCACGCGTATGCGTACTCGTTGTGGTACGGACCGTACAAATGCCTGTACGCTCACTATCACTATGGTTCTGCACGCGTATGCGTACTCGTTGTGGTACGGACCGTACAAATGCCTGTACGCTCACTATCACTATGGTTCTGCACGCGTATGCGTACACGTAGTGGTACGGACCGTACAAATGCCTGTACGCTCACTATCACTATGGTTCTGCACGCGTATGCGTACACGTAGTGGTACGGACCGTACACTCGCATGTACGCTCACTATCACTACGGGTACACAGACCCATAGTGATAGTGAGCGTACAGGCATTTGTACGGTCCGTACCACTACGTGTACGCATACGCGTGCAGACCCATAGTGATAGTGAGCGTACATGCGTGTGTACGGTCCGTACCACTACGTGTACGCATACGCGTGCAGACCCATAGTGATAGTGAGCGTACATGCGTGTGTACGGTCCGTACCACTACGTGTACGCATACGCGTGCAGACCCATAGTGATTTTGAACGTAGGCATGCATGTACGGGCCGTTGCCATGCTTTTGGGGTGCCCTAGGGCCCGGAAACGCACCGTACCTGTGTGTGATTCTCCTAATTACATAGGGGACAAGTATTAAGGCCTACATGCATGCTGGTTGTCATGGCGACCAGGTTCAAATTTCGATTTTGTTCTGGAAGGTGCACAGCAGAAGTCAGTTGGAATTCTTCTACTTTGTTGCAATGTGTTTGTGGGGCTGACATCATGCAGGAGAATGAAACCGATAGAGAACCCACAGACTGCTAGGTTTGAAGGGATTGGTGGAAACATAGGATGCAAATGTGAGTGACCAATCACTCTGTACTCCTGTGCATGAGACTGGGCAGAAGGCCACATATAAGGCAGCCAGGTCCCATGAGGGATTACTTGCCTGCACATCTTTGCATTTGTCGACCAAGCTGCTGCTACTGATTCCCTGGAAACATGTCAAGGGCTGTGGAGAGGACACAGCCATTCACCCTGGAGGAGAACATGGCTCTGCTGGATGTGATCCTCCCACAGTACCCCATGCTGTATGGGCGACCAGGGTATCAGGTGAGTGCATAGGCCACTGCCACAGACTGTCCCTATGTTGTGACTGTGTCTTCAGGCATTGTGACCCGGTGTGACACACATGCCATGTACTGTCGGGGGGGTACCAGGGGGGGGGTGCCTGATGTCTCCCAGCAGTGCCCTGAGACAGGAGGGGTGTGTGCAGAGTCCTCCCAGCAGTGCCCTGAGACAGGAGGTGTGTGTGCAGAGTCCACCCAGCAGTGCCCTGAGACAGGAGGGGTGGGGACCTATCACTAACAGCAGTGCCCTGAGACAGGAGGGGTGGCTGTGGAGTCCTCCCAGCAGTGCCCTGAGACAGGAGGGGTGGGGACCTATCACTAACAGCAGTGCCCTGAGACAGGAGGGGTGGGTGTGGAGTCCTCCCAGCAGTGCCCTGAGACAGGAGGGGTGGGGACCTATCACTAACAGCAGTGCCCTGAGACAGGAGGGGTGGGTGTGGAGTCCTCCCAGCAGTGCCCTGAGACAGGAGGGGTGGGTGTGATGCACAGTGTGAGCCTTGATCATTGATTGTGACATTGCCATCATTCCACCTGAGTACCCACTATGGCACGTACTGCCTTTTCCCTCACCAGAGGATGATGTCCCTATGACAGAGGTGCAATGCGTTGGCTGCATTACATGCCATGTAGTAACCAGCTATTATGTTCACATATGTCTCTCTGTGACATGTGGCTGGTGTATTGATGTGGTGTCACTTGTACTTCCTCACAGGTAGGCGCCTCTGCCAAGGAGCAGATCTGGCTGACCGCCGTCAGTGCCGTGAGGCGTGTGGATGGTCGGAGGCGGAGCCTGTCCCAGGTGAGGAAACGCTGGCAGGATATCCGGTGCTGGACGCGGAGGATTGCACGGCTCCTGCTGGGGGACTCACCTGAGAGCCACAAGAACCGCGGCCGCCGCCGTCTGACCCACCTCCACAGGCGTGTGCTGCCGGTGGTCTTTCCAGACCTGGAGAGGCGCTTACAGGCGATGCAGCAGGCGGAAGGGGGTAGGTACATGTGCGTTTGTTGTGTGTCACCGGCATTTGTAAGGGCACAGTGGCATTAATTCACTGGCAGGGTTTAAAGGTGCTGTGCCCATCCAGTTTGCCCAAGTGTGGCGCTGCGCCCCTGCCACCCTTCCCCTCCTTGCAATGTGTTCCCTGGTCTGTGTGTAGTCACTCCTTCACAAGGTAATGTAGGCTGGCGCTTTGTCCACGAGAACAATGACTGTAGCATCATGGGTGGTAGTGGTGGGTAACAGGTTGTGGGACCTTGCCTGTGAACTGTCAAGTTCACTGCATGTGGGTTCCATGTCAGTTGGCACTGATGCTGGCTCCAGACATGGGAGTTGGTCTCTCATGTGTCATGCCTTACAGCGCGCATGTCCTATGTAGTGGCCTGTGACATGATGTGCATGAGTGTGCGCTACGCATAGTGCAGGGATGGTGACGTGTGTAGCAGTCATTCCCATTCAGCCATTCAGTAGCATGTAGTTGCGTGCCCAATACTGTCCCCTGGGGCACCTTATCCTCAGTGTTGTTTGTGTCATCATCAACGTGGACACTCTCACTGTCTACAGCGTAGGTTGTGCTCTGTGCCATTGTCCCCTGTCACCATGTATATAGACGTGCTATTATGTACAGGTGTCCACTGTGCAGCCTGACCTGATTGTCCCTCTTCATACTCACAGTTGCCAGTGCCTGTGTGTCTTGTTATACTCATCTGAGGATGGGCACTGGTACCTCATTATTTGTACAGGCGCACCTTTGCTAATTTGCGTCCAATCTTGCCTTTTGCCTGCCACTGTGTTTATCACCCAGACTATGAGATGTTGGTGCCACCTGTGTCTCAGCAATTAGCATCGTGTGGGGGTTACTTGGGGCGGGCAATGCCTATGTGTCAAATCCTGATTCCTAATTGCTGGGTCTGGACAGTGTGTGATGTTACTGGACACACACGCAAGGTGCAGTGACCGAGTTATGTTGGGCATGTTAGCAGCATTACCTATGCAGCATGTGTCTCAAGTTCATGGATATTGTCCCTGGTCATAGGTATTTTCACAAACGCTGTGTGGTGCAGAGGCAGTGCAGGATTGTCCCCAGGGCCTGGGTGCTATGTCAGACTCCGTTTCCTGTCATCAGCTATTGTCTCATGCTCTCCATGGTATTTCAGTGGCATGGTGGCTCAAACAAGTGTGTATCATGCCCTACATCGGTACCTTGTTTTGCAGATGTTAGGGATCTGCCTCTTCAGGCTATGCAATGTTGACTATGTAGATTGGACTCATGTGACAGATGTGTACAGGTGTCTGATTAATTTCTGTCTCTCCACCCTGCCCACAGCATCGTCGGGGGACACAGAGGGAGACATGGACACGGACCAGGCGGAGGGACCGAGCACCAGTGGCAGCCGTGACATCGGGGCTGGCACATCGAGTGGGACAGAGGCGGAGGATAGTGTGGCCGAGGACCTGTCGACTGGCACATCAGACTACGAAGCTGACAGGTCCGAGGAGGATGTCTCAGGGTTGGCGGAGGCTGCACCAGCAGCTGACAGTGGAACAACACCTGCCACCGCCCCCTCAGTTCCCACCAACCGCCTCCCACTTGCTCGTGTCCCTTCCCAGCGTGCCCGGTCACCGCATGTCTCCTTCCTGCCAGGCACCGCACCCCCTGCCCCTGTCTCCACTGCTGCCGCCAATGCTGAGTCTATGGACATCCAGCGGCAAATGCAGGTTGGTCAGGCTGCGATCCTGAATGTCCTCCATTCCCACGGGAAAACCCTCAGCAACATCGAGGCATTCTTGGAGGGCATTCATTCTTTGCAGGCTGACCAACGCAACTTGCTGAGGTCCCTAGACTCCACACTGACTGCAGCAGTGGGTCTCCTGCAGCGCGACCTCCCCCCACCTACCCCTGCCCCATCCACACTTCCCACTTCCATGCCTGTCCCACGTACACCCAGACGTCGGCATGCACCCACCACAACAGACACAGGCACCACACCAGCAGGGAAGGTCCACCGCACTCCTCCTGACACGCACACACAGGGTGAGATAGGCACACCCACTGGGTCGGGGGGCAAACGTGTGACACGCAGCCAGAGTGGGAGTCCGCATTCCACACAATCCACTCCCTCCAAATCCCCTCCCCTCAGCTCTCCTGGCCACATCTCCCCCAAGGACTCCTTCATGGCCGCTCTGTCCCTGAGCCCCACAGTTACGCCACCACGCAAGCGGTCAAGGAAGTCCTCGGTCAGGGTGGTTGAGTCTCCCCCCCTGTCTCCACCCTCCCCCGGTGGCGCTGCAACCCATCCCTCTGAACCCCCCCCCTCCTTGGGGCCTGAGGTCACTTCGGGTGCAGGGGACTCCCTGGAGGACCTTGCTAAGGTGTGTAGTGCCATCCTGGCCTCCGCCTTTGGCCATGACACACCCCCTGTGGTTGAGTCCTCCATCCCTGCACCCACAACGCCGCCCCTTTGCCCTGATGTCCCTGCGGTGCCTGTTGCTTCCCCCCCCCCTGATGCCCTCACCAGTATGGAAGACGATGGCATTTGACTGTGCAGGCAAGGTAGGGGACACACATCCCACTGTGTCCCCCATGCAGCTGGGAATAATTGACTGCCCTATGGCCTTTGTTGACTTTGAACTGCCGTTGATCCACGGACATTGTGCTCATGCTGATTAAAGCTTTATTTTTTTTTTCATTATCACACTCCTGCTATGGTGGTATTGGTGTTGGTGGGGCTGCTACATTGTTTTGGGTGGTGTTTAAGGCTTTGGGTGTGTGGGATTTGTAGTAGTGTTCTGCTCTTTGGGGCCACCCTAGGATCTGTGTGCCATCACAAGGTGTTGGCTAACTTCCTTAGGTCATGTCAGCAGTTACTGCATGGTTCAATTGTCCCAGGGTGTATTCCTTCCTCTGTGTACCCAGTTTCTTCCCTGCAGGGTGTTCCCAATGTTTAGCGCAGAGCTGTGTCTACATGAGCTGTGTGTGTGACGGAGCCCTTCTACTTTGGCCATGCATGCATGGCCATGTCTCCACCTGCAACAATCGTGGCATCCTTGGTGATCACTGTACTTGTGTGTGGAGTCAGTTGACATGAGTTCATGGGGACATGTTCCCTTGTAGGCAGTATGGATGTGGGTAATTGTGGCATCACACACATGTGTTACACCCCTCCTGGGTGTGGACACTGCTGGGAGGACTCTGCACACACCCCTCCTGTGTCTGGCCACTGCTGGGAGGACTCTGCACACACCCCTCCTGTCTCAGGGCACTGCTGGGAGGACTCTGCACACACCCCTCCTGTCTCAGGGCACTGCTGGGAGGACTCTGCACCCACCCCTCCTGTCTCAGGGCACTGCTGGGAGTGTTAGGCACACACCCCTCCTGTCTCAGGGCACTGCTGGGAGTGTTAGGCACCCACCCCTCCTGTGTCAGGGCACTGCTGGGAGGACTCTGCACCCACCCCTCCTGTCTCTGGGCACTGCTGGGAGGACTCACCACCCACCCCTCCTGTCTCAGGGCACTGCTGGGAGGTCTCTGCACCCACCCCTCCTGTGTCAGGGCACTGCTGGGAGGACTCAGCACCCACCCCTCCTGTCTCAGGGCACTGCTGGGAGGACTCCACACCCACCCCTCCTGTCTCAGGGCACTGCTGGGAGGACTCTGCACACACCCCTCCTGTCTCTGGGCACTGCTGGGAGTGATGGGCACCCACCCCTCCTGTCTCTGGGCACTGCTGGGAGTGATGGGCACCCACCCCTCCTGTCTCAGGGCACTGCTGGGTGGAGTCTGCACACACACCTCCGATTTCTGGATATGTGCGCTTGGCACATACACGGTGGGGTTACGCACACTGCATTAGAGGTGAGGGTACGAGTCTACTGACACTGGTGTGGTGGGGGTACGCTCCGTGCGTCCGCGGGTGGGGGTACGGGTCGTACTTACACTGTTGGGCTGGGGGTACGCTCCGTGCGTCCGCGGGTGGGGGTACGGGTCGTACTTACACTGTTGGGCTGGGGGTACGCTCCGTACGTCCGCGGGTGGGGGTACGGGTCGTACTTACACTGTTGGGCTGGGGGTACGCTCCGTACGTCCGCGGGTGGGGGTACGGGTCGTACTTACACTGTTGGGCTGGGGGTACGCTCCGTACGTCCACGGGTGGGGGTACGGGTCGTACTTACACTGTTGGGCTGGGGGTACGCTCCGTGCGTCCGCGGGTGGGGGTACGGGTCGTACTTACACTGTTGGGCTGGGGGTACGCTCCGTGCGTCCGCGGGTGGGGGTACGGGTCGTACTTACACTGTTGGGCTGGGGGTACGCTCCGTGCGTCCGCGGGTGGGGGTACGGGTCGTACTTACACTGTTGGGCTGGGGGTACGCTCCGTACGTCCGCGGGTGGGGGTACGGGTCGTACTTGCACTGTTGGGCTGGGGGGTACGCTCCTTGCATACGGGGTGGGGGTAGGGTCCGTACATATCCGTCCCCATGCTATGTGATGTTTGTGCGGCCCGTACCCAGGCCTTTGCCACGTGGGTGCGATCCGTCCCGCCATTGTTGGGGTGACGTGTGTGGGCGTGGTCCGACTCGTACCCACGCTCTTCAGGCGTGGGTACGGGACGTACCTGTCTGGTTGTGTTGCCGGTTCGCGTGGTGACGGACTTCCGTTGTGGCGGTCGCTGGCTTATCAGGACACGCCCCCACCCCCTCGTGGTGACCAGGGCATGGGAGTCAGGTATGTCCAGGCCATGTGTAGTGTGTCACTCATGTGGTTGTTTTGTGGCCTGCCCTGGTCGTGCCACCCCCACCCCACCCCACTTTCCCCCCTCCCTTAGTTATTCTGACCTTCTGCGGCGTCTGCGTCGTAACCTGTAGAGGAGGTGTACTGCTATGAGGGCAGGGATGACTCGTAGGTTCGGGTCCATGTCTGTCCGTCGCGTACTGGTACTCCTTGCTCGCGTCGTCCTGTCGCGTACGGGTCCTCCTTGATCGCGTCGTCCTGTCGCGTACGGGTCCTCCTTGGTGGCGTCGTCCTGTGTGTCCGTCACGTACTGGTCCTCCTTGTTCGCGTCGCCGTCTGTCCGTCGCGTACTGGTGGTCCTTGTTCGCGTCGTCCTGATTTCCCGGCAGTTTTTGGCTGCCGCAAAATATTCACCGTGCGGGGTGACGTCGGTGCGAATCGTGATTCCTGGGTCGTGAATGGCTGGCTGCGTGCGTCCCGACGTCAGGTCGGCGCTTTCCCGGATCGCATTGGTAGGTGTTTTTTGTTCGGTCGGTCTTTTTTACGATTCGTACGGTAATGGTGTACCCGTGCGAATCGTAATTCCATGTTTGTATATTTTGACGACCGGGTACGCGTCGGACGGAGAATATGCTCCGTCCGACGGTTCGTACCCGGTTTTTGCCGGATCGTGATCGGCACCTTAGTCTTTTTATCTGATTCAAAAGATCTTGGTACAGAAGGAGCAAAGGGTACATCCCATGTACATCCCATAAGGATTCTCTAGGTTTATAACGAACTACTTCTTGTCTCAATACTACATTTTCCTGCTTTAACTTATTAATTTCTAACTGCATCTTCTGCATCATATCAGTGACCGTGTGACCCCTTTCTACATCTTCATCTAAGGCCTGAGCCATTGCGCGACTATCGATTCCTTCGTCTTCCAAATCCATGTCTCTCAAAACCCCTTAGGTTTAGTAAAGGCTTGCACTTCTGTCAAACCTTCACTCACCTGAAGTCCGGGGTGTCACCTTGAGAGACGTGAAGATTTTTCTTGGCTGCCCCCAAGAGCTTACTTCCAGCAAGCCAACTTCAAATTGCGGCTTACTGAATGCAAACGCTTAAGGGAAGGGGGAAGTGGACAAAATAACAAATAGAGAGAGAGAGAAACACGCCACTCTTCTGCTCGGTGTGAGGGTTTAGTCGCCTCAGGTGATTTCTTTTCTCTGGACAGCAAGACACAAATAAACATGTATGAGTGTTCGGAGTTTACAAATACAGTGCACTTACTAATCAGCTATGATTACATTCATTTACCTCTTAATTCTGGTCTTACAGCTGCCAGAACATCACTTGATAAATATGCAGACTTTTCTATATGTCGGATAACACTGCTCTCTGTAACATAAGCAAACACACTTTACCTTAACTCTAACACCTCTGAAAAAACACACATATATATATATATATATATATATATGTATTCCTAAACTCTGATTACCGAGATGAGAAAAACTGTTAAACACAAATTGTCTTTGCTTTTTCTGTTTCCTTAAAGTCCTTTTATGTCCTCTTTCAGGTCTTTAAAGAAGTTCTTGCCTGGCTGAGGAAGGAGTTTGCAAAGATAAGTATTGTTCTTTCTCCCCACGTTGGTATAGAGAAATAATGAGAACTTACTTGGTTTGTCTTCGTGTATTTGCGCAAAACACTAACTCACTGTCTTTTTTTTTTCTTCTTTTTCCAGGTCGTGGCTCCTTTAAGAAGCGAAGCTGGATTGCTGTATGCTGGGTTTCCTGATTGCTGCCGAGGGGGAAGACTGGCGAGAGAGGACCGGAACCCGACTCCTGGATCCGGAAGCAGGAAGAAGCCGGGTGAAAGGCGATCCAAGAACGGGAGCTCCAGATGAAGACGGGATGACTTCTGACTTCAGGTAAGCGGGTAGCATAGGACGAGCGCAAGCAGCGTTTCATGCTTGCAGAGGGTTTAAATAGTTTCTAGACTGGGTGGGGTTCCTGGCACACAGTGTACACGTGCCGTGAGGTTACCGGAGCGTGCACCAAGGGAACGTGCAAGTTAAAATAAAGCGAACGCACATGTGTATTCCAAGCCCCGTGTCAACTGCCTAAGAGTAACGTGCCGTTTAACTGTAGTTCAATCATGAGCAGTAACACGTGCATAAGTACGAAACGAAGCAGAAACAATGTCATTTGGCAATAGTAGTTCCATCATGTGCAGCATCACGTGTATGTGTTACCAAACGGAATAGAAACAATATCATTTTTGGCAAAAACGAATGCAGAGGCTTACTAATGAATCAAATAAGATTTCAGGATGGCGATTCAAGCCCCCATTATTGCCAAGCAATAGGAATCAAAGCAACAAAAGGCAGAAATAACAAAAAATGTAAAGAGATACAATTATTACTCAGCATTTACATGAGATTGAGCATGATCCTGATGGCAGACCCTAACAGGCATTTCCTCAGGCATGTCTGCCCTACAGAGGACCAATCAGTCCGTGGCCTCCTCCCTGACGGCAGCAGTGTCCCTCCTCCAACAGTCCCGCACCCCTCCTACCCCTGCACCACCCACGATTCCTAGCAGCCTACCAGTCCCAGGCACAGAAACACCCAAACCAAGGTCTAGACGTGCACACACGCAAGCGAAGGGGACTGATGACACACTCACAGGGGCTGGTTTGCATACACACACACAGTCATTCACAACCACTCCGCAGTTCTCTGAGACCTCTCCCTCCCAGCCCCCTTCCCTTGCATCACCTGCAACCCCATCTCCCAAGAAGCTCTTCCTCTGTGACCTTGGCCTCTTCCCCAACGACACAGCAGATCCTGTTTACAAGGGGAAGAGGAAGTCCCCACACACAGAGGGGAGTGCCCCTCACACCTGGACACCCTCCCTCAGGCGCAGTCAGACAGAGACCCCCACCCCCAAGTCCCCCCGGCGCAAGACGAGCAAGACCCCCTGCCACCACGCACCTCCAAGGCAAAGTCTCTGTCCTCCATCCCCCAGGCCACCACTACAGAGGTTCCCCTGCCACTCCCTGCCCCGGGTTCCCCCACCCACAGATACACCATCCCCAAATGCTAAGGCCCCCCCCCCCGGCACTTGCTCCTCCACCCTCCACACCTGGTCAGATGGTTAGTGCCACTGATGTGGGGACCGTGTCGCCCCCGCCCTGCCGACCTCACCTGCCTCTTATTCCGCTCCCATGGATGTAGGCGCTACATTGGAGTCCACAACCACCCCGTCTGACTTGGGCACTACAGTGGTGACCCAATCCACTCCATATGACCTGCCCACTGGAGTTGTGCCGGCACCCACCCCATCTGACTTGTGCCCCACAGTTGTGACAGCACCCATCACTTCAGTCAGCTCCACTGCAGTTACAAGTGTCTCGCCTGCATCCACCACCCTTTCACTGCCTCCTTCTGCTGCGCCCTGATCCTGTCCCTGAGGTGCCTGGCCTGCCCCCATGTATGCCCCTCCAAGGGGATGACCCCGGTCCTTAGCAGTGCAGGCACAGCACAGTTGTCACTCTACTTCACTCCTTGGCATTTGGACATGGACTGGCCATTGGCCTTTTGTTTGAACAGACGTTTAACTTTTAATATGCTGAATAAAGCTTTTTTCTTTATCCCTGTGAACTTGATTTAGCTGTAAATTATGTTGATGAGGTTTAACATGCCCTTGCACCTGTGATGCTTGGTTTCCAATGTTGAATACTGATGTGTTGCTGTGAGGTACTCCCTGTGGACCATGAGATATGTATCCTATTCTGGTGGGTATCCATGTCATCCTTTGCAGCTACCTGGGTGTGTCAGGATCAACTATTTGTGGACATCTCTGTGAACATTTCAATTGCATGGTCACATCTGCTTGCACCCCTGCACATATGATGTGCTTCCCATTGTCCAATGTGTCACTTCAACAGACTTTGTGCTCCTCAACACTGGATCTACAGGTGTGGGCATCATTGGTATGGGAGCAACTAGGTCCTCTGTGCAACTTGCTAGACATATGTTGTGGGTATGTGCAGATGACTTAGGGTAGACTCACGTACCCAGGCTGTTGTGACCAGAGCCTTCATTGTGTGGTAACTGATGGCTGACTGACCAAGTGTTCTGCAGACATGAGTGAGACGTGCGGCGGAATATGTTTGGCACAGCTGGGCTTCCACAGGAGTTGGGTCCCCTCAAGTAAGTGTGTTGTCCAGTGACATGGCCTGGGCCCGTGGTGTGTGTTGTATAAGCATGTGTGTGTGTCCACATCCCTGTTCATACACAGACAGTGTTCCCTTGATATGTTCCTGTTGTTGATGCTTGCTGAGTGGTAGTGGGTTCATCCTACTACCATGTGTGGGTGCATGACACACTACTGTTAATTGGTGTATCATCATTGGGATTTGTCAGTTCTGAGTGGTGATGATGTTGTCAGACACAGATGGGACACAGTCAGGGTTCCACAAGGCACCTGTTTATTTGCTAAAGCATGTAGTTGTCCCTAGCTGGTACCTTTCAGTGATTGAGACATTTGTATGTGTGTGTGACTGCTCCCCCTTGTCGGGTTCATGCCTGCGATGCTGGCAGGTGTCAGCATGTGTGCCTTGTGGTTCTCCTTGGCTTCTGCATTGTCCTGGGACTGTGACAGGGATTCTGAAAGCTACGTGAGCTTTGGGGTCATGGCCATGTACCGCATACTGTGAAGTATGTCTGTCTTTCCCCAGGGTTGTAAACGGTCCTTTTTTTTTTTTTTTTTGTTTTTTTTTAAAGTTTCAAAAACATTTATTGCAACTTTCAGCAACCATACATCAACTCGCCTACAACCTTTCTGGCCGGCACTAGGAGACACTGTATTGAAAGTTCAAACATCGTGTACACAGCCAATCAGCCGACAACCCGGGCGTCCGGCGGCACTGGTAGAAATTCCCCTCCGAGCCCAAAGGGTGCGGAAGACAGATCAGCATCAAGGGACAGCCCGGGGGAGCGTCCAGGAAGCCCACCCGGATCCTATACCGTCCACACATCCCAACCAGAGGGCACAGCATATCCACGCGGCACGTCTAGGGTCATCCAAACACCAATCACTCTGCGCAAGCATGCAGGTATCCTCGCCTCTTATGTCCCCCTTCACCTCTTCTCCAACCATCCACATCACAGTAAGCTCCCCCAGGTCTGATACCCCAACCGTCCGCCCGACACTCCCCAGCACCTAACCGTCCCCCTCAGTGGAGCTAGTCTGGGCTGCGAGGTAGGCTTTAAACGGATCCCATATATCCCTGGCCCTACTCTTCAAAGGCTGCGTTTCGGCATATATCGCATTCTGATCCTAACAGTATAGAACATCCTCCAGCCACTCCTTGAACTTAGGTGCACGACCCCTGCCCCACCTACACGCAACACGCCATTTCGCAAGTAACAACACGATATTGACAAATTTACGGTGCTCCTTAGGCACCGATGCTGTATAACCCAGTAACATCACGAGCGGGTCAAGCTGAACCACAGTTCCCACCATGGCTATAAGTGCAGCATGAACCTGTAACCAATAGTCAGCTACCCCCGCACACATCCAAGCCAGATGAAGAAAATCAGCTCCCTCCGAACGGCAACGCTCACAGCGATCAGAGTCCGACAACCGAAAGCGAAACTTCCTAACAGGAGTATAGTACCATCGCTGTAAAAACTTATAATGGATAATACGCAATCTGCAGCTGGAGGAGATCTGGGAGGTGAGCTCACAACAATACGCCCACTGCGCCTCCGTAATGTCCCTGCCCAACTCAACAGTCCAGCCTTGAAGCGCTTTATCGCCGACTTTTCCACCACCCCCTCGAATACTGCAATATAACTGAGAGACCGAGTGCCGACCGTCCGTAGACGCGAGCAAAACCTGCAACGGAGTCACCACAGCGGGCTCCTCCGGATAATGCGGTATAACCAGTCGCATCCCCTGCCGCAGCCGGAGATAATAAAAGACCTCCAGTGGAGTAGGTTGATATCCCGCAAAGAATTGTTCCTTCGTCTTGAACTGACCATTCTCAAAGAGATCTCCCCAACAGCAGACCTTTATCTTAGCACATAGCACACGAAACCCGCCTTCCTGCAACAGAGAGAGACCCGGATGATAAGCCAACGGCAGCCGCGGGGCATATAGCAGCCTTGCCGACATTCTGCGCATTAAGCGCTGCCAAGCATCAATCGTGCACGTCACGGTGGTGAGCGGTGTTTCAATCGAAGTGACGGGGCCGTGGATGAGGCCCTGCAGCGGCAAAGGTCTCGCCAGCCAGTCCTCAACCGCCAGTTGCGGCATGTAGGGCGTAGGGGCAAGCCAATGATAAGCGAAGTGCGCTTGCGCACTCACATAGTACGCCTGAAAGTCGGGAACGTCGAATCCCCCTTTGCTATATGGCAGGGTAGGGAAACAACCTTTACAATGCAACTTTTACAACGCTATGCTATTACAACGCATTTTTACAACGCAAACGCTTTTACAACGCATGCATTTACAACGCATGCTATTATAAGGTAAGTACTTTTACAACGCATATACCATTACAACGCATTCTTTGCAAAAGCCTTTACAACGCATGCATTTACAACGCATGCATTTACAACGCATGATGTTATATGGTAAGTACTTTTACAACGCATATACTATTACAACGCTTTTTTTTTTTAATATTGAGATATGTAAAAAATTAAATATATATTGTATAATTTAAAATAATTACTATATTTGTTTAATATGAGAGAGTAATTATTGTTAAATATGATAGTTATTATTGAGTATAATTTTTTTTTGTTTTTGAAAAAATTAAAAATGTGAGTAGTTTAACAAAAGATTAATACTTGAGTATTTTTCTTATTTTAAAGAGTATTTTTTAAGTTAAATTAAATAAATATATGAATAATACTTGAGTATTTTTCTAATTACAGAGTATATTTTTATTAAAATTAAATAAAAATAAGATTAATAAAAGAGTATTTTTCTAATATCAAAGAGTATTTTTTAAGTTTCTTAAAAAAAAAAAAATTAAATTTTAATATTAATTGATTTGTGTTATGAGAAATTAATAATTGATTATTTTAAATTTTATTATAATATGTTAATAATTTAAAAAGATTAATTATTAAATTTTAAAACTAGAGCTTTCTTAAAAAATAAAAATAAAACTTTATTAAAAAATTATTATTAAGGAAGAATAACACTTGAGTATTTTGAAAAAATCAAAGAGTATTTTTTAAGTTAATTTAAATAAATATAATATTAATAATAAATAAATTGTATTATGAGAAATTAATAATTGAGTAATTTTAATTTTACTAAAATATGTAATTAAAATAAACATTAGGATTATTATAAAATAATAATACTAGAGCATTTATTTAAAATTAATATCAGTTAATATAAAAATTAATAAAAGTATTATGAAATAATAATACTTGAGTTTTATTAATCTTCTTATATAAAGTTTAATGTTTGAAAAAATATTACACAAAAAAGTAAGAGTACTTTTGGAGTATTATAATATAAAATTAGAGAAATGTAAAAAATAAAAAAGATAAAAAACTAAAAATATTTTTAATATTAAAAGAGTAATTAGAAATGCATTTAAAAAAATAATAATACCGAAAGAAAATAGAGCAAAGAAAATAGAACTTACTTTAAAAAAAAAGTTCCCACGCTTTTGCATTGAAGTCTATGAGCTAATTTGTCCTTCATTTATTTTGGCAGCTTCTGAATATACAACCCGCGGAACAAGAAAAGAAGGATCAGAAAGAGAAGAATGCGCAAGATTAGAAGGAAAAAGAAAATAGAGTCGAGGTAAGGAACAGATTTAGTAAATTTACATTTAAAAAGTAACATTTTACATGATTAAATTACAATATTTAAAAATAAAAACAGTAAACAAATAATGTTTAAAAAATATTTCTTTATTGAAACAAACTTAAAAATTAAACCATATTTTTATTGATTTTTGCAAAATAAGGTACATTTTTTAGAAAACATATAAATATTTTAATTACATTTTTAAACATATATTTACAGATTTGTTAAATAAAGTAGTCCGTTATAAATATTGAAGCACGCGATGACGTAATGACGTGAGCGTCGACGTAATGCGCCATTTTGAAGAGCATCGGAGGAGGAAGCAGCAGGAAGCTGATCTGCGTCCAGGTAGGAAACATTTTCACTTTTAATTTTATATTATACCTTTAATAGTGAAACATATATAGTAAGGAAAGAATAAGGAGAGGTTGCGGAAAAACTAATTGATGTTTAAAATGTTTAAAAACATGTCCACATTTATGTCATTAATGTATGCCTATGTCGGGTCGCCCAAAGGTATTGGTTCATTTCAAAAATGTATGTAACTGTAAAAATATTTAAAGTTACTGTTCACAAAGTTTATTTGTTAACTTCGGAACGAAAAATAGTGATTTTGTTCTTCATTTCTAAGAGAAAAATAATAGCGTATTCGTAAATTTTGGGAAATAATGATTGAATATAAATTGGTGGTTATGCAGCAATGTGCATTTTGGATAATGGCTTCACATGTACAATTTAGATTAGTTTGTTTTTTGGTGAGTTTTTAGGTTGGTAATTAATAAAGAAGTTTTCTGTAATTAAACTAATGGCGTACGGTTGTTGAAAAATTGGTCCAATACTATGGAACAGTAGATTTGATGACATTGGTAGTTTTGCTAGAAATGAAGATTTGTAAAAAAAAAAAGGACCCGACTTGTAAGTTTGACATTTTTTTTAGAAAAAACATTGTATGCCAATTGTAAATTTAAAAAATTTAAATTTGAAGCAAAGCAAGATAGTAAGTACTAAACTAATTTTAGAAAGAAAGAATGTTAGAAAGATTTTCAAGGTAGTCTATAGCCACACACAACGAAAATTGTTGTACAATAGCCAATAGTCTCTCAGACATTTCCCTTGTTTTGACAGTAACTCGTGGGTTTAGACTACCTGCAAGTGTTTGGGCTATTCTCATTTCTTGAAAACTTTGCTCCTTCTTCAAAGTTTCCAAAAAAGAGTAGAAGTTTGGATGAGGTTTGCCAATTGTGTGGTTGAAGGAGTTATGCCATCCCTCAATGGCATTGTTTGTTTTTGCTTCTCCCTCTAAACAACTCGTGTAGCAGTTCCACCACTCCACATGGAATCGTGGCTTCCTCCTGCGACCCGATCTGCTTAGGTGTCCAATCCATGTGTCCTCGAAATAATTTAGAATGGGTGCCAATTTTTCTTCGTTACTTGTATAATAAACAGATTCTATAATTGCAGTATAGTACTCGTCCACACTATCGGGAGCAACAAAACAAAGTGCTGTTAATTTTTTTAGTTCAAATTGTAGTTTGCTATCACGAGAATATTCCGCAACTAGGGATGTTTTCTGTAATTTACGCCAAAATGCCTGGGAAAAATGAAAAAAACATCCCTGAATTTGGGTATCCGTGTACGTTTTATTGAGCACATTGATCATGCTCAATTCAAAATCTATAATTATTTTCCTAGGACTTTGAGATGTTTTACTTTTAATCACTGATAAAAGTTCAGTGTATGTTGCAGAAGTCTTATCAGGTAGCAAACTATATACTAAGGGGATTACACTATTGTTAATTTTGGCATGTATAGTGTAAATTTGAGTGAAAGGATGGGGTGTACTTTTAAACGTCCCATCCATCATCCAAATTTCACTACTTTCTAACTTTGCAAGGTTACGTGGGGTACTAAAAATGAGAATTCGTTTTTGAGGGTTTTCGTTGTCATGCAGAAGGAAAGGTTCATCAGAAAAAGAAATAGAAAGATCATGTGGAATTCTAATGTCAGAGAAAGAATGTGGTGTAGATAATTGAATGTTACTTGCCTGCTTTTGTCTTTGAATAATTCTTCTCAAATTAGGAATTATAGGCATGTTACTAGCAACATGACTGGGGACATGCTGTGCAACCTCTCTTAAAATGGATCCTGTAGAATCATTGGAGGTGCTTGCAATAGCTTTCATTTCGTTAACGGTTTCTCTAATTTCTACCTCCATTGCAGAGGCAGAGTGGTTATGTTCTGTGGTTTTCACAACTAAATTATCAAGAGTAACCGCTCTGCCACTGCAATGGGTAGTGTAGTATTGCACACACCTCCAATGATTTCTAGTTTAAACTTATTCTTTCCTTACTATATATGTATCCTCCATGGTTTAATAAATTTTTTCCCTTCCTGGATTTAATGTACTTCGCAGCTTCAAGACTAGACATTATCTGAAAAGAGAAGAGAAGAAAAACAAATTAGGCTAAAAAAGTAAATGCAATACCTCAAATGTAACACTTACACATTCCCACACTTTCCCTCCTGTTGCACCTTCCTGGAGTATGAATAGTAAATATTACCCCTACACCATCCAACACTTTCCCTACTGCTGCACCTTCCTGGAGTTGGAATAGTAAATTGCACCCCTACACCATCCAACACTTTCCCTACTGCTGCACCTTCCTGGAGTTGGAATAGTAAATTGCACCCCTACACCATCCAAAACTTTCCCTACTGCTGCACCTTCCTGGAGTTGGAATAGTAAATTGCACCCCTACACCATCCAACACTTTCCCTACTGCTGCACCTTCCTGGAGTTGGAATAGTAAATTGCACCCCTACACCATCCAACACTTTCCCTACTGCTGCACCTTCCTGGAGTTGGAATAGTAAATTGCACCCCTACACCATCCAACACTTTCCCTACTGCTGCACCTTCCTGGAGTTGGAATAGTAAATTATACCCCTACACCATCCAACACTTTCCCTACTGCTGCACCTTCCTGGAGTTGGAATAGTAAATTATACCCCTACAACATCCAACACTTTCCCTACCGCTGCACCAACCTGGAGTTAGGAAAAAAAATTCTTCAAACTGCAACTCTTATTTTAATTATTTTGGGATTATATTTACATTAAAAATTAAATGGTTAGTCTAACATATTGATGGATTAAATAAAATGCTGTATCACAATACCTTGTTTTTTTGGAATTGCTTTCCTTGGTGAGGCTTCTGAAGTGGAATTGGCCTGTTGGCTGGAGTTGTCACGTATGTGATGGACTGAATCTTTCAGCAAAGAAACAAACAATTGTCTTGGGAAAAAAAAAGAGAAAATAAAATAACTTAACGTTGTTGAAAAATGCAAATTCTGATTTACTTTTTAAAATTATGACATAGAAAATAACTAATACTACATAACACTTTCCTAACTACTGCACCTTCCTGGAGTTAGAATAGAAAAATGTACCCCTACACCTTCCAACACTTTCCCTACTGCTGCACCTTCCTGGAGTTAGAATAGTTAATTGTACCCCTACACTATCCATCAGTTACCCTACTTCTGCACTTTACTGGAGTAACAATAGCAAAAGGAATGACTATTACTTTGTCGAAATTATAACACTGAAAATATAAAATACCTTTTACAGTTGTTGTTTGTTCTCGTGGCTTTTTGGTAATGCTGGCTGCAGGATTAAGTTTTTTTATAAATTTATTTAATCCACAAACTTGTAACCGAACTACTGTGGAAATGAAAAAAAAGTTTTATAAATTAATGTTACTTAGACAACGTTGGTTAAAACAAAATAACAAATTTTTTGAAAATATGATATTTGACAAATGAGTATGAGTAACAATTGGTAAAGCAAAAAATAATACACTTTGAAAGCATTTTTAAATAAGAGTAATAATAGATACACCTACACCATCACTCAATTACTCTACTGCTGAACATTCTGGGACTTAGAATAGTAATAGTTACCCCAGTAACATGAAACGCTTTTTCAAATGTAGTACCTAACTGAAGTCATATTAGTAATTGTTACCCCTGCACCATGGTATAATTTCGTTTATGATGTAGTGTGAATGAGTAAAAAAATAAAAAAATCACCTTTACCATTCAACACTTTAGCTAATGCTAAAAATATATTTTTAAAGTAAAATAATGACAAATAAATAACATTTACCTCACAATAGTAAAGGTGAGTCTATTACGTTGAGGTGATGCAAAATTAGGTACACCAATTCTTGATTTTGAAAATATAGCAAGTTTCTGTTTTTGGAAAAGAAAGTAGTTGTTTTAAGTTGGTATATATTTTTAGTGATAACAAATTAGAAACAGTACATTTTAAAAGTTAATATAACAAATTTTAAAACATATTTTGTATGGAAAGCAAACATATTTTACGCTAAAGCAAGGTGTTAAAATATTTTACTGACTTACTAGTAGTTGCAAACTAATAATGCTTTTCCGAATGAATTCAGTGCTCTCTCTGAGGAGGTCGCAGTGGAGGTGACAGAGGGTCAGGTTTTGACGTCTGGTCTCTCTGGTAGTTGATAATCAACTGATTGCAAAATGGTGTCTTCCTGGTATTTATAAGTTTTACTCAGTGTCACTATTAATTTTTTTTAAAACTGCGTTCGTTGTGTTTTGTTTTATACTTTATTTTACTGTGGAAAATGATAATTTAAAAAAGCATTTAAAAATGTATTGTTTTCATTCATTTGCTCCGTTTTGGCATCCATTTTGGAACATGTCTTTTGCTATTGTTTTCATAGAAAGTGTTGTAGGACAAGTTTTACAAGTGAGATGGATAAAATGGCGCCTATGTGTATGTTTTAAGAAAGAAGGCTACCAGTAGTTCCTCAGGGAGAGGAAAGAAGTGGAGATGAATCGGTGAATTAGCCTAGAAGGACTACATGTATACTATGTGTAAAGTGGGTAATCCTTTTGTTGGATTTTAATGCCCTCACACACCCTTTCAGGTGTCATGCTTCATCATCTGGGCTGCTCCTCGTCGGGCCGGCGGTGCAATGCCTAACGGGCTCCCTAAAAAGGGGCACTTTATCGGAGTTCTTTTAATCCAACAGCCGTCAGGTGAAGTGCGGGTGTGTGGGCCTGAGTATTGTAGATACAAAAAGTGAATTAAAACAGGGTCGAAAGTACCAGTGTGGAAAATCAATTTATTTTAATGGTCTCCTTCCCTGATTAAAAAGGTGTATATAGCACTAGGTAGAGTGTAATGACTCTAGTTGTAGTGCATGGGATTGGTGGTCAACATGTTTCTCGCAGTGAGCTCGTGCGCTCGCGATTCGTCAGGACCTATCAAGATATCTACAATGGTAACAGGGGACTATCTATGGTATAGTGGTCTCCTAATCATAGTCGGTCATGTGAATAAAAAACTTAATCCTAAAATACCTGTTGAGGTCTGGTGCTACCTGCAGAAAAAACAGTACATTAAGTTGGTCAATGTAGAGACATATAGCCACAGGTATCAGGAATTATAAATCAAACAAAAAAGGCTTACAAGGTGATTCATCTCCAACATAGTTAAAAATGTAACAGTGGTGACTGCTGGTGCTCGAGCGTCAACAACTGCTCCTAAAAAGTGGTGTACCAACATGGTGAACTATAGTGGCTAAACACCTATGTGGAACATGTAAAAACAATCAAAGCGGCAGAAAACATCGTTGGACTCACCCTAATCAGTAGGACTGTAGGCCACAACAGTTCTCGGTGGACTCAGCGTGCGGCGAAGGACCTCTAAAAGTAGGTCTGAACTAGAAGGTGATAACGAGCTTAAATAATGCAGTAATCACAGCTGGAACATATGGGGACTTTTAGCGCTATAAAACTTGGTAGAAATACGAATACGCTGATTGATTAACCCCACGAACAGGCTGCGTTCCCAAAGGATGTGAGATGATGTCAGAGTAAGGAAAATAGCATGTTACTTGCTACTCGTAATGATGTTGTAGAATCTAGATCAATGGGGTCCCAATTCTATGACAATAATTCTCCTAGAGCTCCTTAATTTGGGGAATTATAATAAGGAATAGTGAATCGGCCAGAGCATAGTTCTGATAACCGATGCAGACAGCCTAATGTCAGCGTCAAGGCAACTTGCTAGTGCTTGCATCACGGGAGTAACACAAGCGCTCGGGGAAGGGGAGGAGTGATGGCTAGTTAAAAAGAAAGAAAACACGGATTCCGTGTATAGGTACTTACATCTGCCCCGCTCACGCTCTGACACTTGACCTACCCGGCCCACCGAGTCTGGGAGGTGGTGACCTGGGCGCTCGCTCGAGGTTAAATACTTCCGGTCATGTCATGTGACGAGGACACGTGATCGCGATTCTAACTCGCGCGAGTAGCTAGGATTATATTTATGCGGGCTGGGTTAATGTATAATCACGATGTGCGTGCGCAGTGTTTTACATACACAGAATGGACAGAATACTTCGGATGAGTCAAACTCTACAAATGTGAGTGAATTATTTGAAAAAAGCAAAAAAGGACAATATCGTCAGCCATCTTGGTTTGGGAGGCGAGGTGTCAATAAAGTTTAGTCTCGATTGGATTCAAAGTAAAGGCGGGGTGCCAAGAAAACCTTGATAAGATATATCAAAGGGTTGTGGATGAAAGTGTGAGCCTTGGTAAATACTGGAACGCATACTTAAATGTTAATACATTTAGAACATAAGGGAAGAATAAGGTGGAAGAGTGAACCAGTTGCCAAGAGTATGTCACGTTATAGCTTAAGGGCTCCCCAGGGAATATCATCATTAAGCCCAGTGACATTAGAAGACAGACGGTGTATCCATCTTTGTTCCTTCTTAAAAAGACTGTGTTGTGACAATTGAGGGTGGGTTTCTAGAACCAGCCATTTGACAGAGTCTGGGGAATGTTGTTTCTCAAGAAAATGGGCACTGATTTTGGTGTTCTGTTTTTTACACCGAAAATTGCTGCGATGTTCAGAGATTCGCAATTTAATTGGTCTGGTCGTCATCCCTACGTAGTACAGATTACAGGGACATGTAAGGAGATAAATGCAATTACTAGTGTTGCAGTTAGTATGTGACCTCAGTTCCCAAGTAAAAGTAGTGTTAAGGGTGATGGTTTTGTGTACAGATGTAAATGTACAGGCAGTACACATGCCACACGGAAAATGTCCCTTCACTGCAGGCAGTTGCCAGAGTGTGTTCTGTGTGGGTTTGGTTTTGGGTCTCGGTCTGGTTTGTATTACCAAGTCTTTAATGTTTTTGGTGCGTCTGTATGCAAATCTTGGTAGTTCGAGATTCATTTGCCCAGTATTAAGGATATTCCAGTGTTTTTTAAGGACCTTAACAACCTGGTTGGTGTTGGGTGAAAAGGTTGTCACACAGGTAAGGGTGTCAGACACAGAGGTGGTGTTCTCTCTGGGTTCTAAAAGGGCTTCTCTGTTGTTATTTCGTGCCCGTTTTTTGGACTTGGTAATACTTCTCAGCGGGTATTGTCTTTCTCTTAATTTATTGGAAAGGATTTCGGCTTCACTTTTGAAAGTATCAATCGTGCTGCAGTTTCGTCTTAATCTTAGAAACTGCCCGAAGGGCAAGTTCTCCTTGAGAGCTCTCGGGTGGTGACTGGTAAAGTGAAGCAGGCTATTACGATCAGTGCTCTTTTTGTAAAGAGTTGTGGAAAGAATACCCTCGCTCAACATAATAGTTAGGTCGAGGAATGCGATATGTGAGGGGGATACTGTGATGGTGAAGTTGAGGTGAGGATTCAACTGGTTGAGCCATGTATAGAATGCTTCGTAGCTCCCAGAATCTCCAGACCAAAAAATCAAAATATCATCTATGAATCGTCTCCATAGTAGAATGTTGTGACGGTATGGATTCGTATCACAAAAGATGTGTAACCCCTCAAACCAAGCCATATACAAACAGGCTAGACTCGGAGCAAAGGTACTCCCCATGGAAGTACCTTGAGTCTGGTGGTATAATTGGCCTTTAAACTCGAAGAAATTTTCTGTCAAGGCTATGGTGGCGCATTCAATAATGAAGGACACTGGAGTCGGTGATTCCCAAGGTTCACCTCCAAGTACCTCCTCGATCACTTCGAGAGTTGCCCTTTGTGGAATATTAGTATACAGGGCTTCCACGTCTAGAGTGATGAGGAAGTTGATGTTATGAGTGTCCTCTGTTTGATCCAATAAGCGTAGAACATCTGTCGTGTCCTGTATGTAAGAGGGCGTGCGTTTCACTAATGGTTGCAGAAAATGATCGCAGAACTTAGACAACGGTTCTAGAATTGAGTCAATGCCCGATACTATGGGGCGTCCAGGTACTGGTGTGACCCCCTTGTGAATCTTTGGTAGAACATAGAAATAGGGGGTCTTTGGTTCTTTTTGGATCAAGAAGGAAGCCTCCTTCTCGCTTAACCAGCCATTGCTTTCTGCGGAGTCAACCAAACCAGTAATGGTAGTTTTTAGACGTTGAGTGGGGTTGTTCGGGATCGGTGTATAGTACTTTCTGTTGCCCAATTGACGCAGACACTCGCTGTCGTAATCAGTAGTTGCCATTATAACAGTGGCCCCACCTTTATCAGCCTGTTTGATGGTAATAGACGGATCGTCCGCTAACGTTCTAATTGCAAGTCTCTCTGCTCTGCTGAGGTTATTGAATTGCTTCTGTGTAGGAATGGATTTTATATCCTTAAGTACTGCCTGTTCATAGGTGAGTACTTCATTTGGTATCATCCCTGAATGGGGAGTGAAAGTGGAAGGGTTACGTAAACCTGAGTCATTGTCTGATATGTCGTCTTTGCCCTCAAAGAAAAATCTCAACCGGATCTTGCGGAAGAATTGGTGTAATTCGCAAGTCTGGTTGAAAGGGTCAACCTTGGGGTTAGGGACAAATCCTAGTCCTTTCTGTAGGACGTTGTCCTCTACGGCTGTCAATTGTCTTGACGACAAATTGACAACTAAGTTTGTTTCCTGGTGTGGCTCCTGGTTTCCACTCCCCGTTGTGGTGGTTCCTCCCATTGTACTCTTTTCTCTTGTGGTGCCCCTCTTCTTCGCCCTCGCCCTCTGCCCCAACCTCTGCCTAAAAAAGGTGAGGGCTGGATCATACCCTGAGGTGCAAATTGAGGTAGGCCTTGAGGGCCAAATTGAGGGGGGCCCTGTGGGTACATAGGGTATTGCCAGAAAGCTGGTCCCTGATAGGGTGTTGGTGGAAAGTAGTTGTATCCACGTCTCCCTTTCTTTCCTCTAGCCTGATTAGGTCTCATATTCTCATTGCTAGAGTCACTGTTGGTAGAGGATCCTCTCCTTGAGGAATCCGAATCAATGTCTGATGAGTAATTAGTGTTGGGCGGGACATAATCTGCTTTAAGGTAAGGGTAGACTTTTTCCTTATCAAAGCGTTTGATGTCTTTCTGGAGCTTTGTTACTTTCTGTTTCATCAAGTATTCTCTATGTTCGGCTATCTCATTGTTGATCTCAGTTAGTTTTGATTTATACTGGGAGCCGGGATTGTTCTGTTTGAGATTACTTTCCATCGCCTGAATGCGTGTAAGTAGCTCGTCTGCCAATCTCTTTGCAGTGTTGACTATCAGAATGAGAAGGTCCCTGGTACACTTCCACGATATCTGAGACCATTCAACTTTGAATTGCCCATCTTCCCAGAAAATTCTTGGAAAATTCTTCACTACAAGGCCATTTGGAGAGATATTGGCCCTGAAGTACTCTGTCATAAGGGCACCATGTAATGTTATGCGTACCCATTCTCTTTTCATATCCGAGAGTGATTGCCATTCAGCTGATTGGCTGCCAGTGGCCAGTTCTTGGTCGAGACCCAAAATGGACGGGGTCCGAAGGATTTCTGCTGCTTGATCATCCCCATAACTCAAGCCCTGTCCCTCCATGGATGGAAGGGTTGGATGAGAGGATGGGGTGTAAAAACCGTTACAATATGGGTAACCGTACTGCTTTCCCAAAGGGAAAGGAAAATTCAGGTAAGTTGGGGGATAGAACAAATCTCACCCACCAATAAGAGGATCCCACGGGGGTTTAAGCCGTGCAGAACGTAGGTACCAAAGGGGAGGGATCAGGGGGGCGTTTTCCGCTCACAAAGAGTGAGTGGGAGGTCCAAACTGGTAAGGTGCCCCGACAATGAAGTTTTAAGAAAGAAGGCTACCAGTAGTTCCTCAGGGAGAGGAAAGAAGTGGAGATGAATCGGTGAATTAGCCTAGAAGGACTACATGTATACTATGTGTAAAGTGGGTAATCCTTTTGTTGGATTTTAATGCCCTCACACACCCTTGCGGGTGTGCGGCCGCACTTCACCTGACGGCTGTTGGATTAAAAGAACTCCGATAAAGTGCCCCTTTCTAGGGAGCCCGTTAGGCATTGCACCGCCGGCCCGACGAGGAGCAGCCCAGATGATGAAGCATGACACCTGAAAGGGTGTGTGAGGGCATTAAAATCCAACAAAAGGATTACCCACTTTACACATAGTATACATGAAGTCCTTCTAGGCTAATTCACCGATTCATCTCCACTTCTTTCCTCTCCCTGAGGAACTACTGGTAGCCTTCTTTCTTAAAACTTCATTGTCGGGGCACCTTACCAGTTTGGACCTCCCACTCACTCTTTGTGAGCGGAAAACGCCCCCCTGATCCCTCCCCTTTGGTACCTACGTTCTGCACGGCTTAAACCCCCGTGGGATCCTCTTATTGGTGGGTGAGATTTGTTCTATCCCCCAACTTACCTGAATTTTCCTTTCCCTTTGGGAAAGCAGTACGGTTACCCATATTGTAACGGTTTTTACACCCCATCCTCTCATCCAACCCTTCCATCCATGGAGGGACAGGGCTTGAGTTATGGGGATGATAAAGCAGCAGAAATCCTTCGGACCCCGTCCATTTTGGGTCTCGACCAAGAACTGGCCACTGGCAGCCAATCAGCTGAATGGCAATCACTCTCGGATATGAAAAGAGAATGGGTACGCATAACATTACATGGTGCCCTTATGACAGAGTACTTCAGGGCCAATATCTCTCCAAATGGCCTTGTAGTGAAGAATTTTCCAAGAATTTTCTGGGAAGATGGGCAATTCAAAGTTGAATGGTCTCAGATATCGTGGAAGTGTACCAGGGACCTTCTCATTCTGATAGTCAACACTGCAAAGAGATTGGCAGACGAGCTACTTACACGCATTCAGGCGATGGAAAGTAATCTCAAACAGAACAATCCCGGCTCCCAGTATAAATCAAAACTAACTGAGATCAACAATGAGATAGCCGAACATAGAGAATACTTGATGAAACAGAAAGTAACAAAGCTCCAGAAAGACATCAAACGCTTTGATAAGGAAAAAGTCTACCCTTACCTTAAAGCAGATTATGTCCCGCCCAATACTAATTACTCATCAGACATTGATTCGGATTCCTCAAGGAGAGGATCCTCTACCAACAGTGACTCTAGCAATGAGAATATGAGACCTAATCAGGCTAGAGGAAAGAAAGGGAGACGTGGATACAACTACTTTCCACCAACACCCTATCAGGGACCAGCTTTCTGGCAATACCCTATGTACCCACAGGGCCCCCCTCAATTTGGCCCTCAAGGCCTACCTCAATTTGCACCTCAGGGTATGATCCAGCCCTCACCTTTTTTAGGCAGAGGTTGGGGCAGAGGGCGCGGGCGATGAAGAGGGGCACCACAAGAGAAAAGAGTACAATGGGAGGAACCACCACAACGGGGAGTGGAAACCAGGAGCCACACCAGGAAACAAACTTAGTTGTCAATTTGTCGTCAAGACAATTGACAGCCGTAGAGGACAACGTCCTACAGAAAGGACTAGGATTTGTCCCTACCCCCAAGGTTGACCCTTTCAACCAGACTTGCGAATTACACCAATTCTTCCGCAAGATCCGGTTGAGATTTTTCTTTGAGGGCAAAGACGACATATCAGACAATGACTCAGGTTTACGTAACCCTTCCACTTTCACTCCCCATTCAGGGATGATACCAAATGAAGTACTCACCTATGAACAGGCAGTACTTAAGGATATAAAATCCATTCCTACACAGAAGCAATTCAATAACCTCAGCAGAGCAGAGAGACTTGCAATTAGAACGTTAGCGGACGATCCGTCTATTACCATCAAACAGGCTGATAAAGGTGGGGCCACTGTTATAATGGCAACTACTGATTACGACAGCGAGTGTCTGCGTCAATTGGGCAACAGAAAGTACTATACACCGATCCCGAACAACCCCACTCAACGTCTAAAAACTACCATTACTGGTTTGGTTGACTCCGCAGAAAGCAATGGCTGGTTAAGCGAGAAGGAGGCTTCCTTCTTGATCCAAAAAGAACCAAAGACCCCCTATTTCTATGTTCTACCAAAGATTCACAAGGGGGTCACACCAGTACCTGGACGCCCCATAGTATCGGGCATTGACTCAATTCTAGAACCGTTGTCTAAGTTCTGCGATCATTTTCTGCAACCATTAGTGAAACGCACGCCCTCTTACATACAGGACACGACAGATGTTCTACGCTTATTGGATCAAACAGAGGACACTCATAACATCAACTTCCTCATCACTCTAGACGTGGAAGCCCTGTATACTAATATTCCACAAAGGGCAACTCTCGAAGTGATCGAGGAGGTACTTGGAGGTGAACCTTGGGAATCACCGACTCCAGTGTCCTTCATTATTGAATGCGCCACCATAGCCTTGACAGAAAATTTCTTCGAGTTTAAAGGCCAATTATACCACCAGACTCAAGGTACTTCCATGGGGAGTACCTTTGCTCCGAGTCTAGCCTGTTTGTATATGGCTTGGTTTGAGGGGTTACACATCTTTTGTGATACGAATCCATACCGTCACAACATTCTACTATGGAGACGATTCATAGATGATATTTTGATTTTTTGGTCTGGAGATTCTGGGAGCTACGAAGCATTCTATACATGGCTCAACCAGTTGAATCCTCACCTCAACTTCACCATCACAGTATCCCCCTCACATATCGCATTCCTCGACCTAACTATTATGTTGAGCGAGGGTATTCTTTCCACAACTCTTTACAAAAAGAGCACTGATCGTAATAGCCTGCTTCACTTTACCAGTCACCACCCGAGAGCTCTCAAGGAGAACTTGCCCTTCGGGCAGTTTCTAAGATTAAGACGAAACTGCAGCACGATTGATACTTTCAAAAGTGAAGCCGAAATCCTTTCCAATAAATTAAGAGAAAGACAATACCCGCTGAGAAGTATTACCAAGTCCAAAAAACGGGCACGAAATAACAACAGAGAAGCCCTTTTAGAACCCAGAGAGAACACCACCTCTGTGTCTGACACCCTTACCTGTGTGACAACCTTTTCACCCAACACCAACCAGGTTGTTATGGTCCTTAAAAAACACTGGAATATCCTTAATACTGGGCAAATGAATCTCGAACTACCAAGATTTGCATACAGACGCACCAAAAACATTAAAGACTTGGTAATACAAACCAGACCGAGACCCAAAACCAAACCCACACAGAACACACTCTGGCAACTGCCTGCAGTGAAGGGACATTTTCCGTGTGGCATGTGTACTGCCTGTACATTTACATCTGTACACAAAACCATCACCCTTAACACTACTTTTACTTGGGAACTGAGGTCACATACTAACTGCAACACTAGTAATTGCATTTATCTCCTTACATGTCCCTGTAATCTGTACTACGTAGGGATGACGACCAGACCAATTAAATTGCGAATCTCTGAACATCGCAGCAATTTTCGGTGTAAAAAACAGAACACCAAAATCAGTGCCCATTTTCTTGAGAAACAACATTCCCCAGACTCTGTCAAATGGCTGGTTCTAGAAACCCACCCTCAATTGTCACAACACAGTCTTTTTAAGAAGGAACAAAGATGGATACACCGTCTGTCTTCTAATGTCACTGGGCTTAATGATGATATTCCCTGGGGAGCCCTTAAGCTATAACGTGACATACTCTTGGCAACTGGTTCACTCTTCCACCTTATTCTTCCCTTATGTTCTAAATGTATTAACATTTAAGTATGCGTTCCAGTATTTACCAAGGCTCACACTTTCATCCACAACCCTTTGATATATCTTATCAAGGTTTTCTTGGCACCCCGCCTTTACTTTGAATCCAATCGAGACTAAACTTTATTGACACCTCGCCTCCCAAACCAAGATGGCTGACGATATTGTCCTTTTTTGCTTTTTTCAAATAATTCACTCACATTTGTAGAGTTTGACTCATCCGAAGTATTCTGTCCATTCTGTGTATGTAAAACACTGCGCACGCACATCGTGATTATACATTAACCCAGCCCGCATAAATATAATCCTAGCTACTCGCGCGAGTTAGAATCGCGATCACGTGTCCTCGTCACATGACATGACCGGAAGTATTTAACCTCGAGCGAGCGCCCAGGTCACCACCTCCCAGACTCGGTGGGCCGGGTAGGTCAAGTGTCAGAGCGTGAGCGGGGCAGATGTAAGTACCTATACACGGAATCCGTGTTTTCTTTCTTTTTAACTAGCCATCACTCCTCCCCTTCCCCGAGCGCTTGTGTTACTCCCGTGATGCAAGCACTAGCAAGTTGCCTTGACGCTGACATTAGGCTGTCTGCATCGGTTATCAGAACTATGCTCTGGCCGATTCACTATTCCTTATTATAATTCCCCAAATTAAGGAGCTCTAGGAGAATTATTGTCATAGAATTGGGACCCCATTGATCTAGATTCTACAACATCATTACGAGTAGCAAGTAACATGCTATTTTCCTTACTCTGACATCATCTCACATCCT
The DNA here is from genome assembly GCF_964204655.1 of Triturus cristatus. Taxonomy (NCBI): domain Eukaryota; kingdom Metazoa; phylum Chordata; class Amphibia; order Caudata; family Salamandridae; genus Triturus; species Triturus cristatus. The sequence continues at coordinate 235,472,543 of NC_140590.1, forward strand.
TTGGGAACGCAGCCTGTTCGTGGGGTTAATCAATCAGCGTATTCGTATTTCTACCAAGTTTTATAGCGCTAAAAGTCCCCATATGTTCCAGCTGTGATTACTGCATTATTTAAGCTCGTTATCACCTTCTAGTTCAGACCTACTTTTAGAGGTCCTTCGCCGCACGCTGAGTCCACCGAGAACTGTTGTGGCCTACAGTCCTACTGATTAGGGTGAGTCCAACGATGTTTTCTGCCGCTTTGATTGTTTTTACATGTTCCACATAGGTGTTTAGCCACTATAGTTCACCATGTTGGCACACCACTTTTTAGGAGCAGTTGTTGACGCTCGAGCACCAGCAGTCACCACTGTTACATTTTTAACTATGTTGGAGATGAATCACCTTGTAAGCCTTTTTTGTTTGATTTATAATTCCTGATACCTGTGGCTATATGTCTCTACATTGACCAACTTAATGTACTGTTTTTTCTGCAGGTAGCACCAGACCTCAACAGGTATTTTAGGATTAAGTTTTTTATTCACATGACCGACTATGATTAGGAGACCACTATACCATAGATAGTCCCCTGTTACCATTGTAGATATCTTGATAGGTCCTGACGAATCGCGAGCGCACGAGCTCACTGCGAGAAACATGTTGACCACCAATCCCATGCACTACAACTAGAGTCATTACACTCTACCTAGTGCTATATACACCTTTTTAATCAGGGAAGGAGACCATTAAAATAAATTGATTTTCCACACTGGTACTTTCGACCCTGTTTTAATTCACTTTTTGTATCTACAATACTCAGGCCCACACACCCGCACTTCACCTGACGGCTGTTGGATTAAAAGAACTCCGATAAAGTGCCCCTTTTTAGGGAGCCCGTTAGGCATTGCACCGCCGGCCCGACGAGGAGCAGCCCAGATGATGAAGCATGACACCTGAAAGGGTGTGTGAGGGCATTAAAATCCAACAAAAGGATTACCCACTTTACACATAGTATACATGTAGTCCTTCTAGGCTAATTCACCGATTCATCTCCACTTCTTTCCTCTCCCTGAGGAACTACTGGTAGCCTTCTTTCTTAAAACTTCATTGTCGGGGCACCTTACCAGTTTGGACCTCCCACTCACTCTTTGTGAGCGGAAAACGCCCCCCTAATCCCTCCCCTTTGGTACCTGCCTATGTGTATGTGTCTTCTGTTTTTCTCTGTTTACTTACTTTCCGATGTAATCATGATAAAAATGTGTATGTATTGTTGTTAAATCTTTCGTTGTTTGTATAAAACTTTGAAATGTGTGAATACGGAATTTTAGGGGGGATTTTGAGTATTAATTTTAATACTCGAGTATTAATTTTAATACTCGAGTATTAATTTGGTAATGCATTTCAGTAGATTTACGTACAGTTTTTCTCCACATTTTAATACACTTCCCCACCCTAAAACCCCTAATTTCCCTGCATCCCGTGCCAGATTTTATTGTACTTTAAAAAAAAAAAAAAAAAACATTTGCGTTGTAATGGTATGCGTTGTAATAGATTTCGTTGTAACAGCACTTTTAATTATTTTAATAGGTTTTGCGTTGTAAAAGTGTTCGTTGTAAAGTAATGCGTTGTAGTAGTATTTGCGTTGTAAAAAATGCGTTGTAATGGTATGCGTTGTAACGTCATACATCCGGCAGGGTAAGAGTCGACCAGGCCAGTCTAGGCTGCTTACCAGCCCAGAACAAGCGCAGCAATTCCGATCGCAGCGTTCGGAAGAAGAAGGCACCCGGGTAATACGGAATGTTCTGGAAGAAATAGAGAAAGCGAGGCAGCACTACCATTTTCATCAATGAGGCCCTACCGGCCATGGTCAACGGCAACGAGATCCAGCGCGACACATCATCCGTCAGCTTGCTTATGGCCGTACCATAATTCAGGCGTAAAGTCTCTTCCCGGTTCGTCGAGACGCGAACCCCCAGGTATCGGAGATCAGAGTCACACCACTCCAACGGATAATCTAGTGCGTATCGCCCAACCGCAGCCGTCAGGGGGAAAAATTGCGATTTCCTCCAGTTGATATGGATCCCAGACAGTCCCCCAAACACCACAAATTCGCGGAGCAGCGAATTCAGGTTATTCTGCGGATCCACCACATAGAGCGTTATGTCATCCGCATATAAGGACACATCAATCTGCCGTTGACAACACTGGAAGGCACTTTGCTTGTGGAGTTGTCGATTACGACATGCCAAAGGTTCAATTGCTATGGCGAACAGCAGCGGGGATAGCGGGCTCCCCTGTCTGGTACCCCTAGTTAACGAAATCGGTTTTGACAGCTCCCCATTGATCAATACTCTAGCCGTAGGACCAGTATAAAGCAATTTTATCCAAGCGACAAAGATTTTGGGAAAACCCATCCGGTACAGGATAGTGAACAAGTAATTCCACTCAACTGAGTCGAACGCCTTAGTGGCGTCCAGGAATATCGCCGCGACAGGCAGGTCCGGCGCGATCGTTTGAATCAATGAGAAAAGCGTACGCAAATTACTAGCGGTAGATCTACCCGGGACAAACCCCGCCTGGTCCGGGAGAGCAATTTTTGTCATCAGTAGTGAGAGCCGCGTAGCCAACACCTTCGCCAAAATTTTGGCATCACAATTTATCAGGGAGAGTGGTCTATAGGAATCACAGTCCTCCGCAGCCTTATTCGGTTTCAGCAGGGAAGTAACCACCACCTCTCTCATCGATCCCGGCAAAACGCCCGTCTCTAGAGAGTCCTCATACACTTCCCGTAATACCGGAGCCATTATGTCAATGTAGCTTTTATAAAATTCCGCTGGCAATCCGTCCAGCCCAGGCGCCTTACCGTTACTCAAAGACATAATCGCCTCCCGTATCTCATCTAACTCAAACGGGGCCCCCAGGAATTCCCTGTGTGCGACGCTCAGCCAGCATAAAGCCACGTCGTCTAAGAAGTTCCCAAACTGGACACCGCCCACGTCGCGGGCTGTGTATAGTCCCTCGTAATGCTCAGTAAACTGTCGTAGGATCCCCTGTGTGTCACGATGTAGAGTTCCGCCCTGCGTTCGGATCTCTAATATGTGCGAAGCGCCCCGTGACTGCCTGGTGATGCCCGCTAATGCCCGCCCAGGTCTCTCCCCTTCACAATAACGTCGGGCCTGCCAATGTTTCCCCCTGAAGTGGGCCTCTCTCTCCGCCTCTCGCTCATATTGCGACAGCTTCTCTCTGAATTCCTTGTGGAGGGGACCCATCGGCTCTCGGGCCATGGAAGTCTCCAGCGCCTTAAGTTCAGCCTCTAGCTTGGTGAGCGTGCCTCGTATGGCACGTAATACTCCAAAGCTCTTAGAAATGCAGAAACCGCGGACCGTAACCTTAAACGCCTCCCAGATGGTCTCAACACTGGCCACCGACCCTTTATTACGCGGAAAAAAGTCAGCGATCTCCTCCCCCAGTTCTGCCTGGAATAATGGATCCAACAGTGCCGTGGGTTGCAAGCGCCATCGCGGCGCTGCACCCCGGTATCCCGGGATGGCTACCTGCACCAGCACCGGACAATGGTCCGAGTAGGACCGTGGCAAATGGGTCACCCTGCCCAGATCAACCGCCAGTCCCCGGGACAGTAGGCAGTAGTCAAGTCTAGCCCAAGTGCTGGCATGAACCGTGAAGTGCGTCCCCTCACGAACCCCTGCGTGCGCAAACCTCCAACTGTCCATTAGCTCGCCTTCCCTCATTATACCCTCCACCGCTTCTCCCGCTTTTCTGTTATATTGGGGGCTACCGTCCGATCTATCTAAACCAGGCTTCAACGTGACATTGAAATCTCCACCCCATATGAGATGCATGGAACCAATATTCAGTATCTTGCCCCACAGTTTGGTGTAAAACTCAGGTGTATCCACATTAGGCCCATAGCAGTTGACAATAGTCACAGTATCAGTACCCAGTCTGCCCCACACCAATGTAGATCTACCCTCATCATCCATGCTTTCGCCCAACCGTACAAACGGCACCGTTTTTTTATAATCAGAATCGCCGTGCCTCTGGCATAGCCTGAGTATGAGGAGAAACAGCGCACAGCCGCCCATCTACTCGCAAAGGTATAGTTGGCCCGAGGACTAAGATGTGTTTCCTGCAGCAGGGCGATCTGCACCTGATGCTGCTCAAAATAGGCCACCACTCTCCGACATTTCCTCGCATCATTCAGCCCACGGACATTCCAGGACAAAACAGTTAGTCTAGAGATTCGACCTCGTTCAGTCATACTCAGTCAGCCACCCATGAATCAACCCGCAGCCCCCTCCCAACCACATCGACCACCCATAGGAGCGGCAACACTAGCCAGTCCCCCGGCTGCATCTATCCACCGCGGCAACAGAGACCCCCGCAGCATCAGCTCCGTACCATGCAAACTCTCGGCTACTCCACAGCCAACCGACTTCGTACTTGTTAGTTGCATTACTCTCAATCTGCAAACCCCAATCATACATATGGCCACAACTACCCTTGTACCCACCCCCCTCCCACTGAAGCAAACCCCAACCTGCCAGCAGCATTCCCCCCCGTCCCTCCCATACACACCCCAAAAACTAGGACTAAAACAGCCCGCAACCCCACAAACATATGCTAGGGTAATTCCCATCGGGTAACATCTCTAGGCGGCACCACTATAACCCCCTCCATGCAAGCCCGTCCGAACCACAACATGTGTAGCCCAGCCCGGCAACCAGGAGGGGGGTGTCCGGCGCTATAATCAGCGGCAACCTGAGGAGTATCGTCCGCCTCCGATGATGTCCATAAACCTATTGCATCAATACAGTCCTGCCGCGCAGGCCGGGAGGGACCCCATGCCAGAGGGACCGCAGCATCAATCGTCCATCCGGATACCCCCCCACCCCACACTTCTACCTCGCCCACCCGGAGGTCAGTGCAACGTCCATCCCAAGTAAGGTCCAATTGCAGCCCTTAAGCCCCCCTACGAACTCACCCAGGAGTCTATATGCAGATCCAGTACTGATCACTCACGGTTCCACAGCTTCCAGCCGCTCTTGACTAGGGGCCAGACCATCGTCCACTCCCGCCCCCAGCCTCCGATTCCGTTTATGCTGCTTGAGAAAGTCCTCCACCTGCTGTGGGTTGGTGAAGAAGCTCTGCCTCCCCTGGTACGTGACCCGCAAACGAGCAGGGTAGAGCAGTGCGTAGTCAATTTGCAGGTTACGCAGTTTAGTCTTAACTGCGAGGAATTTCCGACGCTCCTCCTGGACAAGCGGGGTGAAGTCCGGATACAGCGTGAAGGAGTTGCCCTCATACGACAGCAATCTCGTACTGCGTGCCGCCCGTAGGGCCGCTTCGCGATCTCGGTAATTCAGCATCCGGGCTAGGATCGGCCGAGGCGTCGCCCCCGGCTTCGGTCTGGGACCCAATGCCCGATGCGCCCGCTCCACTATAAAGTGTGTAGAAAAAACCTCCGAGCCGATCGCCGCCACCAACATCTTCTCGACATACTCCTCCATTTTGCCCACATTTGTAGTTTCCGTAATACCTACGATGCGTACGTTGTTCCGCCTACTCCTCGCTTCCAAATCCTCGTTCTTTGCGGCGATGACACGTAGGAGATTGTCCATTCTAGATAACTGCGACGAGTGTTGGGTCACCACATCCTCTGAGTCCGATATGCGCTGCTCCGCCTCTTTCAAGCGACCCTCGTGCGCATCTAACTTGTGCACTACCGCATCCATGCGCGACGAAAGGCGGTCCACCTTGTCCGCGATTGTAGCGAACCCTTGGCGCACCTCACAGAGTACTGCCTGTATACTCTTTGCCGCATCCGTAGCATCCCCCGATGCTTCAGCCGCCTCATCCGGAGGGCTCGACTTCTCCCCAGGCGGTATCACTTTCTTATTTGCCGCAAATGAGAGCTTGGGCTGTCTAGTGTCCGTCTTGCCCATCTCTATCCCTGGGCAGAGCTCTCCAACACCACCAGGGCGGGCACCACAACTGTCCCCTCCGATCCTATGCGGCTATTAAATACGCCACTCCAACCGTCCAGGGGGGAGTCCCGTGCACGTCACTCAACGCTGGCAGTCGCTATCGCACCCAGGCCAAAAGTTTGGCGCCTTCGCTTCTGCCCCAGTATCACTACTGCCGCTCAGGCCATACGCGGCCAAACTGCACCACCATGCGGGCAAAGGGGCTCAAGTTGCGATCCTCAGGTCCGGGGGGGGCCAGCACATCAGTTCCAAGGAGATCCCTCTCGGCGCGGTCCGCGCAAACATCCAGCCGCACCCCACCAGGCCCTCCGTGACGCCTGCACTGCCTCCGCTGCGTTCGGCACGCCGGGGGGGAAGCGAAGGGGAGAGATCTACGCCTCCGCCGCCGCCGTGTCCAACAATGGTCTCGCCAATATGACCCCGTCCCAGCACCAGCCGGTGCGAGACCTATCTCGGGTGCGCAGGCCCCACAATCATTTCAGGGGACGGGGACGTGGGGGGGGGAGAGGAGCAGCCCCCACACACTCCCACCTGTGACTATGTCCGTCCGATCCGCTCCTCTCGGCCAGCCAGGCCCCCACAATTCCGGAGGGGCCTCCCAGATCGTCCCCGCCGTCCGTGGCCTTGCACCTCGTTGCCAGCCCCGGCCTCGTGTTCTGGCTCGATCCGGGACTACTGCACGTTAGTCTCCAGCGTCGCTTCCGCCGCAACTTGCAGGTGGTATCGCGACGGTCTCCCAGCAGCCAGGGCCCTCTACGCCGGTCCGCTCACTCTCTACATCAAGCTGGACCTGTGACTGCGAGGACGGCTCCCAGGAGTGCTCGCAAAAGGATAATTTATAGGATGAATATCGCCGGACTGCGGGAGCCCTACGAGAAGGCGTCCATTCGCTAGTGCGCCACCTAGCGTTCCCAGGGTTGTAAACGGTCCTTGTGTGATGTGTGCACCTTAGTTCCTCCCAACATGTGTTTGTCATGGGTGCATGTGCAATGTCACCTGTCCATGTGGGCTTCACAGATGCACATTGTTGCAGTTCAGGGTGTGGTGTTGAGGGTGGACTGATGTAAATGTTTGCATGGATGGTCCCCTAGCTCCCGTTTGTCCATGGATGAGGGGCCATGCGGAGTGATTTGTGTTTGTGTATGTGTGATGTATGTTTGTGGCACAGGACACATGTCTGGGTTTCCCAGTTTGTACGACATCTGCCTTGGTCATCACAATGGTGGTGTCATGCATGCTTGTGTCACCCCAATGTCTGGTCCCTGTGGGTAGTGGTGTTGTTATGTTATGTTATAAAGTTTTTGTATAGCGCCTATCAACGCCGGACTCTAAGCGCTTAAACAGAAAGAACATAACATACTATCATCCCGAAACCCACTGCCATCTCTGATTAGGCCGGAAGTATTGCCTTTTTAAATAGGTACGTCTTCAGTTTCTTCCTAAAGGAAAATAGCTGTGAATCTTCCTTCAGACTGGCCGGTAGCTCATTCCAAAGTTGCGGAAAAATCACCGAAAAGGCTCTAGCTCCTTTAATTTTAAGTTTAAATCTGGGTTGAGTCAGATTGAATGCCTGACTTGAGCGCAAAGTTCTGCCGGGAACATACCTCCTCAGGCTCTGCTTAATGTACTCTGGGGCTTTACCAAAGAGTGCCTTATGGGCCACACAGAGACATTTGAACTGAACCCTGAGCTTCACAGGCAGCCAGTGCAGCTTCCAAAGGAGTGGGGTTGCATGTGAGTTTCTCGGTAGAGAAAAAATCAGTCTGGCTGCGTCGTTCTGCACGACCTGCAGCTTCCTCAGCAACTTCTGTGGCAGACCAAGATACAGAGCGTTGCCATAATCTAGCCTCGAGATGAGTGTAGCAGAGACGATGGTTTGTAGGGTGGAGGCTGAAATAATAGGGGTCAGCTTGCGTAATTGCCTCAACACACCCGTGCAGGAGCCTACCATAGCCGAAACTTGAGGGGCCATGGTAAGATCTGCATCGATCTTTAGACCTAGACTTTTTACCACCGTACCGGGAGTAGGAGTTTTTCCTAATTCTGGGGGCCAGTACAGATCACCCCAAGGATTAGCCTGGTTGGTGAGCACCAGTACCTCCGTTTCCTAGCATTCACCTTCAAGAGGTTATTGGTCATCCAATTGACCGTGAATCCGAGCAAGTTCCTCATTGATTCCTGAGCCTCCCTTGTTTCTTCCAGCTGCACCAGCAGCTGAGTGTCATCTGCGTAATTAAAGATTTCACAGTTCCTACGCATGAGCTCCTCCATCAGTGGTTGTAGGTAGATGTTAAAAAGTAAGGGGGAGAGTGCGGACCCCTGGGGCACACCCCATGTCACCTCACTAATCCCTGACAGCTGGTCCCCCATCTGAACCCTCTGAGTGCGTCCTGACAGGAAGGATTCTAGCCACTTGAGCGCCTGTCCTGTTATCCCCAGCTTAGCGATACTGTCCAGCAAGATGGTATGGCTGACCGTATCAAATGCTGCCGACAGGTCTAATAGAATCAGGGCGCATGGCTGTTTCTTGTCTGCCCTGACTCTCAGCTCATCGGTGACCGTAGCCATAACTAGTTCTGTACTATGCTGTGGCCGGAAACCAGCCTGCCTGGCATGGAGTAGATGGTGTTCCTCCAGATATCTGGCTACGGTGTTCAGGACGTGTTTTTCTAAGATCTTACTCAGGAGTGGCAGCTGGGAGATAGGCCTATAGTTTTTCAGTACCTTAACATCGGCTCCCGCTTTCTTGAGGAGTGGGGAGACTCTAGCTTCCTTCAGCTGGGCTGGAAGGTAGCCCGCTTCTAGTGAGGCATTCAGTAAGCTCAGCAACTGAGGCTGAATACCAGGCAAGGCCAATTTAAAACATTTCGGGGGCAGGGATCTGTGCTAGAGCCTGATTTGACATGGCCGACAAGCTCCGCCAGTCGCTTTTCATCGATATATGGGAAGCTGTTCATGGTCCCAGTTTGCAGCTGACTATCTGGGCAGGATGGCAAAGGCAGTCCAGCTGGGATCGTAGTAATATCCGTCAAGATGTCCTGTACCTTCTGAAGAAAGAAGCCTTGAAAGGTATCGCAATCGGGTTGATCACCCGCAAGACTTTTCTCGCCCAGCTGCGTAAGTTCCCTTAGAATCACAAAGGTCTCCCTTTGTTTGTTTGTAGCCTCCCTAATTCTGTTCTCATAAAAGGCGGATTTCCTCGCCAGGATGTCTATCTTATAACTAGCAAGAAGTGATTTATAGGTTAGTGACTCTGCTGGACAGTAATTGAGTCTCCACCTTCTCTCCGCCTTGCGGAGGGCTTGCTTCTTTTCCTTGAGTGATGCGTCAAACCATGGGGCTCCCTTTCCTTTTGTTCTGGTCCTCTCCATTCGCTCCGGGGCAAGCTTATCTAGAGCGGCCCGGATCCAGGTCATCAGGGCAGTAGTGTCAGAGTCCAGGTTCGTCTGTGTCATCTTGGGGGGGGGAGAAGAGAGCAGGGTCGAGATTAAGGAGTCGGCCTCATTCTTCTTCCAAGACCGAATTTTCCTCCGCATTTGCTTTGAGGCAGCCGGCAAGGGATCTCCCGGAACCCAGCACTTGGTCAGAAAATGATCTGACCAAATGCAAGGGCTAACTTCAGTTATTTCCATAAGGGACAGGGAGGAGCAAACAAGGTCAAGAGTGTGGCCCTTTACGTGGGTAGGACCCATTACAAGTTCTTGTAAGTTAAGTGCAGAGAGATTAGTTTCAAACTCCGTCTCAGTGGGCTCTCTGGGAACCTTATCCCAATGGTAGTTGAAGTCACCTACCACTATAAGGGACTCATATCTAGAGGCCAAGTCTGTCAGAAGTTCAAGAAAGGTGTCATTAAATTCAGGTGAACTCTGAGGTGGGCGATATACTAGCAACAGCAGGATGCATGAGAATTTAAGTGAGATTTTTATCCCTAGCAGCTCTGCGCCAGCACAATTTTCTGCTACAATCTGTGTCACCTTAAGACTCTTTTTAAACAAGATGGCAACAGCTCCCCCTCTGCTGTCATTAGGGCGATTGTACAAAAGCACATCAAAATCAGGAGGCAGGGCTGCTAGAACGTCCGGTGTCGATGACGTACCCAGCCATGTCTCTGAGAGAGCAAGGATGTCTATCTCGCCCTCCGCCAGAAGCGAGAATACCTCTAAGTGATGCTTTTGCAGCGAGCGTGTATTTAACGTTGCAATTATAAGGCCTTGGGTCCTGGTATGGGTGAGTACATCTTCTCCCTGCAACAAAGCCTCGGACCGTAGTTTGACTAGGGTTATCCCTTCTAAAACAGTATTGCCTGTGTTAAGAGACCTGAGGGTATCGGGCGAGTATATACGTGGTCGGCCAGGGGGGGTGGCCCCTGGGCCCGCCCTGGCCCGGACGGGCACAGACGGGCTTTCCTCTGGCGCTCCTCCGGCGCGCCGCTGCGCGCGTCCGCTGCGCGCGTCCGCTGCGCGCTTGCATGCTGCGCGTATTAGTAGTGTGTGGCTAAGGGTACTCGCAAAGACTATAGCGCTAACCCCCGAGACGTCTTGTCAGCGTCTCTAGCCCACACCTAAGATGGCGGTCGGGCGTGAGGCGGCGTGGAAATCACCCGAATGGTGAGTTGTGCTTGACTCTTATTAAAGTGCAGGCAATGCGGAGTTCCGGGAACGTGAATTACAAAGTGACAGTGACAGCAAAGATTTTTTTTTAATTATTGAGGCGAAGCAAATACAATTTTTAAAAGGAGCAGATACTCCAACAATTTAAAAATAGCAGCAAGAAATTAAAGGCAGCAGCAGCAGCAAACAGTTCTTATCCTGTCAGTCTGTGTGTCAGTCTCTTGCTGTGTAAGTTTGTGTTCATACCAGCTTGTGTCACATGTGTCTGTTGTGCTCCCTCTCATCTCACAATGCCTGATTGCCCACTGAGGGTGTCCCAATGATGGTTTACTTTTGTGTGGCACTGTGTCCATATCTGTGTCACTGTGGTTCAGCCCCCCTCATGTGTTGTGTTGTTGCCTGGGGATACTGTGACACACACACACATGCTGTGTCAGATGTGCAGTGTGAGGTTGCCTGTTTGTGTTTGTGCATCTGCACCAGTGCATTAGTATTGCTGTTGTGGACCTTTGTCTGGATGGTGTTTCTGTGATTTTGCCTGCTGTCCCTGTGAGTGATATCACATCATTGTGCACATTCATCCGGGTTGTTATGTACCATTGCTGGCATGGAATGTGTGTTTGTGAGCTAACACCAACAGTCTACACATGTTGTTTTGATTGGTGTGTCTATTTTCGAGATGTGTGCATGCTTGGTGATGGTCAATTATTCTGCTTGTGTGTTATTGTACACTGTATGCATTGTCAGCCCCCATGTGTGGTGCTTGTCTGCACATGGCCGAGAGTGTGTTATGTTTTCACAGCACTGTTAGCCTCACCACATCTCTGTGGGAAGGGGACACAACCACTAGTTTGCCCCAGAAGTGTTTAATGTGTTGGGAGCAGTGATCATACCTGCTGTTTGTTATTTGCAGCTTTGACCATGATGACACTTACCTTTTGGTCACTGTGATGAGGGGGGTTTAGACCCCATCACCACAATGCTCAACATCTGCTGCATTTTGGAAGCCCACACTTAACTTCTGTTCTACACAGTGAGGGGGTGTTCTTTATACATTGCCACAGTGCTATGGTGATGCTTGCCTTGTGTATGTCACACTCATGTGTTGGTCACACATGTGCTGTTACTTACATTGTATGTTTGTAGTCATAATCACTGTTGTGGGCATTTGTCACAGACTACACACCGTTGTCATGATGTTAGGGGGGATGTATTTTGCTGACATACCTGATGTTGAGTATGCTGGATGTGTTGTGTATCACCCATCCTATGGCTGGGGGTGGCAGGGGTGATGGGCAACATAAGCCCTATGGCTGGGGCTGGCAGTAGTGATGGGCAACATAAGCCCTATGGCTGGGGGTGGCAGGTTTGATGGGCAACATAAGCCCTATGAGTGGGGGTGGCAGTAGTAATGGGCAACAGGTCCCCTATGGGAGTGGGTGGCAGGGGTGATGGGCAACAGGTCCCCTATGGGTGTGGGTGGCAGTAGTGATGGGCAACATAAGCCCTATGGGTGGGGGTGGCAGTAGTGATGGGCAACAGGTCCCTTGTGGGTGGCAGTGGTGATGGGCAACATAAGCCCTATGGCTGGGGTTGGCAGTAGTGATGGGCAACAGGTCCCCTATGGCTGGGGGTGGCAGAGGTGATGGGCAACATAAGCCCTATGGCTGGGGGTGGCAGTAGTGATGGTCAACATACCTCCTATGGGTGGGGGTGGCAGTAGTGATGGGCAACATAAGCCCTATGGCTGGGGGTGGCAGTAGGGATGGGAAACATACCCCCTATGGGTGGGGGTGGCAGTAGTGATGGGCAACATAAGCCCTATGGCTGGGGGTGGCAGTAGTGATGGGCAACATGCCCCATATGGGTGGGGGTGGCAGTAGTGATGAGCAACATAAGCCCTATGGCTGGGGGTGGCAGTAGTGATGGGCAACAGGTCCCCTATGGCTGGGGGTGGCAGTAGTGATGGGCAATATAAGCCCTATGGGTGGGGGTGTTAGTGGTGCTGGCCATGCAACCCCTATGGTGGCCTGTTGTTTGTGGCCAGGATGTGGATCCCCTGTGTGTGTGTGCCATTTTGCGGGTACGTGTCGTTTGTTGATGTGGTAGGTGTCTGACTTACCGCCTGCGCCGTCGGCGTCGGTTCCTGAGCCGGTCATAGTGGTAGAGTACTGGTATGACCTGCTTGATTGGATTCATGATGTGTTTGTGTCGTACACGCTGCTTGTTGCTCCGTCTCGTACCCGCTGCAAGCTGGTCTGTCTCGTAGCCATGTATTGAGTTGTGGCGCGAATCGTAGCTGATGTGCTTGTTTTCCGGATGCTGTGATGTCCCGTACGTGGCGAGCCGTCCGGCGCGTAGGAAGTACGCATCGTACTTGTCATGCTGGAAACTGGTATGGGCACTGCTTCCGGGCAACTCGGTTCAGCGTTAGGAGTTACGGCTCGGATGGAGAATGGAGCTTGAATCACAGCCTACGTGTCGGTCGGGTTTTTGGCAGTTATGCGCATCGTACTTACTCTACAGGACGGACCGGCTCCGGGTACGAGTCGGTCGCACGGTAAGGCTACAGACAGCTGTCCGACCGGGTATCGGAATTGGCCCCTAAGTGTTACCACTCAGCTTCCAAGTAGATGGGCATGCTGGTTCATAGAGTGGGATCTTGATTCCATAGGAGTGGATGTGACTTTCGTGGCCAACATCTTGGCCAGTCTATTGGCTGAGGGTCTTTCTTAATGTACAGTTAAGTCTTACTGAGCAGGCATTTCAGCAGTTCACATTTTAGTTGCGGATCATTTGATAGGTGAACATCCTCTAGTGTCCCAACTTCTCTGTAGGATCTCCTTTGCTTCTCCTCTTCAATCCAGGTGTGATGTTCTTCAGGAACTCTCCTTACTGCTGAGATTTTTCCAAAACTGGCACAGAATGATTCTTTGACATGTAAGCAACAGTTTAGAATAACTGACCATCCAACTCTATTATTATTAGTATTATTATTAATATTTATAAAGCGCGACAGCTACTTCCAACGGAAGTCTCCCGGCGCTAGCGTCCTACAGGCACAAGAGGTGGAACGGAGAGAGGGTTGCGGCAGTCTCTAGGGTAACCTGAATAGCCAGGTGTTCGGGGCTCTTCTAAACGGAAGTTCCTTATCAATCTGTCTGAGGTCATTAGGTAGAGTATTCCACAACATCGCCGTTTTCACGGAGAACGCCCGTCCACCTGTCCTAGTCTTTTTGAACCGTGGAGTGATCAGAAGATTTTGCGTACAGGATCTAAGAGTTCTTGACGGAAGAAAATTCTGCAGTCTCTGTTTCAGATAGCGGGGACCTATCCCTCTAGTTGCTTTATGAGCCAACACGAGGGCTTTAAACTGCACTCTTTTCCTTACAGGCAGCCAGTGTAGGCTTTGCAAATGAGGCGAAATGTGATACCGTAAAGGCACATTCCTCAAAAGTCTAGCCGCAGCATTTTGAATACGTTGCAGTCTTCTCATCAAGTAATCCGGAAGGCCAATGTACAGACTGTTGGCGTAGTCAAGTTGGGATGTAATGAGGGCGTAACCACTGCCTTCCTGCAGTTCATAGGGAGAAAGCGTAAAAATCTACGTAGCGCCTTCAATCTCCAAAAACATTGAGAGGAAATATGCATGATTTGAGCCTTGCCAGACAGTTGCGAGTCAAACCTGACCCCTAGGTTCCTTGCCACCGTTACCGGTATCGGAGGCGGGTTCAATTCTACTGGCCACCACAGCTCTGTCCGCGGAGGAGTAGGTTGATTAAAAAATAGGACCTCAGTCTTATCAGTATTCAATTTGAGACAGTTTTCAGTCATCCAGGAGGAGATGTTTAATAGGCATTGCTTAAAATTAATAAAAGCTGAATCACCATATTCCTTAAAAGAGAAAATCAGTTGTGTGTCGTCTGCATACGAGACCACTTGCACCCCCCATTTCTCAATGATTGCAGCAAGGGGCGCAAGGTAAACATTAAAAAGCGCCGGACTCAGTGCCGAGCCCTGTGGCACTCCCTGCGCCAGAGATCGAGAGCTAGAAACATGGGGGTGTAGAGCCACCTGTTGTGACCTGCCTTCCAGGAAAGACTGGAACCAATTCAACACGGTCCCCGTCACTCCTATCTGAAGTAATCTGTTTAGGAGGATCTTGTGGGAGACCGTGTCAAACGCTGCCGATAGATCTAATAATACCAGCATTGCACAGTCACCTTGGTCAAGAGTTTCGCGAATAGACTCAGCGACTTCCAGGAGGGCAGTTTCGGTGCTATATCCAGCCCTAAATCCTGATTGCGAGTCATGTAAATGATTGTGAGATTCAAGGAAGTCTGAGAGTTGTCTCTGGACTTTCTTTTCAAGGATTTTTGCAGGGGCTGGCAGTAATGATATTGGCCTAAAGTTTTTTAGATCTGAAGGGTCAGCGTCCTCTTTTTTTAGAATAGGTCGGACCAGTGCCTTTTTCCAATCAGATGGAAAGATACCAGTTTCCAAGGAATTATTCCAAAGCGAGTTCAAGGTATCATTAAGGAGAGGAGCTAAAAGTTTAAAGATTCTGGCCGGGCATGGGTCTAGCGGAGAGCCAGACTTAATTTTCAGAAGTTCTTTGAGAGAGGCTGTCTTTTCAAATCTATGAAAGGTTATCCAGTTGTCTCCAGTACTGATCGGTGGTAGATCTTTATTTCCAATTAATGGAAAGGTGGAATAGATGGTCAAAATTTTATCCTGAAAAAAGGCAGCCAATTCCTCACAGAGATTCAGAGAGGGTGAGATCATAATCTTCAGGGCCTGAGGTTTCAGAAAGCCCTCTGCTATCCTGAAAATCTCTCTGGATGGATTGTCCGCATTCAGAATTTGTTTAGACATATAATCTCTCATCACCTTACGTTTTAGTGCATGGAAATTTTTTAGGGCCGCCTTGTATACTTCTTTAGCAGTGGATTCATATTTCTTTCTCCATGCTCGCTCGAGTCTCTTACAGCGACTCTTTTCGCTGCGGAGCTCCGTGTTGAACCAAGGTGCTGATGGTTTATTCCTAAACACCTTGCATGGTCTAATCGGAGCCGATTTATCTAAGGCTGTCCTAATCCATGTATTAACGAGGGAGGTATCCAAATTAGGATTCCCAGACAATATGGGGGAGGTTTTGTGTAGTTCATCTTTCATAGATTGAAGCGTAACTTTCTTCCAGTTTCTCCTGTTTTCTGTCACCGGTCTACTAAGGTTACTCTCACACTTCCGACTCAACCTAAACAAGATCATCATATGGTCAGACCATGTAAGGGGTAACAACTCTTCCACCTTGAGAAGGGGATCATTGGTATAGAGAAGGTCAAAGGTATGGCCAGCTGCGTGGGTGGGGGAAAATATTTTTTGCGCTAAATTCAAACTGTTTAGGGAGTCTTCTAATTGGTCAGCTAAAGGGCAGCTAGCATTGTCCATATGGACATTAAAATCACCAAGAACGGTGAAATTAGAATAGCGAATGGACAGGTTAGCAATGCAGTCGAATAGCGCTGGCCAGTGAGTGGCCGGTGTATTGGGGGTCTATAAACCAGTAGTCCCGCCATCGAGGATCTGTTGGAGAATTTGACATGAAAGGCCATGGCTTCAATAGGTCCCAGGCCTTCAATTTTCATATGAGTCATATCCCAGTCTTCCTTTAGAATAATTGCAAGCCCCCCTCCTAACCTATTATCCGCTCTGTTTACATTTATCAGCCTATAACCCATAGGGACCGCCAAGCAAATATCCGGGTTAGAACATTCTCTGAGCCACGTTTCCATCAAGAACAGTAAGTCCCAGTCATGAGTCTCCAATAGTAGCCAAATGTCTGCAGCGTGTTTAGGGAGGGAACTGCAGTTAATCAGACCGGCCCTAAACTGCTGACCGTGACTCGAGTTGTGTGGAGGACCATCACGAGGCTGTTCCGCATCCCTTTCATGGGTCACAGCCCCCTTCCTAACGCATCTATATAGCTCAAAATTGCAGGACCCACAGTGAAACCCAGTAAGTCCTCTGCCTCTAACCGGTATGGTGTCTGGAACAAAACACATAGGCGCAGCACAGTGTGGCTGTGACAGGGCAAGCAATTGGTCTCTAGTCCAGGCCCTGATCTGTTGGGGGGTGGGGGGGGATCGGGCAGCATGACTGGCACTGAGCACGGCCCGAGCGCAGACGGGCGCAGATGGGCTTGCCTTAGGCGCGCCAGCGGCGCGACCGCGCCAGTGCCACTGAAATAGGCTTCTATCACAACTAGACCGCCCCCCCGACTTACACCAAAATGGCCGCCGCAACCCAGAGGAGCCCGTTCCACAGGTGGAAAGCGCCTGTTCGGGACTGGGACGGCTACGGGAGGGTTACAAAGGTAAGAGTTCACAAGTAGTGGCCTAATAGATAAAACTGACAGTCAATAGGACTGATGTGCAAAAAAGGCAAAGTGTGCAATTTTATAATTAAAACGTTAAAAAACACTGGTAATGAGAGCAGTCACCGCGTAACAGGCAATATTAATCACAGCAATAAAGCGCTATCCTGCTCTCGGCTCAAGCCTCAAGAGCGAGTGGACGCTGCGCGACCGCGCCAGTGCCACTGAAATAGGCTTCTATCACAACTAGACCGCCCCCCGACTTACACCAAAATGGCCGCCGCGACCCAGAGGAGCCTGTTCCACAGGTGGAAAGCACCTGTTCGGGACTGGGACGGCTACGGGAGGGTTACAAAGGTAAGAGTTCACAAGTAGTGGCCTAATAGATAAAACTGACAGTCAATAGGACTGATGTGCAAAAAAGGCAAAGTGTGCAATTTTATAATTAAAACGTTAAAAAACACTGGTAATGAGAGCAGTCACCGCGTAACAGGCAATATTATTCACAGCAATAAAGCGCTATCCTGCTCTCGGCTCAAGCCTCAAGAGCGAGTGGCATCTTACGAGAATATCAACATCTGAGGTTGGATATACCACGTTGTTTCTTTACACCAGAAAGTGTTTCTTTTGGTTTGTCCAAAAGAATAAAAACTTCAAGATATTTATAATTTGTGAGTTTCCCTACGGATTCCAAACTTTGTGTGGTATAGCACAAGAGATCTCTGATCATCCCCTTATGTTCAGTTGCTCATCTCTGCTATCAGTCATCACGCTCCAGTTTTACGTTAGGAAAATGAGTAAAATAGATTCTGTCAGTAGCAGATACTTCTTTATCAGGGGCCCTCGGTCAGTGGCGCTATAGCTACTGAACCCTATTTGCAAGAAAGTGGATTATTATTTGGGATGGAAGTTAGTCACTATTTTTGTTACGTCCCATTAAGATTTTAGTAATTTAAATATAAACTAAATCTCTGATAGCTATGGCACAGAGCAGACATGCTTAATTTAAGAAAATATGTAAAGCACAAGTAACAAAACAGATACAAATTTGAAAACACATCCCAATAAAATTTCACTCCAATTTATACAAATGGTGAATAATTTAATTAAAAAAATAACGCTTAAACGACACTTAATCTAAAAAGGGAAATGGGAGATATGAATTTTTAGAGTTTAAATAGAAACAGAGCCAAAATATGTTAAGCGCCAACCCCGGTCATCTGGATGCGCTTAACCAGTACGTAGGCCTAATTTAAGGCCGAGCTCGATGGAGCGCGGGTCGGGTAAAGAAACCAGGTTCAAACCATTTTGAAGATTTACATTCTGACTTAGTCTCTGATAAGGTAGTCGAAAATCCTCAGCACAGCATTGCATGTGGCCGAGAAGGGCTCTACGAGGTCGGATAGCCGTCGGACGAGGTCCCGGTGAAGCTACTGAGTTTTGGTGGGAATTCAAAATTCGCACCCAAGGAAGGTCCTTCACAGCTGAATCCTTTTCGCACCTTTGCCCAGTTAAGACTTCGATGTTCGGACTTGGGCCCCGATTTAGATCTCGGCTGACATGTTACACTGTCACAACGGTGATGGATATCCTGTCCACCAAAATATAAATCCCTTTATATCCTATGGTCTTTATATTTCAGCAGATGGGATATCCGACATCATTGTGACGGAGTAACCCGTCGGCAAAGATCTAAATCAGACCCAAAGTAATTTTTGGGGAACTTCAATTCCTCCAGTGGTGCATGGCTGCAAGCCGTAGCCGAACCGAGCTCTCTGAGACTGGATAGCCTCTCTGCAACGTCATGCTGAAATAGATTTGCTGCTGCAGAAAAGCTCAAAGCAAGAGCAACCTGATATTTAGCCCAGCAACAACCCACATTCATCCTATTGACTGGGCAGGGTAGTCCTGGTCCTTCAGCGGTCTTTGGAGTCAAACAATTTATAAGTCTCAGGTTTCTCATGATGTTAAGAGTACACTTTGACACATCTAATGATCCCAGGTCCTCAGGAACAGCACTGGAGGGGGGTGGGTTCAAAGCGCACTCTAGCAGATGCCACCTGCAGGTTCCAGGGCAGGTCAGTGGAAATGGTCTGCTGGGCTCTTCAGGAAAAGGACTTCTAGCAGCTTGTTGTGCCCCTGTACTTAAACGGAGGTCAGCAACTGACCCTTGAAGTCCACTTCTTTGTCTCGGAAACATCTGGGAGCAAATCCAACTATTCAGGTCTTCTCACAGGTCTCAAAGCATTTGCAGTTTTTTTTCTCTCATCCACATGTCCAGTAGTGTTTTGAAGAGAATCACAGGGTGCCACATTTATGCCTGGCACTAGCCTGAGGGTGGAGCAACTCCTGACCTCTTCCTAACCAGTAGGGAAAGATTTCCCAGGAGTAACCCTACCCACTTTTGCAGTAGTTTACGTGTGTCCTACTGCAAACAATCCCACTGTGCTCTCTAGTGAAATCCTTGATGGTGAAACCCTTATCCCCTTGTGCAGAGCCTGTGTGCCCACCCCAGTAGTGTGACCAGGAAAATGAGAAACCCCTCCTCTGAGGTCCCTTCAACCCAGTTCTGGGGGCACCCACTCTTCCTATGGGTTTGGTGTCTGTCTGACTAGGGGAACAGAGAAAGGCCCTGCCCAGGTGTCAACTAACATTTTCCTGTGACAGGGCATGTCTCTTTGAGGTTAATCAAGTCCCTTGGCAGCTCAGATGGGCATACTGCCAGTCAAAAAGAAAGCCTTCCCACACCTATTCCTTTGTCTTGCTCTGTGAGCAGGTTTCATACCTCATCAAATGGGCTATTCAGCTATTCAGACAGTTGGAGCTCATGCAAAAGGTCCTCCAGAAGCGGCAGACAGAGAAAGGTTACCTTTTTCAAAATACTTTTTTACAAATCCGACTTCACCAGTGAATTGAGCTTGTAATAAATATTTCAAAAGATCAAAAATGTAATTTGTAAGTGTTTCTAGCCAGAGATAAACATTATTAAATGTAATATTGAATCCCAGTGCTTTCTTAGGGAATAGTGAACCCTCTTACAGTGAAAATAGCTTTTGGGGCCTTTTCACTGTAAGGACGTGTCCTACTTTTAAATACCATGCACCCTACATTATGGGCTGGAAGGTTTTCTTAGGGGTGACTTAATATGTGAAAGAAATGTTTAAGACTGTCAAAAGTGGTTATTTTGACAGGTCAAATTTGCAGTTTTAAAACAGCACAGCCAGGCCACAGCGGTAGGCCTGCAGTCAAGTTTGCAACGTCACGGTCGTGAGTGGTTCAATGTGTGCTGCAATCCACCAGTGAAATATAACTTACAGGCCGTTGGTACCACATACTAGAGAAGACTAGTAGGTAAGTTAAATTTGCCTATTAGTGGTATAGCCAATCAATTTTGACATGTTTTAAAGGGTAAAATTAAAAAACAGCTGCATCAGTCCAACACAAAATGGGGGTGATCATTCGAAAGAGGTTTTTCCTTGCACAATTCTTTCGGTGCAAGCCTGCAGGATAAAATGGGCATGGCTGATTGGTCCTCAGAATGAGTTTTAAGCAATTCTATTACAAGTCAGTAAGTAACCCGTTTTCCATGGTAATTAGAGCTTTAAACTTGCATAATATGAAGCCTTTGGTCCTCTCATATAATTGAAACCCTTATATCATTTGTGAATAAGAATTTTCAATTTTAATAAGGTGGTGAGATGGTTGTATGTCGGAAAATCTATTGATAGCAGGTTATTGATTATCCTCCTTTGATTACAGTTGCAGATCGTAAACAAGAATATGATTCTGAAGATAAAAACTTTTCATGGATTGCTCACACCAAGAAGGGGTAGAACAGTGTCAATTGTGACTGTTTACACCTTTATCTGTAATATTATTGCTGGCATAACCGCATCTAGTTTCTTTTGCAAAGAACCATGATCATTGTAGTTATTGGTTTGTGGAACGTCTCTTTATTACTGTCATAAAATTGTTGACATTTTATTAATGCAAGAAAGAGAATACATAATCATTGCCTCTGTGTCCTCAATAGAATTGAAGATTCTTGTTCACGAGCGCCATAATATTTTTTAATGTAATTAAATCTGGGTAAAATGGTGTCTGCGCACAGCCTTATCCTAAAATCCACACATGGAATGCAATAACGACTATGACCGGAAGCGGAGTAGTCCTGATACGGACTTTGGGGCTCCCTGACTGAAGCCGTCACTCTTTCTTGTAAATGTTGTTAAAATTGGGTTCTGAAACATTCTTGTAAGAATGACAGACAAGAGTTCTGTTAGATTTGGGGGTCTCTAGTTGGCAGAGGTAGGTACCCTTGCGTCTAGTCAGGGTAAAGGGGTACACTCCTAAAATAACCCCTGCTCACCCCCTTGATAACTTGGCACGAGCAGACTGGCTTATCTCAGAGGCAGTGTGTGAGGCATTTGTGAACACATACAGTAATCAAGTGACAACACTACAGATGGACACCACACAAGATTTATATAAAAAATAAGTATTCTTTATATAGATTTATCACAAGACCATAAGCGACAAAAATCCACAATACTGTTGCTTTAAAATGGTAGAATTTAGCTTAGTTCTCTTAAGATGGTAAATGCGACACTCAGAGTTCAATGTACCTTAGATGCGACATGCAGGGCAACGAAAGTGTTGCAAGGATGGTGATGCGTTGAAGATCCGGTGCAAATAAACAAAGATGGCGCTTTCTTCTTGATGCGACACGCTTTCCGGTGATGCGGTGGCGTCTGCGGCGATGTCGATCCTCTCCCCTGGCAATGCGAGTTACTTCCACAATGATGCGAGCCGTGACAGGCCCTATGACACTCTTCCTGGTGATGCGGCGGCATCTGCGGCGACGTCAATCCTCTTCTCCGGCGATGAGCCGTGACAGGCCCTGCGACACGCTTCTCGGAGATGCGGCGGCGTCTGATGCGACATCGATCCTGGTCTCCTGCGATGAGCCGTGACAGGCCCTGCAACACGCTATCCAATGATGCGGCGGCGTCTGCTGCGACGTCGATCTTCTTCTCCTGGCGATGCGAGGCGCTTCGGTGGACCTGCGTGGACTCAACGATTCTTCTGCGACCCGCTTCCCGGAGATGCGGCGGCGTCTGCAGCGACGTCGATCCTCTTCTCCAGCGATGCGTGATATTTCCTCACGATGCGAGCCGCGACAGGCCCTGCGACACGCTTCCCAGTGAGGCGGCGGCGTCTGCGGTGACGTCGATCCTCTTCTCCGGCGATAAGCCGCGACAGGCCCTGCAACATGCTTCTCGGAGATGCGGCAGCGTCTGATGCGACGCCGATCCTTGTCTCCTGCGATGAGCCGCGACACCGAACCCAGTGATGCGGCAGTGTCTGCTGCGACATCGAACCTCTTTTCCTGGCGATGCGAGGCTCTTCGGTGGACCTGCGTGGACTCAACGATTCTTCTGCGACCCGCTTCCCGTGATGCGGCGGCATCTGCAGCGACGTCGATCCTCTTCTCCGGCGATGCGAGGCGCTTCGTGTTGTGAAGCGGCAGCTCGGAGACACGCTTCTTGTTCTTGAGTCGCGCTTCCAGCCCCTGGCGCCACGCAAGTTCTCAAAAAGTCCAGCACAACTGCAGGCACTTTAAAAGAATTTGTGGGGAGCTGGTGGGTGAAGTCTGTTGTCCCTGAGACTTCAGCAGGAGGCACGCTCTTTTCCAAGCCCTTGGAGATCCTTCACAAGTTGAATGAAAATGCACACAAAGTCCCTTCTCCTTTTTTTGGCAGTCAGGCAACCACTGCAGGTCAAACCCCCAAACAGCACTTCAGCTTAGGGATAGTCTCTCCTTCAGTTTCTTCTGGTTCCACTCCTCAGCAAAGGTTTCTTCTTGTTCCCAAAGTGATCTAAAGTTCTTGGGTTTGGGTCCCAATATTTATACCAAGGTTCTCTTTGTTCTCTGAAGGCAGAGAGGCCTTTGCCCAGTCCAAACCAGTTCCGGTCAGCCCTGGAGCACTTTCTTTACATGACTCCTTCTTTCCTTTCAGAGTGCAGGGCAGAGACAGCACCACAGGAGGTGGAGCCAGCATTGTGGAGGGAAGGCACAGCCCTATTCAGGTCCCAGGTGCAACTCCTCCCACCCATCTAGATGCAGATCTCTCTATTCAGCCCTGTGCGGACTCACCCTGCCTCCTGGAATCCCCCAGCCCCTGTCACTCAAACTCCAGACAAGGAATACACAGCCTAGCAGAGGCAGGTTTGGATGGTTAGACAATACCTACTTTCTAAAAGTGGTATTTGCAAACACAGAATATTGAAACCAACTTCACTAAAAGATTCTGAGTTCAGACATATTAAATTCGAATTTCTACCATGTTCCCTGGGTCAGTTAGGATTATAAGATGTAATAATCAAACTGCCCATTCTGGCCTATGAAGAATTCACTATTAGAACCTGCCACACAGACCAGGGCATGTTCTACCTTATACTTACAATGCACCCTGCCCTTGGGCCACCCATAGTGGTGTCTGATATGAAGAAAAGGGAAGGTTTAGGGACTGGCAAGTGGGTGCACTTGCCCAGTCATCATGACAGTACCAGACTGAATGCAGTCTCTACAATAGCAGGCCTCAGACACACTTTTACAGGCTGCTTCTGTGGGTGGCACAACCAGTGCTGCAAGCCAACCAGCAGTATTTGGATTACCAGCCCTGGGCACTCCTGGTGCACTGTACTAGGGTCTGACAGGTAAACAAAACCAACTAATCATGGAATCACTAATTCATACATTAATTTACAATAGGGAGCACTTGCACTGTGGCACTGGACAGTAGTGGCACAGTGCCCAAAGCATCTAACACCAGCAAATACACATGAGGCAACAGCAAAAATGGAAGGGAGACCCACACCAAGGTGCCCGGTCTAACAGGTTCCTTTTTCAAAGCTTTATGGAAAGAATTACATGCCCTAAGCAAATTCAGCCTCAAAGCATACAAATCAACAAACACTGCGAACTTAATGCAGTTCTAAAATAAAGGAAAAGGGTCTTCTCTACATAGAAATGTGCATCTTTTATAGGACTTTAGACAAAGACATGTATACATCTTACACAAGCACATGGTTCTCATGATATGCACCAATAGGGAACGAGCAAGAAGAACATTTTACTACAGAATATAGTTGCAGTTTCTCTCATGGTAAAAGTACACTGAGTTTGCAGAAATGTTCACAGTTTATTCGAGTAATTCAATTGATACGTTGTATAGCAACAGCCTGAGACAGCTGAAATGTCCTTGGTTAGGTACCGTGAGAGAAAGTCTCTGGGAACACTCTCTTTATTAGTGTGGATCCTAGCAATACTTTATTCAGAACAAAAGGGCAGCAATATTCATCACGTGATATGTTTTGACGTCAGTGCGAGATGGAGAATAGTGTAAACACACTCTAGCTTAGCGTAATGATTTCTAAATTATCACTTAATTTCTTTATAATCATTCGTCAACTTTGGGTTCTTTTCTGATTCTCCAAGGTCCTTTAAGGTGTTCAACCTTCACATCAGGCTTCTTTCTTTTTTTCCTCTCATGGCTGGCAATTTATAAACCCACAATCCATGCCATTTCATGATGAAATTCTTTTGCAAAACTTCCAGAATATAAGCAGATATTTAATGCCCATTAATATAATCAAAAGAGGGATTAGAAGCAGTTTTAGAATTCCTCCGCCCACACCACCAACCATTTCTCCTATCTTGGCAAATCCCTTTCCCATGGAGCTGATTATAGATCCTAATCCTTCCCAGGCACCTCACTCTTCCAGTTCATTTAGTTCATGCTTTATATTTGTAATGTTAGTAACATAGCTGCTAAACTGCTTATCTATGCCTGGTATATAAGCACAACATTCCAGAGCGTGAATGGCTCTGCAAACTTCACCTTCCTGCGTAAGGAGTAAATACAACACAAGACAATTTTGCAAATCCTTAGCTCTCATTGCAAGCAATTACAGTTAAAGCACTTGCAGTATTAGTAGCAAGCCTAGCAACTAAAGTAGATAATTTTCTAATATTTACATCATTTAATGCCACTTTATAGATGGTACAAGTGCTCCAAAAATAGTGCTAAGAATTTGTTCAAAGCTGTGTTTACTTTGCCTTATATATCATTCAAGAGGAAAATCTAGCTCATCGGTGTGATAAATCCTTGGGAAGACTAGAACTGCAAAAGAACTACCTGTGTAGTTGTGTGGTAGTTGGAAATAAGCTGACTTACTACACACATAATAGATACCTTTTATACTCACCTCTACATTTGAAAAAGTGTGACCCTTATTAAATAACTATGTTCACGCCTCCTTCATCCCTGTTTCTCAACTGTCTCATTTCCGTCAGTTTGCCATATTATACATAAAGATCTCTTCTTGGTGATATCAAAGTTTAATCTTGGGGGTGGCTCCCTTCAAATCTCTTCGACTTTCCCAATGAGGTGTTCTGCACTTGTTTTCCTTTCTTTATCTATCCTTATCCTTTCATTGAGTTCATCTACAAATAACCTCTCCTCTTGGTTAATTTTGCAGGTTGCACCATGCATGCTCTGATTAGTTAGGCTCTTGTTAATTACAGGAGTAAATAATTTCATCACATACTCATACTGATCCCTTGATTTAGACCCTTTGTAAGGGCAAGAAATATGTTTAGTAGCCCATAAATACAGATTGTCCCCACTGATAATCGACACATTCTCCAATGGATCATTAAAATCTGAATTGAACAATTTAATGGTCTCCTGCTGATAAAAGGATATTTAAGAAAATGGAACAGGAGAAGGAGTAGGACAGGGGCATGTGAAAATATGCTGCTCCCTCAGCTGCAGAAGCTGGAAGATAAGAGCAAATAAAGCAATTCTCTATTTCCATAACCTTTACATATTTAGCCAGCATTTGATAATATACATCATAACTATGCACACTCTCATGCCAAGGAACAGGTGAAACTTTGTTTTCAGATAGGGGAGATGTTGGACCTGGCCCTTGACTTCCTCCTCCCCTTTTTCCTGAATTAGTTTTTGTTGGCTTTAGGACTCTGGTCACTTTACCACTGTTAGCCAGTGCTAAAGGGCATGTACTGTCTTCTTAAACCATGATACCATTGGCTTATCTACAATTGGCATATCTGGTTTACTTATCACTCCCTAGTAAAGTGCACTACATGTGCTCAGGGTCTGTAAATTAAATGCTACTAGCGGGCGACACAGCACTGATTTGGCCACTCACTATTGTAGCACTTTAAACATGTCTCAGGCCTGCCACTGCAGAGCCTGTGTGTGCAGTTTTAACTGCCAGGTCTACCTGGCAAGCGGACTTTCTTGCCAGGCCCAAACCTTTCTTTTTAATACATATGTCACCCTTAAGTTAGGCCTTGGGCAGGGCGCAGTGTATTTCAAAAGTAGGACATATACTTTTTAAGTTTTACATGTCCTAGTAGTGAAAAACACTTAGATTCGTTTTTCACTACAGCAAGGCCAATCTCTCCCACAGGTTAACATTGGGATTACCTAATTACGTCATAAGTGTCATTTCCATTTGGGAAGAGATAAAAAACCCAAGTTTGGTATCTCTGGGATCACAAGTTAAAATCCTAACTTACAGTAAAGTTAATTTTAAATGTTGATTCTGAAAATGCTACTTTTAGAAAGTTGCTATTTTCTTACTTTTGTAATTTGGTTCTCTTAGAAATGGGGGTCTCTAGTTGGCATAGGTAGGTACCTTTTTCCAAATAGAGACCCTTGCTTCTAGTCAGGGTAAGTGACATACACACTTTAGGTAACCCCTGCTCACCCTCTGGGTAGCTCGGAACAAGCAGACAGACTTATCCCAAAGTCAATCTGTAAAGTATTTGTACTCAAAACACACAGTCATACAGTGATAACAACACAAATGGACACCACACCAGTTTACAAAAACAAACTATCTTCAGCTAAACACAACAAGACCAAAACGGCAAAAATCCATCATTCATGAAATGAGAATATGACTTTAAAATGTTTTCAAGCAACTGGGTCCATAGAAAACTATGGATGCGTGATTTCTCACAAAGTACCTGTAGATATATCAAATTTCACAAAGTCAAACAGCCACAGAGATGGGAAGCATCGACAAACAAAGAGATGCGTCAGTTTCTAAAACCATGGGGAGGCGGTGCGACAGTTCTGCTGCACGCAGGAGAAGTGATGCGTTGAATCCAGTCTGTAGGGGGAAGTGAGGCGTCAACTCCAAGATGGTCCTGGCCTGCGGGTGATGTGTTGGGAAAACTTGCCACACAGATACAATGCATGGAAATCCGGGATGCATCGGCGAACAATATGGCGGCGGCATCGGTTTCTTCAGCTGCGATCCCTCGATGTGTCAGTTCTTGCAGCGCCAACAAGCAATGCATCGAGATTCTTCTAGCACAGCGGAGCTGCATAGGGAAAACAGCCGCAAGAAGAGCAATGTGTCGATTTTCTTAGGTCTTCAGGTTTCTTCCAGCTCCTAGCAGCAAGCACAACCTCCAGAAGCCCAGAACTGGAACAGGCACCTCCTGGCAGGTCAGACCTTTCAGCAGCAGAGTTCAGGGGAGCGTGGGGTAAAGTCTTTGTGTCCCTGAGACTTCAGAACAGGAGGCCAGCACACACAGGCCCTTGGAGATCTTCTTCAAGCTTCAAAGCAAAGTTCCAGTCTTTGGACTTTCCATGGCATAAACAGCAACTGCAGGCCAACTCCACACAGTAAAGGTGCAGTACTCCTCCTCACAGCTCTTCAGCTCTTCTTCTTGGCAAAGGTTCCTCTTGAGTCCAGAGTGATCTAAGGTTCTGGGGTTGTAGGTCTAATACTTATACCCCAAAACGTATTATTCTCTTTGCCCAAGGGTCTCTGAGCCCAGTCCAAACCAGTTCTGTCCTCACTGGTGCAGTATGACCACAGGGGGGTGGAGACAGCATTGTGCAAGGAAGACAGGCTCTATTCAGGTGCAAACAAATCTCCTCCTACTACTACTCTAAATTCAGCCATGGTCTATTCAGCTCAGCTCCGAGTCATGCAGGAAGGGTCAGGCACACCTCACCCCCCCTCCCCCCAGTGGCTAGTCAGTGAATGCACATCCCCAGCCCCTGTCACTCTAAAACCAGACAGTCAATACACATACAGGCAGAGACACACAGAATGGTTAAACAAGAAAATGCCTACTTTTTAAAAGTGGCCTTTTCAAACACTGTAGTAGTGGAGGGATCAACAGGACACACTGTAGTCGTTTGTGTTATGTAATTTATTGGACTCAATAGAAGGGAAACAAACAGGGTACAAAGGCAGTCAGTTCCACTCAGTCTCTCAATGGGTTTGGTTGTAGGTGACTGGTCTCCTT
This sequence comes from Triturus cristatus, assembly GCF_964204655.1. Taxonomy (NCBI): domain Eukaryota; kingdom Metazoa; phylum Chordata; class Amphibia; order Caudata; family Salamandridae; genus Triturus; species Triturus cristatus. Next base: position 235,500,876 of record NC_140590.1, read on the forward strand.
TTCTTCAGGAAGCGTCACTTCTTCCAGAATGTCCAGGGTTCTCAAGTTGTGTAAGGAGAAAACAAATAAAACAAAAAAAAAAGAAAACCCAAAGAAACAGGGGGGGTTAGAAAATAAGGGTCACTCTCATCACACTTTTTACCAGAGTGCCACCTTCACCAGGCAAAAGGGGTGTCTGTGCAGGGTGGGAAGCTGTGGCTATAACTCTTGTCGTGAGGAGATTCTCTCTCTCTCTCTCGCTCTCCCTTCACTTCATCCACATGTAATCCCTCGTGCACAATCCTCTAGTCCCCGAACGCTTGCTGCCGCCATGTGCCCGACCAACTCCACCAGAAGCCCAGGCATGTCTTTGTTACTTGCCTTGAACCACAACCCGTCTCCTGGGCCGTGGTGTGGGCAGCAAGGGTGTTCGCCTCGTCCCTCACGATACCGGGGCTGTATCCGGTGCAACACAGCTGCCCATCTTTCACCCCCTCTGTCCTGATGTCTTTGGGACTCCCGGGCTCTCCTGCTGCTCCGTGGACTGTGGCAGGTGAACCTTCGGGAAACGTGGTCTTCCGTTGTCCGCCTCCTCTCCATCTCCCACGCTGTCCTCGTCCCTCCTCACTTCCTGGTTCTCTCATCCTTTGTTTTGTCCCTGCCAGGGGAGTGGTGGCTCTCCCAAGCCTGACTCCGAGAGGGCTGGAACGTTTTCTGTGGGTGAGACGCAGTATTGGAATTTTGCGTCTCCTCACAAACACACAATTTGAAAGCCATCTTTACTAAAAGATGTGTTATTAAATTCTGAGTTCAGAGAGCCTAAACTTTATTTTTCCATCCTGTCCCAATGGGACGTTATACTTGTAAGATGTTACAAAGCATTTCCTATTCTATCCTATGGGGCAGATAGCCTTTCAATAGTGAAATTCGCAGTATTTCACTATCAGGACATGTCACACGCACCAGTACATGTCCTACCTTTCACATACACTGCACCTTGTCCAGAGGGGTACCATGGGCCTACCATAGGGGTGCCTTACATGTAAGAATGGGAAGGTTAGGACCTGGCAAGTGGGTGCACTTGCTAGGTCGACATGGCAGTTAACAAACTGCGCACAGACACTGCAGTGGCAGGTCTGAGATACCTTTTCAGGGCTACTCATGATGGTGGCACAAGCAGTGCTGCAGGCCCACTAATAGCATTTGATTTTCAGGCCCTGGCACACTTAGTGCACTTTACTAGGGGCTTACCAGTAAATCAAATATGCCAACCTGGGAGAACCAATTGTAACCACAATTTACACAGGGAGCACTTGCACTTTGACACTGATCAGCAGTGGCAAAGTGCCCAAAGCATCTAAGCCAGCAACAATTAAATCCAGCACAGCATCAAAAATTCAGGAGGTAGAGGCAAAAAGTCAGGGGAAACCAAGGCTAACAGGTGCCTGCTGCCGGTCTCGGAATACACGTCTGAGATGGGTGGCAGCTGGACTTTGTGCATTCCCTTCAGACAGCCACACACACAAAGGGAGCTTAGGTGTGGATGATGGGCCATCCACATCCTGGTGGGCCATCATGGGCAGAATAGGAAAGAGGAACTGATACTTACACCTGAATGGGCTATGTTCTGTCCCCACACTAAGGGCTGCGTTCCCAACAATAGAGAGTCTGGAGCCAGGACAGGAACTCTCTTTGAAGTCTCCTCACTTCAAAGACACAACTGGGTATAAGCACTGGACCTCTTACATCACCAACTCAGTACACTACTGGACCTGTGGATACTCTGCCAGGTAGAAGGACTGCTGTGCTGTTACAAGGACTGCTACTCTGCTGGAGTCCTCGTCTGCTGACCTGCTGCCCTCTTACCTAGAGTGAGGACTGGACCTGCATCTCTCCAACCCTGAACCAGTGACTCAAAGGGCTTGTCTGCTTACATCCTCTTGGAAGTCTCAGGGACCTCAAAGACTACATACCACTAATCACCAGCACTCTGCCATCTGAGAGTCTTGCCCTGCCAAGTGGTGCCAATCCAGTTCTGATTCCTTAGAAGTGGGTTTAAAGTGCTGCAACAGCAAAAGCGCAGGCATCACAATTATTGCGCGGCTCGGAACCACTGCATCTCCCTCGACACGGATGCATAGCTGCTGCTTTCAGGCATAAAGACATTGTATCTCCGGCTGAGAGGCTTGATGATGATGCATCACCTCCTTTGCTCCTCGCGTCTCGTCCTTGATGTCAACGCAGCTCCGAATCAAAGTATTGTTTCAGCGGGCCAAGGCTGGTCCCTGTATCTGATCTGCGCTCCATCGAGGTCGGCCTGTACTTTTGGATTTGTCCCAGTCTATCGTGACCAGATAACCCCGTTTTGTGCTTTATGCTTTTAGGCACTATATTTCAAGATATTCTTTCAAAATTCATAACTCTGGTTATACTTACTGGATTTTTGTCGCTCTGGTCTTGTTTTGTTAATTAAATGAAGATCTATTTTTCTAACCAGGTGTGGTATATTTTTGTGTGGTGTTTATAATGTTTTACTGTTTGAAAGTGTTGAACAAATACTTTACACATTGCTTCTTAAGTTAAGCCTGACTGCTCTGAGCCAAGCTATCAGCGGGTGAGCACAGGTCAATTTAGGGTGTATCTGACTTACCCTGACTAGGATTGTGGTTCCTGCTTGGACAGGGTGCATACCTCTGAAAACCAGAAACACAATTTTTAACAGGAGATTTGTCTACAGGTTCAAGGGTGAAATTGGCTGAAACATGAAGGGTATCTACTTCCAACAAATATACATCCAACAGTCAGCTAAACATGGAAACAGAAATGGCAACTGCCAAACAAACTTTTGTAGAGTTGTTGTGCCATTTTGACTTAAATCAGATCAAGGAATTCTCAAATAAAGAGTTAGTCTTCTAATCACTATCCTATTGTCTCTACCCTATCTCGAAAACTCTCTGGATATTTCTATTCTGCGTCAACTGGAGGCCTAAAGAAGCTATTGTCCTCTGGCCGTTACCCTAACTTTCTGACTGTTCTTTCAGCTTTTGTCAGTAGTCGATGAGAACATGCTATCGATATGGCAGGTCTCATGGAAGCTTGTCGGTCAGTCATGCCGTCGCCAAAGTCAAATCATATTTTTGCAAGCTGTGTCCAATCTGGGCCTGAATACTTCCGGGTGATCTTTCTCTTTTACGTCGTTTGGTATTGATCAAACCCAGACTTTTGATCACAATGTCAATCTGGGCAACCTGCTCTTGTTCTTCTAACTTATTGAGAGCCATTCCAACAAGGCAGAACCTATTGAAAAGACACAACAAATGCCTGTTAAAGAAGCAGCACCCGTTTTTGTCCCACCTCTGGGCGATGGGTCTAATGTTACTAACCCTAATGATCCCAATGCGTGTTCTGGATGGTTGTTCAATTTTGTATATACCCCCTGCACCAAAGTAGAAATGTTGCAGCTGCGAAAGGATATCCCCGATATCCGAAAGAATCCCACAGGATTCTATGAAAGCGTCCAACAGATTCTAAGCTCATATACACTGACTTTCACAGACATAATACAGTTTTTTGGACTTATACTTCCAGCCGAACTGTGGAAACCCCTACGGTTTACAGATGATCAGGTAGCCCTTGGGGATATATGGAAAGAGTTGGCACTCAAAGATACAAATAGGAAACCAGGTGAAAAACCACACGATAATATTTTTAAATTGCCCCAAAGATTGCTGACAAAATTGAAAACAATGGCACCTGAGAGGAAAATAGACTGGACATTACTTGCTGCCTGTAAACAAAACCAGGATGAGTCAGCCTCTGACTATTTCACAAGGCTGGGAAAAGTGTACTCTGACTTCAGTGGTCAGGATGTGACCACTGAAACTGGCCGACATCTCTTAATTCAAACTTTTGTAAAGGGTCTGTTACCTTCAGAGGGGAACAGACTAACATCTAGTGAAAGTAGTTGGCCAGCAGCCACTCCGGCCACTATTCTGACTATGGCTCAATGTTACGAGACACAGAATAAGACAGCGGAAGATGAGAAAAAGAAGAAATTAAAAGAACAAGTGTTACTTAGTCAATTAGATACACGTCGCACCAACAGCAATATGTCCAGACCAACAGTCTCATACCCGCAACCTAAACAACATACCTCAGGTACCCCACGTCAACTACCCAGGTTAGGCCCTCAACCTACTGACATCTGCGCTTATTGTAAAAGGCAAGGACACTGGAAATGTGATTGTAGGATTCTAGCAGCCAACATCGCTTCAGGGAAAACACAACCCAGGACACATAACACCCCGACACAAACCACACCACTTTACAGGGAGAATAGATTCGATAAGGGCCCAAGACAGCAGGAACTCCAAGCTACTCTTCAGGACTATACTGAGGATAATATTGAAATGTCATCCCTATATTGGGCAGCATAGGACAGTCAAGGATGGGGGAAGGAACCAGTGGAAGTACCTGTAGATCAACAGGGACCATACGTTACAGCGTCAGTCGCAGGGTCAGCGGGATCTTTCTTAATAGACACAGGAGCATCCCGTAGCATTCTAACCACACCACTGATCTCGAGGGCTCCTCCATCCGGCAAACTCATTACATCAACTGGATTCGATGGTCAGCCCTCTGTCAATCCCTTGTCCTGCCAAACACCATTTTCAATGCAGGGTGAACAAACTTCAGCTACCTTTTTACTATCTTCCCAATGCCCAGAGAACCTGTTAGGCTTGGATCTGTTGAAGCACTATAGAGCTACCATTCGGTGTTCACCAAATAACGTTCGGCTAATACTGTACGATAACATTACACCTTCTGCTTCTGCCCAGCTTTTACAGTTATCACACATGCAAGATGATTTGGCGACTATTTCCCCCGGTCTATGGGCAACCTCTGATACTGACGTTGGGTCCATCCAAATGCCTCCAGTGCATATCACTATAAAACCAGGAGTAGCTCTACCAAGGATCCCACAGTATACAATATCTAAAGAGGAAGAGGTTGCCCTCCAAGCCATTGTTCAGGACCTCATACTCGCTGATGTAGTGGAACAGGTATCAGGAAATGTCTGTAACAATCCTATTCTCCTGGTTCTTAAACGTTCCCCTACAGGACAAAAGATATATAGATTTGTGATTGACCTGCGTGCTATTAACAAAATAGTGCAGCCTCAGTTCCCTGTAGTTTCTGACATTACCACCATTCTCACCATGATCCCACCAACAGCTAGAGTATTCAGTTATAGACCTTAAAAACGCATTCTTCTCTATTCCTATACACAAGGATTCCCGTTTTCTTTTTGGATTTATATTGATGAATGTCTCCTATAGATTCTGTAGAGCTCCTCAGGGCTACACTGAAAGTCCCAGCATCTATAGCCAGGCTTTAAAAACACAACTGGATCAGATTCAGCTTCCGCAGGGAGTGGCGTTAATTCAATATGCAGATGACATTCTTTTGGCAGCAGACAACGCAACTTGCCCGCAAAGTATCCATGCTCACCCTCCAGTTTCTTGCTACTAAGGGACACAAGGTTTCTAAAGACAAGCTACAGTATTGTAAACAACAAGTGACCTATTTGGGTCACTTATTGTCTGAGGAGGGACGCACTCTTACACCAGATAGGATTCAAACTATTCTAAATTTTCCAACTTCTGTCACCCAACGAGATGTCAGAGCACTCATAGGACTGACTTCCTTTTGTAGACAATGGGTCCCTAATTTCTCTCTCATCATAAAACCACTCCTTTTTCCAGTCACCAGAGATGTATCTGACCCCGTCCCCTGGACCACTCAACACACAGAAGCATTCATGACACTACGCCAGGCCCTGTGCTCTCCTCCTGTACTAGGTATTCCCGACTATCAAAAAACATTTTTCTTTTTGTACACGAACAATCTGGATGCAGACTTTCACTCCTCTGTCAGACACACGGCACACACAAACGACCTAGTGCGTACTTTTCTGCAGCATTAGACCCTGTTGCCTCTGCTTTACCCACCTGTCTGCGCGCTGTAGCGGCCGCTGCAGTAGCGGTACGACAGACGGAGGGCATTGTTTTAGGCACCCCCTTGACGGTTTTGGTCCCCCATTCGGTGGACATATTGCTCAACAAAACCAAGACACAACATCTCACCAGTGCCCGATTACATGGATATGAACTTCTTAACCCTCATATCACAAAACAACGTTGTACCACCCTTAACCCAGCCACACTCTTACCCCTACCAACTGCTGATCCCTTCACACAGCCACCCCACCATGACTGCGTGTTCTATACTGAAGCTGAAACAAAAAGTCGGGTGGATCTGAAAGATACGGCTTTCCCAGAGGCAGAAGGCCACTTGTGGGTGGATGGGTCTAAAATTACCGGACGGTACTAGTTCCGCTGCCTATGCAGTCACTACAGCCCTTACATTAATAGAAACAGCTAGAATTCTTCAGAAATTAGCCCAGGCAGCGGAAATAACAGCCCTTACACGAGCATGCATCCTTAGTATCAATATGTCAGTCAATATATATAACGACAGTCAATATGCTTTTAGGGTGGTACATAATTTTGCCCTGCTATGTAAAGAACGAGGTTTCCTTACTTCCCATGGCACCCCTATTCAGCATGGCGACCTAATCAATGCCCTTTTGGAAGCAATCACTTTACCAACCAAATTGGCAGTAATCAAATGTGCAGCTCACAAAAGGGTGACAGATGAAGTAGAGCAAGGAAATGCCTTAGCAGATAAGATAGCGAGACGGACACATTGGGGGAAGTACCAGCCCGAGTATACGTCCTTAAGTCACAAACTGAGAAATGACATGACGCTAGACAGCAGATAATTGACATACAGCGTTCAGCCACTCCTGAAGAAAAGGGCCAGTGGGAAACAGAGGGAATGATTGATGAAGAGGGGTGCTGGAGGTCCCAAGATATGCTCAAATGGAAACTACCACAGGCTTACGTAATCCCATTGCTCACTATGACTCACATACATGCACATATTGGTTCCCAGGCCATGTCCACCATGCTCAAGGAAGTGTGGGACTACCCCCGACTCCGACCAGCAGCCGAACGGTTTGTCAAGCAGTGCCTCACATGTCTCCAACACAACATAGGTCAGGAAACTAAAGTCCCAATGGCAGGATTCGCTCTACCTACTGCACCGTTTGAGGTCTTTCAGATGGACTACATAAAGTTAAACAGTCAATAGCTACAAATATGCATTAGTGGTAGTCTGTGCCTTTAGCAAATGGGTCGAGGCATACCCCACGAAAGATAACACGCCCATCACTACAGCTAAGGTATTATTAAAATAATTCTCTCCTAGATATGGCCTTTGTAGATTGATGCAAAGTGACAGAGGGTCCCATTTTATTGGACAAACAGTTAAGAACATCTTGGAAGGGCTAGGGGTCAAACAAAAATTTCATGCAGCTTTTCACCCCGAGGCAGCAGGGCTGGTGGAAAGGTACAATGGGATCCTTAAAGAAAAACTGGCTAAAATAACAACAGAAACAGGACTGAATTGGGTCAATGCTCTCCCATTGGCACTACTATCTATTAGATCAGTCCCACATTCTAAATCCCATCTTACCCCATATGAGGTAGTCTTTGGCAGACCCATGAACATTTGGAATGCACCCTCTCCAAAGTCTATTTCTGAGCTACCACAGGATATATTGACTGATTATTTGTATGAACTTACTGAAACAATGTCTTTAATCCATGAACAGGTGCGGGCCACTACTGAGGACAGATCCCATGTCCAGGCCATCACATCCTCCCTGGCGACTTCGTCCTGGTGAAGAATTTTGCCCGCACTCAATCTTTACAACCACGCTGGGAGGGCCCTCTGCAGGTGCTCCTGGCCACAAGAACAGCTATCAGAGTGGAAGGAAGAAATTCGTGGGTGCATGCTTCCCACTGCTGAAAAGTGGACCCTGTCACCAAGGAACAGCTACAAGCCCAAATGGAAGTCCTAGGGCACGAAAAGTCTGCAGCGCCACACCTTGAGTCAGACACTGAGTTGGAACTCTGTGACGAGGGAACAGATGGATACTACCTCTGATCCAAGGCTAAGCTGAAGAACAAGCCCAGCTCCAAGGGCCGTTAGTACTTCATTGTCCGTTGCTGCAGGGCGGTAGTAAAATCTGGCCGAGGGTCCTAGGTACCCCTAGTAGTGGTTTACCGGGGCAGATATTGGCCAGTGAAGCAACCAACAACTATCGGCAGCTATTAGGGACATTGCAGTACTCTCGGGACACTTGTAGAGCTATTATGGCTGGAGGTCACGATAATGTGGGACCAATCTCCCCAAAACCCGGATATGTCACGATCCGTCCTATTCATGAGTACCAAAGACTACGCACCCCCTTGAACAATGATTACCAACAAGGGCCATCATCCAGGTCTGCCAATGTTCCCCACCGATGAAGAAAACAATCAACGACACGGGAACGGTATGAATCCAGTGGTCACATGCACCCGTGATACTACCCCAACTCTGAAGAAAGCTAGAATGAGAGTTTACAGTACCCGTACCATAATACTGTTAATTCTGACCATACTTGCAATAATTGCTGGTATATCATTTCGGATCCTCGAAGAAACAGCCCCCGCCAAACATACTGTATTACCGCAAGCAACAGTTCCACCAACGCCACCCGAACACTATCACGTGCCGTGGTCAGACGCACACCTCGGCAGACACCTGGCATTTCATAATAATACTGTTATTCAAATGTTGCACCAATTTAATCAGGTTTCAAATGCAACAGACTGTTATGTTTGTGGACTCCTACCTTGCGCAGCTCAGCACACTATCTCATTCTTAGTGTTTCCTGCCTACACTTGTGCTTTGATGTACAACATGACAAACGTTTTTCCATTACGTTATGACAGAGGCAACCTTACAACATTCCAACCCTTTCTTTGGACTTTCCATGCAAAAAACAATACTATCTGTAATACCTCTGACCCGCCACAAATGCGTGCTATAATGTCCACCCCTATGCAGGACACCTGGGGTTACACTTTCCTTCCCACCCAAGAGAAAGAAGTCGCCATTTCTATTACGTCACGTCCTGGTATATTATGTCTGCAAGGTCAAGGGAAAATACCTGTAGGAGCCAGTCTATGCAATACTACCATAATGTACAATAACTTCACACCCTATCTCAGTCTTCCGTCAGGATTGCATTTTGTATGTGGAAACAAAGCTTACACCTGGCTGCCTTCTGACTGGAGTGGCACATGCTATATTGCATTCCTGCTGCCACCCACGTTTAACAGGGACAACATGTACCACAGACAGAGAAGACAGGTACCAGATGTAGACCAGACCGATACCAGCAACCAGCAATTCAACGATGCCCTGAAAGGCCTTCTACCTTTTTTGGGTCTCATGTCCAACAGTCTCAACACCAGACGACTGACCACGGTCCTGGAAGCTACTACCAACATCACTGCAGGAATACTGACCCAACACACAGCAGAGATCGATGCTATACGTATGGTTTCTCTCCAGGATCGCATGGTACTAGACGTCATCCTGGCAGATCGGGGAGGAGCATGTTGCATCATCGGGGCCAGCTGCTGTGTGTATAGTCCTGATTCATCACCCTGTGTCTATGAAGCAATTTCTAAACTACACCGAATCGCCACCGAAATACACCCAGACAATGGGACCCTTTGGACCTGGACAACGGGTTTTTGGAACATACTAATCACTTGGGGATGGAAGATACTGGTGTTCCTCACGATCCCCTTGGGTACCGTCTTCTTTTGCTGCCTGTGCATTCATTGTGGCCCAGCACTGTTCTCTGTGTGCTTCCGTTTGTAGACCCACCCCTATGACACGCAAGGCAGAAAACAGCAAAATACTATATCATCAGGCCATTGAAGACCTCTGTAATATTGACATTTCCTATTGATGTTGCACACGGCAAGAGGAGGGACTGTAATAACTAAACTGCTAATGTTGCCGTGTACAAACTCCATCTTGTGCACAGGATCCCTTTTTGACCTTTCACAGAATCATCTTCTACATGACCCAGTGTCAGTGCCCTGGGCTGGTTTCTGCTGCACCCACGCATTTGTCTCAGGAACTTGTATAGACAGTAGAACAGGTCTGTCCCTAACCGGTCTGCCTCTGACTATGGCCTAACACCTGGTCTGTCACGGAACCTTTCTTACCCGCAAGGCAAGTAAGCTGCCTCCAAACAGGAACATGTCCAGCCCACTTCCGAAATTCTGCATACCACGGTCTTCCCATGTTCTCAAATACCGGAATTTCTGCCTCAAACACCTGAATTCCTGCATACCAATGGACTTTCCGTTGTCCCCCTGCATCCTAGGGGAGTATCCACATCCTATAAAAGATGCTGTATGCCAATAACACATTGAACAGTCTCCTGACACCTACGTAAACAGTGGGTCTCGGACACTCTTCCATCTCTAGAGATTGTCTGTTTTATGTACTAATAAATCTTTTGTTTCCTTGCTTCCAGTAAGTGTGGTCTCCCATTTTTGGTTCTACAGAACGAGGATCAAACTTCAAAATCCAACAGCCCAGTGGTTTTCTAACGATCTAAAGGCCCTTAAACAGGCTTGCAGGAGACAGGAAAACCGCTGAAGGATCAGTGATGATGACCTGGAAAAGTCCAATTACAAGCTTTGTCCCTAATTTATTTGTACGGAAAAAACTGCATACTTTACTGCTAAAACTGAGGCATCCACTAACTCTACAAACAAACTGTTTGCAGCGGTCAGAAAATTCAAGACCAATACCTTGTTCCTGATCACAGACTGCACTCAGTCTTTTTGCAACTTATTAGCAGACACTTTTCGATTGAAAGTGGAAAAGGTATACAACAACTTTTGTTTCCTCTGCTCTACACCTTCCTCCACTTTCCAGTCGGACTTGCCCCTATTTACCACTTCCTCACTTAGTGTTTTTTTGCCACCCTCCAGTGCTGAGGTTACATCTCCGCTTAGAACTGCCAAATCTGGCTCGAATGCCCTCCTAAGGTTGCCAGTAGCGTTGCTGATACCATCCGGCCCTGGCTGACACAAAGGTTTCCCCTTTATGTGTTTGTCAGGTGTTTTTCTCTCAGCCTGGAAGAAAGTCTCAATCCATCCACTCCTAAAAAACCCTATGCTTGATCTTCATGATCCGAGTAGCTACCGTCCAATTTCCTGCTTACCTTTGCCGGCTAAAATCATTGGAAAAGTTCTTAACATTCAGATGATGAAGCACATTCAGGCTAACAGCCTCTTTGATCCCTCCCAACTCAGCTTCCGTGCTAAGCACAGTACAGACTGCACTCAAGAAGGCAATCGAGGAGATCAGAATGATGCTTGAACAGGAGGGTAGAGCTTCCTTGATCCTGCTTGACCTATCAGCAGCATTTGATACAGTTCATCACGGGCTGCAGATGGAATACCTGGGAAGGCTCGTGGTAACAGAAACCACTTGGGAACTGATCAAGTCATTCCTCTCTGACAGTGAAAACTATGTCCATCTCTCTGACTTTACTTCTTCCTCCTTCTTTTTTCCTTGCAGGGTCCTCCAGGGCTCATTGCTCAGTCCTACTAGTTTCAATTTATATGTTACCAACCTGGTTGAGCTTATTCATTCCTACAATTTTGTCCTAACATCCTACGCTGATGACATGTAAATTTTCATTTCCTTAGCAGCTGCAGCTAACAGAACGGCTGCCAGGTTTTCTAACTGCATGAAAGCTGTCAGATCCTAGATGGCATCAAATTGCCTCAAACTCAACTCCAGTAAAACAGAGATACTACTGTTCGGAGCACAACCCTCTTTCTGGTCCCCTCATTGGCGGCCCGCAGAGTTGGGCTCATTACCCAACCCGGTTAAGGTGGTCAAAAATCAAGGCTGTCAGGGACGATCCAGGACTATGTCAGGAACACAGTCAGGGACTTGGGCAAGGACTGGGATTGGGGTAGAAAACGTACGCAGATGAGACAGCGCTGCCCAGGATCACAAAGGAAGTCAGAGGAGGAAAAGGGATCCAAAGGGGAAGCCTGTACAAGTGAACAAGATGGCTAAGACTCAGAAAGGAAGGGCACTCACAAGGCAAGTTAGCATTCAGACTAACTACACCCAGGAGGGACGTGAAAGACATATGTATATAATACAACATTAACAATAAAAGGGGAGTGTGGAGTAGAGCACTCAGGAGCTCCACATGGTAAGACTGAAGCTCAGTAAGTTTCTCACCCACAAAGGCTGTTACAGATACTAACTGTAAATACCCACATATATGATATGCATGCAAAGGGAGAACTGTGGTGCTTATACCTATGGTGATATTATAAATGCAACTCAAAGACAATACTCACAGTGAACAAGAAACACCACCTAGGTAGTCAGCTGTGTCCACGGATCCTGGCGATCAAACAGAAACACGCAATGCAGTAACAGCAAGGGGGTAGGACTAAACACAAGCACAATAGACAAGGAACTAGCAACGAGGAGTGCTTAACAGGAAAGGAAGAAAATCAGAGTGCACACTTGGCAGAAAGCAGGTAACAAACATACAAGGCAACAGAAGCAAGGCAGCAGAATAGAAAGACAGCAAACTAGTAACTGGAACCAAGGAAATGGGAAGAAAGGCGGGGACTAGAGAACGAGATACAGAAGGGGAGGCTACAAGGTATACTAGAATAGTGCAGGTTAAGGAATCAAGAAAACAAAGTAGCAAAGAAGGCAGAGTGTGGGTCGGAACAAGAATTGAGCTAAGGTTCAGGAGTCAAGGTAGCACTGCAGGCAGTGCTAGTCCAGGAACAAGGGAAACTGCTGCAGGTCAGGAACAAGGAATGTGAAGGCTCAAGAGTCAAGGTAGCACTGCAGGCAGTGCTAGTTCAGGAACAGGGAAATTACTGTAGCTCGGGAGTCAAGGTAGCACTGCAGGCAGTGCTAGTTCAAGGAAACAGGAAATAGCTACGCTCAGGAAACAAGGACTCAAGAGAGCACTGCAAGCAGTGCAAATCAGGAACAAGAAATAGCTGAAGCTCAGGAACTGGAGCAGATAACTATAGCTTAAGAACTCAGGAAATAAGGTAACACTGCAGGCAGTGTTAATTCAGGCACAAGGAGTAGGTCTAGCTAAGGAATCAAGGAACGAGGATTAACTAAATCTCAGGAATCACTGGAAACAAGGATATCAAAGGCTTATGAAACGCTGGAAACAAGTATCAGTCTCACCGGTATACAGCTACAAAGACCAACCTTGGCCTGAAGGGAGCTGGGGCTTAAACGAGCTCACAGTAATCACATGCAGCAGGTGTGAACAGGCTAGCAGCAGCCAGCCACAGGTGAGCTGAATTCCTCCACCCATCCTTGGCCTGCAGGGGTGGAGACGAAGCAGTGAGCAGGGAATTCTAGGTAGTGGAGTTCCAAACAAGAGAAGGCTGGCTTTCACAAAACCCGGCATGGATTGGGAATGGATGTCAATTCCCAAATAGTGTCCAAATGGCTGGAAGTCAGGATATGCATGCAGGGAAGGGTCTGTAAGCTTATTAGAACACTGGAGAGTCCCACAGTTCAGCCCCCTGGTGGTGGACACGAGAACGCATGGAGCAAGTCGTGACGTTGACATTATGCTAAACAACACTTTGTCGTATCGCAGCCAAGTTAACGCAGTCACATCTTCTGCTTTTTTCATTCTCAAAACTATAAAGATTCTACGTTTGATTCACTCTCATCTACAAAAAAAACGTATCACCTCCTTAGCTCAATCAACAAGCATTTGCGATGCAATAGGTCTTGCATTTAAGCAAGTTTAAGCTATAAGCATTGTTTATTTTTTTGCTCTAGCAGGTTCTCTCTCATCCCTGCTTAGTTTCTCTGAACTATTTTTCCATCTTTCCATTTGTCTTCTTTCATCAGTTTCTGCTTTCTCTCTCTTACTCTGCGTAGAAGTCTGAGGAGGTAAAATGAGTGCCGGTAGGCCCACCTGCAATCACCGGCTCAAAGTAAGATGTGTGCTTGGCAAGGGTCCCTGAATCTACCAGCCTGTAGCTAGAAGGGCATGGCACATGTAGCTGCAGGTTTCCCGGATCCATACAGGACTAGGTGCTCCAGCCTAGGTTTTTTTTCTTTGCATTATGGGATATGTAGTCCTTATTTTATAATAAAAACAAAGCAATATCGTATACCGGCGCAGCTATTCATGATTGGACCTGGGAAACACGGCAGGGCTGAATACCCAGTCTCGTCTTCAGAACACAGTTGAAAACAGAACTCTTCGGACCATCATACGAATAAGAATTGACTCGCAGATACAGTCATGAGTAGGGTGACGAGATGGTGCCATATCACTGGGACACACGGCTCTTCCTTCACTGGACTTTTCTGTTACATATCATTGTTAGCAGGCGTGTTGGTCCAATTGTCTTAATTAAAATGAAACAGAACTATAACTCTCGTATTACACGGAGATATTAAATCAAAATCCAGGAAGTGACATCAGATCTTAACACCTCACACATATGTTTAGCAGGTCTATCATGAGTACATTTCAGCTCATTATGAGATTTAACAAATTAGATTTTGCATCGGGGTTGTGCCAAAAAAGTGACACATCCCTGATGCAAAATGTGAGCCTCAACTCATACATTTATTTTGTAAAAACTCTTCCACAAAGAAATTAGAAACAAGGAGAAACGTGGCAGTAAATCTATTCTGCTTAATTTGTTGCAAAGTCCACATTTTTAAATATCTTACGGCTATAAAAAAAAAATGATATTTAAAATGTTATTTGTGTAGGTACTAGGACAGACCAGCACATTTGACATTCTTACAGTGCATGCATATATACAGGGATTGAAGAAAGTAACAAGCATTGGCATAGCCAATAGGTCTCGCCTTTGGGACCTTATAAGTGTTTAGCCATGCAGCACATTTTCCTTGGTGTTGTGCAGCCAGGAATTGAAGAGCTATACTGAACTCCTGTCTGGGGAAGCTCTCCGTAGCACCGCTTAAGGCTGACAGGCTAATGGCTGATGTGATTGGTCACCACAATGCGCTGAGCTTTTTGGCTGCTGGATCGCTATTAGTAGGAGAGATAGCCAGGACAGCAGGAGTAAAGCGGTGCTGAGTTGGTCTGCCGAGTTGCTGAGGCCAACGGCTGGTCTGGAAGGCTAGGCTGGCTAGCGTGGCAGGCTGGTTTGACCGGCTACAAACACAAGAGTGGTTTGTCTTTTGGGAAAACTGCAGATGAGTGGGAAGGAGGGGCGGGGCACTGTCTAAGAAAGACAAAGCCGTCGGCATGAGTTAGTAAATCCGTTTTAGGAGTCAGAAACTTTGCAGTTCATAGGATTGACAGTCCAGAAATTACTTTACACATCTCGGTCATAATTTCAAACATGTTTTGGAGCAGTACAAAAAGTAAGTCACAGAGGATGCACTATGGGCTGGCAGGGAATTGATTAATAAAAGGAATCAGGAATGAGCCACCCATGCGAGTGAGGGAAAGTTCGCTTCACTTCAAGTCCAAAAGGCTATTATTTTAGAGAGTAAGATTTCCGGCGCATCAGACTGTTGCAGGCTCAAGCACAGGGACATTGTGCTTTATCGGAGCTGAAGGGAATGTGCCAGCACTGCAGATTCAAAACGAAAGCATTCTAAGACGACGTGAAAGAACACCATGTATAGCGAACACATGTTTTTTTTTTTAAAGTGTGGTAACCCGGGTCTGTCATTTTGTTTAGTTATGTATATGTTCCATTACACCTGCAAGCCTACAAAAAGAAGTGGGCGCCATTTTTATTTGGGGGGGGGGGGGTGGTGAGCAGGGCAAAGGATTTCAGATTGGTCAATAAAAAAACTAATACCACAAGCTAAATAATCGTTTTAGTTTGCATCGGAGAGAAAATATTATTGAGAGGCAGGACCTTTAGGAATGTTTCACAAAACACGGACGCTCCAGGTTATTTACACACCCTGGAATCAGAGAAAGAGAGGCCAGCGCCATAGATTTAAAATGGGGGGTGGGTAGGGCAGGGCGCTCCATGACAGAGTAAGGCATTGTTAGTTAGATAATGACGAAGACCTGGAGCAGCTGCCTGGCTTCACTCCGCTCTTTGAGATACATGAAGGAAAAAACAACACAAAGGCAATATTTTTAACGTACAGTTGTTTAACTACAGAGGTGCAAGGAAAAGGCTCTCTGTTTTGTTGCACTGCCGCAAACCATCGATTAACACCATCGGACACCAAAAGGAGTGTGGGCGCTGACGACGGAGTCCTGTTTATCTCCAATCGAGAAATGTTGCTGTAGGGATAGGTTATATCTATGCCATCTAAATACTGCTACCACCCCAGGGTTTAAAATCACGACGTCCCTGGGTCGCAGTCCACTTAGGTTAAATAAACAACAGATTGCTTCTGTTATACAGGGTTTCTTTTTTAAACCAGAAAAAAGTTCTTCAAGTGATGAGCTCGACTGAGAAAAGGTCACATTAGGTGTGTTTTTCAACAAATGTGTTTTTAGTCAGAGTTAATCGATATCCGAAATAATTTCTGTTACACTGGTTGTGCTGTTAAGCAGTTGTACCCAATATTCTTTGCCTCAAAAAGGTACACCCATGACAGGGAGACCCAATGCAGCACATCACCCGTGTAATTTCGGCATAACCTTAAAAAACACTTCCATCTATAACACTTTTCAGCACACCTAAAACATGATGCAATGCAACTAATGTCACCACTGACACGCAGGCTCTCACTTCACTGTTACTGTGCGAAGTATAATCTAAATGCCTGCTACCTGTACAAAACCCAGCAAAGGAACTGAAACACTGCAGACGAGCAGCAACGCTATTAGCTACCACTGAAAGGACGGTCATCTTGGATTCCAGATGTATGTATACAAGTCTGTGAGAAAGTGCCATCTTTCTTGCATGGTATGCCCCCACTTTTTGCTGAATTGCTGAATGTACTTTGACTGAGTGTTTTCTGGACTCCTGCCAATCAGGTGCCCAGGGCCTATGTTCCTTCCCTAAAACACAAAACCCAAATTGGCAAACCCTGGCCACATGTCAGCCCCTGGTAAATGGTACCCTAGGTACCCAGGGCCTTGTGACCAGGGAAGGCCTCTAAGGGCTGCAGCACTCATTGTGCCACCTTTAGAGGCCCTGTACCCTCACACACACACACACACACACACTGCCCTTGTAGGCTGTGTGTCTGGGTACAAGACAAAACAAAGAGTGGACATGGCACACATCCCTGGGTGCCATGTCCACCACCTACACTGCCATGGCATACATCAGCCACCCTTCGAGCTGGGTGCCCTATGCCAATGGTGTGGGCACAGGAGCGGGAGCCCTGTGCCCCTACAGTACCCGGGTCCATTCCTGGGCACTGTAAGTGCAGTGCTGCAATTTAAGAGTATATGGTGCTGGGAGCTCGTCAAACACGAACTCCACAGCACCATAATGGCAGCACTGAAGACTGAGAAGTTTGGTATCAAACTTCTCAGCACATTAAACCCACACTGATGCCAGTGTGGGATTTAATGTCCAAGCACCCCAGAGGGCATCTTAGAGATGCCTCCTGAAACCTAACCTACAATCCACGTCTGTTCTGATGCGGCCTAGGCTGGCACACAGCACGCATGTTGCAGGACCCCTGGGTAGGAGAGCCCCTGCTCTCCTGGGCCTGCAACAATGCACATCCTGGGCGATGTGCTAAATCTCCTCCCCCAGGATGGGCAGGTGGAAGATTCAAAGGCATACCGCCTCTGTGAGCTTCCCCATGCCACTGCAGCCCCCCACTCTGGCAGGAAGCTTGGCCGGAAACCCCAAATAAGGACACGGGATGTGCCAGCCTGCCAACCCCACCCCTCAGGTGGCGGAGGCGAGGTGAAGCACATCTCTGGGATCTCGCCATCTTGAAGATGGGAAGCCCTGCCCAATTAGGACTAGGCTACTGCCCCCCTCCCACAGGAGACAGGCAGGATAGGGGGTGTACCCACCCCAGGACAGGGACCCATTGGTCCCTGCCCTTCACCTACCTGTAACACCCCTAAATCTAGTATTTAGGGGCACCCTGAACCTTCCTTCCCCAGATTCCAGATTCTGGGATCCGAAGAAGAGCTAGAAGAAAGAAGACCTGCCCTGCAGCTGCTAAGAAGAGGAAGACACCAACTGCTTTGGCCCCAGCCCTACCAGCCTGTCGACCCTCGAACCTTCTCCTGCTCCAACCCGGCATCTCTTGTGGCCAGCAACCTCACAAACCCCGGAGGACCTGGCTACCTTTTGACTCTAAGCCCCCTGGGACTCCCATGAGTAGAGGCTCTACTCAAAATCTACTTCTAATCCCTGGCTGCAGCCCGGAACCGCGAACCCAGCACACTCTGCACCCGCCAAGCCTGGCCTGTTCCGGAGTGAACAAAGACCACGAGGACGACCCCACGGCGACTGTGACCCCGAGTCCGGCACCCAAGGACCTCCCTCGACACTCCTGAAGAAGCCTGCATCCTCAGAACCAGGTGCCCCCCTAACCGCAATCAACAGAGGGTAAGATTTCCCGACACCAAAAGGCGCCCCGGCGCCCCACTATGCCCAATCCCGGGGTACCTACCTATCCTCCAACTACCCAACTTACCTCGCGAAGTGGTGGTGGCACCTGAAGAATCTTCGTCCCCGAGCTTGCAGTCTTTTTCTAAACCGGAGATTTCCCATTGAAATCAATTGAGCACCCAAAGGCTCAAAAGCACCCTGCACCCAGCCGCCTGAGCGGCCCTGGCAGTGCAACCTCTACACCTATATACTTCCCCACTTGCCCTGAGTAAGTGACCAGGAGCCCAGCTCCCACAGCCGCGTGGCCGGCAGCCACCAACCAAGGCCCCCCTACCTCTCATAGGATAACATTGGGCCTAACTCTCTCTGCACCCGGCCGCCCTTGTTGCACTGAGGGTGAACCAACTGTACCTACCTGACCCTGGGAGACCCCTGAGTCTATGCCCAGAACCTTAACTCTGCCAGTCGAGTACTTACCTTTAAACCGATAACTCAATTTTCTCCATAGGGTAACATTGACTGGCTTTTTCATGAAATTTCTTATAAGTGTGGACTTTTCAAAACTTAAAATATTCACCAAAAATCAGCCGAGTAACGAAAACGAAAATACTCACCTGCTCTTAGGTGAGCTCCCAGTGTTGGATCTTGGTTCCCAGCACTGACTCTGAAAAATACTTACAACTGTACTTACCAGTAACCCAATTTTCTCCCATAGGAAATCATGGACTGTTTTTCTGTGAAATTTCTTCTGTCAATTTCTGCAAACTTTAAATATTCTTTAAAAACTCGTATAATTTCTGAAAACGTAATTACTTACCTGTTTTGGATAAAGGTCCCAGTACTCAGTCTAGGTACCCAGTACTGGATTACAAAAGTAACGAGAACATACTATACCTGCAACTTGAATTTTCTGCCATAGGGAATCATTGACTGTTTTCTATGAAATATTTTCCAAGTGTAAACTATTAATATAGCAAAATATTGTCTAAAAATCATCACAGTAATTAAGTCGACTTTTATCACTTGATTCCAAGTACTGACCCAGGGCTGAATCTAGGATCCAGTCCTGGAATTCTAAAAGTAATCTGTTGCAAATAACTTGAAACTTCCATTGAACCCAATGCTTTATTGTGTTTAAAATTGTGTTGCCTATTGCAACCACTTGTAACTTTCTACAAAAGTCAATTGCATATTGCAAAAGTATTTATATAAAGCATCTCATTCTGAGAAAGTATATTTTAATACCTATTGTTGGTTCTAAAATAAAACAAGCATATATTTTTTATATATAAACCATTGGCTTAGAGTTCAGTTATTGAGTGTGTGAGACCATTTGCTGGCTGAGTGTGTGCAACAAATGCTTTACACTGTCCTCTGATACTGCCTTACTGCTCGACCAAGCTACCACTTTAGAGAGTAAGGTTATATCTAACTTTAGCCTCTGCCAAACCTCTGGGGACTGTGGACTCTGTACACCCTGTACCTATTTGGGAACAGTATATACAGAGCCACTTTCTCACAATGTCCCACTCGCTACTCTTTATAAATGCACTGAACGTGGCATAATTAAGTTTCCAGCCAGCTTCAAGGACTCCTAATTAACTATACAATAAAACGAAATAAAAAAAAGTCCAAGATTAACTAACCAAAGGAAGTTTCACCCGACTTCCCTGCATCTGAATCAGCCAGAAATAGAAGCGTGCAGTCAACTCTCTACACTAAACACAAGAACAGATCACGGACGAGACGTTTCTCTGTTACGACCACAGCACGTTGCACTCGGGCATATATGACGTGCCTCGGTGATGAGACATCATCCGAACTACACCCACATGTCATCACAGCTTCGCCTGGATTGCCGTTTCTACTTAAAAAATGCAGGAAACGACTTTGAGGTGACGGTTCTCATACAGCTCTTCGGTAAATACCACGCCGAGCGCGCGAGCCACAGCGAGCCATCTGTTTTGAATTATCGCTCACGTGTCTGGGCACGATAATTCAAAACAGATGGCGACTGTGCGGGTAACGGCAAGCATTAGGCCGTGGGTTGAGCAAAGGCGGGACATGCCCCGCCTTTGCCCAATTGTGTGCGGTCTTTCTTAGAACGACGCACGCAAAGGCCAATAGCCTGTGACAAAAACAAAAGCACACGCACAAGCATGTTGTCAGATTTTTTAAGCCCTTACATAAATCTCGCAGAACAGCGGATGCGTGCTGCGCTAGGCTCGACCTAAAAAAAGCACTCCTGTGTAAAGTATGTATCCCCCTCCTTTGCATCTAGACTGCTGCTCAGATAGATCACAGACAGGATAGTGGAACAAAAGGAGGCCTGATGGCACCATAAATTCGGCTTTTGTTATGGGCCCAGCTGGATGGAGTCTGAAATAAGAAAGCCCACTCACTGCCTGCACGTTGCTGCTCTGAAAGAAAGTAGACAAGGCTCAGCTAAATGCATCCCGGTGCCTGGAAGTTAAACCGGGACAAGTAAATCATATTTCAATGGGGCTCAGCTTCCTGCAGAGTGAACGGCGTCCACCCTGTGAAAATAGTGCAAATAGTGGGTGGACACAGGTGGACCCCCGCATGGTGCCCTGCTTCGGTTCCATAAACCGAGAGTTATGAAGCAGACCGGATACAGACGGCTGTGTGGTGCGGGGCTTCTGCTGTATGAATAAAGCGTACAAACCTTTCAAATCTTTAGCTTCTTTAATGAAAAACCCAACACTACTCTACGTATATCCATAGAGAACCCGCCCCCCCCCCCCAAGAAGACAGACAGCGCACTACTTTACAATTCGAATGGCCGACATTTTACACGAAGACTGGAGAATTCTGGAAACGTGGCTGGCAGCCATCTCAAAAGTGGACCGTAAATTAACCGTCAAGGAAATTTCAGGAGATTCGCGTAAATAAAGGACTGCGTTGCTTTCCACCAAAATTCAAGGGAGACAGCTAAATAGGGTGTCGAATAAACAACACTGTAAAATGTAATTATTAAACCGATGCACCTTTTGTCTTAACTATCTACAAATAACTGTATACCGTCCCTCATATAAAATGTTTCTATTTTTTAAGTCTTTTGCGTTTTCTGAGAAGTCACTGCATCAGTTCATTCGAAGAGTAGGGCATTCTAAGATGGCCGCCACGGTAGCCCGAAGTGATGCAATGCATTTCCCGCGAAAGGGCTAGGGATAGTTTCTTCTGCCTCTCTGTGGTCGTTTGTGCGCATGCTCGACAGCAGCTCGTAGTTTGTAGCTTGCAGGACACGTGTGGAAGAGGAGCAGTGCGTTGAAGAGCGTGCGACATGAGGCCAGGTAATGTTGGATTTTGTAACCGTGCAGGCTTGGGGAGGCGAGAGCATAACGCGGAGACAGGTATCAGAGAGACCGAAGCACTCGAGTTGCAGGGTGATTTTAAGGGGCGCCTTTGGAGATAGCGAGAGAAATAGGGCCTACTATGGACCTTTAAAAAAAAAAGGGAGGATTGGATTGAGGACACACCAATTTTGTTTTGGGGGGTTTGGAGGCGATCAAACCAAGTAGTCTAAGGTGGGGTGGGGGGCGGCTGGCTGTGTGATAGCTCCAGTGTACATTGTAGTGTAGGTTCAAGGTGCACTCTACAGTGCTTTTGAGAAGTTTCTTCCACCTTACGTGTGGCGAGATTGTGTCTGTCCGTCCTTTTGGTGTGTGTATGCAGTAGTAGGTAGTTTCATATCAAATGTGCGTTTAGCCTCTTGGTACCCTCAATCGACGCATTCTGTAACTAATTCTGAGGCATACAAACACTCTCAGGGAAACTTGATAGTAGTTTAGAGCTTGGCTCTCGGTTCTTTTGTCCACTTGCCAGGCTATCCTGATCGTGGCTGGACGTTTCCTGGGAAAGTCACAAAAAATGTATTAATCGGCTAGAAACTGGGATCTAGCGAATGTGTATGTTATTTTTTGAGCGCAGACATTGCCAAAATGCAGCAGAGGACTCTACATAGTAAAGCAAATTTAAGCTTAACGTCAGCAAGTAATAGTAGAAGACCCGGAGGTATGAAAATGTTATGTAGTGTTCTTATAAAATGTGCGACTTAATCTCTTTTCTAAATTGAAGCAGCACGGGACGGTCTTGATGAATATGGGATGTTGTTCCAGATCGTGGTGCATGGCTAAAAACGCCCTTTAGGCAAGGGATTTAGGTGTCCGCCTTCCCCTTTTATTGGACATGGTTTGATATATGCTGTGAGTGGACAATGTGTTGATAAATATAGTGAACAGGAGCACAGAGCGCTTTGTTTGTATGGGGTTATGTATCAATGGGGTCAACCGAAATGCTACCAGACCTGGGTCGAAATTGCAGTACAATGAACAGTTGGTCACAGTAGCAACATTTTTTCAAAACAAGAGATTAAAAACGGCAATCACAATACCAATGTAGCATTGTCTGCAGTGAATGCAATTTAGTTTTAAAGCAAATATTCACTACAGTTTAAGTAACGCAGTTGCTCTTTCATCTACAGTCAATTCAAGTGTTTTTGGTTGCTCCAGTGTTGGGAAAGGATGGGGTGTTTGAGGTAAAAGTGAGTAAGTGAAGGTGGTGGACAAGGTGATGTGACATATATACATCCGATTCACATTGTAGGACCAATCCGGCCTAACACAGGTCAATTGTTCCAGTTAAACCACATAGCAATGCATAGACACCGATAATTAATTACAGTCGTCGGGTCTTGTGCAGTAGTAGTAGTCTTGCTGTGTATCCCTTAGTGCAGAGGGAGTTTGTGGTTGTATTATGGATGGACTAACTCGGTGTAGTTTCTCCAGGTTTTGCTGTTTGAAGGGATATGGTTTGCTTGCTCTTGTAGTCTTGGGACTTGGTTCCATGGTCAAGTGGTATTGTCTTCCTTTCTTTAGTGCTTAGGTTAATATTTTGAAGTCCCCTTCCCCCCACTTAATCTGCATACTTCTGGGTGTCCACTTTCTGATACTTTAAGCATTTCCTTTTTGCTAGATTTATTTGCTTTTAATATTTTCCCTTGTCTTGTTGCTATTCCATCATTAATTTTATGATTTATCTCTGGGTATTTCTGCCTAAGCCTAGTGAATGTGATGGAGAAGAATTACAGCTCTGGAGTAATGTTCTTCCCTATAGGGGGTGCAACGAAGAGCCCCATTTAAAGACCAATTAACCACTCTAGTCCTCACGCTGCTCGCCCTAATTTTACTCTTGGATTCTTTTCCTGACCGTAGTGTTATCTCTGTGTAATCCTTGGCTGAAAGTGTCATTTGCCCCGCAGGAGGAAAAGACATGGAACCAGAACATCTATTGACATATAAGTGATGCGGTGGACACAAGCACATTTTTCACGTTTACACAGAAATATGTTGTAAAGTAATCCACATAGTCAAACTAATAAGCAACACAGTGTTACAGTAGTTATAAGGATTTTACATCAGTTTCATTGAAAGGTAATTTGTGGTGACTTTCAGTTGCTGAGATTTCAGTTGCATTATTCAAAGGTTAATTTTCTGACACTGCAGAGGAACATCAGAGTATGTGTGTATCATCTCCTCTTGCATAGTATACCTAGGTCTTTTCTTAAGGTTGGAGACACATGGGGTCAGGGTTTCTTGTTGGAGCTCGCAAGCACTTAAAATGCAGATCAAAATTGAAAAGTCATTAAAGTTTTTATAACAGTGCTATCCATGCCAGCTGTAAAATGGCCAAAACGTTTTACCACACCAGGCACAGGGTATTACAGCTTTGGATTGATAAAATACCCGCAAAGCCAACTTGAAATTAATTCTGGATATCACTGCGCTAATCCTATGTTTTAAGACTTTGCTGTAGAAATGGCAAAATACTTTGTCCCTTTCTATCTCGCCACGGATGGCACTGTGCTAATCCTATGCTTAAAGACTTTGATAGAAAAGCAGACATTTGAGGTGAGGCCTTTTGATAGTTTGCAGAGTGTACAGTACAGACACATTCATAAACCGGTCTTATTCATTCAGTTCTGAATAGAATTAAAGTCTCCATGCTATTGTCATTAGGTCAGAGATGGTTGTTGAATACATAGGTCTGAAGTAATTATTTAATATTGAACTTCACAGCGGTACATGCATAATGGATTGTTTTTAGTCCCAAAATGTTGCAGGGCTCAAAATCTGAAAAATGGTACTAGTCCTGTAGGTCTAGTACCTTGAAAAATCTCCTCGACCTAACAGTAACCTACTTGACCTCCGTCCCTGAAAGCGGAGCAAATGTGACAAGATAACAAGATTTAAAGGCATCTTTGTTGCTCATTTGCTTTGTGAGCAATAAAAAGGCCTTTAAATCTTGTAATCTTGTCACATTTGCTCCATTTTCAAAGACTGAGGACACAAGTTAGTATGTTTTCCTACTCACCAGAAAGGGCGAGTAGGACCTAAAAATAGCTCAACCTCATTAAATTTACCTCTCAAATGCGAGCGGTCGAGTGGATTTGTCGAGCCCTGTGTTGTTTATGGATAACAATTAGTCCGTTGCTTACAGTTCTGAGCATACTCATCATGACATGTACAGCAAATTAAAGAATATAGAAAGAGCACATGCTCATTGTTAGGTCTCGCCTGACCCAGCGCATGCGCTGGTCTGGCAAGACTTATTGAGAGGGCTCCAAAAAGTGCTACCAGGCCAGCCTAGACCTACAGTGCATGAGCGCGCGTAGCGCTTTACCGCGATTACTTTCGCGGCCGCTTTGATGTTTGATCGCGATCACTTTCACGGCTGCTTGGCATAGCCAATAGGTCTCGCTTTTGGGACCTTATAAGTACTTAGTTATGCAACTGTTGCATGGCTAAACATTTATAAGGTCCCAAAGGCGAGACCTATTGGCTATGCCAATACTTGTTTTTTTTTTTTGCTAAAGAACGTATGGTTGTAGATCATAGATGTAAGGTATTATCTGACGGAAGTCTGAGTCTTTGCACTGGAGTACAGGCAGTGAGAAGAATGGTTTACCTCCGCAGCAGTGGTCTAGATTGATTAGACCGCACTGTGTGATCATGGAAGTGTAAAGTAGAGACCAGAAGCAGTACTAACGTTTCCTTAGTCGAAGGAGGAAAAATAGAAAAATGTAACCCTAAACTGGGTCTGGAAGAAACCTGCGAGGTGTCCTCTACAGCCGGCAATGTTTTAATGTATCCAGTTGGAACCTCGGCACCCGCCCTTTGCTGCTTGCCATGTGATTATTGACTGGTATGATAAACAGTAAGAAGTGATTTATACTGCAAGTATCTGCCCTTGAACAAAGCAAAATCTGGGGGAAATGATGGAACTATTCAGGGCTGGTGGGGTGAGGCTCCGATGCATTGAGGTAATGTACAAATGTGCGTATTAAACAATTATCCAGTTGGAGAGTACTTGGATCTTACCTCTGTCCTAGTTAGTTTGCGGTTCGTCTACATTTGTTTCAGGCGGAGTCTAGAAGTGCTGTCTTTGTTCCTATAGTGTTTGTGTGTGTGTGTATTTTTAATAGGCACTCAGAACTCCTTGTGTATGCTTTTGCCAAAAAAAACATTTAAACATCCTGTAGATTATGCGCCCCCTCCCCAGTATGTAAGTTTCGTTCTCTGAAATTACATATGTAACAGTAATACCATGTAAAAAAAAGTCTTGGTTAAGGCCTGTAAATTTATATGATCAGAATAAAGATCTACCTACCCACTGTTAAGTTAACTGTAAGGACCAGGTCTGCTGGCCTTCCCAAAAGTTTTTATTCCCTGGGCCCCCAATTTAATGGCTCCGTATCAGACTTTTGGGCAATCCACCTGGCCTTGAAAGCCTTCCTAATCAAACACAATAAGATGATGGACAGAGCGTTGAAACTTTCAGACACCCCCATTCACTATTAGATCTGGGTTAAATCCATCCTCTTACTTCTGCTCACTTCGCCCCAGCCATATGCAAATCCGTCTTGGCCCTGTTCCTCATGGGAACAGTCCATCCTGAACTGTCAGGTCTGGTCTTACCTGGATCGGAAACGAGCATCCTGGGCACGGTTTCAGGGTAACACCCCATATCAGCCAAGCTAGCTTGAATTTAGTGGCAAAGTGAGCAAGGGACCCACGTATGGGCATACCCTGCCATCTATCAAAAGGTGGCTGGTCCAGGTCATTGCGGACAACACCATTTTCAATATGACACTGTAACAAGCAGTGTGGAGCTGGTTTCTGGATCCTTTGCCAAGTGGCGCTACACCTCTGGATGTGGTTGCATCTTTCTGAACAGCATCTACCTAGTGAGGTTCCTGAATGCCACAGTGGATGAACTAAGCAAGCGTTGTCTGGTAGACCATAGGTGACGTTTACAATCCCGCAGTGGCTCATGGCATTTCCGATCTGTTAAACGTGCCAACTGGCTTAATCTGTTGGCCACTGTCAGACTTGCAGTGTCAATGACTGCATGTTGAAGTATCCTATAAGACTCTTTAGGAGACATATTTGGGCTGGAATGAAAGTACATTCAACTACCTCTCCTGAGTTAAAGACAGACTAAGCCCAAGTCATTCTTATTGTCCTGGACTGGGCAAAGAGTGTTGTACCAAGAGCTGCCGAACCTGAGTTTTTCCCTTTAATCAGGCTTACACTTTGGCAGGACCTATTACTTTACCAACAGGGCAGGGTCCTTCATCTGAGTTTCCACCACATGTACCTTCATGTGTGGAGATTGAGCAGCAACTGAAGGAATTTGTTGCTCCGACCGTGGTGGGTGATAATATCCTTCCTGCCAGATACTCTTCCTCAAAGTCTACCTACCCTGATTTTCCACCCAAACACACACACCCACTTCAACAGATGTCTAAATGGGATCTGAACTTGCTTTTGGTATATCTCAGGTGCCTTTCGATCTGATGTACGTCTGTTCTTTGTAACTCTTGCTGCCAACAGTCTTCCTCATTGCGATAACGTCGGCATGTTGCATGACTGAACTACGGGTGCTCTGGATACAAGCATTTTACATCTCCTTTCTGGATAAACTCGCATTGCAGACTAGAGTGTTCTTCCAGCTGAAGGTTGCAACCTCTGCCAGGTTGGCCAGTTATTACTCTGCTAGTATTTTCCCCAACACCATCCTAAGAAGAGACAGTGGTACATCGCATGTCCCTATGTGGGCTCTGAGCTTTTTAGGTCTCGCCTGAGACAGCGCTTTAGCGCTGCTCTGGCGAGACTTATAGTAAGCACTTTTGGAAGTGCAAACGAGTGCTTTCAGGCCGCCAACTACAGTGCATGTGCTCCGGGCGCGCGCACCATTTGGCAGCCTGAAAGCACTCGTTGTCTGTCTCTCTCTCTCTCTCTCTCTCTCTCTCTCTCTCTCTCTCTCTCTCTCTCTCTCTCTCTCTCTCTCTCTCTCTCTCTCTCTCTCTCTCTCTCTCTCTCTCTCTCTCTCTCTCTCTCTCTCTCTCTCTCTCTCTCTCTCTCTCTCTCTCTCTCTCTCTCTCTCTCTCTCTCTCTCTCTCTCTCTCTCTCTCTCTCTCTCTCTCTCTCTCTCTCTCTCTCTCTCTTTCCTTCTCTCTCTCTCTTTCCTTCTCTCTCTCTCTCTCTCTCTCTCTCTCTCTTTCCTTCTCTCCTTCTCTCTCTTTCTTTCCTTCTCTCCTTCTCTCTCTTTCTTTCCTTCTCTCCTTCTCTCTCTTTCTTTCCTTCTCTCCTTCTCTCTCTTTCTTTCCTTCTCTCCTTCTCTCTCTTTCTTTCCTTCTCTCCTTCTCTCTCTTTCTTTCCTTCTCTCCTTCTCTCTCTCTCTTTCCTTCTCTCTCTCTCTCTCTCTTTCCTTCTCTCTCTCTCTCTTTCTTTCCTTCTCTCTCTCTCTCTTTCTTTCCTTCTCTCTCTCTCTCTTTCTTTCCTTCTCTCTCTCTCTCTTTCTTTCCTTCTCTCTCTCTCTCTTTCTTTCCTTCTCTCTCTCTCTCTTTCTCTCTTTCCTTCTCTCTCTCTCTCTCTTTCTCTCTCCCCCCTCGCTTCTTCCATGATGAATTTTCTCCATCTTTCTTGCTGTCCCACTGTGCTTTGTCTCTCCTCTCCCTCCCTCTCTTTCTTTCTCTCCATCTCTTTCTCTCCATCTCACTTTTTCTGTCCCTCTCTCTCTCCCTCTCTCTCTCCCTCCCCCTCTCTCTCTTTCTTTCGCTCTTTCTCTCTCTCGCGCGCACACACACACACACTCTTTTTCCCGAGATCCATATATTTATAACCACATCTTAAACTTATGGTGGTGCGATAGGTGGCACTGCCTCCTTGTGATTGCTCCCTGATGGAAAAAATGCAAAATGTAAAAAATATTCAGTCTCTAATTTGTATTCATGGCTACAAAACCAATGCTTGATTTCCAAAATGTGGTAAACCATACATTGCTAACAACCTTCCTCAAATATGCTTTTTACACAGCATAAAGTGAATATAAACTGCTTTCTTAGCACCACAAAACATATTTTTTTAGGTCTCGCCTAGGCAGCATTAGGGTTAGTAATGCTCATTAAGAAAACATTTATGGTTGTGGTTGAAGCAAAATCAGCTAATAATTTTAAGGATGTTGGATCACCAGCATGTGTCAGATAGCTAAGTTAACAGAAAATACAGAACATGAGTAGATAAACTGGTGGAATAATTTTTGGTTATAAATGGAACGTCGACAGATGAGGCAAGGATGAAAAAGCATGTACCAATGACTGGTAACAACAAGCATTTGCAATGCAATATGTCTCACATTTACGCGAGTTTAAGCTATTAGCATTGTAAATGACAATGCGTTTTATTTATATTTCAAAAACCAAAACATAAATAAAAGGCCTTTTTATTTACAATGCCAATAGCTCATGCTCAGGTAAATGCGAGACCTGTTGCATTGCAAATGCTTGTTAAAGTTGCTTCACAAAAGACCATCACATGGATGATCATCTCCTTGTGGGTTTCTGGTGGGCAAAATAAGGGAAAGAAGCCGGTCAGGGTGGAACGTCCACTATATTAAAATCTTCTACGAATTTGCCAAGGGGCAGCATTTTTGAGGTCTTGCAGGTTTTTTACAGGAACTGGAAAGATGAACTTGGCACAAGAGGTGCCTTTTATTGACATCTGCCAGGCTGCAAAGTTGGTGGCAGTACAGACGCTCGCGGAAAACTACTGCCTTGACCGGCAGGAAGGACACTCCCTAGTCTGTTCTGCAGTACATTGTGGCCTGCGTTCTGAGGCGAGGAATCCGTAGTTAGAAGTATCCACCAGAAAGTGCTTTATTGAATGTAAGTACCCAGTTTGTTGGGCAGCTGATAGAAAGAGGAAACGGACTGCATAGGGCAGCCTAGCCTAGCAAGGTAGGCTGGATGTTTTACCAAAATTCAACCCTAGCTCAGTCTTGAGAACTACGATTTCATGCACTGGAAACTGGGATTAGAAAAATACTGGAACTGTGTGGTAATACCAAAGTTTAATCAACAGCTTTGCTTGGTCAGTTTGTTTTGTGTAACCTGTCTGGATTAAGTAAACCTACGCACTTGTGGGTTTAAAGATTGTACTACAGCCAATCTCTGAGGCTGATCACATGTAACTTAAGTTTGACCACTTAGACCCACATAAAATCTGTTGTATGATACTTTAGGCCAGTGGTCTTCAAACTTTATCTGCCTCTGTGAGGCTACATGTTCTGGCTAGGAAGCCAGTCAGGCCTAACCAGCAAATGGACTCTGGCATTGTGGTACTTGGAATACCTTTGGTCCTCTTCTCTAAGGCCTTGGGGCGATGGGTGCAGAGGTGTCTTTAGGCATCGTGTTTTTTTTACTGGGGCGGTTGTGGGGGCCTATGTGCAGAGGCGGCGAAACCACAATAGTCTCGGGCTCTGGTAGACTGGGAAACCATGTTGGGACCGTTGGCTCACTTCAACTCGAGGCAGACGCAGCTGGTGCAGTGGTTGCTTCGGGAGTTGGGTTTTGGTGGTTCCAGAGGCCTCAGTTTCTTAAACCGGTCCACTGTTCACAGGAGGCCTAGAGTCTTTTTCAAAAGCAGGTGGTCCTCCCAAGTTTTTGGAGTCGCCTGTGCAGGACGAGTCGGCTTAAGCGCAGTTTTCGACAAGTGCTGAAGATAGGCCGACAGGGCTGACGCAAAGTAAGGTGCTCTTTTCTGTCGTCTCCTGGTGCTCTTCAGCGTCCTCTCTCTCCTTGGGTCATCAGGATCTCCTTCTCTGGTGCCAGGGACTCCATAAATACGTAATTTAGGGGTATTTGGGAAATGTAGGGTAGTAGCCAATGGGTTACCAACACTTGAGTTCACTACGCTCCCTGTAGGACTACTTTTGGGTGGAGTGGAATAGCCCTGTCCCAGAATTTCTAGTCATGCCATCACAAAGATGGCTACCTCTGAAAAATCGTGTCTACCTAACAGTTGGCCCACCTTAGGGGTTGCACGCCTACCTGACTAGCTATGACACTTTTTAATAAATTAGTTTGGTCTGAACATAGGCTGGGGTTCTGTAGTGCTAGAGGCTACCTGTTTATTCATTAGTATTCATGAATTTAACTGTTGCGTTGTGGTCTGACACCACGTGATGACCTTTGACTACCATAGTTTTAACTGACTTTGGTTTTCAGGTCTCGGGACCATCCGGTCGGCAGACCGGAAGTCCGGAGATTTAATGTCTTTGAGAAGAGGGGCTTGCACCCGCCCCTCTTCTCTCCTGTTCTCCATTGGCTGGCCTCTTAAATGCTGGCCAGCCACTGGAGAAGAGGTCCAGTCACTCCGTTGAAGCCCCGTCCTTTTCGGATCCGGGGGCGTGTTTTTTGCGAAAAGTCTCAGGGAGGAGACAGCAGCAAAACACGCCCCCGAATCCGAAAAGGACGCTGCCTTTCTCCGAGGCATTTCTCGGAGAAAGGCGGTGGTGTCTTCCGGTGTCCTCTTCACTGTACGAGTGCTGCCTTGCCTAAAAAAAAAACACACAAAAACGTTGTCATCGCGGTGGTGTCCTCTTCACTGTACGAAAAAAACACACAAACGTTGTCATCGCGGTCAGCTTCGGCAGCGCATGTTTATTTACTTAATTGCACAAGCCCGGTCCGCTTCGGCCGTGCTGGTTTAAACACACACAAAAACGTTGTCATCGCGGTGGTGTCCTCTTCGCTGTACGAAAAAAACACACAAACGTTGTCATCGCGGTCAGCTTCGGCAGCGCATGTTTATTTACTTAATTGCACAAGCCCGGTCCGCTTCGGCCGTGCTGGTTTAAACACACACAAAAACGTTGTCATCGCGGTGGTGTCCTCTTCAGTGTACGAAAAAAACACAAAAACGTTGTCATCGCGGTCAGCTTCGGCAGCGCATGTTTATTTACTTAATTGCTCAAGCCCGGTCCGCTTCGGCCGTGCTGGTTTTCTCCAGCTGCAGGTCACAGCGAGGCTCCCAAGCAAGGGGTGGGGGTAACATGGCGTTTCTGGCTCTACAAATTTAACAGGACCTAAACGGAAAAGAGCGCAAGCGGGACCGAGACACACAAGGAGGTGAACTGTGTGCAGTGAGAGGTGGGTGCTGCTTGCTGCTGCCACACGCAGATCATGGGACGCTGTTCTTTAATTTATTTGCTTAGCACGCATGCACAGGAGGCGTGGCCTTTTCCTACTTCTGTCGATGCCGTGACTCCTGCAACACTGAACAGAAAAGTGTAGGTTAGTAAAGCGCCGCCATCCTTCTCTTGGTGGAACTGGGAGGGTGCAGGGCTTCTTCGATGCTGCCAATAACTTAATTTACATGGCCTGAAAACATAATATGCCCTGATGTCTCTCTCTTATGTCTGGAATTTGCCAGATCAACTAGTTATGAAAAGTGTTAGGCAGAGCGGTGTGTTCCTCAAAAAACAGAAAAGCCAAGCAATAATGCACATTTGCAATGGTTGCGCGCGTAATGTTTACAATATGCGTGGCTTGCACCTTTTGTTTCATTGGCGAGTGCTCTTGAGTTTTTTTCGATTTTATCTTTTGTATTGCCTTGCCAAACAATAAAACCTGAGGGCAAGCAAAACAGGCGCATTTCCTCATTGATGCGTCGGAGACATCACGGATTTGCAAGCCCATATGTAGGAGCATTAATTGGATTTATGATGATCACTTTAGAGAAATGGTGTGGACATTTACCCTCTTTAAAAACACTGCACGGCTCCTTCAAACCATTCTTGGCAATGGCGTTACCAGTGATGTGCTAAGGCCTTCCAAGATTAGAGCAGCCAGCTTAGTGAATGTGAAAGGCAAACAAGGGGAGAGCTTTTCTTGTTCAGGATGCTAAATAGTGCCATGGAAACAGAAATGGCAAAGGCAGTTAACAGCAATCAGCAGACACCAGATGAACAGCGAATCAAGGACACTGATGTCAGCATGATTACGTATATTGCTATTGGATTTCCTTTGCGTTAAATCGTGCCTTAACAGTAAAAACAAGCATTTACAATGCAACGGTCTCGGCATTGTTAAAGTTAGAGCTATTGGCATTGCTCATGACAATGCCGTTTCTTTAAATGTTTTAAAAACAAAAACATAAACAAAAATAATGTCATGAGCAATGCCAATAGCTCTAACTTTACCAATGCCGAGACCATTGCATTGTAAATGCTTGTTTTACTTTACCCTAGCCTGAATGTACGACGTCCTGCATATGCCTTGTTTCTCTTGAAGATTTTTTAGTAGTTTTGAAGTAGGAGCTGTCCCAGAAGAGCCTTGCCACAAACAGAACGTGTGGGATGTGCATTTGAAAGAGAGAGAAAAAAACCTTTTGGTCTTGAAGTGCAGTGGTATGAGCAGTGGTGCACAAATGTGCACTGTGTTCTACATTGAGAGATGAAGTTTGTGATGCTATAAGCATTATGTTGTACATTGGGAAGAATTATGAAGTTCTTACTATTGGATTTGCCATGGCCTCATATCATCCTGAATTCTGACTCTGCCTTGCTCGAGGTTTTCTGCGCGCATAGACAGCCTTGCAAGTTGTTTGGGTTAATCACGTTTAAAGTCTGTGTTGTGAGAGATTGTACCCTGGAAGGCTTTTGTAAGCTTTGTCAAGATAAAGGCTGGAACATGTGAGCATGTGGGAACTCCTTCCTGCTGTGGAATGCTTGCCTGGAAGCTGGCCAGTTCCAGTAAGTTTCCTTGGTGCAGAGGGGGAGACTCTCGAACCTTCTAGTGTGTTTTTGAGACTATAAAGCTGAGGGTTGTTGACAACCAGGGTGGGAGCTCACTTATGGAGTAGAGTACAGCCGTAAGAAGAACGGAACCTGAGTCCCGGTCGAGAGTCCAATCCCAGATGTGAACGGGCCCCCCAGCTTGAGTTGGCAAGGATGACGAGTGAAAGATCGGGCGAGGTGATTTTGTTTGACTGGTGCCATTGTGATGCGTGGTTCCAGTGGCTGTGGTCATTTGAGGTGTTTTCTTTGTGATGTGTGAATGAGTCAGAGTGAACATCCAAAGTAATCATTTGATGTATTTAGTGTATATATCTTTCTGATTATTTCTTACAGGACGTCCAGTACTATTTGCTGCCTGTTAGTTCATTAGTATTCATGAATTTAACTGTTGCATTTACCAAGTGCGTTATTATTGCTTGTGTGTGTGTGTGTATATATATATGTGTGTGTGTGTATATATATATACACATTTGAATGTGGTTAACTTGACATATGGGAAATCCTTTCTGTTAGAGCATTGCATAAATAAAACCCAAAGCCTTATTCTAAAAAAGTGCTTCTCTCAGTGAAGTACAAAAGTTAATACAAGCTACAATATTAGTTTAAAATGTGCAGTTAAACAAGTCAATTTCATGAGCGCTGGTTACATTTTTGGTATTCTTGTCCTCTAGGATTCAGTCCACGTGGTCGTGGAAGTTTTGGTGACCGTGGCGGTCGAGGGAGAGGTGGATTTGGTGACCGTGGCGGTCGAGGGAGAGGTGGATTTGGTGACCGTGGTGGCTTCAGAGGTGGTAGAGGTAAGTGAAATAATGACTGACCGTTTATCACCATAGTCAAATTGTTTGAAAGTACTCGATTTAACCCTCATGTAGTTCCATTTTTAGGTCTCGCCTAGCTATTGCGTTTACGCAATCGCTATGCGAGACTCTAGTAAGAGGGGCATTTCAAAGTGCTCCCAAAAGTGGATTGCATGGCGAGCACGCGCACAATCACGTGCATCGTGCCGCCATGCAATCCGTTTGGGGAAGCGCTACGCTAGTGCACACGGCTGACTTCTGGGTACTAAGAGTGGTTCTGTTGTCCATTCACCAGAATTCACTTCCACCTTTCAAACTCACAGTTGCATTTGGATTTTCTCCGCTCCAGGGGTTTCCAGAGATCTGGGTACATGGGTTCTGGAAGCGAAGACAAAACTGCAGATGAGAAAGGGGATTCACAGAATAATTTATGGGGTGACTAGTTGTCGGATTTCTCTGCAGTCAGCGATTCCTGATTCAGTGCAGCTCCTGACTTCCTGCTGCCCATTTAGCACGTCTGTAGTAGAAACCTGCAGCATGCAGTTCCTGATGTGACTGTTAGGGAAGCCTGTTTCGCTGTGAGTACTGTGTGAAGCAGTGGCTTTCACTACTGCTGCCCACTATGCTCGTCTAACATCGAGTTCAGTTTCCCGTGCATCTATGGTTCTCGGTGGGTAGTTCAGTCGAAGATCAGTCACACACCCTCTTATTTACAAACATGGCGGATGCAAAATGCAAAATGGATGAAGCCCTGAAATCATGTTTTATGCACACGATTTGTTTCTCTCGTTTAAATATTCCCTGAGCCTCTACAGATCAAGTTGCCCAGTCTGGCTGGAGTCCCTCGCTGCTGGGCAGCTTTCAGATCTGGGCAACTGGCCCACGCCGGGCATTGGTTCCAGCCTTAAATTGAATAAATGACTATTAGTTATACACTGACGACACTTACTACAGTCTCCTGGGCTCTTAATTTGTAAAATAATAGGTGACTGCACCTAAAGGTTTGCCCAGAAAGTCGGGGAGGCGCTATCGAAAGACGCACCGCCAGGCACTCCCTGTCTAGTTATATCTCACTTCTTACAAGTTCTTTTTTTACCCTTTATGTCTTCCTCTGGTAATGTTTTTCGGTCTTTCCTTTCTTCTTTCGTGTTTCCCTAGCTCTTCCTCTGAATAGGAGTCTGAGGAAAAATAAGTGCTGCTCCCCAAAAAAGTACTGCAGGTGATGAGGGGCACCTGTAAACACCGGCTCAGATTAAGCTTTGAGTCTCGCTGCTGACCGCAAAGCAGGCAGTACCTAAAATGAAAGATGAACATAAAAGAAACTTAGCAGCCTCTCAATCTCTCTCTCTCTCTCTCTCTCTCTCCAAACACGCACAGGCGCACGCACACACAACTCGCCATAACCCACATTCATTGGTTGTCCTTTCTTGGAGAGGTTATTTGCCCTCATTCTGCTCGGATTTTACTGTCCCTGGCTGCGGATCTGCAGAGCCCGCTGTTCTAATAATACTCCCCGCTGCAGCCCCTCTGCCACTGGGTTGAGATTATCTGTTAGGCCGATCGATCCCCTGGGAGTCCGGTCTGCTGGTCTTTAGTGGACTGCCAGAAATGCCCCTCCCAGACACCTATTCCCCCACCCTAAGCCTCGCTGAAATAGAGCTGTGCGGATCAGGAACCCGTAGCAGACTTTTACCAGGGGTGCAACCCGAACTTCCGTGGGGTGGGGGTGTGGGGTGGGGGGTACACTCCCAGCCATGCTGGCCCTAGCACAGGTCACGCACGGTGCAACAGTCTTTTTGGCACCCTCCCCCATTTCCTCCTTCTCCATGTATTTCCCTCACTCCCACTCGCCAACAACTCACCTCCTCTCTCTAGAGCCCCTATCTGACAAACATTTCATTTTTAGGACTCGCCTAGCTATTGCGTTTACGCAATCGCTATGCGAGACTCTAGTAAGAGGGGCATTTCAAAGTGCTCCCAAGAGTGGCTTGCATGGCGAGCACGCACACAATCGCGTGCATCGTGCTGCCATGCAATCAGTTTGGGGAAGCGCTTCAGCCCAGTGGCGCGTGCACGTGTAGCCACAGCCTCGGCAACATACTTCATAGGGTCCGCTCCCCGTCTGGAATGCGCTCCCCGCCACAGTATGCCGAGAGATTGTTTCCTCATGGCGCCTCTCACAACTGTCCCTCCCCCACCACAGGGCTAGTTTCACGGACGCATTGCCATCCATCGATTTCACTTTTATGCCTGTGTTCTCTTTGCCTTTCAGCACACAGCCCGCCCTCCGTGTTTTCTTGCAGCTTTGCCCAGATCTGAGTCTCAAACAACCAAAATAATAAGTTTGCCCTGCACGCTTTCTGCGCTTACAAAGTTAACATATGCCACGCTCATTCCCTTTTCATCCTTCTAAGGTCGATAACATTAGCTCCATTAATTCTGCGTCTAAGGATTTAAATAACCATATGTTTTCTTGCAACTTTAGGCACTTCACACACACAGCCCCACTGCTCACACACACAGGCATCAAGGCAGCAACAGAATGCTCTGAGCCCCACCAGTGTTTGCCACACACACATGCCTCTCGCATCTTGTGTTTTCTTCCAGCTTTGGCCCGTGTTCTCTTTGCCTTTCAGCACTCAGCTTCCCCGTAACCACCATTTAACTAACATCCTGCCACACTCATTCCATTTTCATCCTCGCTTTCACTTTCATGCCCGTGTTCTCTTTGCCTTTCAGCACACAGCTTCTCCGTAGCCACCATTTAACGACCATCTTGCCGTAAACACCATTTAACTACCATCCTTTTAGTTAAAATAAAAGAATTGCCTCTAAGGATTTAAGGAACCATAGAAATACAAGGCAAGGCAACATACACTCCGAATGCCACTCAGAGCCACATATTTACATGCCACATAACTACAATGCACTCAATACAACACACTCCAAAAACCAATCAGTGCCACATAGTTACACACCACATAATTACACAGCGTTCAATGCCACATACACTTCAAATACCACTCAGCGCCACATAATTACACTACACTCAATGCCACATGCACTCCAAATAACTCAGTGCCAATTAATTACAATGCAAGATACACTCAAAAGAACACTCAATGCCACATAATTGCACATCACTAAAATCAACATACACTCCACACAAAACCACTCAGTGCCACATAATTATATTCTACATAATTACACTCTATCTATCGCCCTTACTCTCTATCTATCTTATCTATCTATCGGACTATTGCACTCTATCGCACCACAGCATCACTTAGCACCACCACAGCATCACTCAAGGGCACCACTACATCACTATGCGCTACCACAGCATCACTCGACACCACCACATCACTCACCGCCACCACAATATCAATCTGTACAACCATTCAACAACAACTGGCTCTAATATGTTTTCTCAATATTTAGGCTTTATTACAAATGGCAAAAAAATGATATTTAACTTCTGTTCTTGGATTTTAGGCGCAATTAAATACACTAAACATAATCTTCACAAGAGTTATTAACAAAAGCTTAAACGATTGCCATGCTAGTAATTTCAATATTTTCAATACCAACACATAAATAAAAAATTGGTCAATTTACAATACAAAAAGCTCAAACTTTCCTAATGCGAGACCTATTGCAAATGCTTGTTCATAATACTGCTCTGTTACGCCCTCTAGGATCTGAGGTGCACTATCGAGAACTAGGTGATTCTCTCGCTTTCACTTGATTTTCATGTTTGAAAAGCTTAAGCAAATAAAATTCTTTTAATATCTGGATGCATCATATCGTTAAGAACCGCTAATGTGCTCATGCGTTCCTCATATTTTGTGATTAATTTTTAAAATAAATGTAAAATTCTCTGCAACAAGCGGGGGATTTCGGCTGTATTTTTTTTCTATTACATAATCAAATTAATTTAGCAGGTGTTGGTATGAGCAAGCTTGCTCTTGCAGGCTGATATTTTTTTTGTATCACTGTGCTGACATGAGTGGCAAATAAAGCCTCTGTACTTCATTAGTCTGTTGGATAGGTTCTGTTGCCTAGGTAGGATATGATTTTCCTTGGGAGATCTTGTCACAGAAACTGGTTCATATTTATTTATTGGGAAGCAGGAACCTAAATTCCATAACCTGTGTGTTTAAAGCAAGACATTTGTATTTGAAAGATATCATCAAGCAAATGTTAAACCTTGCTGGTAAGGGTATTTACACCTTAAGATACTGTGCTCAGGATGTTGGTGTGTTACTGACTTCCTTTCCAGTGAAGAAAACAACATGGCAATAATGAATACACAAAGTACCATTTCGCACAATCCATTTTCTCCGTAAACTAATTTTACTAAATAGTTTGTTGGAAAGTGGATTACGTAGTGTGGGACCTTGTTATGTAATAATATCCCAATCTTCCTTAGGTCCAGTTTTCTTTAATAAACCCTTAGCTAAGTCCTGGGTAGCTGTGGCACAGAGCAGTTAGGCCTAATCCAAGGAACCCGTTTAAAGCATTTAGGAGTTCTGAAACAGTCTACACAGAAGCAACACAACACAAAAATACAACTCCAATTTATGAAACTTAACGAAAATCGATTACCGGAAACCAGATTTATGAATTGTTAAATGTAAGTAAATCATACCAGTTTTACTTTGGGTAATGCAATAAATCATTGTAAGCGGTTTAGCAATTGTTACCCAGCTGGCTTGTATGGCTATTTCTCTTCACTTGGATGGGACCAGGAACGCACTGAGGCTCAGAGGCAGTTACCTGTCTGGTCTAGTAGTCTCGGGGTTTTTTCTGAAGTTTTATTTTGTACCGTGGTCCTATTTGTAGGAGGCTGAGGGTACTGAAGAGATGTGGTGAGTATTCCTGTGGGCCTCCCTGGTATCCACAAGTGTTGGGGGTCATATCAGGACTTGATATCCCACGATCCAGTAGGGGAGCTCAGTGCTGGTCTAGTCGCCAATGGTCTCCCTGATACACAGGTGCCCCGGTTGCTTGCAGGTTAGCTAATCTTTTCTTTTGGTGACTATGGTCCACTTCGGCTACTCGTCCCAGGGCTTAGGGATACATCGGGACTGTCAAGACTTGGATCCCCAGCAGGCACTTTGGCATCCAGCAGGGGGCAAGCGTTACTGGGAAGCTGAGCTCTCTGGTAGTGCAGGGTTCCCTCACTTTTGATAATCTTGAAGCTTAACAGGTGGGTAGCAATTAGCTATTGAGTCACTTTTTCCATCCTGTCACAAGTGGAGCTCGTTTTCACAAGTGGACATTGCAGATGCCGTCCAGTCTTTGGTGCGGTCCGTCTTTGCTGAGTCTAGGGAGCAGCAGGACAGTCCTCTTGTCTTTCCAGTCCATTATAGATCTGAGGACAGTTTGTCTGGGGTGCCATTTCCATTATAGATCTGAGGACAGTTTGTCTGGGGTGCCATTTTTATGCCGCCTTCTTTTTTGTGGGAGGGGAGAACTCCCTGTCCAAAGGAGCAATAGTTCTCACTAGGCAAATTTTCTCACTTTACTTCCCTTTCTGGTGGTTTGGCCACCAAACAATCCCAGGATTCCCTTATTACCCAAATCGAAGATGGTGCGAGTAGCTTTACTTGGTGAGAGGCCCTGGGCACACCCCTGGGGTGACCCAGCATAATGAGCCACTCGTCCTGGAAAACCAGTTCTGCAACACTTTTCCCCACTGGAGGAGATGCCAGCCTGTATCCCTATTCAAAGGCGAAGGTGTGATCACCATTTGCTTCACTGAGGCGGTAACATCCCTGAGTGGCAATTTGTGTCCACTGCCTTGATAGTCATCCTGCTTGAAGAGGTCATACCTCCTCCCACCAGCAATTTGCTTTGTTCCCTGTTCCTGGGAGCGCTTCACTCTTGTTAGCTGGGACAGAATGTTTATTGGGGTGACAACTGCTGCGGATAGAAGGCAAGGCTTCCCGAGGTTTGGGCAACAAATTGGTGACTTTCTAATGTCGTCTTTCTGTTTAAAAGTTACTGTATCCATTAATTTGATACGTTAGAGTAATAACAATGGTGGTGCCAATTGGACATTAGCACTAAGCGGGGTGATACATGAAACTGTTAGTTACTGACACTACTATCCTTGGAACAGGTAAAACAGCTATTTTGCGTTTTCTGTCAGGGCATATTAAACACCAAAGGAGCCTGTCCTGTTTAGGTCTCGCCTGAGCTAGCGCGCATGCGCAGCTCTGCGAAGCTTCTAGTAAGGACTTCCAACTCTGACCATTCGCTCGTGAGTTGTTTTTTTTTTTGTTTGTTTGCTCACGCTGTTGGCCTTTGCGTGCGTCTTTCTAAGAAAGACAGCACGCAATTTGCCAAAGGCGGGTGCATGTCCAGCCTTCTTTCTCCCCTGGCCTAGGGATCGAGCAGCAGCCCGCACTGTGCCTGCCGCATTCCTTAAATTCTTTGCAGTGCGCGCACCCCTCCCAGGCTTGTTCTATATAAGACACGTAGGGAGCAGGGATCTGTCTGCAGAGACCTGGAGTAATTAGTTGCTGGTAGCGCTGTAGTTATCTTTTACTCTCTCCGACTCTATGTCCACCTCTTCAACTCCTACTTTTCCCTTCTTCCCAATTTTGTACCGAAATGTAGCTTATCAGGATACTTTAGTCATTTACCAATGTATTTAAAGTAAACAGCCGTATCATTTTAAGCAGTAGAACACAAAAACGTAATTCACAACCAAAATGATAGTATAATAAAAAAGATTAACAAGCCGCCTTGAAACAAACGTGTGAATCTAAGTGCTTCACTCCTTCCACACCTTTCTGTAGCGCCTGATGAGTTGGCGTCCTTCAGGCGCTCCAGGGGCAGCAGAAAAAATACCATAGAGTACCCAGTCTCTGCTTTAACCCAACAATGACGGGCCTTTCTGTGGCAAAGCTGGTGGCACTTTTGCCCACATTTACAAACACAGGAGAACGTCTTCCTGGTGATGCCCCCTGCGGGGGCCGTATGTACCCCAGCCTGGCTGGCACCCAGCACTCACCAAGGTGGAGCTAGAGACTGTTTTAGGCACAGGGCCCTCTCTTAAAGACAAAGTAAACTCCGAGATGTTATTAGTATGGAGCGAAGCCTCTTGCATGGCCATATAACTAGATGGTACACAAGCGTAAGCGTTACGACAGCACTGTTTGCATAGGCCTTGCGATTGGACAGCCTTGGTCGTGTGCACATGCGCCAGTTTTTAAGCAACGAGATAAAACTATTGCATGCAAAACACCTCCACCCTCATGCAGGGAAATCGATCATTGTTCTGGCGATAAAAGCACAACGTGTGAGAGCCCGGCTCACAATGGGTAAATCTTTCAGAGCCAGTGGTGCGGAAATTTGTGCCTCGTAATAATACTTAGTCAAACACAGGCTGTCACGTGCGCCGGCAATGCAAGGCACTGATCTGCAGATCTTTGCAGGGGCAATGTATCAGTGAGCTGGATTGTCCAGTCATATGTACAGGCCATGGGGCAGGCAATGTATGCTCCCCTAGGAATGCCGTGGGACTGGAGTGGCCAGGCAGAAGTGATGAAAACCCACCATTTTGCAGCTATGTGAACATTCACAAACTCATGCAATGCTTTCTTCACCTTAACTGCACCTGGAAAAGGTAGAATTGGGCATAGGCGTCGCAGAGAAAGGTTTCGTTCATGGCAACATGATTTCCATATGTTGCAGGGTTTCTTTTTCGTTTTCAATTTTTTTGAATTTTTAAACAGCGCGAACTAGACCGAAGTATTGGAGCGCCTTACATGCACCCATTTTTTATTACACAACACACATTCTCTTTTTGTAGACACGGGGGCGCAGAATCACAGGATCTTGGGTCCCAGTCGGCAGCTCTTGACGTTACGCTGCATCCTCTCTTTAATAGCTATTGCTAGTAGGGGTACACAGGGCACACTGCAAAAGGCGTACTTTTCTGGAGTATGAGTGGTGGGATTGTGAGCTGGAAACAATCCAGAAGTGGTAGCCGACGTTTCTGCCCGCCAAGAGCTCTTCTTAGACGCGGGGTCCCCAAATCACAAAAATCTTTGGAAATCTGCACCTACCATTTACCTCCCTCGGATGGGTGCCATTTTAGGAATTCACAAATATTTCCGAGAATATTTCTGGTAAATCCTTTATGAATTCTGACTTCTAAATAAGGAAAATACTTTTTGCATGAACAAGTGTATATAGAGAAACTTTGCATACAAAAATTCCTTTGCATTTGCGCAGTGGTAGTGTATTTCTCCTCTTCACCCATTTTCTTGCAAGTGTCACTCGTTTTTAAACTGTTGCGTGCTCCTTCCTACACTGGAAAATAAAAAGACTGATTCCTGCTTTAAACAGAAGTTTGTTTCCAAACGTTTCCAGGGTGGCAATAGGTCGTTTAAGTTTATGAATACCCACAAGTTCCGCGTGTTTTTCCAAACCTTTCAGGACCTGCCCCATGCAGTGCCTGCTCACACGAACCCCGCAAGGACATTTACCGCATTCACAGCATTACACCTATATCTGGGTAATTACACGCATAGGTAAACTGGTGCGTGTGTAACTGCAAATCAAACGTTGTTTGATACTTTGAACACAAACCACCTAGGCCTTTAGATTATGATTACATATGACACTGGCTTTCTGCGATTCAAGGTCTGGATGTCACAGATGTCACAACAAAAGAGAATGTGCCCTATTGGCTTGAGCAGTCGACCTGGAAACTGGGGAAGCGGGTTTGAGCCTCGGCAGAACTTTAAACATCTTGTGATTCTTGGCAAATCACTTAATCTCCCCGTGCCTAACAAAATGAATATGCCTGTCTATAATGCAACTAGTGCTCATGTAAAGCGCTCCGATACCTTCAGTTGTGTTAGCGCTCTATTAAACTCCAAAAACATATTTAAACAAGCATTGGCACTGCCAATCGGTCTCGCCATATTACTTCGTGTGTACATGGTATTACGAGTGATCGCACCTCTGTTTTAGTCCTCGCAGATCAGTTGTGGTATTTTGA
Organism: Triturus cristatus; assembly: GCF_964204655.1. Taxonomy (NCBI): domain Eukaryota; kingdom Metazoa; phylum Chordata; class Amphibia; order Caudata; family Salamandridae; genus Triturus; species Triturus cristatus. The sequence continues at coordinate 235,544,393 of NC_140590.1, forward strand.
GTGATAGCACTGCTGTCTCAGTCCTCGCACATTAGTTGTGGTATGTGGAGAGACAGCGCTGCTGTGTGTCTCCTCGCATATTACTGTGTGTGTATTTTTAGAGAGCTGCTAGCTTTGTTCTTACGATAAAATACAATTTTGAAAAAAACAGACCTAAAGAAGTGGGGAGCTGGAGATAAAACAACCATTTAAGCACTATGTGTATGTGGTATCATGAGTGATAGCACTGCTGTCTCAGTCCTTGCGGATTAGTTGTGGTATTAATAGCGCTGCTATTTTAATCCTCGCGCATCACTTGTGGTGTATTGAGAGAGAGCGCTGCTGTCTGTTTCCTTGCATATCACTATTTATGTATTTTCACAAATAAAACTGCTAGCTTTGTTATACATTATGTGTATTTTTAGAGATATCGCTGCTATTTATGTCCTTATACAACACTGTGTCTATGTAAACGTAAACTTTTTGCACTTTATTGACATGCCTTATTAACATGACGTGCTTGACCCAAAAACATTGTAGTACAATCTAACGTAATTTTAAAGAAAAACAGTAAGCTGTTAATTTAAGTGTGTATTTCCGTTTGTAATGGATAGCGCAGGTTTACCCACCGCTAAAAGAAGGAAGCAAGCACCAGCAAAAAGGAAAGGCAAGCAGAGGCATCGACAAAAACAAACTTGGGCCATATGAGTACTGCGTGTCTGTTATCTCGAGGGATAGCACACGAGAAAGTACCTATGCGAAGTGTAATTTTTAATAATAATACAAACGCCACATGAAGTACATGCAACAATTATATGTATGTATGCAAAATGGACCCAAACTAAGCAGCAATTCAAAAAGTAAATGCATTTGTACTTGTGAAGCATACAATTAGCAGAGGATGAAACATTGTTTAATTAACATTATGCGCTGGGCATAAATTGGTGCGTTGGACGGGGAGGGATAATTCTTTTAGCAATAGACAGTGAGAGTGGAAACCCTTTAACCAACAGAAACAATACAGCCTTTTGAACATATGCATGCTGTTTTTGAAAGGTGTGAAGTTTTACTGTGGCTCCAAGAAGACAGACATGGCAACGCAGCTACTTTGAAGGTCTTTGTTTCGTTCTGCTTGTAAAGTATACGATGTGAAGACCTGTGAATGACTGGGGTGTGGCTTTAACACCAGGCCAAGCAGCAAGTTTGCAATTATGTGTTTGTTCGTACTACAAAAGCATATAATTAAAAGGAGACCAGTGAACTCCTTGACTGTGACTACAATGAAAGACGTTAAACCAGACACCAAGTTAGCAAAAAAAAAAAACGAGCATTTGCATAGCCAATAGGTCTCGCTTTTGGGACCGTATAAGTGTTTAGCCATGCAACAGTTGCATAACTAAATACTTATAAGGTCCCAAAAGCGAGACCTATTGGCTATGCCAATGCTTGTTTCTGTTTATAACTGCTCTGTAGTAATGGCGGCGCACGGGTGCCACCATTACTACATAGGAGTAGTGTAGCTCACTGGTTAGAGGAGGCATACCCTGAAGCAGAGGTCAGACCCGGGACCAGGGTTCGATTCCCGACGCGGCAGGGTCTGGAGCCCAATTGTCCACGGACTCGATAATTCTCGCTTCGGTGCCTACTCTAAGCACGAGTTCACACTATGCAGCTCTGGGCAACAAGCTTGCTTAATCTCCACAACGGCCCCCCGCGGCGGGATGCCTGGCTTTCACCTTGGGGATGCCCAGTACGGGTTATCTCACAGGGAAAAACCAGGACGGGTTCCCAATGCAAGCGCCGAGATGCCCAAGGGTAATTTGAGCGCTATATAAGACTGCACATACATACATAGGAGTAATAAACAGGAAAAAAATAACAAACTCACGGAGAACATTAAAGCGGCCGCGAAAGTGATCGCGATCAAACATCAGAGGCCGTGCGGCCGCGGAAGTGAGGCGCGCGAGCCCGTGCACATGCACTGTAGCTCTAGGCTACAGGGGTAGCACTTTTTTGAGCCCTCACAAAAAGTCTCGCCAGACCAGCGCATGCGCTGGGTCAGGCGAGACCTAAAAACTTTATATGTGCGTAGGAAACACACTGTAGGAAGGAGCTTAAACATTTAGTACTTTCATTATATTAAACGCTTGCCTGAAAAACAACATAAAACATAAATGTTAATGTCGATTACACTGTCTGGGATACTTTGGATTATTAAAGGCTGAAACATTATGCACTTTATAAGCATAACACGCCTGCTTAATCAGTATTGAAAAATGTAATTTTAAAAAATACGGAAACATAGTAATCAGCTATTAATTAAAAAAACAAGTATTGGCAAAGCCAACCGGTTTTGCAATGGCTTTTTCCTCCCTATTCGAGCTGTATTGGTAAAGTATTTTGCCCATTGCCTTACATTTAAGCAGAGGCAGTTGTAGGCGAGAGGCTAGTAAAATAAAGCTATTTTCGGGTTGAAAAAAAAAGAAAACTTATCTCCCGCTTGAATTTGGTTAGTTTGGCATGTGTGCCCGAGCCTGGTGAGTTCACGCATACACATGTATAGCGCTCTGAAGCCGTTTTTAGGTCTCGCCTATGCAGCGCGATTACGCTGCATAGGAGGGCCTTTAGCTGTCGCTCTGCTCATTTTCAAGCACGCAGCGGCTCGCCACAAGCACGAGTGGAGTACTTGAAAATGAGCAAACTGCTCACGCAACATGGGTACGGGGCCGCGCTACGCTACGCTCCCTCACGCTTGTTCTTCCTATCTCAGTAGCGGGCATCGTTGTTGCTGTCCTCCAGTACCTTCACACCGGGTCCGGCCCACCACGTTTTAGGGCTGCTCAGGGTCTCATTCACCTTTTCGCGGCTCCCTCTGGAAGTCTTCACTTGGGCTCCGCACATGTCCATACTCAGGAGGCAGTGGAGAGGCCGAGCACAGTCTTCCCCCCCCCCACCTCAGTGCCTCTGTGGTTGTCCTCTTGATGCTGCACTCACAGTTCCAGCTCCCTCAAGAGCTGCTCCTCACTGCCTTTCTGTGCCCTATGGGCGGACGCCGCTGCCGTTGTCTCCTAGGCTGTATATTCTGGGCCAGCCGTGCCGCACCTCCAGTCCGCTCAGGGGCTCTCTCCTGCGTTTCGCGATCTCAGCCACAGGCCCCCACTTAAACACAGCGCTCATCGGCACTCCCGGATTAAAGTAAAGAGGCTGGACGCCGTCTCCCAGGTTCAGAGCTTCGCCTCTGGAGGGCTCGCGGCCGAACCCTCTCACTTCGTCTGGCCAGCGGGTAAGCCGCGGGCCCGGTCCACCGTTTGGTTCAGCCTCCCAGCAGTAAGTATTTTCGCGGGGTATTATTTATTTAGCTGAAGGGTGGATTTTCGTAGGATTAGGTGTCGGATTCTGCCGCTGGCCGGCAGAGCCGGTGCCTAGAGCTGCTAGTTGGCAGTCTTGCTGGCCACAGTCCCATCTGCACTACTGCACTTTTGTGCCACTATAATATCTATATGGCTGTGTATGTATACAGGATAACTAATGGGCAACTGTGTGTTTTGTTTCTATTCACTGCCTTTTTACGTCAATCATGTAGATTTTTACTTTTTTTTCTTTCTGTTTCTCCTTCTAACCCCTTTGCATGCTCTTCCCTCTCTTGTTCTCCGGAAATGTGGACAATGAAAAATAGGTGGGGGGTGCCAAAAATGAGTACTAACGGGAAGAAAGGCAGACTGTTTAGATAATTAATTTAAATGTGTTCACCTAAGGCTGCTAGAGACCCATACATATCACTCCTGACTGAGGAAAATGCCCCCCTCCCCGTACAGGCCTGTAATGAACATGTAACACGTGCCAGTCGCATGTTGTACCATGCATGTAGACAGGCACATGTTAAGTTTTGCGTGTCTTCTCGCGTTCTCTTGATATCTGTGGCGGAATAAACTTGCTTTGACTCCTCCCCGCAATCCCCCGCTTCACTGCAACGCCTCGCAAGGCAGCGGCACCACGCTGTTCAAGGCCACTTCACATTTGAATGAACACATTTGCGCTATCTGCCCCAACTGCCCTCCACCCCGACGATGGATGGCAGTCCAGGCAGACGTGCAAATGTGTTCATTTAAATGTTAAATGGCCCCTGAACATCACCCTGCACCTACTAGAGATTAGAGTCCCATATTATAGTCCTGAGGCAAGTGACCTGGCCCCTCCCCCCCCCCCCCCCCCCCCCCGCCCAGCCTTACCACTCACAAGCCCCCACTGTGATAATGCTAATGTCCTCCTGTAGTGTCTTCACACTATGTCCAAACAGCGACCAATGGGGTGAACTAAGAAGGAGAGGATGTGGTCTCAGGTTAGACTGCTGTCTTTGGAGCTGGGAAACCAAGGTTTGAGCCTCTGGGTCGACTCCACATCCTGAGATTCTGGGCAAATCACTTAATCTCCCAGCGCCTGCCAAAACTAGTATTGGTATAGCCAATAGGTCTCGCCTTTGGGCCTTATAAGTATTTAGTTATGCAGCACAATATCCTTCCTGCAACATAATCAGCTGTTGCATGGCTAAACACTTGTAAGGTACCAAAGGCAAGACCTATTGGCTATGCCAATGCGTGTTGGTGAAGGCGGTGCTATATAAACAACCAATAAAATAACACGAGACTGCGGGAATACACGGTGCATTTAGGAGTCGGGAGTGTAGAGGATGAAACCTTTTGACTAAGTGCTGTAAAGGTGCTGCAAGGAGCTATATAGCGTTATGTGAACCCAAGCATAAGTAAACTAAAAATAAAGTACACTGTTCAGCAGCACAAATCGGTCAGCAAAGTGTTTTTGAGGTGCTTAAAAAATACACATATAGTGGCCAACAATAAATACGTTTGCACGGAGTAGTAGTGAGGTGGTCAGTGAGAAGGATGCAATGCTGGCAACTGGCATAGATGAGTACACACTCCATGAAACAATAGCAGTAGTAAGCGGTAGGCGTTGCTGCAATGTGTCCGTGAGCCGGTCAGAAAAGAGGATGCAATGCCAGCGACTGTCCAGGACGAGTAAACACTCCGGGAGACAATAAGCTTAATAAGCAGAATAGGTTGCTGCAGTGTGTCCATAATGCAAAGAACAGCAACATTTGCACCTATCGTTTATCGCACGATAAAATCAACTATTGGTAAAGTTCAATCATCGTGCGATAAAACCAGCTTTTGTCCAACTTGAATGATCGCGCGATGAAACCAGCTTATCATAACGTAAATAAAAAAGAGAAATGTAATTTTAAAAATCACGGAAAAACAGGTATTACCAGTGATAGCGACAGTCTCAGTCCGCGCATATTATTTTTATAAACATTACGCCAGCTCCCAAAACATCTATCTTTATGCCTACAAGGCAAACGGTAAAATCCGCTAATGCTAAGTGTCCGTAATGCAAACGGCAACATATGCACCTACCACTAATCGCGTAGTTTTCTGGGACGAGTAAACACTCCAGGACATAATAGGCTTCATAAGCACAAGCCGCTGCTGCAGTGTGTCCGTAATGCAAACCGCAATATTTTGCACCTACCACTAATCGCGTGGTTTACCGGGACGAGTAAACACTCCGCGAGACAATAGGCTTAATAAGCACAAGCCGCTGCTTCTCAGTGTTAAACTTCAATGATCGAGCGATTTAAACCAGCTTTTGTCAAACTTTAATGAACGTGCAATAAAATTAAAACGGCGGGGGAGCTGTAGCTGAAACAAAAACATTGCTTCAAGCAAAATGCAAAAGTATAACAAGCTTCCCTTCAACCCCCCCCCCCCCCCCCCCCAAAAAAGCGATCCACGCACAAAAACCAAACTAATGCAAGAATCCCCTGTAAAGGGGCCAATAGCCAGAGGTGTGCCCAAGAGGGAAAAAGGAGGGACGTAACACACGCTTAACAAATAGCAAGAAGCAGATAAAAAAAACCTGAAGAATGAATCGGAAAACGGAGGCGGAGCCCCCCCTCACTATACTGTATACAGCATCTCACGACGTGACAGCGCATGTGCTGCCTAGGCGAGACCTAAAAAGGATGGTTATTAAACCATTTAAAATAAATAGACTATCTCGTGACCGGAAGCCAGTTAATGATGTCTCGCTAAATTCGAAAATCGTTTTGTTAAACAGCTACTCTTGCTGTGGACAGCCATGGATAGCGTGCAGCTTCACACGTGATATTAGATCAGTGGGCAGCATCTGCGCTTGTGGCACTCATTCCACTTCTTGGCATCGTTCGTACATGCGTGCCTTTTCTGCAATCTTGTGCTACATGTGGCCTATAATTGTAACAATTAAAGAAGTCTGCTGCATGGCTAAACTTATAAGGTCCCAAAGGCGAGACCCATTGGCTGTGCCATTGCTTGTTCATATTGAGCACCCTGCATGGTGGGCTATTAAGGTCTTCCCTAGGGATGGTTTAATAATATTTAAAAGGACGTTTTTGACCTGGCAGAAGGGTTTTATTTGCCATATCGCGTTGGCAGTTTTAACACTTCCTGATTAGGCTGCAGTGACAGGCCTAGAGTCAAGTTTTCAGTATTGGCCAATTGTACACATACTTTTGGGGTCAGAGCACATGCACCTGGATGCTAATGCCCAGTGCCCCATTCAGCCTCGAAACCAGCACCATTATCCCAAAAACAGTGGGGGGGAGCGGAAAATACAAAAATAGATTCTTTCCTACAAGCTTGCAGTAAGTTATTCTAATTAATCTAGATTTTGCCATACAAAATAGTTTTATTGGTACTTTTAACGACAACCTAAAACGAAAAGGGTAAGGAGAGATTAGTTTTCACAAATTGCATATTGGCAGTACTGACATTTTGCTTTTACACATTGTAGCACTCTGTAAAACCTAGGCGTGTTGCCATAACTTGTTAATAGTCTGTTCACTCTAGTAGGTTGAAGAAGTATGGCGTTTGTCATTAACAAAATTGGCGCCAGACCAAAGGACATGATAAATGTGTATAGTAACTCTGTTGGCTAGTTAAGTAAACATCCCCTTTCTTGGCTATTCAAAATAATGTAAGAAGTTGTGACACTGACGTGGATTTATTCAAGCTGCATCTTTCCTCTTTAGGTGGCTTTCGATCTCCTGAAGGAGGCTTCAGGCGTGGGGGGCCCCCAAGAGGAGGCAGAGGAGGACGAGGAGGCCGAGGGGGCTTTGGAGCTGGAAGGAAAGTGACTATTGAGCCACACAGACATGAAGGTGAGTAAATTGGAAGAGGCCAAGCCGTACTATTTTAAGAAGTCTACTGTGACTTTCATTAAAGATTTCTTACTTGCATCGTCTTGACACCTAGTGGAGGTTTGGGAAATCTGATCCTCTTTTACAATTGATCAGAAAGTAGTGCTGTACTAACAATGCGTTATTTGTCCTGTTGAAGGTTTCCTTTGATTTCAAGAAGTCTACATTAGAGAGATGTACAAAATCTCTGGGATGTGCTGTATTGGCATGTAGCACTAAATAAATATGAACTATTTGACACCCTTCATTAACCCACTTATGGTTGGTTCTTGCTACCTCTTATTTCTGCTATGTTAATGGAGCGTTTTTTTGCTTGTGTGGGATAATGATTCTAAGATTTTGGATGTTGAGGACATTGTCGCTAGGATCATGGATGGAAAAGTCGAATAGTCTGAACCAAGATTATCAAATGTTCTGGTATGTGCGCACAGTGTATGTGCGTGTGATGCCATTGGATATGTACGACCTGAGGAGCTACTGAAATAAAAGCACACCCTGTGCAGTACCTGCTGTGATTGTGAAGCGCAGAGAGAAATAAGTCCTCCTCTGCGTACAAAGTTAATGGTGTATATGTCCTTAAACTGAAACTGTAGCTGTACTGGTGAATTTTCGATGCCTTATTGTTAAACTCAATCTGATGCGTTTCCCGAATGCAAGCCTTGGCAAAGCCAATAAGTGTCACCTTAAATATTAGGTTTTTATTTCTTTGCATAACTTCTTTAATGTTAAATGTCACGAAGTAACTTATGGGTACTTTCATGCAGTTGTACTTGTCAATTTATTTGATCTCTTACTGACTCCATGTTTAAGAATGCACTGTTTGCAAAATTCCTGCTCCATATTACAGCAGCCCATGAATCATGATGCTTTGTCATACAGGTATCTCAGGCTGTAAACCTATTTCAAAGGGAATAAACACATGATTAAAGCAATATTTTTCATATGTCTATTGGCAGCATTTTCATAGTTTTCGCTTACTTGTGGATTTAATGAGTTATCAAAGTTCTGAGCAGTCTGTTGCGTGCCCTATACACATACGAGCATAAGGAAAGTGCTGTGACTTTGGTTCACTTAATTAATCTACATTAAGTAGAGTAGAACGGAGGCCTCAATGCTTCTATCTATGACCAAAATGTTTCTTTTTTTAGGAGTCTTTATTTCCAGAGGAAAGGAAGATGCTCTGGTCACAAAAAATATGGTCCCTGGAGAATCTGTCTATGGCGAGAAAAGAATATCTGTCGAGGTACATGCATTACAATTATCTATCTTTTATGGTGAAGACTCTGGAAATTTGTGGTGTGGGGTCTGTTTTCATTAATGCGGAATACCTTGAATTGTCCCAAATACTTCTGTAACCTTTTACTCCCTGTTTCCAGTAGCTCTCAGGTTAGCCTAGAGATCTTGAAATGACCATGTACCTGTTGCCAAATATTCGAAAAACTAACCACGGGATACTAGGTCAAATAATTTAAGAAAACAAAATGTACCTTACTGCAAGCCATTTTATGCTGTTAGTCAACCAGCACCCCACCCCGCCCTCACAACCACAGTATCTCATTATAGTTGAACACACATTGACGTGTTATATAGAAAGCACTCTGCCCTGAGTGAACAAGGGACAAGCTACCATCCAATCCAAAGAAAAAACACAGGAAAGTCCTTTGGCACCCCTGTTCGTACACCCACGACAATACAAACACCTTTACAGATGTATTTTGCTTTCCTGCTTCAACTTCTTCTTCTAAAATAAATATCAAACAAGCTTTACTAACTGCAAACAACCAATCTTTAACATATGTACACACTTGAATAATGTCGCTCATGGAGCCACAAAACAGATTATGGGAAGCACCTTACAAATAAATGCCAATAACCTAATTTGCAGTTACTGGGCAGATTTCGGATATGCTAGTCATACCAATGGATTCTTTTGGCAGCCACACGTCACGTGCGGTCTGTCCTCTGAACTTAGAGCCACTTCCTCTACGGGAATTCACCAACCAGTGGTAATTTCACCTGTGAAATGAATCTGCTAAACATAGCCTAGCTACAGTCCGTTCTCCACCATAGGTGGACCTAACACCACCTAGTCACAATGGAAAACCAGCCAATCGTGAGAGGTCTTTTACCTTTTATAATGGCCAATCCCAACTTCTATTTTGTCAATTGCAGCCAACTAAAACTCTCATGTTCTCCAGTCACATGGAACCAGGACCCCATTATGTGTTTAAAAATTTCACCCCATAATTCTTGAAAATATCACCAACCGCATCACTGAAGTATAAGCATTAAATTGGCACCACCTCAGCATAAACATAATAAAAATAAAAGCCCAGACCTCGTTGTTTTGTAGTCTGTGAGCCTCATCTAGAAGCGGTTCAACTACTATTTTTGAGCCAATTCAGTGTGTAAATTACTCCAGTCCTGCTTCTTTGTCATGTCTTGCAGGTGGCACTTTACTTTACTTCTTCTCCTATTTCAACCCACTCTCTCCAAACTGATGTAGAATGATATATTACATGGCCGACATCTTCCCCCGCCCCCCCTTCCCCTTCCTGCTTCTTGCCATTTCCACGATCTGTGGCCAGGGTTTGCATCCACAGTTGAATATGGCAAATTTAATGACGGTAAACACTCCCAAAATTCGACCCCAGTACCTTTTTCTATTCGGGTTGCTGTCTTTCTAGTTCTTATTCTCCAGAACTGTTACAAGTGTTTGAAGCCTTTCCATGAATAAAGATTCCCCTCCTCACTGTTACTTGGCAATGTTTCATGTGGCAAATCTGGACTATCTCCCAGTCTAGTTTGAGTGCCTCTCCTCTTTTTCCCTCAAAATGTTCATGTAGTTATCCTTTTCTTTGGAAATGAGCAGGAATGTCTGAATGTGCAGGGTCTTGCTGGTGAAAACAATGGCTTTTGATTTGAATGGTGAGGACTGTACTTAAGGGTTTCTTTTTCGTTCTGCTGGTAGGTTTTTAAGAATCTTCAATGAGTCCGCCTTCGCACCCGCTTCTTTTATGATTGGTTTATAGTCTCTGATAGGTATTTTTGCATGATTTTTAGTCTTGGAGGACTAAAGGAATCTCTGCTTACATTTTAAAAATGATTGAAGTTGTCATGATGCCAGTTGTTTCAACAGTACATTGTGTTAGAGGTTGAAGAGTCATTAGGACACCAGTTGTGTAATCTAGCAGACTGCTGTCTTGACAGTTTGACCTCTGTTGGCACCTTATTTGTATATGCTCTTAAGAAATCTTGAACTGTGCCTAACATATTTTTCTGTTGCAGGATGGGGATCAAAAGATTGAATACAGAGCCTGGAATCCATTCAGGTCAAAACTAGCTGCTGCCATTCTCGGTGGAGTTGACCAGATTCACATCAAGCCTGGTGCCAAGGTCTTGTATTTGGGAGCAGCTTCTGGCACAACAGTGTCACATGTGTCTGATGTTGTGGGGCCAGTAAGTACAACCTAGATACTGCACCAATGTCTATGCCAATAGTTCTAATAAAACACCATTGATTTATGTGCTTGTCTGATTCACACTATACAAATGTTATAGGAAATAGTGCAATTTAACAAAGCATTTTGAAATCTTGCCTCTAGAATTTTCAAATGTAGGGACACGGAATACCCTCTGGTATTAGAAACAATGCATTTTAACTTCAACTTCTTTTGATAAGATGTTCATAAAACTTAACAGACATTGCCTTAGGCATCATTATTGATGAGTTACATTGCCATTCCATAACCAATCTGAAAATGTACACAGGAACCATTGGTTGCTCCCTCCGCTCCTTGAACTTCGCCTACTAAGGGTTTAGGAATAGTGGTTTCAGAACGTGGTCATGAAATCATTTGTTGGTGGGAATGTAGGCAAACTAAGGTTGAGTGCTCAGCCTTAATAAAGGGTTGAGGGAGTCTGCATTGTGTTGCGCCCTCCCAATGTGTTGGGAAGTATGGGTGGTGGGCTTTTGACGTTTAAGGTCTGTGGTGCCCACGAGCTGAGATCTACGTTCTTATTTTGAATAACTGGAGGACTTGTTGTGCCCCAGGGACTTAACCCCTTGCATGTTGCGGACTGCCCCTGGTCATCCGACATCGCGGTAGGCGTGTGTGGAAGATGGCTGGGGGCTGTCCGAACCCTGCCCACTCTTTAAATCGCCCGCACATTAGTGGAATTTGCGCAGCACGCGAGGGGTTAAAAAGTCCAAGTTGTCTGGCAAGGATTTCTACCTTTGTATGAACATGCACTAGTTATGTGCAAGGTTTTCTGTTTGCAAATTTGTTGCCAGGATGTGCCAAGAATGTGATATACTGATTTTTTTACCAGAAGAGGGTTGTTAGTAGGGCATCCAGTCTTCTGTTTTTACAGGGTGTATTTTATTTATTTTTATAACCGATAAATACATACAGAAACTATTTTCAAGCCTGTATTTAGTTTGAAATATGTGAGAATGTCTTCTTTAGATGGTTTTCCGTGCCGTCAGTCACAAATGACAGATCAGTGGGTGTTCATATTGACAGCTAGGGGAAGTTTAAAAAAAGAAAGACCTAATTAAGCTTTTATTAGTCCAGATATACTGCTGTTATACAATGAAGATGTTTTTAGATGACTGTATTCTGATATATACATGTTTTGCTAAAACATCTTGTACATTCAAATGCAAGCGTAAATTTATAAGCTCAATAAATGTGGAAATACACCAATTGCAGCTTCTTTTATACACCTAACGCAAGATAAACGAGCATTTGCAATGCAATAGGTCCAGCATTTACACGAGTTTGAGCTATTGGCATTGTAATTGACAATGTCTTTTATTTATGTGGTTTTTAAAACAGAAGGCATTGTCATTTACAATGCTAATAGCTTAAACTCTAGCAAATACAAAACCTAATGCATTCCAAATGCTTATTTGTAAAAATGCCCTATGCTGCGCTTTCACTTTAATGGCAGCCACGCCCTAGTCTGTAGACAACCCGCGTCTAAAGAAAGGTGTGCGAGCGCCATTAACGTAAAAGCGGAGATGGGGAGCTTTTAAAAATAAAAAGCATTTGTTAAGCAGCATTGCGGGTGCAAAAGTGCTGCACAGTGCAGGGAGCATTTTTGAAAGATAAATCGCGGCGTCCATGATCGGGCGCCACGCTGACATGGAAACAGTGGGTTAGGGAGAGCCCGTCGTGCCTGCAAATGCAGCTAAATTGTAGCTAAAACTGTGTAACACAAAGTTCAGTCCTCGTGGAAGGATACAAATGCAGACATGGCTTTACTAAGGTGGCACTAACAAGCTTATTAACAAATCTGAAGCAACCATTTATAAAGGAACATAGCAGGAGCCAACTGAAAAGATGGAGGGGGGTGGGCGGAGATTCAACTCCATTTCTGAATACAGCATCTCTCGCAGCACATGCGCTGCCCAGGCTCGACTTAAAAATGAATAAATATGCATAAAATCAATAAAAATAAATATAGATGGAAAATTTCAAAATGAATACCATAAAACTGGAAGTCCTTGTTACAAACTCGTGCTTCTGCATTGTCAATGCTCAGTTGTTTGTAGTACCTTCTGATTTAGTCGCAAACAGCACCAGCTCAGTATCCGCAAACATTGTGTAGCTCAAGGTCCCCTTCATGTGTCCCAAAGCTTCCTTGTAGAATGTCTGTATGGCTATGCACTATCATTGTTTTTGGAACAGATCTCCTATCTCCACAACACTGCTAGCATTCCTCAGCTGCCATGGGTAAGATGTGGCATAAGAACAATAGGGTCATGTACTACTGATACATTATCTCATAGGCTGATGCCCTCTGAGGAGTGCTTAGCTTATCTTGGGTGTCGCAGCCCACAAGTCCTTCCACTGACCCTCTGTAATCTGTCTACCCAGTTCTGTCTCCCATCTCGGCTGATAGGACAGTGTCAACCGCTTAACTAATCTGAAGTGTTCGGTATGTTGGAGATGAGTATTCCAGAGCATTTCAATTGGCACACCAAGTTTTAACAGTTCACAAGGCTGTATTGCCATTTTAGCAATTCCTCATTCTTCCTATAAGGGAATGTATTGGCCATATTTGCCGGAGTGTTTGGGTTGTGGCGGATTTGCATGATCGCTGCCAGAAAATGTTAATTTTATTCTTTAGCTTGAGGTAAAGTCCCCAAATTCCTAAGTTAAGAGGTCATGGTAGAGCTCACATTCAACTCATTGGTTCACTACCATGTACCAGAATTTTAATATACACGTATCTTTAGAGTATTGTGTACAATGCAGTTCTCAATCCCAACCACTTTCTTTTGCAGGAAGGACTCGTTTATGCAGTAGAATTTTCACACAGATCCGGTCGTGATCTCATAAATGTAGCCAAAAAACGCACCAATATCATTCCAGTTATTGAAGATGCAAGACATCCACACAAATATCGGATGTTAGTTGGTGAGTAAATTGTTAGACTTGATAAGTCCATGTGAATAGCATTGCATTAGAGTTTAAAAGTATTTTATCATTCGGGAGCAGCACATTTTTGTAGGTAGTCAGGAACAGTTGGGGTGAACTGAGATAGTTACCATTAAATTTAAATGACAAATGCTTTATTTATGGACAAGTGAAAGTTGTGTTGATTGGGAAATGTTCTTTTGGGAGAACTATTAATCAACTACTCTTTTGTATTTACATACCACAAATATAACCTAAATAACACTCCTCAACCGTAACCTGCACGATTCATAAAGTTATTTACTCCACTGTATTTTCTGCTATTTAATATGCAACACTTTTCTTTCTGCTAGGTATGGTTGATGTAATCTTTGCAGATGTTGCCCAACCCGATCAGACTAGAATTGTTGCTCTAAACGCGCATAATTTCCTTAAGAACGGTGGACATTTTGTGATCTCCATCAAGGTACGTCCAGTGTCCCTTTTAAAAAAAAAATATATATTTTAATTGGAAACTATTATGGAGTACTCCAATTTTTTTTCTTGGGATAGAAGGAAAAATCTTGGCTAATACGTTTTTGCATTTGTTTTGATGTGCCCCATACATGACAAAGCATTTATATTCTCTTTCATAGTTTAACTAGCATTGATTTCTGTGGATGTTCGTATCTCCTAGGCTGCACAGTGTTGCTGTTGTATTGATGACTAAAAGGATTGTTCTTTTGCAGTTAGCAAATCACATCAAACTATTTCTGTTGAAGTTGCTGTTTAAGTCACATTCTTAAATTCATTCACACTTGCCCTCAGTAACTTGTGTGGGGGCATCTAACAACTACTGTACATTGGTAAGAACAAAAAGTAACATCGTCACACTTGTGTAATTCTCCGTCTCCCAAAACGGGGCTGAAGTGCCTTTTGTTCTGCTCAAGGTGAATTGTCATTAAACATGAATCTCTTTCGGACTAAGAGTGACTTGCAACCGTTGGGCGACTCAACACTACTAAAGAACGCTCCTGTTCAGGGGGTAAATGTTCAGATGTGCAAATGGGTGGTATTACTTAAGTTGGATGAGTCTTACTAGATTTCACAATTCATTTTCCATATCCTTTCCTCCACTCCCATGCTCTCAGTAAATTGACTTGTCCTTTACGTGCCTTGTAACTGCTATGTAAGCTAGCATTGGTAAAGCCAGTAGCTTGACACTCCTATTATAAAGGAGAGACCTATTAGCTTTGCAGATTCTTAATTATAAGCTGTAAATACTACACCGTAAGTTCTGAATCATGGACATCTCAATAGTCTAATATTTTCCTACGCAGCTGCAGGTGTATTTATTCCTTCCGGACTAAAACCGGCTTGCACCAACTCTGCTCCTTTCTACTCTTGCCTTCCCCTCTAAGTGTGAATACAAAGTCATTTCATCTGATGATCGTAAAGTCAACCAAAGCGAATCCTCACACCCCCCCCCCCCCCCTTCTGTTATCACTATGACTGCTTCCCAATTCCTCATACGTGGGAGGTTTGTGTTGCAATCCTAGTGACCTTAACCTAAACTGTTTCTACTATGCACCTCTTGGCGGGGTTCTATTCTGCAGGCAACTGTAGTACTGGTATAACAGTTTCCTGCAGATGATGACCCCTTAGGTGGCTTTATGAAAGTATTTGTTTTGGTCTGAATGGTAGTTCAGCTTCTCCTATGCAAAGAAAAACATTTCATTATTCATGAAGTTGTGTCTTACCAGCTGCCACCTGTTTTGTTATCCTGTCCTTTAATGGGTGCAATTACAAGCTGCTTCTAAAACAGTTACTGGTGTGGTTTTCCACTGGTATGGATTCCTAGTCCTGAAACTCAGATTTTTTTGTTTTTTTTGTTTACCAGACCTGCAGGTCTAGTAACTTGAATCTACTCAGCCTAACTGTAATACACTTGACCAATACATTCATCTCAAACTGTGTGAACCTAGACATATTTTATTTCAAAGTCACCTTTTTCTTAATTATCACACGAGCACATGCAAATATGTAAGTTCTGCATGTTTGTTGTACAAAAACTTTTTGTTCCATGTATAAGAATTGAATCCACATATTGAATCCACATATTGGGTACACATATTGGGTACACATGACCACAGACTTGTCTCTAAGTTCACTAATAGTATTGTCATCCAGGCAAGGTCAGAATTGTTTCTCAGTTCATATTTAATTAAACGCTCACTTTTAATAAATACATTACTAAAGCTTGATGTACTTTACAGACAAACAATTTCCATTGAAATGGCCACAAATTTTACTCCTGACATGCAGTTTTGCTAATAAAACTATATAGTGTATAAACGATGATGTGGGGAAATCAGATTTCAGCAAATATTTATCATTTGCATATCACTTGCAATTCTGATTTGGTTTGATCTTATTAAAGTCTTTGTTTCACCTTCCCATCAGAGAGAAGTGCTTTCCTAACTACTGAAAAAATATTTGTATAGTTAGTTTACTAGTTATTTAAATGTTGTGTGCCAAGCTTGATTGTCACACAGCTCACTTTCAAAATCCTCTAACTTAGTAGTCCGAGAAAGAAAAGTAAACTCTAATCTCCAGGAAAAACTAAGCTGCAGTGTATTAGAAGACATAAGCTGACATTTGTCTTGTATGCACAGCAAATGTGACCGGATGGAATTAAACATTAGAAGGCATCTTTGTAGCTTATTTATTTTCTGAATGAGAACACATGTTTGCAAGCTTTAGCTCTGTTGCCAGTTCAGGTCGGTAGGCCCTCAAAATAGCTTGCCAGAAAGAAATCTGACTTGCCAGATCGGCCGGGCGCGTATATTTCTCAAGGCCGGTGCTTAATTTAAGCTGGCGCTCCGCACCAGCACCTCATTGTCAGCACCGGGGCTATGACAGTCTTCCACATGGTGGCGCTGTCCTGCTAATTTCTGTATGAACACAACAGCGATTTATTTGTTCAATTTACATTTTTAATGACGAATTGTCTGACTTGTCACACTTGTAGGAGTGTGAAGGTTTAGTAGCTGTGTATGTACTGTCATTGGCAGCGCTGGCATGGGTTATGTTAGGTGCAAGCTGCAGTGGCCTCCCGACGATGGCCGCGGCACTTATCCTTTTACACTGCTCAAGGCCTATTTTTGATGGCAGCAAAGGCCATCTTTTGCTTGCCCAATTGCTGTGTGCTAAGTGGTGACTAGATTGAGGAGTTTTGAAGCTCTTTATTGGGGTTCTAGAGTTACTTGCATAGTTTTGTGACTGCGTGTTCGTGTCGAAATAACAGTCTGTGGTGGGACGTCTTTGCATGATGTCCCTGTGAGGTCTCGCCTGAGACCGCACATGCACCGCTGCTTGCAAGTCATTTTGTTAGCATAAAGGGGGTTTAGAGCCCTCCCATAGTTTACAAATTGATTGGCTTCATCATCCCTCTTATTTGATGGCTGTTTGGTCGGCGAGTGCTGACTTCACTTCATGTTTTGCTCCCCTGGAGCAGGGCCAGAGTACTGATTTCTTTCTTCGTTGTTCTCCTCCTGCTGCTTGCACTTTGACTTTGCACACCATCTTCCTCCCGCTTTTTTTCCCCCTAACTTTTTTAACCTAATATTCTTCTCACCCATATTTGCCTACCTCGTTCCCTGAACCCCCCCCCCCCCCCCCTCCCCCCATGTTCCACCCGTTGTTGCTTACACTGGCCCTTTCCCCAGTCGTTGCTTGCCCATTCTTCCTGCACACTCCCCAGAAAACTGATGCGGCAAGTGCTAGCTGTGTCATAGTACTTTTTTCTCTCACCTTTTAGCCATGCTGCACAGCACCTGTGATGCTGTACAACATAGCTAAAACACATTGACAAAGTGGAAAAAAAAGGGGCTTTTTGCAGATGTCTCCCCACTTTTTGCCCTCATTTGTTTTCGACTTGCAGTATACTGAAGCCGGCTAACCAGGTATCGGTGCTCTTTCCCCAAAACTGTTGCGTGAATTGGCAATCTCAATTGACAAGGAATTTACCCCTTTTCAGTCCCTAGTGTATTGTACTAGGGGTACCTGGGGCATGGGTGGTAAGAGTCCCCAGTGCTGCAGCATGGTTTTGTGCCGCCTTGGGTCACCCATGCAAACTACTGACAGCAGATCTGCCATTGCAGACTGCAGGGGCAGTACAAATTGCTCAAACTAGACTGTGTCCTCACCATGTGTGGCACAGTCAAATGCACTAGGTTTGGTATGTCAGTCACCCCCTACAGAAGGCCTCTTGTGCCCAAGAGGCAGCGTTCAGTATATTGGGAGTGTAAGCTTACAAGTCTCTATAGTGTCTACCATTAAGGTACACTACCAGTAAGGCTGTCCATAGGATAACATCGGACCTGCTCCTGAGCAGACCCAAGTTGCCAACTCCATTATGGTACCACCTAAATATGTTGAGTTTGGTGTCAAACAACTTGCCTTCTCTCACCTGACCCAGATCTTATGTCTAAGTAAGGCTGGCATGCACCGATCTGGTACCTTAGGAGTTGCCCACTCGGCTGCCCCGCTTAACTGTGCTGCGGCTGACCACGTGATGCTTTCCCGTTGCTGCTGCTGCCAAGAGAGGACTCTGACCTCCTGCCAGGCAGTGTGATCACTCCCAGGAGTCCAGGATGAAGATCTGAGTAGAAAGGAGGTCACACCTTCTCCCCCATAGACAGGCTAGCGAAGTGACACATCAGTGAGCTTCAAAGGCTCACCGCTTTTGATAAGTGTGATTAAGTGGCTCTGTATATACTGTTCCCAAATAGGTACAGTGTGTACAGAGTCCACAGTCTCCAGAGGTTTAGCAGAGGCTAAAGTTAGATCTAACCTCACACTCTAAAGTGGTAGCTTGGTCGAGCAGTAAGGCATTATCCGAGGACAGTGTAAAGCATTTTGTTGTACACACTCAGTCAGCAAATGGTTTCACACACTCAATAACTGAACTCTAGGCCAATGGTTTATTTTTTTTTTTATTTATAAGCATTTATTATTTAATGCAAGCAAGGTACAGCGATGTATAAAGAAAAAAGAGAACCAGTAATACAGTCCACAAATACACTTAATGATACAGAGAAAAGAAATAAGAAATAACCAAGTACATTACTTAGGTCAAGGTATCGTTAATCCAATTCTCTAAAGGACTCCAGAGTTCTTCACCCAACCTTCTCTTTTTTCTACTTTTAACACTATATAAGGCCTTTTCCAAATTATACTTAGCAAGTAAACATGCTCTCCAGGTAGAAAAAGTGGGAGAGTCAGGACTCAACCAGGCTTGAGTAATGCATGCCCTCCAAGTGGACATACAAATAAAAATAAAATTTGTCTGTCCCACAGATAACTCAAATGGTGTCAGACCTATTATTATTAATTCTCCTGTCAAAACAATTGTCTGATCCATCAGTATTGTTAAGAATGTTTGGATTTCTGACAATACAGGAGACAAAAGAGGACATGCAAAAAACATATGGAGAGCGTCTGCTGCATAAAGTCCACAACGGCTACACAGTGTACCTACAGTAGTTGACCATTTGCTAATTTTGGCTGGTGAATAGTATAGATCGAATAAAGCCATATAGTGCTGTGTACGTGATCTCCCAGTTATTAGTATTGTGTTGGCCAAATTAATTGATTCTTGGATTTTGGTGTTGGTTAACCCCAATTTTTCATTCCATTTTTTTTGACAAAGCAAAATATCATCAGGCAATGAGGCCAAAAGTAGATTGTAATATGCGCCGATCTTTTTTTTTAGTGTAAAGACTGTCTATAAGAGGGATCCTAGTCAGCCGTGTTCGGACTGACGGGCAAAGGGTATTAAAGAAATTATGTATCTGGACATATTTAAAATCATTACAGGTTAGGTTGTATTTGGTCTCTAACACTGAGAAGGGGGTTAACTGGCCGTCCTCACAAAGATCGCCTATACAGTTGATACCTAAGTTACGCCAACGTGGCATAACTGTATCCTGAAAAATTGCAGGAAAGATATTAAATGACTTGAATGGAGTATACACCAAGATTTTGCCGATACCCATTTGCTTTTTAATTAGCCGCCAAGTACCGAAAGCCGCACTCAAAACCTTAAACTTTGTTTTTTTTAAATAACTAGGTTCAACAATTCTCAAAAAACTACCATGACAGTCTGTACCCATTGCAAATTCGTAAATAGAAGGTGTGTGGCTAACTGGAATACGTAATCGTGGCCCTATTATCAAAGGTGAAATAAACTGTAGCACTGCAGCAAGATAATAAAAAAGAAAATGTGTGATTCCCCAGCCTCCTCTTGAATTGGGAAGAATCATTTTTTTGTATGACCTACGATGACCTCTATACCCCCAAAGAAATCTTGCCGACATCCTTTCCAGCTGTTGAAAAAAGGTCGAGGGAAACGGTAGTGGGATTGTTCTGAACATATATAAAAATTTGGGTAGAATCAGCATTTTCAGAACGTTGCATCTGCCAAATAAAGATAAATGGAAATGATCAATACGTTCTAAAGATGACTGCGCTTTTTTGAGTATGGGCGTAAAATTAATTTCAGGAATGACCCCAACTGGGGATGTAATTTTTATACCCAAATAAGTAGCAGCTGAGACTATATTTAGCTGTTCTGGGGGATTCGGTCCTACAAATAAAATTTGTGTTTTTTGTACGTTTAATCTATAGCCAGAAAAATAACCAAATTGCAATGCAAGGTCTTGTATTATTGGCATTGCCCCCTTAATATCTGTTGTCAATACAACGATGTCATCTGCATATGCAAGGGCTCTATATATTGTGGCAGACACTTGAACTGGTTTTATGTCCTCTGTATTATTAAGTCTATTTAGAAAAATATCAATATATAGAGCAAAGAGAAGAGGTGAAACAGGACACCCCTGCCGAGTCCCACGGTTTATACTGAAAGGCAAAGATTTCTTCCCAGCAATACTAATACACGAAAAAGGGGCGGCATAGAGTGCTTTTAGGGCTGTAATCATTTTAGGGCCGAAGCCTTTTCGGATGAGAAGATCCCAGAGATATGGCCAGGCCACCCTATCGAATGCCTTTTCGGCATCCAACAGGGTGATACCCAAATCTATGCTTGAAGCGTGGGCCCAGTCCATCAGAGCAATCACTCGTCTGACATGGTCAGAGGTATCTCTATCAGGAATAAACCCGTGCTGGGAGTGTGAGACTAATGTGGAAATAACCCCCGCAAGGCGTGTTGCTAATAATTTAGAATAAATTTTACTATCGGCATTTAAAAGAGATATAGGTCTATAGGAGGATGGTTGTAAGGGTGGTTTCTCCTTTTTAAGGAAAGCCATAATGATGGATTCACTCCAAGAGGGGGGTGTAACCCCTTTCTGTGCTTCCAAGCATGTTAAGAATAGTGCCTGCTTTAACACATGTCTGAAAAATTTTATAAAATTCAAGAGGAATTCTGTCCGGTCCCATGGCCTTACCTGCAGGTAGAGAGAGAATAGCTGCTTCTATCTCCTCCCAGGTTATATCTTTGTCTAATGAAGCTTTCAGCATAGGCGACAGCCTGGAGAACTCATTATTGACGAGAAAGTTTGAAAGTGATTCCGTTGAATACGTGGTCACCTCCTCCATGTACAAATTTTTGTAAAACAAACGAAACACCTCCAATATTTTGTCTGACTGATCATACACCTGACCAGATTCATCCTGTATTTTATTTATAGTGTTTAAGCTGGCTTTTTGCCAAAAGATGTCCAGACCTCTCGCCCATCTCATAGACCTGTGTTTTGAAAACAGCAAGTTGTTCTGCGAGTTTTGAGGCAAAATTTTCATACAGCCGAGACTTAGATATAGCTAAAGTGGCATTGATTTTCTTAGTATCTAAGGAGTTCTTAATAGCATCCACTAATGCTACCTCGCAATCCTGTATATCTTTATAATAAGTTGTTAACTTACGTTGGTATTCCCTTTGCTTATTGATTGAATAAGATAGAGTTTCTCCTCTCACCCCTGATTTGAAGGCGTCCCATACCATCTGAACAGTCGTTGAACCCATATTAATTTAAAAAAAAATCCTTAATCCATCTTTCCATATGTGCAATGTAAGATGTATCTACTAACAACCTCCGTTCAAATGACCATGTTGTTGCTTTGCCAGATAATATAAAATCTGTTTTAAATTCTGTTACTATGGGATTATGGTCCGATATTATTTTTGGAAATATCTCATACTTACAGTTGGATATTAATATAGATGATATGAAAAAATAGTCCAACCGAACAAATTTTTTGTGGGGTGCCGAGAAGAAAGTATATCCCGGAAGGGTACCTCTTTTACTGAAGCCCACATCCTGAAGACTGAATTCGGAGACCAAACCATGTAATGCTTTAAAGATCTTCCTTTTTGAACCTGTATAGACTACTTCATGAGTGATATCATAGTCAGGTTCCAAATGAATATTTAGATCCCCGCAGAAAAGAAGAGTAGAAGGCCAGTCAGTAAGCTCTACACTTAAAAAATTCAGCAGATCAGGATCGTCCGTGTTTGGACCATACATGGAACAGAGAGTCCACGAGGTACACTCTACTACAATTTCGGCTATTACCCAACGACCATATTGATCGGTCTTGATTCGTTTCAGAACAGCCTGATTTCTTCTACTAAGTATAGCTACCCCTTTGGTGGTAGTGCCTTGATTAGTGCAGCCGAGCACATACATGCCCAAGTCAGCTAGCCAAGCTCTATTGTCTCATTTAAGATGAGTTTCCTGTATGCAGAGGAAGTCTAGTCTCATACTCTGGATTATTTGTGCACATATACCACGTTTCTTTTTATTATTAAGGCCACAGACGTTCCAAGAACATACTCTGATGCTAGTCATCGCGACAAGTTAGTATCTAAACAGTAGATTGTCATTTGACATATGGGATAGATTAAATACTGAAAAAAAATTGAACCATCAAAAAATAGAAATAGGTACAGGCATAGATCAAAAAGTCCTACAAAATCATGCTCACAGTAATTCGCAAAGTAACTAGAGCTGTCCTTGCTTGCCCCCCCACAAAACACAGCAAACACCCGCCACCCTTTGAACCCCCACCCCCCACCCTTCCCAGCACCCACCCACACGGGGTATAGGGACTGAGCAGTCCCTAAGATAGTGATGAGAAGAAGAGCTAGATATAGCTCACCGCATGTTTCCAACTGCCTAGGGTACCATAAAAAAAAAAAAGGGAGAACAGATAAGGGTGGTCTATATATCACCTAAGGTACAATCCTTCAAGAGTAAGGGAAAAAAAGGAAGAACAGACTTGTTTCTCTATGCATCTTGTTGCATCGACCACTCTTCTGATTCTACTTAACCCTTGTATGCTTTGCACATATCTACTCAATTCATCTCTAAACAAAGCATAAAATACATGATACCCATAATAGTCACATGATGCCCCTAATATGCCAGATAATTGACTGTTGTGGTGAAGACTTTATAATAACATCAAAGTGAGTGTAAACAGTCTTTAGCAGTTTTCTCCGTAGTCAAAAAATATATTTTCTCCTTATTAACCACTTTAAGCTTTGAAGGGTTAAGTAAATAGGCCTGGGCGCCTTTGGCTTGGAAAAGGGGAATTAATTGGCGTAACTGCCAACGTAGTTGAACTGTGGCATGGCAGTAATCTGGTCGAACAAAAAAATCTAAATTTTTCCCCTTGCGTTTTCGATCTGGACGAGCCAGATTATATAGAGCCTCCCGTGCCAAAAAATTATTGAGAGTTATTAAAATAGCTCTAGGCATCACTTTTGAGGCATCCCTAGCCTTCCTCTGCGAAAAAGGGAACCTATGTGCTCTTTGTATCTCGACTTCCCACTGCCACTGGGAAAGTTCAGGGAATGCTTCTACAAAAAGCTCGACTACAAACTGCCGCACATTTGTCCCTTCACTGGATTCGGGAATTCCAAGAATTCGCAAATTGTTACGCCGAGACCTATTTTCCAAATCGGTCAATTTCCAATGGTTTATATATAAAAAATATATGCTAGTTTTATTTTAGAACCAACAGGTATTAAAATAAAATTTCTCAGAATGATATGCTTTAGGTAAATACTTTTGCAATATGCAATTGGCTTTTGTAGATATTTGCAAGTTGTTGCAATAGGCAACACAGTTTAAACACAATAATGCATTGAGTTCAGTGGAAGTTTCAGGTTATTTGCAATAGATTACTGTCAGGATTACTTTTGTAATTCCAGGACTGGATCCTAGATTCAGTCCTGGGACAGTTCTTAGAAACAAGTGATAAAAGTCGACTTAGTTACTAATAGGATTTTTAAGTAAAATTTAATAGAAAACAGTCCATGATTCCCTATGGCAGAAAATTCATGTTGCAGGTATAGTATGTTATCGTTACTTTTGTAATCCAGTACTCAGTGCCTAGACTCAGTACTGGGACCTTTATCCAAAACAGGTAAGTAATTACGTTTTTACAATTTATACAATTTTTAAAGAATATTTAAAGTTTGCAAAAATCGACAGAAGAAATTTCACAGAAAAACAATCAATGATTTCCTATGGAAGAAAATTGGGTTACTGATAAGTACGGTTATGAATATTTTTCAGGGTCAGTGCTGGGCACCAAGATCCAGCACTGGGAGC
Source organism: Triturus cristatus (assembly GCF_964204655.1). NCBI lineage: Eukaryota > Metazoa > Chordata > Amphibia > Caudata > Salamandridae > Triturus > Triturus cristatus. The sequence goes on from NC_140590.1 coordinate 235,568,677, forward strand.
TCACCTAATAGCAGGTGAGTATTTTCGTTTTCGTTACTCGGCTGATGTGAGAAAGTGGGTTTCTGTTGCAGTAACCCCCCCCCCCTTTTTTGCCTAATAGCTGATGCACTTTTCCTTGTTGTGCCCTGGGCTCCTGCCAATCAGGTGCCCAGGGCCTGTGTTCCTTCCCTAAAAATACAAACTCCAAATTGACAAACCCTGGCCACATGTCAGCCCCTAGTAAATGGTACCCTAGGTACCCAGGGCCTTGTGACCAGGGAAGGCCTCTAAGGGCTGCAGCACTCATTGTGCCACCCTTAGAGGCCCTGTACCCTTACACACACACTGCCTTTGCAGGCTGAGTGTCTGGGCACAGGACAAAACAAAGAGTCGACATGGCACACATCTGTGTGCCATGCCCATCACCTACACTGCCAAGGCATATGTCTGGCTGGGTGCCTTATGCCTATGGTGTGGGCACAGGAGCAGGAGCCCTGTGCCCCTACAGTACCCAGGTCCATTCCTGGGCACTGTAAGTACAGTGCTGCCATTTACAAGTACATGGTGCTGAGAGCTCGTCAAACACGAGCTCCACAGCACCATAATGGCAACCCTGAAGACTGGGAAGTTTGGTCTCAAACTTCTCAGCACATTAAACCCGCACTGATGCCAGTGTGGGATTTAATGTACTAAGCACCCCAGAGGGCATCTTAGAGATGCCCCCTTACAGCTAACCTGCAATCCACGTCTGCTCTGAGGCTGCCCAGGCTGCCACACAGCAGACACGTTGCTGGACCCCTGGGTGGGAGAGCCCCTGCTCTCCGGGCCTGCAACAATGCACGTCCTGGGTGAGGTGATAAATCTCCTCCCCCAGGATGAGCCAAGGGAAGCTTCAAAGGCATGCCGCCTCTTGGAGATTCCCCAGGCCTCTGCAACCCCCCACTCTGGAGGGGAGCTTGGCCGGAAACCCCATACAAGGACAGGGAATGTGCCAGCCTGCCCACCCCACCCCTCAGGTGGGGGAGGCGAGGTGAAGCACATCTCCGGGCTCTCGCCATCTTGAAGATGGGAGGCCCTACCCTATCAGGATTAGGCTACTGCCCCCCTCCCACAGGAGAGAGGCAGGATAGGGGGTGTACCCACCCCAGGACAAGGACCCATTGGTCCCTGGCCTTCACCTACCTGTAATGCCCCTAAATCTAGTATTTAGGGGCACCCTGAACCTTCCTTCGACAGATTCCAGATAGAAAACTACAAGAAGAGCAAGAAGAACAAGGACCTGCCCTGCAGCTGCTAAAAAGAGAAGACACGAACTGCTTTGGCCCCAGCCCTACCGGCCTGTCGACTCTCGAACCTGCACCAGCGCGGCATCTCTCGTGGCCAGCAACCTCACCAACCCCGGAGGACCTGGCTACCTGTTGGCTCTAAGCCCCTGGGTCTCCCATGAGTAGAGGCTCTACTCAAACCTATTTTTAACCCTGGGCAGCAGCCCGGAACCGCGGACCCAACACACTCTGCACCAGCCAAGCCTGGCCAGTGCCGGAGTGGACAAAGACCCTGAGGACGACCCCACGGCGACTGTGACCCCGAGTCCGGCACCCAAGGACCCCCCTTGACATTCCGGAAGAAGCCTGCAGCCTCAGAACAGAGTGCCACCCCAACCGCGATCAACCAGAGGGTAAGATTTCCGACATCAAAAGGCACCCCTGCACCCGGCGCCCTGCGGCCCCCTGTGCCCAATCCCGGGGTACCCACCTAACCTACAACTACCCAACTTACCTCTCGAAGTGGTGGTGGCACCTGAAGCATCCTCGTCCCCGAGCCTGCAGCCTTTTTCCAAACCGGAACATTCCCATTGATTTCCATTGAGCGCCCGAAGGCTCAAAAGCACCCTGCACCCAGCCGCCCGAGTGGCCCTGGCAGTGCCCTTTCTACACTAACCTACTTCCCCACTTGCCCTGAGTAAGTGACCAGTAGCCCAGCTCCCACAGCCGCGTGGCTTGCCAGACAGCAGCCACCAACCAAGGCCCCCCTATCCCTCATAGGATAACATTGGGCCTAACTCTCTCTGCACCCGGCCGTCCTGAAACCGCTGAGGGTGAACCAACTGTACCTACCTGACACTGGGGGACCCCTGAGTCCATGCCCGGAATTTCAACTCTGCCAGTCGAGTACTTACCCTTAAACCGCTAACTTCATTTTCCTCATAGGGTAACATTGACTGGCTTTTTCTTCAAAAATCTTCTAAGTGTGAACTTTTCAAAACTGCAAAAATTCACCAAAAATCAGCCAAGTGACAAAAAACGAATTTACTCACCTGCTCCTAGGTGAGCCTCCAGTGCTGGATCTTGGTGCCCAGCCCTGACCCTGAAAAGTGTTCACAACTATACTTGCCTCTAACTCATTTTTCTCCCATAGGAAACCATTGTCTGCTTTTCTGTGAAATTTCTTCTGTCTATTTTTGCAAATTTGAAATATTCTTTTAAAATCGTACCATTTCTGCAAACGAAATTACTTACCTGTTTTTGATAAGGACCCCAGTCCTGGGTCTAGGTACCCAGTCCTGGATTACTAAAGTAACGATAAAGTACTCTACCTGCAATTTGAATTTCTTGCCATAGAGATCCATTGAATGTTTTCTTTGAAATATTTTCTAAGTGCTAACTTTTGAAATAGCTAAATATTATTTAAAAATCATTACAGTTATTAAGTCGACTTTAATCACTTGATTCTGAATACTGACCTAAGGCTGGATCTAGGAGCCAGACCTGGAATTCCAAAAGTAATCTGAAAAGTAATTAATTACAAATAACCTGAATTTACCATTGAGCTCAATGCATCGTTATGTTTAGGAAATAGGATTGTTTATTGCAACCAACTGTGAATGTTTATATAAATTTATTGCTTAAGACAAAAGTATTGATATTCAACCTCTCATTCTGAGAAAGTATATTTTTATCCCCTTTGTGGTTCTAAAAATAAAACAAGCATATATTTTATATATATATAAACCATTGGCCTAGAGTTCAGTTATTGAGTGTGTGAAACCATGTGCTGACTGAGTGTGTACAATAAATGCTTTACACTGTCCTCTGGTACTGCCTTACTGCTCGACCAAGCTACCACTTTTGAGAGTAAGGTCATACCTGACTTTGACCTCTATCAGCCTCTGGGGGACTGTGGACTCTGTACACCCTGTACCTATTAGGGAACAGTATATACAGAGCCACTTTCTCACAGCTGATTTTTGGTGAATATTTTAATTTTTGAAAACTCCACACTTTGACTGGTTTCTTCTGAAACTTCTTCTATGTTACCCTATGGAGAAAATTGAGTTATCGGTTTTAAGTTAAGTGCTCGACTGGCAAAGTTAAGGTTCTGGGCACAGACTCTGTTTTAGGGGGGGGGGGGGGTTCGACTCCCAGGGTCAGGTAGGCTCAGCGGCACAGGGGCAGCCGGGTGCAGAGAGAGTTGGGCCCAATGTTATCCTATGGGAGGCAGGGGGGGGCCTTGGTTGGTAGCTGCTGACTAGCAGGCCACGCGCCTGTGGGAGCTGGGCTCCTGGTCACTTGCTCAGGGCAAATGGGGAAGTAGATAGGTGTAGAGGTCACACTGCCAGGGCCACTCAGGCGGCTGGGTGCAGGGTGCTTGTGAGCCTTTGGGCGCTCAATTGATTTCAATGGGAAAGCTCCGGTTTGGAAAAAGGCTGCAAGCTCGGGACGAAGATTCTTCAGGTGCCACCACCACTTCGAAAGGTATGTTGGGTAGTTGGAGGATAGGTAGGTACCCAGGAGTTGGGCACAGGGGGCTGCAGGGCGCCGGGTGCAGGGGTGCCTTTTGGTGTCGGGAAATCTTTCCCTCTGTTGATCGAAGTTGGCGGGATACCTGGTTCTGAGGCTGCAGGCGTTGTCGGGAGCGTAGAGGGAAGTCCTAGGGTGCTGGACTCGGGGTCACAGTCGCCAGGGGGTCGTCCTCATGGTCTTTGTTCACTCGGGCACAGGCCAAGCTTGGCGGGTGCAGTGTGTGCAGGGTTCGCGGTTCCGGGCTGATGCCAGGGATTAGAAGCTGGTTTTGAGTAGAGCCTCTACTCATGGGAGTCCCAGGTGCTTAGAACCAAAAGGTAGCCAGGTCCTCTGGGGTTTGTGAGGTTGCTGGCCACAAGAGGTGCCGGGTTGGAGCAGGAGCAGGTTCGAGGGTCGACAGGCCGGTAGGGCTGGGGTCAAAGCAGTGGGTGTCTTCCTCCTCTTAGCGGCTGCAGGGCAGGTCTTCTTTCTTCTTGCTCTTCTTTGTATTTCGGAATCTGGAATCTCGGGAAGGAAGGTTCAGGGTGCCCCTAAATACTAGATTTAGGGGCGTTACAAGTAGGTAAAGGGCAGGGACCAATGTGTCCCTGTCCTGTGGTGGATACACCCCCTATTCTGCCACTCTCCTGTGGGAGGGGGGCAGTAGTCTAGTCCTGATTGGTTAGGGCCTCCCATCTTCAATATGGTGAGTCCCGGGAGATGTGCTTCACCTCGCCTCCCCCACCTGAGGGGTGGGGTTGGCAGGCTGGCACATCCCCTGTCCTTATTTGGGGTTTCCTGCCAGAGTGGGGGCTTGCAAGTGGCCTGGGGAAGCTCACGGAGGCGGCATGCCTTTTGAAGCTTCCCCCTGTCCGTCCTGGGGGAGGAGACCTAGCACCTCGCCCAGGATGTGCATTGTTGCAGGCCCAGGAGAGCAAGGGCTCTCCTACCCAGGGGTCCAGCAACATGTCTGCTGTGTGGCAGCCTAGGCAGCCTCTCAGACCAGATGTGGATTGTTGGTTAGGTTTCAGGGGACATCTCTAAGATGCCCTCTGTGGTGCTTTGTACATTCAATCCCATACTGGCATCAGTGTGGGTTTAATTTGCTGAGTTACTCCACTGAGTTATTAGCGATTTTTCTGGCTCTAAAGGCATTCCAAAGGCAAATATCAGGCCAAGCTGTCCTAGTCCGCACCAACAACATGACAGTCATGTACTACATACAGAAACATGGCGGAACACATTCCCTACAGCTCTCCCAACTAGCGCAAAGCATTTGGCGATGGGCTATTCATTTTTCTCTTAGCCCAACATGTTCCAGGAGTCCAGAACAGCATTGCCGATCTAATTAAGTGGTCAAACGCAACAGATTCACGAGTGGGAACTTGATCCACAAGTTCTTCAACCCTTTTTCCATTTGTGGGGGTAGCCAGAGATGGACCTCTTCGCCCCACACAAACGCCAAATTCCCAAACTTCGCCGCCAGATATCCACACCCATTGTCCAAAGGCAATGCGATATGGATCAATTGGTTAGGCAGATTTGCATATGCTTTTCCACCTCTCCCACTCATCCCACTGATAGTGCGCAAACTGCAGCAACATTCACTAACCCTCATCCTAGTTGCTGCAACATGGGCCAGACAACCGTGGTACACCACATTACTGGAACTGTCTGTAGCCCCGCACCAAAAACTACACCTCTCCCCACACCTCTTAAACCAGAGATCAGACACCCGGACCTAGCACAGCTCAGCCTAGCGATCTGGCTCCTGAGGTCTTCGAGTACGGTTACCTTAACCTTCCCCCTGACTGAACGTTTTCAGGGAAGCTAGACGCCCCACCACTAGAGCCTGCTATGCAGCCAAGTGGAAAGAGTTGATATATATCCACAATAACACCATCAATCCTTTAGATGTGTCAATTCAACACATAGGTTACCTACTGCATCTTCAAAGGTGTAATCTAGCCTATACATCTATTAGATTACACCTCGCTGCCATAGCAGCCTATTTACAAAATAGACAACACTTATCACTCTTCAGGATACCTGCCATCAAAGTATTTATGGAAGGCCTCAAAAGAATAATTCCACCCAGGTTACCCCCCTCCCCTGTGTCGAACTTAAACATTGTCCTCACAAGACTAATGGGTCTGCCTTTTGAACCTGTGCACAAATGCGAACTACAGTTTCTAACATGGAAAGCACAAACTATTCAAGAACCATTCTTACAACTCCATCATAATAAAGTTGTTCTTGGAACCAATCCACAATTCCTCCCTAAAGTTATTTCTCCCTTCCACCTCAACCAGTCTGTGGAGTTGCCCGTATTCTTCTCGCAACCACACAGTTGCAGAAAGAGCTCTTCACACTCTAGATGTTAAAAGAGCACTGCGTTATTACATTGAAAGAACTAAACCTTTTCGTAAGACCAAACAACTTTTCATGTCCTTCTCACCACCACATAAAGGCAACCCCATATCCAAATTTGCATAGCAAGGTGGATTGTCAAATGCATACAGATTTGCTATCACAAAGCTAAACGCACCTTCTGTTCCTCCTAAAGCCCCCTCTACCCGAAAGATAGGGGCTTCAATGGCATTTATAGGGAGCATTCCCCTAGATGACATCTGCAAAGCAGCCACATGGTCTACACCGCACACCTTCACAAAACATATTGTGTAGATGTGCAAGCAAAATAACAAGCTAGTGTGGGCCAGGCTTTACTCCAAACACTATTTCAAACTACTGCAACAGATGCTGGTAGTCGTCGCTAGAGGTGGGTACTGCTATACAATCTATGCTTAGTGTGTGTGATCTACAGCTCATATGCCTCGAACGGAAAATGCCACTTACCAGTATGCATCTGTTCTTGGCATGTAGAGCTGCAGATCCACACATGCCCACCCGCCTCCCCGGCTGTCTTTATCTGTTCCAGTATTATATTTTTTAGATACAGCATACATGGACTTTTTATCTTTCTTACAAAACTCCATTTCCCTGTTGGCAAAAAACAATGAGGGTGGAGCAGATGCCCATGCGCCCTATGATCCAAAGGAGGAGTCTCCTATCCTGTGACTCCCAAAGACAAAAACAAGTGCATATATCCGGGCCCAACACCAGATGGCGATCTATGCTCAGTGTGTGAATCTGCAGCTCTACATGCCAGATGCATACTAGTACGTAGCATTTTCCTTCCTCCGCGCTGGGTCAACCCACCAGTCCACAAATCCTGGCCTTTGGGTGATGTGGGAATGCGTTGCGGTCACTGCTAATGCTGTATCCGGGTTATATAGCACCTCACTTTATGCTGCAGTGGCTTGCATCTGGAGGGATGACATAGGACTGCTGTAATTCCTATGTAGCGAGGACTGGCACGACCGGTGTCTGGGGCTGGGAGCAACTGATAGGAGAGGGGCCGCACTCCAGTTCAGGAGCAGTCTCTGCGTGATGTCTCTAGGCAGTGTCACTTGGTGCCGGAGAGTATCGGGGCCTCACCGCCAGGAGGCAAGCAGCCGCGGTGCAGGGTCTGCACAGTCAACGTTGACGGGGGCTGTGTGATCACAGGGACAGGGCGGGAGAAGAACCAGGTGCCGAGGGCAACAGCCAGCCTCCAACCCCTCCCTCCACCGCGCTACCCGCTACGACCAGGCGGCCGCCTCCCGGGCTCACCCGCAGGCACTGTCCTTGTGGGGCCTAAGGGACAAGATGGAAGTGCGGTCTGTGACTCAGGTCGATGACAGTAGGCCCAGCCTCTCACGAGTCGATCGGGAGACCAATAAAGCGGGTGGGGAACGGAGGCAGACCAAACCAGCACCCGGTGCACTCACCGGGAACTAAGGTCCCAGAGTCTGTAAGGCTGCGGTCTCTGACCCTCTCCGTCCCCTCCTCTCGCCGTTTCAGATGTGGCAGGCCGGGGGCACCTCGCGCTCTGTCTCTCAAAGTCAGGTCACCAGAGCGCTGCCATCGATTCTTGTGTCTGAAATTCACACACCGCGCGCACTGCAGAAAATCAGGGATGCAGCAATCGTAGCACAAGCTGCTCCGGATGAGGGGGATATTGCGCATGTAGAGGGCCGACTGGCGGAGCTTCAATGCCGCGTGGCCATTTTGGTTGGCCACACCCGCCACTTGGACTAGTGAGAGTAGTCTCCTGCAAACTACATATAAAATAATGCTCCGGAACCAAATCTTCAAAGTTACTCTTCACTACTCTTACCGCTACCAAGGCTTGTTGGTCACAACCATAAATTCGACACACAGTAAGAGGGCATTACACAACACCTGCGACACAGGCATTACACAACACCTGCGACCGATTTCCGCAACGACCCGCGCTTGTGTTTTTGCATCTTATCAGCAGCACTGTCTCAGTGGAAAAAGCAGTTTACTGTGGGTCCCTTTTAGCACCAAGGACAGCCAGGACAACTCTGCTCCCGGATTCCGCAGGCTAGGTAAAATTTAACTGACTGACTGAAGCCTGGTCCTCCAACCCACACCACCTTTACCCTGCAAAGGTACTAGGCAACTCGATCTCCAAGTGACAGATTGTCACTAGTAGTTTTTGCCATTGACCGCAATGATAAAGTCTCAATGTATTTTACTGCTTGGTTTTATATTTCTTTGAAAATACATAACTCGGTTATTTGAATCCTATTTTGTTCGTTTTGTTGTCTAAATTACGATATACTCCATTTTATAAATTGGTGTCGGAGTTGGTTACTTATGTACCATAATGGTACTCTAAAATGCTTAACGCGTTCCTCTAATGAAGCATGACTGTTCTATGCCACTCAACCAGGACTGAACTACAGATTTATTATTGTGAATCCAAGGACCATCTTTGGGGTATTGTGATATTCCATGGTATGGCTGCCCAGCCGTACCGCTTAATATTTCACTTTACCACATTAAAAAGCCAATAGTTTGTGCATAGCTGAGACCTTTTGGCTTTGCCAGTTCTTCTCTATTTTTCTCTGTTCCTGATCGCGCTAATGTTTGCGGCAGTGTCCTAGCCCTCATGTAAACCTGTATGTCATTCCAGGAGTAGCCTCAAGATAGTAGCTGTCAGTGAATGGGGATTCTCCATGAGGATTTAGTCAGTCTTGAAGTCTGAAGTTCACACAAGTGTTTTCATCACTTTACAATTTTTCTCCAACAAACTGTATTGCAGGCTAGGTTAGTCAAAACAATCCTCCCAATTTAGGATCTAAAATGTTTCTGTGCGGGGGTCCATACCAATGCAGGTTATTATAGTGATCTAATACATTCTACATGTTTTCATCAGAAAACAAAATATTTGGGGGTTGGGGGGGACGGTCTACATTACCTTCTCTGTGAATTGTTCTCATCTAGAAGGCGTTATTTTTTTATGATTTGGTTGAGTACTGCCTTATCTTACAATCTATCCTCTGATAAGCTTCCAAATTGTTAATTATCTTTACCCCCTCATATCACCGTCTGCTTTCTGGCAGTACCTCTTTTTATCATGCTTTGTAGGTTTTTGAGACAGGCTAGATGGTATACCGTAGCAGTCTTTTAGAGTTTTTCCACTCTAAAAAAAAAAAAAAATTCTAGCTCCTGGTTTCACCTGTTGCTTGCAGATCACTTGATGAGCAACAATCTAACACAAGCTTTTGTGGAAAGGTTGTGAAAAATTCTGCATATAGTAACTTACCTAGATCCTGACTTTAAGGGCTTACACAGAAGTGTATTGGGCAATTCTTGACAACAGTTTTAGTTAATCACCATTTTTTTTTCTCTTTCAGGTACTTTGATAACCACACTACATTTTTGTACCACTTTATTTTCTGTCTGTCTTCAGTATAGGCAACCAACTTAAATAAGAGTTCTAATTTTAATGCTCCATCCTTGAAGACTATCAAATAACTTTAAGACGGCATTCAGCGGCAGTGGAGTTTATTAGCTGCTATAAAGTGGCACTGAAGTGTTAGCTGCTTGTGAGCTGTATACTAACTGAGGCAATTTTTTGTATCTCTTCAAAATGAGAAATGAGTGTTCGACAGATATGCTGCCTGTATGCTGTTAGACCAATCTGATAGACTGCCCATCAGTCATATTTGACTGAATTTATTTTTCTCCGTTTTGAGATTTCCATACTGGCTTTTTAGGTAATGTCATATCGGAAGACAGTTTTTAAGCCCTGTAGAGCTTGTCGCCGGCCTATGTCTGTTGCGGACCTGCACCTCGTTTGTCTGTGGTGTCTGGACCTGAAGTCGTGCTCCGTTTGGCACACCATGAAGGCTTTGAGGGAGTGGTCCCTAAACCTCATGGTTGGTTAACATGTCTCCACGCAAATAGAGGTCCCAGTCGAGAGGAAGATCCCGGGAGCTGTTGCAAACTCCCTGATGCACAAGAAAAAGTGCAAGAAGTCAAAGCTCTTTTTGACTTCTTGTCTGTTGCGACGAGTGAGTATCGGCATTCAAGGCCTGGTTCCTTGCAGGCTGCGTCTGGGCCGTCTCCAGAGCAACTCCCGCCCAACTTCTGAGGCCATTTGCCTCATCTTTGGGCACAGCCAAACCCCTCAAACTTCTTCGGATCCCGTGGGGTCACTGTTGGCCCCATTTGATTCATTCCTGAAATGGAACCGGCCCTGGTCGTACCAGCTCTTCCTTCCCCGGCCCAGTGTGATGCTCCTGGCACCAGGGGCACCATCATTTTTGTGATCCCTGACTGAACATGGAGATGGATGGCCGTTGCCCAACGCCCACAGAAACTTTGCTTCCTAGATTGGATAGGGTTAGGCCTTGAGGAGAGATGTGAGGGGGTCGCTGGACCCTTCAGAATACCAGCCCTACGGAGAAGCTATGGACTTGTGAGGAACTGGGTAAAGCCTTCAGTTGCCCTCTGTGGCTGTCAGGACTTTCCTTACGGAGATGCTGCAACCGGGAATCTCCACATCAAAACCACTACTCCCATTCAATGAGGCCCTTACTGGCAACCTGTTGGGAACCTGGTCCAAACCCAACACGTTGGCTCTTGTGAATAGGACGATTGCCTGCTGCCACTGCCGTGCCCCAGGGGACCCAAATTTCCTTACCCAGCACCCTACCCCATAGAGGTTGGTGGTCCAAGCCTCGACTTCCCAAAGTTGGTTGAGGACGACTGGCTTTTTGGGGGATGTTCAAGCTTCCTTTAAGGTCATGCACTTAGATAGCACCGGTCTCTTCGGAGGCCAGGCAGATTCGAAGATTCGAGCGCTTCTCGGGCTATCTGCAGGCCCACATCGTCCCCAATCAGCCTCTATCCTGGATTTTGGTGAGACTGACTCAGAGGCTTCTGGGCCTCATGGCCTGCCTGCATTCTGCTTGTGACACATGCATTCTTGCATATGTTTGCTCTGCAGTGGGACCTGAATTTACACTGAGCGCAGCATCAAGGTAATCTCTCAGACATGGTCCAGATCTTGGAGGGAACTACAAAAGATCTGCAGTGGTGGTTAACGAACTGCTATTGGGTCAGTGGCAGAACCCTCTTCCATCCCAACCAGATCTGACAATGGTGACGGATGCATCGCTCCAGAGATGGGGCTGGCATCTGGTGAAAATCAGAGACCTTTGTTGGAATCCGTACTCAACATCAACTTACTGGAACTCCGGTGGATCTGGCTGCCATTGAAAGTCCCCATCAAGAGAAAAGCTAGTGGAAGTGTTCACGGACAACACCACCGCTATGTGGTACTGCAACAGACAGGGAAGGGTGGGGTGGGGCCATGGAGCTTTGTCAAAAGGCCCTGTGCCTCTGGACATGGCTGGAACAGCAGGACATATCCCTGGTGGTTTAACCCTGACAGGCTCTCTTAACACTAGGGCAGAGGAACTCTGCCCCCGATGCCTTGCGTATCTCAAATGCCATCTGCACCCACAGTGGAACAAGTCTTTTCAGCAGTGGGGAGAGCCTTGGTTAGATCTATTTGCTACTGCAGAGAACATGCAATGTCAGCAGTTATGCGCGCTGGAGTTTCCGAGGCAGCTCTTGCTTGAAGCCGCTTTTCATCTCCAGTGGAGCTCAGGCCTACCATTCGCCATTCCACCCACACCACTCCTGCCTTGATTTCTCAAGAAGATCAGGAACGGCCAAGCCCAAGTCATCCTTGTGGCTCTGGATTGGGCATGGAGAGTCTGGTATCCTAAGTTTTGCAGCGTGAATCTTTTCTGAATTCACTATGCTGTGCATTATTCTGACATCTAGTGGTTGGGTCCGGAATTGTAGTGTTTTTTTTTTTTTTTTGCCATGGGTGGGCGTCAACTATGTATTACCATTTGGTGCCCTTCTGTGACGTTGATGGGCTTCACCTTTGGTAGCCATCTTCAGATAATTTTTTTCCCGTCGTTGTCTGGTTCGGAGAAGCTCCCAAGATCGGGGAGAAGAATCATGGAAAATCTGTAGAACACGGGTCCTCCAATTTCAACTTTAAGTCTACGACGACCGCAGTTCTAGGGGAAGGAATCTAGATCTTCGTTGACGAATGGAGAATGCACATACAGTGGGCTCCCTGGGCACGTTAATGGACAAGACGCTGTTCAAGTTCTGTAAGATATGCCACCACAAATATGCACAAAGGGATCACCAACCGGTCTGTAACCTGTTCCTGCCGCTGGATCATCAAAGCGACTACTAACGCCTGCTTTATCTTCACCCTGAAGACGTTGAGGGTAAGAGGCAGTGACGAGCCAATTACAACATGCAGGGCCAAGGACAACCCCCATCGCTGCAAGACCTGGACCTCTCCAGTGAGGAGGAAGATGACGTCGCCGAAGGACCAGTAGGCGACGAGGAAAAAGGTCTTGGAAGCCGAGAAGAAGACTTTGAAGGAGGGAAGAGTCATCATCCACACAAAGTCTAGAAAATCGGACTCTAGACCTCCAAAGGGATCCTCTGCGTCGAAGCATTTGGCGACCATAGTTGCATCTAAACAAAAATAGACCGAAGGATCCTACGATAAGGACTCCGGAATGGCAAAGGTCCTCGAAAAAACAAAGACTGCGAAAGACAGCCTGGAAAAAGACACATTGGTGTCGAAGAAAAAGACCAAAACAAACCTAGACGAAAGGTTCGGCGTCGTCCGCTGAAAAACTGAAAACTAAATCTCGACGCCGCAACACACGAGATTGATAAAAAGAGTGCTCGAAGCTGAAATGGCAAATATCCTTCAACGCAAAAAGGACTTTGACGAAAGCTTTAAGCAATTCGAGATGCTGCTGAAAACGAGGGAAACAGAAGCTGAAAGGGTTGCCGAAGAACCAATACTGCCAAGAACCCCCGAACAGATTGAAGAAGATAATGGTTCATTCTTCTTCGAGGAAGACTAGCAAGCATACGAAGAATCGTCGAACTCTGGGAACCAAGAGCTCCAATGGCAAGATCTCGACGCCGAATCATCTGAGGAGGCTGTGAAATCATATCCTCGAGGCCATCACACCTAGATGACATTGGCATGTATAATCAGGTGATTAAAAAGGCTGCAGAAACTTTTGGGGTTCAGCTAGTGGAAGAAAAACCTCTCATGTTTTTTATTAGAGACCCTGATGCCTACACAATCAAGGAATCCATTCCTACCAATGCTGCCTAGTGTCTTGTGCCAGCAGAAAGAGGCATTCAAAGAGCCTACTGCATGCAAGGCTATAACCCCAAGGGCAGAGAAAAAGTATAAACACTCCTCTAAAGACCCTATATACATGAGGGGATCAGCGAAAAAGAGAATTTACTTACTACAGTAGGACATTGAGAAAGTGGCTCTGTATATACTGTTCCCAAATAGGTACAGGGTGTACAGAGTCCACAGTCCCCAGAGGTTTGGCAGAGGCTAAAGTTAGATATAACCTTACACTCTAGTGGTAGCTTGGTCGAGCAGTAAGGCAGTATCAGAGGACAGTGTAAAGCATTTGTTGCACACACTCAGCCAGCAAATGGTCTCACACACTCAATAACGGAGCTCTAGGCCAATGGTTTATATATAAAAAAATATATGCTTGTTTTCTTTTAGAACCAACAATAGGTATTAAAATATACTTTCTCAGAATGAGATGCTTTATATAAATACTTTTGCAATATGCAATTGACTTTTGTAGAAAGTTACAAGTGGTTGCAATAGGCAACACAATTTTAAACATCATAATGCATTGAGTTCAATGGAAGTTTCAAGTAATTTGCAACAGATTACTTTTAGAGGGTGGAGGGGGGGGGGGGGGGGGGGAGGGAGTCTCCCAGGGTCAGGTAGGTACAGTTGGTTCACCCTCAGCGGCACAAGGGCAGCCGGGTGCAGAGAGAGTTAGCCCAATGTTATCCTATGAGAGGTAGGGGGGCCTTGGTTGGTGGCTGCTGACTAGCAGGCCACGCGGCTGTGGGAGCTGGGCTCCTGGTCACTTACTTGGGGCAAGTGGGGAAGTAGATGGGTGTAGAGGTTGCACTGCCAGGGCGGCTGGGTGCAGGGTGCTCTTGAGCCTTCGGGCGCTCAATTGATTTCAATGGGAAAGCTCCGGTTTAGAAAGACTGCAAGCTCGGGGACGAAGATTCTTCGGGTGCCGCCACCACTTCGAGAGGTAAGTTGGGGAGTTGGAGGATAGGTAGGTACCCCGGGATTGGGCACAGGGGGGCCGCGGGGCACCGGGTGCAGGGGTGCCTTTTGGGGTCGGGTAACCTTATCCTCTGTTGATCACGGTTGGGGGGGGGCACCTGGTTCTGAGGCTGCAGGCTTCTTCAGGAGCGTCGAGGGGTGCCGGACTCTGGATCACAGTCGCCGTGGGGTTGTCCTCGTGGTCTTTGTTCGCTCCGGCACAGGCCAGGCTTGGCGGGTGCAGTGTGTGAAGCGTTTGCGGTTCCGGGCTGATGCCAGGGATTAGAAGTAGATTTTGAGTAGAGCCTCTACTCGTGGGAGTCCCAGGGGCTTAGAGCCCAGGTCCTCCGGGCTTTGTGAGGTTGCTGGCCACAAGAGATGCTGGGTTGGAGCAGGTCCGACGGTCGACAGGCCGTTAGGGCTGGCGCCAAAGCAGTTGGTGTCTTCCTCTTCTTAGCAGCTGCAGGGCCGTTCTTCTGTCTTCTATTTCTTCTTCGGATTTCGGAATCTAGTGATGGAAGGTTCAGGGTGCCCCTAAATACTAGATTTAGGGGTGTTACAGGTAGGTGAAGGGCAGGGACCAATGGGTCCCTGTCCTGGGGTGTGTACACCCCCTATCCTGCCTCTCCTGCGGGCGGGGGGCAGTAGCCTAATCCTGATTGGGCAGGGCTTCCGATCTTCAAGATGGCGAGAGCCCGGAGATGTGCTTCACCTCGCCTCCCCCACCTGAGGGGTGGGGTTGGCAGGCTGGCACATCCCCTGTCCTTATTTGGGGTTTCCAGCCAAGTTTCCCGCCAGAGTGGAGGGTTGCAGTGGCCTGGGGAAGCTCACAGAGGCGGCATGCCTTTGAAGCTTCCCCCTGCCCATCCTGGGGGAGGAGATTTAGCACCTCGCCCAGGATGTGCATTGTTGCAGACCCAGGAGAGCAGGGGCTCTCCTACCCAGGGGTCCAGCAACATGTCTGCTGTGTGGCAGCCTAGGCAGCCTCAGAACAGACGTGGATTGTAGGTTAGGTTTCAGGGCGCCTCTCTAAGATGCCCTCAGTGGTGCTTGGTACATTAAATCCCACACTGGCATCAGTGTGGGTTTAATGTGCTGAGCAGTTTGGTATCAAACTTCTCAGTCTTCAGTGTTGCCATTATGGTGCTGTGGAGTTAGTGTTTGAAAAGCTCCAAGCACCATGTACTCTTAAATGGCAGCACTACACTTACAGAGCCCAGGAATGGACCTGGGTCCTGTAGGGGCACAGGGCTCCTGCCTCTGTGCCCACACCACTGGCATAGGGCACCCAGCTAGAGGGGTGGCTGATGTATGCCAGGGCATTGTAGGTTGTGGGCATGGCACACAGGGATGTGTGCCATGTCGACTCTGTTTTATCTTGTACCCAGACACTCAGCCTGCCAGGGCAGTGTGTGTGTTAGGGTACAGGGCCTCTAAGGGTGGCTCAATGAGTGCTGCAGCCCTTAGAGGCCTTCCCTGGTCACAATGCCCTGGGTACCTAGGGTACCACTTACCAGGGGTTTCATGTGGCCAGGGCTTGCCAGTTGGGTTTTGAGGTTTTTGTTTAGGGAAGGAACATCGGCCCTGGGCACCTGATTGGCTGGAGTCCAGGGCACACTCAAAGTACATTCTGCAATTCAGCAAAAAGTGGGGGCATACCATGCAAGAAAGATGGCACTTTCTCACACAGGGTAAGTAGAATTCCTGAGGAATGCTGAAATGAACATAGGCGCAACTGCCCGTTGTTTGCCTTTTTCCAGTTCAGGAAGGAGATTGTATCGAATTTTAACTCTGGTGCTTCAATGTGAAAGTGTCAGACTCTAAGGTTAGCGTTTAACTTGACAGGCCAAATTCCAGATGAAGTCTGGACCTGAGAAGCTATCTGGGCAGTTGGAATACTTTCTTATACCCTGAGCACTGTGCATGCTCTAAACTTGGAGCACAGGCCCCTTGAAATGCCTGATGCCAATAGTGTAATGCAGGGAGAAGGGAAGCCTCATATCTTTGAGAATGGGCACCACAGAGGCGCTTTTTAGTTACTTGTTGAGGCAGATGATATGAACTGTGATGGCTGCAACTTTCTTCTTCTGCTATGTGAGCAGTGGGTCTGGAGGTCTCAAATCAAACCCCCAAGTTGTTATACTTAATTGTTGTTTTAATGATCGTGGTCCCCATGCTCCATGATAAAAACTTCTTGTTCTTGAAACCACCGTAAAATCAGGACTTTTGTCTTGTCTTAGTTGATTGTGAGATGGTTTCCTTAGTTGTGTGAGAAGGCTGCTTTTTGCCCGTTGTATGCCTATTTTGCTGAGGTCCATTATTACAATGTCGTCTGCATATTGGGGAATGTGTAGATTTGAGTAGCCTAGTCATGATGGAGCCAGACAGTTCCTCTCCTGTGCTGTGCCTACTGTGTATAGATTAAAAAGTAGGGGTGCAAGGACACAACCCTGCTTCATGGTTGCCTTGGGTGGTGATTTTGAAAGTGACTGTTTGTGACCCAGTTCTCACTTGGACCCATGTATTTGGAATAGTAGGAGGTAATATCCAGAGAGAATGCCCCACATGCTTAGTTTTCTCCATAGTGTGAGAGTGTTTACTTCATCGAAGGCTCACTATCGAAGGCTCACTATGGTCAATAAAGCAGCAAAAGAGTGGAAGCTATTTTTTTTGTACCTCTTTGTACCTCAAAACAGCGAGTGTGGTGATATCTATTGTTGATGCAGCTGCTCGAAATCCTGTCTGGAAGAATATAGTTGTCCATGGCCCAGGCCTCTAGCTGTTAGCAGTATCGACCATAAGCTTTGGCGTCTAGATCTAGCAGGGCTATCAAACGATAATTAGCTGGGTTTGTCGGGTCCCCTTTCTTAAATATAGAACACAAGATGGACCCCCCCTCCTTATGTTTGGAACATGGGCGGAGAGGAAAGTTTGATTGAATAGAGTTAACATTTTTGCCCAGTCCTCTGCGGCACATTTAAAGATTCCAACCAGGCTGCCGTTGGGACCTGGAACACTGTCGTTTATCATTGCTTTATTGAATTTGTAGACCTAGGCTGGCGTAGTTGGATCCTGCTGGATCCTTGTGGGCTGATCTACAAACCCCCCTTTGTCTGCATGTTCTGGTGCTGCTATCTGGTCGGGTATAGCATTTTTACATGCCTCACCCAGGAGTTTTCCTGGACTCCATTTTCCCGGGTTGTATATGGGTATTTTAATTTATTGATCTAATTCCAAAAGCAGGATATGCCCGTTTCCTGTAGCATTTGATATATTCTTAGCCTGTTCTTCTGAGGATGTCTTTGCTTTCCATGTATGCGGATGGAAGATACTCTTTCAGCAGTGCGGTTTAGCTTGTGGGTGTGCGAGGACCTTCTTAGCGCACACCATGCCGCGAGGATGGCCTTGTTATACTGTTGAGTTGCTCCTTCCCTTTTGCCCTTGAATGTTGCTTGCAGCTTCCGGTTACTAATAAGTGGTCTGTTAACTCCTTGATCAATTTGTCCCACTTGTGGTGTATGTCAGCTGTGGACATATTGGGATTCTTACTCGCTTTGCCGAGCCATTTTACCACTGTTGAGGTGTTTAGCACCCTAAATTTGATCCTCCTGACTAGGTTTGTTACTTCTGTTCCCACTACCTGACAATTGGCCGCCATGGGGGCTTGCTCATAATCACTGGGTTGTGGTCACTTTCCGACCTATTGGGTATCTCTAAGTTAATGAGACAACTTACTAAAGATTCGGACAAGATGTGGTTGATTGTTGAGAATCCTTTGAAGGTGAAAGGAAAAGGAACTGATGGTGAGCTTGAACCTCTACTACTTGATCAGCGGAGATTAGTTTATGGGTGCTCAAGAGGTCATTCATTTTTGCCTGTATCGCTGTGGGCAGGATTGCCAGCATTCCCCATGCCTCTGATGTTGAAGTCCTTTGCAAGTAGAACTCTGTGTGAGGCAAAGTCCAGAAGGAGGTCCTCTAAGCAATTGTGTAGCTCATCCTTTGAACACTGTTTTACGGCTTTGGGAACATTATAAGTTTATCAGGAGATGGGGATTTTTTTTTTTAATGGAAGACCGTTATCCATGAGATTAGGGCAGCTTGCAAATCTGGAGAGTTTTGATTGTTGGGCATGACGTCAATCCAGCTGGTATGCTTAACTAAGATTGAAAGACCGAACGTTGGCTGACTGAATAAGTAAGTGCATTTTGCTGGTGTGAAAACCTCATAGACTCCTTGTAGAACTATTGAGGTAAGCGCCCACATCTCCTGTAGGCAGAGAATATCGCTTTTATACAGGTATGCCAGCTTTGATTTACTTGTCAAAATTGACTCACGGTTCTATGATGTGATGGTAAACTTGGGTTCCATCATGGACTTCTAGGGTTGTAAGTTGCCTGGGATGTAGTGGCTAGGAATAGTTATATTGGCTGCCACAATTGAAGTTCCTTTATCTGCTCCACCCTTTGCGATTGTTACTTCTTGTCATGTATCTTAAATTTCTTTGGTCCTGGACACATTTTTCTAGGGAATTTACCACTGTTTATGCAATTGGAAGCCAGTCATGGGTTGCACCCCATACACCTGCCTCTCGGGACACACCTGTGTGGCCTTAGGGGTTCCTGCGGCATTAGCATGTGGGGAATTTTGCGGGGTGGAGCTTAAACTCTATGCCCCATTCCTCAAATCCTTGATTCGCTCAAGATGTCTGAGGCCCTCACTCAGCCATGTGGTTTTACTAGAATCTGTAGTTCCTTTTTCTTGGATTCCAGATTCAAGCAAACTTTACTAACCAACGTTTACCCCCTTTCTCCCTTACCACTGCATCTCTTTCCCAGCAGTGTGAGGATGTTCGATATTTATAGTGGGAGGCACCTCTCACTACAGGCAGGACTAGGGGCAGATGACAAGAGACTGGCAAAAGTATCCTGCTTCAGATGGGTTGTGCTCTGCATCAAAATATGCTATGCAGTGGCCAAGCAGCAACCTTTTGAAGGCTTGCAAGCTGATTCTACCAGAGCTAAAACTGTGACCATTGCGTTAGCACTTAAAGTTATAGTCATGGACATATGCCAGACAGCAACATGGGCCTCGTTTATCAAACATTACTGTCCGTACAGTGTTATCCGTAGAGATGGGCACTTTGCCCTGCAGGACTTCCGTGTATGAATTTTGTCCACAGACCCACCTCTGGGCAGGTATTGCTTGGGTATGTATGCAAAAGTAAGGAATCTGCTGCTACAAGTCTCTATCAGATGAGCATGTTACTTACATTCAGTAATGCATTGTTCGAGGCATGTGGGCTGCTGAATTCATATCTGTGCATAGATCGCCGCCTAGTGTTGGGTCCGGATGTTTGCACGTTGTTGTCCTGGAAGAGTCTTCGAAGTATCACGAGATAGGTGACTCCTCCCCTGGACCACAGTGCGCATGGGCATCCTCTCCATCCTTAGATTGTTTTTTTCCGCCATTGGGTTCGGATGTGCTTATCTTAGCTCAAGTTAGGAAAATTCAGTCTAAGGCCAAAAGGCCTTTAGTTTTCGTCGGTACTGTTCCCGTTCGGTATCGACTAGTTTCTTTACTACTTTAGAACCTTCTTCCAGCCTTTCGGATCCCTTTGGTCCGAACATCGAACTTCCATCGACGATGGAATCGAGGACTCCATTCAAATGGTGTCCTTTATGCCACGCAAAATACCCACACATCGACGTCCACCCGGTATGCAACAAATGTCTCTCACCGGATCACGATGAGTCGAAATGTATGGCCTGTGCCCGATTCCGATCGAAGAAGACTCTCCGGAATAGACGGGCGGCGAGATTAGAAGCGCAGCAATCGGCGCCTGCCCCGACCAACATCTTCAGCACCGAAGACTAGGACGCCGAGAGCGTGGAAGAAGTAGACTCCAGCCCCGCTTCCGAACACGATTCCCGATCGGAAGACGACGCTGAGGTGCTTTTTCAAAGGGAAGAAGTCATCGACGAGGTAGGAGACTACGATGAGGCCTTTGGGGCCGAAGAAGATAGCTCTAGCGAGGAGCCAGGCCCACCCGTCGATACGGAGGCCGACAAAGTGCGTCATCATAAGGCTCAGGTCGAGGGATCGCCTCCGGGCCTTACCCGAGATCAGTCTCAAAGTTCTTCGGCCCGCCTTCCGGCCCGGCCTCTAACATCCCGCACGAGCCATTGTTACCGAAAACGACTGGGTTCCCTTCGGCGAAATCGAAACCAATCGTTGCACCAGTTCCACCGAAACCAAAAGTGAAACTGACTGTAATCGGCTCGAAGGCCTCTAAGCCCTCCACGCCTTCGACGCCAGCAAAGGCCGTCGGCCCCGAACGCAGTAAAAGGGATTTCGGCGCCGAACTCACTGCAGCGGATATCGGTGCCGACCCGAAGACAAAGGCCCTCGGTCCCCCCAAAGCGCCTCGGCCTCTGGCACCGAAACCATCGGCCCCGACCACCAAAGTCAAAATGGCCGACCCATCTGCGTCGAAGACAGCGGCACACGCCAAGTCGTCGACTCCAACAACCGTCGATACCCCTCTTCGGATCGATGACACCATGGCTCCAAAGCAGTCGACGCCTACCTCCAAGGTGCCGACCGGTTCCAAAGAGCCTTCCACGTTCTCCGTGCAACAAGTCGCGGCGTCGTTGCAACGCATCAGGGAACGGGCAGCCCTCCGATCCACGTCGGGCCCCGACACGCACAAGGCTCCAAACGCACCCTCTGTGCCAACCAACATCACTTTTGGCTTGCCGCCTTCCACGGCGCCGCAGATGTTCGAGATCCGAACACGTGTCCGCCAGACACTGTCCCCGTCTACTGGACACACCGATTCAGAGCCTTCACAGCCACAATTCATCGACGCCAACACTGGTAAACTGATGCTCCGCAAGCGGAAGATCACGCCAGAGAGGGGCTTGGACTCCTACAGAATACCTCTCAAGCACAAATTGCCAGCGGGGTCGGAACCAGTTCTTCATGAAAGCTTACAACCCTCCTATCGGGATCCCCAATCCTTTTCTCCTACACCTTCAGAGACAGACGCAGTAGAGGACTATATGGGAGATGATACCACCTACCCTGGGGATGTCGATCCTGATGAGCATCTGCAAGACCCAGACCAGGCATGGGATGACCCTACAGACCAGGGTACCGCGCCAGATACCCATGACACGCAGCTTTACAGCACAAAGACATCTCCCACAGAGGACACTGCTGCCTTCAATGCCCTCATAGAACGGGCTGCTGCCAATCATGGAGTAGAACTCCATTCTGACACGGTCGAAGAAGACTTCTTGGTGGACACTTTCGCCTCTTCCGAAAGAACTGTCAAAACTCTGCCCATGTTGAAAGGAGTTCTCAAGCCTGCAAAAGACATTTTTAAGGAAACAACCAGGGCACGGGTGCTAAACCCCAGGATTGAAAAAAAATACAAGCCTGCACCCGGAGACCCTATGTACATTAGGGGTCAGTTACCTTTAGACTCCATGGTAGTTGCTAACGCTCCCAAACGAGCCCATTCGCAGACAACAGGTGATGCTCCTCCCCCAGACAAGGAGTCCAAAGTGCTGGGGACATCAGGCAAAAGGATTGCAGCACAAGCAACAAACATCTGGCGCATTGCCAACACACAGGCACTCCTGGCCCGTTATGATCGTTCCCACTACGACACACTAGAGTCACTACTCCAACATTTGCCAGATGAATACAAAGAGGCAGCGGAGCTCCTCATCAGAGAGGGACAACTCCTAACCAATGCATCCATCAAGTGCGCCCTGGATGCTGCCGACACAGCGGCAAGGGCAATCAATACAAGCGTCATGTTGAGACGACGCGCATGGTTGAGAATCTCAGGCTTCAAGCCGGAGATTCAGAACATCTTAAATCAACCGGTCAACCCAGACTGCTTATTTGGCCCTGAAGTTGACACTACCCTCGAAGATTAAAAAGGACACTGACACTGCGAAATCAATGGGGGCTCTGCAGACGCAGCAGTTTCGTAGTGGCTCCTCTCGTCGCCCCGGGAATAGAGGAGCAGCTAGAGGCCAAGGGTCACAGCAGCAATACACTAAAGGGGGCACACAGAGTACCTACGATAAAACCAACAGAGGTGATATCGTGGCTCCAGCACCAAGGGCAGAGGACGTGGTTACGGAAACACCAGGTCCTCACCCAAAAACAAACAGTGACGCCCTCTCCCTGCCCCCCGACCACATAACACCTGTTGGGGGGGAGACTCCAGCGGTTCCTGTCCACGTGGAAAACCATCACCACAGACAGGTGGGTCAGGGACATTATCCAACACGGTTACTGTCTCGAATTAACGTCCACTCCACCCAACATACCGCCAAAGCACTGTCCTATGTCCGTAGAGAACTTGGCATTATTGCAGCAGGAAGTGCTAAGTATGCTGCAAAAAGGTGCAGTAGAGGTCGTGCCCTTCAACCAGCAGGGGACAGGGGTGTACTCTCTGTACTTCTTAATCCCAAAAAAGGACGGGTCGCTCAGACCTATACTAGACCTGAGACCCCTCAACCAATACATTCTCTCAGAGCATTTCCATATGCTCACCCTACAGCAGGTTCTCCCGCTGCTCAGTCAGGGAGACTTCCTAGCCGCACTGGACCTAAAAGATGCGTATTTCCACATACCCATACACCCTTCACACAAAATATCTCAGGTTCACTATTCAAGGCCATCACTATCAGTTCAAAGTTCTCCCCTTCGGAGTCACAACAGCACCCAGGGTCTTTACCAAGTGCCTAGCGACTGTGGCGGCACATCTACGGAGATAACACATTCACGTCTTCCCTTACCTGGACGACTGGCTTGTTCAGGCAAAGTCAGCCCAGCAATGTGCCAGCCACATGTCCCTCACCATTCACCTTCACAGTCTGGGATTCTCACTAAATTACCCAAAATCACATCTCCAACCCGCACACGTACAACAGTACCTGGGCGCGACCATAGACACTCTGGCAGCCACAGAGGATCAACAGCATGCAACTGCTGATCGCAAAGTTCAAATCTCAACACTCCCTTCCAGCACGAGTGTTCATGCAGCTGATAGGCATGATGGCCTCCTGCATTTACATAGTCCCGCACGCGAGACTACATATGCGCCCGCTTCAGGAGTGCTTGGCACGTCAATGGAATCAGGCTCACGGGCAATTAAAAGACCTAGTGTTGGTGAGCGGTCGGACATACAACTCTCTGCATTGGTGGAATCCACAAAACCTTTGCAAGGGCCGACCGTTCCAAGATCCTGTTCCACAGATAATACTGACAGCGGACGCCTCTCTCCAGGGCTGGGGAGCTCATGTACTCACACAGTGCAAGGACTATGGACAACGCAACAAAAGAAGATGCACATCAACGTTCTGGAACTGATGGCAATCTTCCTAGCCATGAAGGCATTCAAAGTACACTTGTGCAACAAAGTCGTGTTGATCCGGACGGACAACATGACTGCCATGTACTTCATACAGAAGCAGGGAGGAACACACTCCACAGTTGTCTCATCTGGCTCGGAGCATGTGGAAGTGGGCCATTCAGAGGAACATATTCCTCATGGCGGAACACCTCCCCGGCAAGGACAACCAGATGGCGGATCTGCTCAGCAGACACAGCCACCAGATGCACGAGTGGGAGCTACATCCGTCAGTTCTCCAACCGTACTTCCAACAGTGGGGTCATCCAGAGATAGACCTATTCGCCACAAACAAACGCAAAATGCCAAAGCTTTGCCGCCAGGTTCCCACATCCACAGTCACAGGGCAATGCGATATGGATAAACTGGTCCGGCAGATTTGCGTACGCTTTTCCCCCAGCGCCACTAATCCCTCTAGTGGCACGCAAACTGCGACAACACTCACTGACACTCATCCTAGTTGCTCCCGCATGGGCGCGCCAACCATGATACACCACCTTTCTAGAACTTTCCGTGGTGCCGCATCAAAGGCTGCGGATCAAACCCGCACTTTTAACGCAGAACCATGGCGAGATTCAGCACCCAGATCCGCAACAGCTGAACCTGGCAATCTGGCTCCTGAAGTCTTAGAGTTTGGCTATCTAAACCTGCCACCTGACTGTATGGATATCATCAAGGAGGCCAGGAGACCCACTACCAGAGCTTGCTATGCGGCTAAATGGAAGAGGTTTGTCATTTACTGCAACAACAATGACATTAACCCGCTGGACGCATCCATTCAAAACATCATCTGTTACCTCTTACACTTATACCGATGCAATCTGGCATACAACTCAATACGTATCCATTTAACCGCGATAGCGGCCTATCTTCAAAACAGGCAGCACCTCTCTTTATTCAGAGTGCCTGCCATCAAAGCCTTCTTGGAGGGACTCAAACGGGTAATTCCCCCAAGACACCCACCAGCACCCGTGTGGAATCTCAATTTGGTTCTCACCAGATTAATGGGTCCACCCTTTGAACCTCTCCATTCATGTGAGATTCAATTCCTCACCTGGAAAGTAGCTTTCTTAGTGGCAATCACTTCATTAAGAAGTTAGTGAACTCCAGGCACTAACCATTCAAGAGCCATTCATTCAGGTCCACGCAAACAGGGTGGTACTACGTACCAACCCCAAATTCATGCCCAAAGTGATATCGCAGTTCCACATGAATCAAACTATTGAACTGCCTGTTTTCTTTCAAAATCCACAAAATGTCGTAGAGAGAATGCTCCATACACTAGATGTGAAGAGGGCCCTCATGTACTATATGGACAGAACTAAGGACTTTAGGAAAACTAAACAACTTTTCGTTGCCTTTTCTCCACAATACAAGGGCAACGCCATTTCCAAAGCAGGGATAGCCAGATGGATCGTTAAATGTATTCAAATTTGCTATCAAAAAGCTAAACGCACATTAACGATTCCCCCACGAGCCCACTCAACACGTAAGTTAGGGGCGTCCATGGCTTTCCTAGGAAACATTCCTTTACAGGAAATATGTAGAGCAGCCACATGGTCCACTATACATTTACCAAACACTACTGTGTAGATGTACACTCAAAACAGCAGGCAGCTGTAGGACAGGCTGTTCTCAAAACTCCTTTTCAGACTGCTGCAGCCGGCACGGGTAGCCGCCGCTAATGGAGGAACTGCTATGTATTCTATGCACAGATATGAATTCAGCAGCCCACATGCCTCGAACTGAATATGCTACTTACCAGTATGCATCTGTTCTTGGCATGTAGGGCTGCTGACATTCATATCGCCCACCCTCCTCCCCGGCGCCTGTAGCGGCTGCAGCTCTCAGAATTGCTGTATAGCATGGTCATCACTTACTGTACCTACTCCATCACTGCCACAATGGCGAAAAACAATCTAAGGATGGAGAGGATGCCCATGCGCACTGTGGTCCAGGGGAGGAGTCACCTATCTCGTGATACTTCGAAGACTCTTCTAGGACAACAACATGCAAACATCCGGACCCAACACTAGGCGGCGATCTATGCACAGATATGAATGTCAGCAGCCCTACATGCCAAGAACAGATGCATACTGGTAAGTAGCATATTCAATCTGGTAGAGACTAAATTTATCTGCAGATTCCTTACCGACCTACACATCCTCGCCACTCTGCCAACGGATTTCTAGGGACAGGACTGACCCTTTTCAGGGGCCTAGTTTTACACACCAGTGGTCAGTGGTCTTCATGATTTCACGCATCTGGCATGAATAGTAACTGACAGCGCCCATAGGTGACATTTATATAGGTACCCTGACACCGATTCCATCGCAGACTGCACACACAGAGCTGATCAATGCCACCTACTGGTGCGCAGGGGTACTGCTCACGAAAAATCTTTTGGATCCAGTCTGACGCCTAAGCAAATTTAAAGGTAAGGAATCTGCGGCTAGATCTAGTCTCTACCACATAAGGCATCTAAGGTAAGTAACTTGTTTTTTTTTTTTTCTCCATTTTTAGATTCGGATTATATTCTTATTCAAACAAAATTCTATTGCCTTTAATTTCATACCCCTCTTCAATTAGTAAGCCTCTGTAAAGAGTTCCAGTTCCCCACATACAGATTATCATATATTTAGTACTCGTGTATTTATTGAAGATGTCCTTTGTGAGTTGGTGTTAGAGGTAAGCAACATACTCCTAAACTGATTACATCTCCTACCACAGTCTCATGTAAATTGCACACCTGCTAACTACTACTGCAATAATTAGAGGATGCAGTTACACCAGCTTGCTCCTGTGAAATGGGGCATTACTCACAATTTTCACATGACTTCATTAGTTCCACAGAACACAAACAAGAATTGCATGCAGTTTACACCCATGATTTGTCAGGCTTTGCCTTTGGCAAATCGTAGAGTTAAACTCCAGTGCCTGGTGCAATGTTTGCCATTAACCTGAAATAAATTCTGGTCTAAGAATTAAGACCGCTACTTAACTGAAGGTGTTTTTAATTTGAATGTACTGAAATCCTTATTATGGACCGCTAACAACAAAAATGGATAAAAATACGTTTTGAGCTGTCTGTCAAAGCTTTGTTGCTGGTTAGTTTTGAGGCTGACAGATGTCGCTTTCAGGATTTAGAGCAGTGTTTTGATAAGTTGCTAAATATGGTTAAAGTATTAATCAGTGACTGTTTCCTTTCAGGCAAATTGTATAGATTCCACAGCAGCTCCTGAAGCTGTTTTTGCTTCTGAAGTAAAGAAAATGCAGCACGAAAATATGAAACCACAGGAGCAGCTGACCTTGGAACCATATGAGAGAGATCATGCAGTTGTCGTCGGAATCTATAGGTATGTGTGAATATACTTGGCTAGGTCACCTTTCACAATGAGAGCTTAACCACAGTCTTCAGGATTTTCTAGGAAAAGGTTAAAAGGGTGTGAAACAAAGGCTTTTCGTATTTCATTGAAAATTAGATATGCTTTCGCGCCACTGAATGCTTCTATTCCTGACTAGAAACACTAAAGTCGATATAACCATGAAATACAACCCTTATGTTTTTTTGCTCCCGGTAGAGATTTGACTGCACCCATGAGGTTTTCCAGTGTAAACCTATTTAAAATGCACATGTTAGACAATGTACTAATTGGGTCTGGACATATTCTCCGTTAGCGGAGTCAGTATTACATGACATTGAGCGTAAGCCTTTTGTTTTGGCAATTTTTTTTTGTCTGTCATTTGGTTAAGATGTGTGCTATTGTACTGGAGAAGAGGAGATGGTCCCTATATGGCTGAAAAGAAAACCACTTGAAATGATCAAACGTTAATGATTTTCTGCTACTTAAGGAATTTATAGTGTGTCAAGGCCATAGAGAATGTGACTGAAGCTTTTACTACGAAATTGTTTCCAGGGTTTTCAATTTGAAATATCATTTGGGGGTCTACCTATTGTGTCTTCAAAAGTTCATGTGGCTAGATGAAAATGTGGTGTGGAATGTACTGAAGGACAGATAGCATATAAAAACCAAAGAAAGGGAGGGTGCAATAATCATGGAGTCCTCTTGCATTGAAACTAGTAATGTTTGTGCCAAAAAAGCTGATGGTTATAATGCCAGTCACTTAATTTAGAAAATTGGGCCCCCTACGTACAAGTTAACTTGTCAAGCACAGGAAAAGTAACTATCAGTTAAGAAACAGACTTGGGCAAGAGAAAACAGACAAAACGTTCAGGCATACAATATATACATAAAATTGCAATTCATTGAATAACTTGATGGACTTCATGTAGTATCACACATCTTGTATACACCGTCCGCTTGTGTGCCCATATATTGTCTTCTATAAAAAAGTCTTTTTAGATTTTCAGGTCTCTTATATCATGAACTAATTGCTATCTGTATTGCAGTTTAATGAATTGACACTACTGTAGTACATTTGTCTAATCAACAATGTAAACAAATATATTTTGCATTTATTAATGTACAGGATAACAAAATTGTGAATCATGCTTTTAATGCAGTAAAGATCTTTTAATTTATAATCTAAAACAAAATAAATTATTTATAAAAAAAATGTAAAAAGAATTGTGAAACTACATGAGTTCCTTTGTTGTTCAGTGAATTGCAATCTCATGTATAGTATGCCTGCATGTGTTTTGTCTATTTTCTCTTGCCGAAGACTGCTTCTTACAATGCCAGTCACTGCTAGGACTGGAACTAAAGGAGCAAAGAAAATCTTCGACAGCTCAAGAATTCAAGAACACAAATGGTTAAACTTTATATAGAAAATATAAGTAAAACGAATCTTATTGGTCAAGAAAGAGTGCTGATAAGATGGAAACCGATGTGAACATCTCGACCTGCGACTAGTTTTGGCTTACTCATTGGCGATGTGTAATCGCCTGAGGATACACCATTGTCTGGTAAGATTGCCACAACATAGGAAACTTAGTGTATTTTCCTCAAACAGGGGAAACCTACTCTAAAATAGAAATTATTGGCTACTACCTATTCAAAAGGTATATGGGTTTGTGGAGAGGAGCCGGAGGATGTCCATTTTTAGCACTGAAGATGCACTGCATTGAAATTTACAAAAGACTCGCATTTTCATAGTTTACGTGTTGATGCTATTGTCGTTTTCCATGAGACCCTCCTCCCTCCCTGGTGAAGTGGAGTAGCGCAGAACAGTAAAATAAGTACAAGTTCCATAACACTACCTTTGCCGTGGAAAAGAGAATCTGAAGATGTCTTGTACTAGGGCCTTGGAGGATTATGCTTGACATTATGAGCCCTACTAATCCTGCCGATGTCCAAATCAAATTCTCCTATTTGAAGAAATATTTCTGTACCCAACCACTATGGGTGGGGTGGTGGGGCAGGGCGATGTAGCAGGTGATAAAGGAGCTAATGGGGGGCCTCCTCTTGCGGGTACTGCACCACATGGATAGACCTGTTTTCTAACCTGACAACTCAAAATACACAAACTTCGACGCCAGATATCCACAGTTCATGGGCAATGCACTGTGAAGAAATTGGTCAGGGATGTTTGCCTATGCATTTCTACCCCTCTCTCTGCTGCCCTTCATGGGGGGAGTGGGGGGGGGGGGAAGCTCAGGCAAAATTTACTAAGCCTTGTCCTACTGGTATCAACCTGCGCCGGATAGCCTTGGTACTCTGCTCTCCTGAAGTTGTCACTTAGCCCCCAAGAGGATCCCCCTCAGGTCCGATCTTCTCCCTCTTAGCTGGTTGGCAGCTTATATGCTGAATGGACAACATGCCTCTCTTCAGGATGCACAAGGTCAAGGCATTTTTTGAGGGCCTAGAAAAGGTCCTAACCACCCACACAGATTACTTTCTGCTCCTATTTGGAACCTCAACATAGTCCTTACCAGACTCATGAATCCACCCTCAAACATATGCATTATTCTGTTCTGCAGTTCCTCCCTTGGTAGGTAGCCCGCTTCATAACTCACTTACTTTAATCGAATGAGCGAGCTGCAAATGCTCATACTACAGGAGCCTTCACCCAGGTACAATATAGTAGGGCAGTTCTACGAACCAACCCGAAGTTCCTCCCTTAAGTGGTATTGCCCTTCCCACCCTTAACCAAACAGTTGATCTCTCAGTATTCTTCCCGCATTCTGCTTCTGAAAGAGCACTGCCCACACTATACCTCCAAAGGTTTTTCATGTTCTAAATCGACAGATCTAAATCTTTCTGTGAGTCAGACCAGCTATGTCTCCTTTTCAAAGCCTTACAAAGGTCAGCCCATATGCCAAGCTAGCATAGACAGTTGAATTTTAATGGGTCTTCAGGCTTGTTACCACAAGGCAAAGAGGTTTCTACATACTTCACTTTAAGCACTTTCCACTCGCAGGACAGGTGCTTCAAACGCTGCCTTGGGCAACATCCCACTATTTGATATCTGGAAGGCAGCCACCTCATCGACCCTTGCGCACCTTTACTTGGCACTGTAGTGCACAGTAACAAGCCCTAGTTGGCTAGACATGCTGAGAACGTTTCAGACAGCTGCATCATCCACACACTAGCCCCTGCTGCCAGCTGGTTACTGCTATACAGTCTATGCTTCTTAATGACTTCTTGGAAGTTGCAATTTAGTTAAGGCCTCTTGTCAGGACCTCAAAGGGGTTGGGGCCTGCACAATGGTAAACCACCAAAGCTTTCTCTGTTTTTGTGTGTGTATATATGTATATGTGTATATATATGTTCGAGGCATGTGGGCTGCTGAATTCATATCTGTGCATAGATCGCCGCCTAGTGTTGGGTCCGGATGTTTGCACGTTGTTGTCCTGGAAGAGTCTTCGAGGTATCCTGGGATAGGTGACTCCTCCCCTGGACTACAGTGCGCATGGGCATCCTCTCCATCCTCAGATTGTTTTTTTCCGCCATTGGGTTCGGATGTGCTATCTTAGCTCAAGTTAGGAAAAACTTTATCGAGGCCAAAAGGCCTTTAGTTCGCGTTGGTACTGTTTTCTCGATCGGTTTCGATACTCCTTTGTTAGTTTAACAACTTTCAGCACCGACTTTTCGCTTCTTACCTGCCCATCGACGACATCGACGATGGAATCGAGGACACCGTTCAAAAGATGTCCGGTATGCAATGCGAAATATCCCCACATCGACGTCCATCCGGTGTGCAACAAATGCCTTTCGCCGGATCACGACGAATCGACATGCATGGCCTGTGCCCGGTTCCGTTCCAAGAAGACTCTACGGACTCGACGAGCGGCAAGACTCGAAGCGCAGCACGCGGCACCGGCCCCGGCAGACATCTTCAACGCCGAGACCGAAGATGTCGAAGAATTGGAGATCCTACCCTCCAGTCCCGTTTCCGAACATGACTCCGGATCGAACGACGTCGACGAATCACTCTTTCGCAGAGATGAAGACTACACCGAGGTAGGAGACTACGATGAGGCCTTAGGGGCCGAAGAGAGTAGCTCCAATGACGAGCAAGGCCTACCCGTTCAGACTGAAGAGAGCCCAGTGCCACAGTCTATGGCTCCGGTCGAGGGATCGCCTTCGGGCCTTACCCAAGACCTATCCCGCAGTTCTTCGGGCCCGGCCTCGGACGTTCAGCGGCAGCCATTATTACCTAAACCGGCTGGTTTCCCTTCTTCCAAACCGAAACCGAAAGCTGCACTGGTTCAATCGAAACCAAAACCAAAACTGGCGCTGGTCGGATCGAGGCCTTCCACACCTTCAACGCCAGCGAAGCGCGTCGGCACCGAGCGCACCAAGCCAGACTTCGGTGCCGAACTTGAAGCGGCAGACGTCGGAGTCGGCATGCGGAAAAAGGCCTTCGGTGCCAACAAACCTGATCGGTTCCCGGCGTCGACGCCATCGACTCCGACACCAAAGGTCACACTGCCGGCTGCGTCTCACATCGGCACCACCGAAGCCTCATGCATCGAAGACGTCGACGGCCATTCCCGCCCCTCGACTCGATGACCCGCCGGTGCCGAAAAGGTCGACGACCGCCTCGACAGACCTGGTCGGCGCGAAAGCCTCAAAGACGCTCCAAGTGCGACCTGGTGCAGCACAAAGCAGCAAAACCAAAACGGTCCTCCAGGACACGTCGGGCTCCGGCCCAATAAAAGCTCCAGCAGCCTCTTCGGCGCCAGCCAACATTACTTTTGGCCTGCCTCCGTCCACGAACCCAAAAATATTCCGACGCGGGTCGCCCACACCACAACTACACCTGTTGAGGCGTCTCCGTCACATGTCATCGATGCCATCACCGGCAGGATGGTTATCCACGAACGGAGGATAACTTCGGAGCCACCTTTGGACCCTTTCCGGATCCCACTAAAAAGGAAGCTGCCTGTGGACTCAGAACCTCTCCTAAGCGAATCTTACCACTCGCCCTACCAAGATCCACAATCACACTCTCCCACACACTCCGACACGGATGTGTTGGGGGATTACATGGATGACCAAGTCCCCTACCACGGAGACATAGACCCTGATTACCAACAGGACCCTGATCAAACTTGGGGCGACCCTGTGGATCCAGGTGCACCTCTAGATGCACAGGACCCACAACTCTATGGGGCGAAAACCTCTCCCACAGAGGACACTGCAGCGTTCAACGCTCTTATCGAACGTGCCGCAAATAATCATGGAGTGCAGCTTCACTCTGACACCATCGAGGACGACTTTCTTATGGACACCTTCGCATCCTCAGAAAGACATGTAAAAACTCTGCCCATGTTGAAAGGGGTCCTCAAACCAGCCAAGGACATCTTCAAAGAACCCACCAGGGCACGAGTGATAAACCCCAGGATCGATAAGAAATACAGATCGGCGCCTTGGGACCCTACTTACATCAGAGGCCAATTACCACTAGACTCCATTGTCGTGGCGAATGCTCGCAAGAGGGCACACTCGCAGACGACAGGTGACGCTCCTCCCCCGGACAAAGAGTCCAAGGTGGTAGAAACCTCTGGCAAGCGAGTTGCCGCACAGGCTGCCAACATATGGTGCATAGCCAACACTCAAGCGCTCCTCGCTCGCTACGATAGGGCGCACTATGACACATTGGAGCAACTACTCCAACATCTCCCTGACCAGTACAAAGAAGGTGCAGAAATTCTC
This sequence comes from Triturus cristatus, assembly GCF_964204655.1. NCBI lineage: Eukaryota > Metazoa > Chordata > Amphibia > Caudata > Salamandridae > Triturus > Triturus cristatus. Next base: position 235,601,571 of record NC_140590.1, read on the forward strand.
ATCAGAGAGGGACAGTTACTCACAAATGCTTCCATCAAGTGTGCACTAGATGTCGCAGACACGGCTGCCAGGGCCATTAACACAAGCGTCATGCTGCGACGACATGCCTGGTTGCGAATCTCCGGATTCAAACCGGAGGTGCAAAATAATATACTCAACCAGCCTGTCATGATATATGTAGAGCATACACCTGGTCCACCACACACACATTTACCAAACACTATTGTGTAGATGTGCAATCAAAACAGCAGGCAGCTGTAGGACAGGCTGTTCTCAAAACCCTTTTTCAGACCGCTGCAGCTGGCACTGGTAGCCGCCGCTAATAGAGGGCACTGCTATACATTCTATGCACAGATATGAATTCAGCAGCCCACATGCCTCGAACTGAATATGCTACTTACCAGTATGCATCTGTTCTTGGCATGTAGGGCTGCTGACATTCATATCGCCCTCCCTCCTCCCCGGCGCCTGTAGCAGCTGCAGCTCTCAGAATTACTGTAAGCATGGCCATCACTTTTCTGTATCTACTCCATCACTGCCACAATGGCGAAAAACAATCTGAGGATGGAGAGGATGCCCGTGCGCACTGTAGTCCAGGGGAGGAGTCACCTATCCCAGGATACCTCGAAGACTCTTCCAGGACAACAACGTGCAAACATCCGGACCCAACACTAGGCGGCGATCTATGCACAGATATGAATGTCAGCAGCCCTACATGCCAAGGACAGATGCATACTGGTAAGTAGCATATTCAATATCTTCCTGCTGAAACGGTGCTCAGTAATGCACCTGATGCCGTAATGTAATTAAAAGAACACTGGGTCCATGACTTTGAGGGCCTGGATGATGACGAGTGCGCAGTGACCCTTCCATCCCCTAAAGAGGTGGTCAGACCACACTGGCTAGGATGGGTAGAGCACCGAATGAGATGCTGGCGAGGTTGTCTACACACTGTTACTTTTTAGGTCTCGGCCAGGCGAAAGAAGTGCATGCGCAGGTCTGCCATGCAATTCCTTTTGGAATCGATACAATTCCAGCATGCACGCGGGGAGACAAACGAGACAGAAGATGTGCACGCGGGATTGGATGTTTTACTGGCGGCGTGATACACTGGGGACTCTTTTTTTTCTTGCCGCCAGTAAAGGCAGTCCCCGCATACACATCTTCTGTCTGCCCTATAAAGAGCCGTTCACATCCCATGACGGGCCACGCTTGTTATAACATGTCACCATGTTTATTATTCCATTAGCTTAAAGGGCACGGATCCTTGCACCCAGTCCCGTGACACACGCAGGGCACCTCACTTGTGAAGTTTGTTATTTTAGGGGGGCAAGTTACCGGAAACCCAGGGTTGTTACTAACTGTTGCTCTTCGAGGCAGACACTTCCAAATTAGCTGCGTGTGGTTAGGGAGGATTCATGCACTACAGCAGCCTGAGAAATGGGATGACACGGTTTATGTTGTTGACAATTATGTATCGCACTTTGTGTTCAAGATCTCACCGCGTGTACTTCTCACCAGTTCTTGTAAGAAGTGACTCCTTGGCTCGCTAGGTTTCTTAAAGTGTGGGAAGACTATGCAGTTAGAGACCTGGAGTTCTTGAGTGAGAGTGAGAGGGGGTTGAGGTTCCAGACGTTTTGTGAGTTTAATTAGCACAGTTATACTTGCACGGTGTGTTTGCAAGCACACAGTAAAATCAGCGCAATTTGAGTCGCACACACTGCACTTAACTGAAGGGGCACAAAAGGCCTCACTGCAACAGAACCGTACATAAACTGAGCATAGGCACATAACACTACGGTAGGCAATCTCCCTAAAGCACAAGGATTTGACGTAATCACCAGAGCTGCTGAGTGGGAACCTGGTAACCATGTTCGAGTCACGGCGTCTGCTCACCATCCTGTGATTCTGGGCAAATCAGTTAATCTCCCTGCTGCATACAAAAACATTTCTGGGGCTATTTGTATTACTAAATCTATTTATTCACAACCCCAAGCACAGACTGTTTTTTCAGGCTCTGTCTACAAATCACCTTCGCTCATAAAATATGCTTTTTATATAGCGCTTCTTAAAAAGGTGTTCGTTTTTTTCCAAATAAAAGTTTGTTCCGTCTTTATTATCTAACTCAATAATATAAACATAATGCTTTCACAAGTGTATGAAGGATGAATGTTAGTCAGCCCTGCTTCACTTTTTAAACTTGGCATAATTTTTTTTCTTGCGTGTTATTCCATTTTGAAAGCTACCATTAACTTGAAAGGAGTTGCAAAAGAAAATGACTAGAGCGTAGTTTAAGATCCATGAAAGCAACAAAATAAAATCCCACGCTAGGGCAGACCGAATACCAACACGCACCGCTTCTAAACACTAGGACTCATCTCTGCACGGCTGACCTCGCTGAACGGGACACAGATTCCAGCGCTGAGTCCCGTGACACACGCAGGGCGCCTCACTTGTGAAGTTTGTTATTTTATGGGGGCATGTTACTGGAAACCCAGGGTTGTTACTAACTGTTGCTCTTCGAGGCAGACCCTTCTGTCAAATTAGCTGCTTGCGGTTAGGGAGGATTCATGCACTACAGCAGCCTGAGAAATGGGAGGACGCCGCTTGTTAAGTTATTCATAATTGTGTAGCGCCCTTTGTATTAAAGATATTACTGCGCATACTTTTTACCATTTTTTTGTAACCCATGACTTCGGCTACTCGTTTCTTAAAGTTTGACTTGTGCTGTGGTAAGACTATGCAAATCTTACTTTTACAGATTGAAACGCTACTTTTTCTGAGTTTTATTTTGAGAGTATAAGATCTATGGGGTGTGTTATTTATAGGCGGTACCCTGCGTAGAGTGTTCAGTCTGCTGCATACTAAGGAATGAGAGGGACAGTACCACCTCAGGCACACTTCTGTAACCCGCTGCTCCTCACTGTGTCCCCAGACCCCCTCCTTCCACACCAACACCATATGCACTGTTGCGCACTGCACATAATATTAGAGGCACAGAAGCCCTCTCTGCAATAGAACTGTACAAAAACGGAGCATAGGCACACAACACAACAGTAGGCTATCTCCCTAAAGCACAAAGATGTGTGTAATGACCAGAGCTGCTGAGCGGGAAGCTGGGGAACCATGTTTGAGTCACGGCGTTGGCTCACCATCCTGTGATTCTGGGCAAATCAGTTAATCTCCCCGTGCCTTCTAAAAGGGAATGTGTTCTTGTCTTTTACACCGCTGTCTAAAAATTACCCTTGCTAATAAAATCTGTTTTTTATATAGCACTTCTTAAAAGGTTTTGTTTTTGGCTACTAAAACTTTGTTGTCTTTTAAATGTAACGCAAGAGCATTACAATAATGCTTTCACTTGTGTATGTAGCATGAAAGTTAGTCAGCTCTGCTTTAATGTACACCTGTAGCTGCTGCATGCGCACACATTTCTGGGGCCAACTGTTTATAATTTGCGTTTCCGTGCACGCTTATTTATATTTCCCAAACATTTATGCACTGTCTTGTGCCATGTCCCTCCTCAGTGTCTGTTTGCCTTTGATCATGTGTATAGTTTAATTGGGAACTGGTTGCTAAGGGATGCAAGGTGCTTATATAAGCTATTTTACTGTAACTGGCTGTGGGTCTCTGTTTCAATGTTAACAGTGGGTCAAAAATGAAAGTAGTGTTAGGCGAGTTTTGGTAAACTTTAAAAAAAAAAAGAAAACTATTACAGCGCAAAAACAATAAATTATCTAGAATTAGGGTATCTTTCATAGATTAACATGCTTGAATCATTCCCCGTCATCAGGATGGGAGTCCCCGATATATAATAAAAGTAATGTCTCACTAGACATATCGAGAGGCCAAAGGCCTCTCATTAGTAACACATCCAGGTCCTTTTGTAATGAGGACCAAATTCTAGAGAACAACCAATCGGATATCACCACCCTCTGGAACCTTCCTGGAAGGAGCTCTAGTCCCTCAGATTTTCTACCGCACGTCATGTTAAGGGAGTCTCCACTGAGCTCTGCTCCGTTTTTCCTTGGTTCTGGAATTCAAGTGGATTTTTCTTCACAATTACTTCTTCTGAGTGAAGTCTGTCTTCATGTCAGACACTCCTAAGAAAGGCCTTTTTAGGCCCTGTGCTTCCTGCAATAAGAAGAGACTGCATTTCGACGACCAGCATTAAGACTGACTACTGTCTCTATCCGGACCATTCCTCCAAAGACTGTAAGGTATGTTGTACCTTTTCATCTAAGACTCTTGAAGACCGTGAGGGACGGCTGTTAATTTGGCTGCAGAGGCTTGAGGACAAAGAATACCCCTTGTCCTCTGAGGAGAGTGAGGGTTCAACAAAGTCTTCAAGAACCTCACAGAAAAGGTCCATAGATGCTTCTCCAGGTCCTTCTTCGAAGCCCCCTCAAAAGAAGACGCAGAAAGTCTTCGGAAGCACAACTTAAGGCTTTGCCACATAAGGATCCTTCGCTGAGGATTGTACACACTTTTAAAAAGCCTGCTTCACCCCGTCGACGACCACCTCGTCGACGGTGGCCTCGACGACCACTTAATCTTCTACAGCTGTGGGAGTAACCTAGACGACGACAGTCTCTACACTCTTGGCATCGTCCGCATCGCACTTGACTACGACGTCCTAGTCGACAGCTGTTCCGTTGTCGACTATCAAAATTTAAAAAATCGTCGACGTCCAAGAAAGTGTCAACGCCACGCTCGTCGACTAGCGCATCGTCGACGAGGGTTGTTCCGTCGACGATGGTGACTTTGTCGACGACTCCGGGGACTTCGTCGACGCTACCTTCGTCGACACTATCATCGGTTGTGTCCATTGGTGTTTCCTCGTCGTCGACTACTACAGGCAACGGCCTCATCGACGACACCAAAATCAGCAGTGGACAGTACTTATGTTCACCTCAAGGTTACTAAAAGAAAGCTGACGCCTTCCCTTACATCACCAAGCAGGGTCCAGCCGTTACCTCCGCCTCACCTTTTGGAGGAGGATTCAGATGAGGGCAGCATGTTCAGGGCTGCAACAAGTACCTCTGAACTTCATTTAAAGTACCAGGAGGACTCGGACTATGACGAGCAAGATGCAGATCAGGCATATTATCCAGACAGCCATCTTCGCCAAAAACCCATGGTTTGTCTCCCTGCGTCTGGTTTCTGACCTCCAATATTTGATTTCTGACTACAGAGGTGCCCTACTTCTGCTCAGTCTTCTACTCCAGTTCTCTCTCCGCCTCCACGGTTACAGGTTTCACCTCCACCGGCTGTACCTGTTACGTTACCACCTCTCCCTTCCACGGATGATGATGAGGAGAATTACCAACAAGAGAGGTCCATGAGTCCCAATCAACTCATGAGTGGGACAACTACGTCCTCTTTGCCGGCGTCTCCAGTGCCGCCTCAAGCAGATTCGCCTCCTGAAGATATTGGGAGTTTTCACAACTTTTTGGAAAGGGCTGCACAGCGTTTCCAAATTCCTATGCCTTCTTACCAGCAGGACTGTTTCTAGTATGACTTCAAGGAACCTTTTAAAAAAAATCTGAGATCTCTGCCGATCATAGACTACATCTGGGTTCTGGGCCTGATTCCATCATCGCTCAGCGGAGATCTAAAAACCCTTCTGCGCTGCTTTCAGCCCCTCCAGATATGGAGGGCAGATGCCTGGACAACGTTGGGAAGCGCTTTTCTTCCATGTCTGCATTGACACTGTGTGCGTCTAATTCCTTAGCGTTGTTGGGGGCGCTACAACAGGCAGATGTGGGTGGACATTGCCCCATACTTGGAGGCACTGCCGGACGACTCCAAAGTAGAAGCAAAGAATTTTGTTGGAGGACGAACATTCGGCTTCTGAAATAGATTGTGCGATGGATATCGCCTCTACTGATTTCCGCCAATTGGCTGGGGCTGCGGTCCTCCGCCGCCGCAAAGGTGCCGACATTCCGCCTGGAAATCCAGATTTTGGATATGCCTTATGATGGCCAATTGCTCTTTGGCACTCCTATTGATGAAGCCCTTCAGGGCCTAAAAAAAGGATACGGACACGGCCAGGGCTTTGGGAACCCTTCAATTTAACCCCCCCCCCCCCCCTTCTCCAGGCTCACTGGGTAGAGGTCAGTCTCCCGCTAGGGGAACCTACCAGCAGTATCGATCTTCCTATTCTTCCTCCAACCAGCAATATCGACCACAGTTCCAACAGCGCCAAGAGCAGCAATCTCAAAACAATAAGTCTTCCTTTCGCGGGAAGGACAGACGACAGAAGGATTCTGCCCGGCGTCAATGACTTTTCTCTACCGTCGGTCTCCATTTCCTCTCCCCCTCCAGAGTAGGAGGCAGAATTTCCCATTTTCTACACAATTGGAAACCGATAACGGACCGTTGGGGTTCTTCAACTGGTACAGTTTGGGGACTCACTGGAGTTCATTCATAGTCCTCCGCAGACCCCTCCTCGACCTATGCTTCACAAGAATCTGCGCCTTTTACTTCTGGAAATCTCACTAATGCTCCAGAGAGGTGCTATAGAGCGGGTTCCCCTTCACCAGCGGGGAAAAGTTTTTACTCCCGTTTTTTCTTGGTGCGCAAAAAGGAGAAGAAATGGAGGCAGATTCTAGATTTGAGAAGTCTCAACAAATTCTTAAACTATTGGTTCGAGGCATATGAGCTGCAGATTATACACTTTTGCATAGATCGCCATCTGGTGTTGGGCCCGGATGTTTGCAGTTTGTTTTTCTTCTTGGACAGTCTTTGGAAGTCACGAGTTCGGTGACTCCTCCTTCGGTCCGTACTGCGCATGGGCTTCAGCTCCATCCTCAGATTGTTTTTTTCCGCCATCGGGCTCGGATGTGATACTTCGTGCTCCGGCTTCGAACTTTTCCAGTTCGACCTTCGACAGAAAATCCTCGTCCATCGAGATTCTTAAGAAAAAGATCATCTTCATCTCTCTCGGCGGCACTTCTCGATTCCAGGCATCGGCCTTCGGGCCTCCCTCGACTCCGGTCTCGGCCGATGGAAAGGACTACCTTCAAAAAGTGCCCAAAATGTGGGTCTAAATTTCCCCACACCGACCTGCATCAGGTGTGTAACCTCTGCCTCTCTCCCGAACACGAGGCCTGAGACTGCCCCGCCTGCAAGTCTTTTCGATCGAAAAAGACCATCCGGGATCGAAGAGCTCGACGCACCATGGCGCACTAATCGACTTCGGTTCCACCCAACATCTTCGGAGACGACACCGGAGCTTCAGGGCAGCAGCACACAGAGCAAGAGGAAGAACTCGTCAGCGCTTCTGAGGCCGACTACTCCGACCTGGAGGAGATCCCACCGGCGCAGAGCGTAGTGTGTACTCTACCCCCTCCCACTCCCGTACCCACACCGAAAGACTCCGGTTACACCTTCGCCTCCGGGCCTAGGGAAAACCAAACATACAGCTTCTATCACCCCACCTTCGGGCTCGGTGTCGAAGCATCATAAGTCTCCCGGCGGCTCGGGCTCGAGCCAGCCTACTCCTGGTGCCGAAAAACACCATTCGGCACCGAAGAAAACCACACCCAGTTCGGCTCCGAAACCATCGGGCTCGAAACCTGCACTCTCGGGGCCGACTAAGCATAAGCCCCTTGGCTCTGGCGCTGAAGCCTGCCTCGGCACCGAAGAAATCGGAGGCCCCGAAAAAGCATGGCGTGGAGAAACCATCGAAGCCCTCGGCTCCGAAAGCACCGGCAGACGATTCGGTGCCAGGAGAACTATTTACGCCAGATCCTTATCAAAAATTTTTAACAAAGGATCCAAAGACTGGGCATTTAACTTTGTCTTCCAAAAAAAGACATTTAAACAAGCCAGATCCTCCTCCTCCACCGCCAAAACGGAAGGACTCTGCCACATCTCCCTTCAGAGTACCTTCCCCACCACCTCCTCCGCCTTCTCCACCTCCTCCACCTCCCATATCTCCGCCACCTTTGCCTCACCGCTCTCCAACCCCATCTCCAGACCCTAATTATGGAGATCCAGATTATGATCCGGCAGACGCCCCAATAGACCACACACCTCCAGGGACACCAGACCCATGGGAGGATTACCATAACCCCAATGTACCAGATATGCCTCAAGATTACATTTATCCATCCAGGCCATCTCCTCCAGAGGACTCCCTGGGGTTCCACCACTTAATACAGCGGGCGGCACACTACCATGGGGTAGAATTACACAGCGAGCCAGTTGAGGACGATTTCCTACTGGACACTTTTGACATACAAGATAAGGCCACAGCAATATTGCCCATGCTAAAAGGAGTAACCAAACATGCTGCAGAGGTGTTCAAGGACCCAGTCAGAGCTAGGGTATTAAACCCCCAGGCTAGAGAAGAAATATAAAGCAGCCCCCACAGATCCTGAATATATTAAAGGACCTGCTCCCTTAGACTCATTTAGTGGTATCCACAGCTAGGAAGCGGTCTTAACTCTCAATCTTCAGGGGAGGCTCCACCACCAGATCAGGAGTCAAAGCTCTTAGATGCGTCTGGTAAACGCACTGCCTCGCAAGCTGCAAATATGTGGCGCATCGCCAACACGCAGGCATTGCTTGCACGTTATGATAGAGCACATTACGATGAGCTGGAGGCTATCACGCAACACCTCCCAGACAAACATAAACACAGGGCTCATGAGCTAATACAGGAGGGAAAGCTCATTACCAACACCTCAATTAAATGTGCCCTCGACGCGGCAGACACAGCTTCTAGAGCTATAAACACCAGTGTTTTGCTTCGTTGTCATGCCTGGCTCAGAATCTCAGGTTTTAAGCCAGAAGTCCAGGCATCTATATTAAATCACCCCTTTGACCAACACCACCTATTTGGTCCAAAGGTGGACGAAGCATTGGAGAAAATGAAAAAGGACACGGATACAGCAAAGTCTATGGGGGCATTACAATCCCATACCCCTAGACGTTCTTTTCGTCGTTCCTCCTTTCGGGGCACAGGCAGAGGTTACTCTGCCGATAGCGCATCTACTTCCTACAAGTCCCCTCCTCAGAATACCTTCTCGAAGGGCTATCAAAGAGGTGGATATAGGGGAAACAATAATAAGGGCAGGGGCAAAACCAACAACACCCGTTCTGCCACACCGCCCGCCCAATGACTTTCCCCCGCTCCCCCAGACCATTTCACTCCAGTCGGGGGCAGACTACGGCATTTTCTTCCCACCTGGGAGACCATAACATCAGACAAATGGGTGACGCAAATTGTTCAGTCAGGCTACTGTCTCGAACTAACATCTACCCCACCCAATATTCCACCCAGGCACCGTACAATGTCACAAGAACACACCACACTGCTCAAACAGGAGGTGATCTCCCTCCTACAAAAACAAGCTATAGAGCAGGTCCCCGTCAATCAGCAAAATTTAGGGGTCTACTCTCTGTATTTTCTAATACCAAAGAGAGACGAGACCCTGCGGCCCATTCTAGACCTCCGGCCTCTAAATGCATACATACATTCGGACCATTTCCACATGGTCACCCTTCAACAAGTTCTCCCACTCCTCTGTCAGGGAGACTTTCTCACTACATTAGACTTGAAAGACGCATACTTTCATATTCCAATACACCCTTCTCACAGGAAGTACCTCAGGTTTGTGGTGGACGGTCAGCATTACCAATTCAAGGTTCTCCCCTTCGGGGTCACAACCGCACCACGGGTGTTTACCAAATGCCTAGCGGTAGTAGCAGCACACCTCAGACGACAACACATTCACGTCTTCCCTTACTTAGACGACTGGCTGATAAAAGCCGCGTCCTACAACCAGTGTGTGCAACATACAACCAGCACCATCCAACTGCTCCACCAGCTAGGCTTCACGGTGAACCATCAAAAGTCCCACCTCATACCATCTCACACAAAGCAATATCTCGGGGCCACTATAGACACCTCCAAAGCTATAGCCTATCCCAATTCAGCCAGAATCGCAAGCATACAAGCCTTGCGCCAAACATTCATTCTAAAGCACTCTCTACCAGCAAGAGTGTTTATGAAGCTCATAGGGATGATGGCATCTTGCATCTTCATAGTGCCCCATGCAAGACTCCACATGCGTCCACTCCAAGAGTGCCTAGCACGGCAGTGGAACCAGGCCCAGGGACAGCTGACGGATCTGGTGTTGGTGGACGGCCGCACCCATCACTCTCTGCAGTGGTGGAACACCACAAACCTTTCCAAAGGGCGGCCGTTCCTGGACCCGGTTCCTCAGGTGATTCTAACAACGGACGCATCGCTCTCCGGCTGGGGAGCGCACCTTCTACACCTTACAGTGCAAGGTCTATGGACGCCACAGCAAAAGTCACTCCACATCAACCATCTGGAGCTTTTGGCGATCTTTCTAGCCCTGAAATCCTTTCAGAAACAAATTTCAGCCAAAGCAGTCCTCATTCGCACAGACAATATGACTGCAATGTATTATATTCAAAAACAGGGGGGGGACACACTCTCCCCAACTGTCCCGCTTAGCACAGAGCATATGGAGATGGGCAATTCCACAAACAATCTTTCTCCTGGCACAACACGTCCCAGGCATACAAAACACCATGGCAGATCTGCTCAGCAGACAAACGCAGCAACTGCACGAATGGGAACTGTATCCACAAGTTCTTCGCCCATTCTTCCACAAGTGGGGGCATCCTCAGATATACCTCTTCGCCACCCACGAAAACAAAATATGCCCAAGCTTCGCCGCCAGATACCCACACCCATTGTCCAAAGGCAATGCGATATGGATGAACTGGTCAGGCAAATTTGCATACGCCTTTCCACCTCTCCCGCTAATTCCATTAGTGGTAAGGAAGCTACAACAGCACTCCCTCACACTCATTCTGGTAGCTCCAACATGGGCCAGGCAGCCGTGGTACACCACACTACTACAACTATCGGTGGTACCACATCAAAAACTGCACCTGTCCCCATGCCTCCTGACCCAGAACCATGGAGAAATCGCGCACCCGGACCCAGCTCAGCTCAACCTTGCGATCTGGCTCCTGAAATCTTAGAATTTGGATACCTTAACCTTCCCCCTGATTGCATGAAGATTATCAAAGAAGCCAGACGTCCTACCACTCGAGCATGCTATGCCGCAAAGTGGAAGAGATTTGTTTACTGCCGTAACAATACAATCAACCCTTTAGATGCATCCATACAGCACATCATATGCTATCTGCTCCATCTTCAAAGGTGTAACCTGGCATATTCATCCATACGTCTACACCTAGCAGCAATTGCTGCTTACCTGCAAAACAGACAGCATTTATCACTGTTCAGAGTGCCTGCTGTTAAAGCCTTTATGGAAGGCCTTAAACGAGTAATTCCACCCAGGGCACCACCTTCCCCTGTATGGAATCTAAACGTAGTTCTTACAAGGCTAATGGGTCCGCCTTTCGAACCAATGCATAAATGTGAGTTACAGTTCCTCACTTGGAAAACAGCTTTCCTCGTAGCTATCACTTCCCTTAGAAGGGTTAGTGAGATACAAGCGTTCACTATACAGGAACCCTTTTTACAGATACATCACAGCAAGGTGATACTTCGCACAAATCCAAAATTTCTGCCCAAGGTCATTTCCCCCTTCCATCTTAATCGGTGGAATTACCGGTTTTTTTCTCGCAACCTCAATCTGTTGCGGAAAGGGCTCTACATACACTTGATGTTAAAAGGGCTTTACTGTATTACATACAAAGAACGCAACCTTTCAGAAAGACGAAACAATTGTTTGTCTCCTTCTCTCCACCGCATAAAGGCAACCCCATCTCTAAATCAGGGATAGCTAGGTGGATTGTAAAGTGCATACAAATTTGCTATCGCAAAGCAAAAAGAACATTATCTGTTCCACCTAAAGCCCACTCTACAAGAAAGATAGGGGCTTCTATGGCTTTTCTAGGGAACATACCCTTAGATGAAGCAGCCACATGGTCAACACCGCACACCTTCACAAAACATTACTGTGTAGACGTGCACTCCAAGCAACAAGCTAGTGTGGGCCAGGCTGTACTAAAGACACTATTTCAAACCACTGCAACAGATACCGGTGGTCGCCGCTAGGGCTGGGTACTGCTATATAATCTATGCAAAAGTGTATAATCTGCAGCTCATATGCCTCGAACGGAATATGCTACTTACCAGTATGCATCTGTTCTTGGCATGTAGAGCTGCAGATCTATACACGCCCACCCGCCTCCCCGGCTACCTGTATCCGTTCCAGTCTATCTGATTTAGATACAACACACATGGGTTTCTTACTATTATCACTACGCTCCATCTTTTCCCTGCTGGCGAAAAACAATCTGAGGATGGAGCCAAAGCCCATGCGCAGTAAGGACCGAAGGAGGAGTCACCGAACTCGTGACTTCCAAAGACTGTCCAAGAAGAAAAACAAACTGCAAAACATCCGGGCCCAACACCAGATGGCGATCTATACAAAAGTGTATAGATCTGCAGCTCTACATGCCAAGAAAAGATACTAACTGGTAAGTAGCATATTCCTTTCGCATGGTTACCATTCAGGAAGTGCTCCAACTTCTCAATGCAAACTACTTCATGGTATCTTTGGATCTTCAAGATGCCTATTTCCATATCCCTATCCACAGGAATCACAAGAAATTTCTGAGGTTCGCTGTGGCAGGCAGACATTACCAATTCCGAGTCCTGTCCTTCGGACTCAAGTCAGCCCCTCGCATCTTCACAAAGTGCCTTTCTCCAGTGGCTGCATACCTCAGACAGCAACTTCACCAAGCTTTTCCCTATCTCGAAGACTGGCTTGTCAAGGCACCTTCTCTGGACGGCACAAGCAGATCCTTCAACGACTGTCTGCAGCTTTTCAGTCGCTTGGGACTCACTCTCAATCCAGACAAATCATCCTGCAACTGTCTCAATTGATAACTTTTCTGGGTGCAATTCTCGATACAAACCAGAGGAAAGCTTTCCAGTCATAAGAGCGACCGTGCAAACTTCTTCACTTAGCGAACCGCATAAAATCCAGGAAGTTGCTCACAGTGCTCCTGTTCAAATCTCTTCTCGGGATGATTTCATCCTGTATTCTGCTGGTTCCCTACTGTCTCCTCCACATGCGCCCTCTCCAAGAGTCACCATCCGATCAGTGGATTCAAGCCGAAGGATCCTTCGTCGTTCAGGTGACACCCCAGATGGTCACTGCTCTGCAGTGGTGGACTCGTTCACGGAATCTTTCTCAAGGCCTGCCTTTCTTGCTTCAAGCCTCTCCACATATAATCCCGACTGATGCGTCCCTGGAAGGTTGGGGAGCATTCCTCCAGGAACTTCGGATCAGCGGGAAGTGGTCTCCTTCAGAACGGAAACTTCACATAAACCTCCTCGAGCTACGGGCTGTTTATCTCGCCCTCCTGGCGTTTTTTTCCCAGGATCAAAGGTTCTCTAGTGCTTGTCCGGATGGACAATACTACAACAATGCACTACCTGAACAAGCAGGGGGGTACTTGTTCATTGCCACTCTCGAATCTCAAAAGATCTGGAACTGGTTACTTCAACACATTTCCCTCAGAGCGGAGTATGTTCCTGGAACAGACAATGTGCTGGCCGATTCACTAAGCAGGCAACAAACAACATGTCACGAGTGGGAATTGAACCAGCAAGTTCTCAACAGCATATTCTCTCAATGGGGCACACCTCTCTTGGACCTATTTGCCACCCAGCACAATGCCAAAACTTTGCAAGTTTGCATCCCCAACGAGGGTCTCTAGGGAATGCATTTTCGATAGCATGGTTCAACGTCTTTGCTTACGCTTTTCCACCGATTCCCCTGATTCCCAGGCTCCTCGGGAAGTTGAAGGCAGAACCCTGCATGCTAATCCTGATCGCACTAGCGTGGCCTCGCCAGCATTGGTTCACGGAGCTCCATCTTCTCTCCCTGGAACCACCGATTCCGTTGAAACCTTTTCCCCCTCTCCTCACAATGGACCAGGAACAAGTCCAACATCCGGATCCAGCATCTCTCAAATTATCGGCTTTGCTCCCGAGTTCTGCGAGTTCCATGGCCTAGACATTTCTTCAGATTGCAGGGCGGTTCTGGCTCGGGCTGACAGTACACACAACATATTCCTTGAAATGGAAAAGATTCTGCATCTGGTGTAAGTCTGCGAATATACATCCTTTCACTTCTTCTCCAGAACAAATACTGCCTCATCTTCTTCATCTGGCAACTTCAGGTCTGGCTCACGCCTCTATTAAGGTTCACCTGGCAGCGATATCCTCTTTCAGGAGATCTTCTACGGGTCCTTCTCTTTGGTCACATAGACTGATTAAACAATTTCTCAAGGGTCTGTTTAGGACTTTCCCTCCCGTGAAGTCTCCACATTCAACTTGGCAACTCAACATCGTTCTTGCTCAACTTATGAAACACCCATTTGAGCCGATGCACAGAGCCACTCAACTTTCTCTCTTGCGCTGCTTCTAGCCCTTACGTCTGCAAGGCGAGTAAGCGAACTTCATGCATTCTCAATTCAAGACCTTTTTCTTCAATTCAAACATGATAGGGTTATACTTCGGACTAATCCCAAGTTTGTTCCCAAGGTCCCGTCAGACTTTCACCTCAATGAGCCTATAGTCTTACAAACCTTTTTTCCGAATCCTCAAATGGCGGCAGAAAGGACTCTGCATTCACTGGATCTTAAATGCTGCCTTCCATTCTACCTTGACAGGACAAAGACGTTCCGCAAATCCAACCAACTTTGTGGCTTACAGTCTGCCTCAAAGGTTATCCCACTTACTAAACCGAGTATTTCTAGGTGGATCTCTGCCGCTATTACTTTGTCACCAGCAAGCAGGCCATCCCTTGCATTCGACAGCTCATGCCCATTCCACTAGGACGATTTCTACCTCCATGGCACTCTTTGCGGGTGTGCCTATCAGACATTTGAAGAGCGGCGACATGGAAGACGCCGCATACATTTACCAAGCATTACTGCTTGGATACGGAACTCATGAAGGATGCTGCAGTGGGACAGGCTGTGTTACGTCATCTATTTCGATAGGTGAGCCGCCTTTTCATCCCACCATCCTTTTTCTTTACATGCACATGTCTCCATTGTGTTTTCTATTGTTTTCTTTTGATTGCACTGTTACTTCTCTGCTTTCGCATTGATATGCTATTATCTGATCAATTTGTGCATTCTGTTCCATCCGAAATGTGCCGATCATTGCTTGCTATTCTTATTCAGGCATGTGAATCTATGAAAGATACCCTAATACTAGATAAGAAATGCGTTACTTACCTGTAACTGCAGTTTTGCAGCGTGAATCATTCTGGATTCACTATGCTGTGCATTATTCCGCGGCTGGTGGTTGGGTCCGGATTCGTAGTCTTTCTTTTGTGTTTTATTATTATTTTTTTTTTGGTAGGCCAGGTGGGCTTCGACGTCCCACCATTTGGTGTACTTCTCGTGACGTCGGCATGCTTCCTGCGGAAGTCCCACCTTGGGGCGCCATCTTCAGATTCTTTTTTCCGCCGTTGGGTCTGGATAGTCACCGAGAAGCTCCAGAGTTTTTTAACGAAGAAAGAAGAAGAGCACGAGTTTCATCGGAGGAAAATTAAAGGAGACTATAGACAGAAAGAACATCGAGCCGGGACGACAACGAAGGAGGAGAACCTCGAGATATTCAACGTCCAGCGGAGAATGCGCACTCAGACACTGAGCGCAGGAATGGACAAAACACCTTTTAAATTCTGCCGTAACTGCCACCACAAGTACGCGCAGAAGGACCAACATCCGGTCTGCAACATTTGCCTGCCAGTCGACCACGAGAGCAAAGACTGCAACGCCTGCTCCGCCTTCACACCGAAGACACTCGGTGAGAGAGAGAGAGAGAGGCAGAGGAGAGCCAACTACAACATGGAAGGCAAGGGTAAGGCCCTGTCTCTGTACGACCTGGGCCTCTCCACCAACGATGAAGGCAACGTCGCCGAGGGACCTGATGACTCCACGGTCGCAGAGACCGATAAGAAGACGTCTGACAAGGTAGGAGAGACGTCGAGCACAAAAACCCCGAAAGTGCCCCGAAAACCAGAGACTGACTCTCGAAAAACAGTGGTAAGTCCTCGAAAGGAACACTGGCGCCGAAAATTTCAACGACCGCGAGTTGATCCAAGGACGAAAGGCCCAGCGGATCCTTTGAGAAGGACTCCCAGGTGCCGAAGGCCGCCGAAAAACAAAGTTCGTCGAAAAAGACCCACGAGGTTGGTCGTTCGACGACGAAGGACAAGATCGCGTCGACACAAGCTCTGTCGAAGGCCAGCGCTCGTCGCCGAGCATGCCTCCGAAATGGAGAAGAAAAAGAGAAGGCTCCAGGCGGAGAAGGAGAGCATCTTTCAAAGGAAGAAGGAGTTCGACGAAAAGATGAAGAAATTTACAATCCCAACGAAACCAGCTACGGTTATCGAGGTCGAAGACCAGGACGAGTTCGACGCCGAAGAGCAGTCAAACTCCCGAAGATGACCTCTACTATGAGGGAGAAGAAGAAGAGGAGGAACAGCAATCTAACTACGGCTCCAGTATTGGTATCTTTCATAGATTCACATGCAAACCCACCCACCTCCCCTGGAAGGGCTCACCTGGTTCTCTGTGATAAATCTACTTAGCACTGTGCTTACGAAATCTGAGGGACTAGAGCTCCTTCCAGGAAGGTTCCAGAGGGTGGTGATAGCTGATTGGTTGTTCTCTAGAGTTTGGCTAATTACAGAAGGACCTGGATATGTTACTAATGTGAGGCCTTTGGCCTATCTCTCTATGTCTAGTGAGACATTACTTTTATTATATACTGGGGACTCCCATCCCGACGACTGGGAATGATTCAGGCATGTGAATCTATGAAACATACCAATACTGGATAACTGCAGTTACAGGTAAGTAACGAATTTCATCTCTCGTACACTATTTTAACGCAGGTACAAACTTGCCAGATTGTTTAAACATCACCCATAAGTGCAAGTGCATCAAAGCCACATTTGTATCTCCTAACGATGATACCGATCTTTACAAGGAGCAATACAGATTAAAGACGTTAACAAAGGCAATAGCTCTGGCTAACCACTTATAAGGTCCCAAAGGCAAGACCTACTGGCTGTGCCAATACTTGTTGTAAAATGCCACGGAGCCCTTGCGGATCACATCAGCACGGTCATCTTGACTGGCCACGCCCTCTCCCCTCTTTTAATGGGGAATTTGTCCAGTGTCTTGAACTTTTCGAGCGCTTCTAGCCACTTATTTATGTGCAATGCAATAGGTCTCACATTACTGACAGTTTAATCTATTGGCGTTGCATTATTATTAACAACGCCAATAGCTCAAACGTTCAGTAACGTGAGACCTAAAGCATTGCAAATGCTTGTTATCATATTGTTTGGGACTGCCGTGCAGTGCTTCTGGGTGGCAGAGGTCGACTGTAGGGGTGAGGTATGTGTGGATTCCCTTACCGCCTCGGCAAAGTGGTGCCTCCTAAATATCTGTGCAGAAAAAGATTTGCTCCGAATGTTATGTATATGGATAACCCTGGGGTAGCAGTAGCTAAACACAATTTTGCAAGACCGAGCTGTGGGACAAGCGCAGCAGCTGGAGGACTGGTGTATGTTGGTTGAGAGGGAGGTATATGAAGGCCGGGAATGCACCAGGATATTTAAGTAGCTATAGGGGTAAGATATGGGATGACGTATCCCCAGTCTGTTTTGGGGAATGGCCATCTAGCATAGTCCAGCCAAGCATTGCTGTTGGCTGTGCTAGGGGCAATGGTTCGGGGGGGGAGGGGCAGTTTGAGGCTGCAATGAAGACTGTCAAAGAAATGAACCGTGCACAGTTTGGTTTTGTACGTGGTGTTATTGAAAATGGCAATATACAGGGCTGTAAAAAAATTCATTGGTATCCAATAAGGATTTAGTTGCTACCCTATACTATCTCTCCTTCTTTTAATCTCCAATGTTTCTCGAGCGTCATTGAAATGGATGTTATTCAACAATCCAGTTACGACGTTTTAAAAAAATTTTCATTCAGAAATGCAGGGTAGACCAAATTTTTTTATAGCAGTGGTTCTTAACCTTTTGACTGCTGTGGACCCCCAATCATCAATGGAATCCAGGGACCCCTGCACCCCCACCCGCCCACCCACTGAATAATTATTGGAATCTGGGCCACCTCAAAATATTATACAGAGCTGATACTTGAATGTAGCGAACAAATGTTCAAATATTTAAATATTTTGATTAATTCATTATCAAATATAAAGTTTTAAGTTTTGCTTCTTTGTACGCTATTCTTTAACTTATTAATTTTAATGTTTAATTTAGTAAGCTAGTCGCGGACTCCCCGAGTAGGTTTTGTGGACCCACGGGTGTCCACGGACCACAGATTAAGAACCACTGTTCTATAGGCTCTGATTCACATAAAACAGAAGTTTGTTCAAGGTCCTCCATTTTGTCGAGCCTAGGCGGTGTAGTCTCATAGCGACCTGTTGTATACGATTTGTTGAGTTCACCCATTGCTTGCCATTGTTTCATTTGTCTGTCGGTGTCCCTTAAAAATACTTGCTTGCTAGTGGTCAGTCCGGCTTTTTTTTTTTTTTTTTAGGTCTCGCTAGAACTAGCGCAGGCGCTGCTCTGCGAGACATTTAGTAGGGGCTTCAAAAAGTGCTACCACAAGTTGCTCTTTGGCTGGCCTGGAGCTTACGTGCGCAACAGCCAGCTTTGAGCGCCCGATCAGGGGCTATCTGTCTTTCCTCCCACTTGATTGCTTTCACGCTCCTCCGTCCGTCCCCCTCCCCCGTCGCGTTGCTTTCACTTTCGCACGCGGCCAATGCTTGTTTTAGAATTACAAATGCACTTGTATATGTAGATTTACAGTGCGAAACTTACTGGGCCGCAACCGTTGAGCACAATTAACATTTTTGCACATTTAGAAATCGATTACCAGGCTAGTAGTAGGCTATTCTAATATGGGTTTCCGGTTAAAGAAGGAAGTAGACCCCTTTCTATTCGGCAAAGAAGCTTACACTCCAGCACTGAAACACATTTCCAGTCCTGTGTACTCAAGGGAGAACCCGGTTGGTAAGTGCTTGGTACACTGGATAATATTCGGTGCACATACCTTCATATAAGCATCAATGTCACTAGATATGTATGGCAGCAGAATTCAGCCGCCATTTTTAAAAAGACTCTGTTACTATCGCGCTTAAGGCTTTCATGTGCATTGCAAACTCAAATTATTCTCAAAGTGCACAATTGTGCTCATTTTCTCGGTCGTGAAAGTGCAACATGCTGAGTTGTCCCTGACACATGTAGCTCCATTTTCCACGAAAGGCTTTAAGGCGCTTCTTAGCTGCTACTTAACATAAGCGACTCATTATAAATGTGATATTGATTTGAACTCTCTCGAAGGGTCAAATCATTATTACTACACCCAGTAAGAACCGTGGGGATTGTTTAAATAAGATTTTTTAAAAACTCGGAATTTTATAAGATTGGGTTTGGCATGAACCTAGAGAGGTAAATTGCTCCAGGCTTTCAGGCAACTCGCAAATAACACAAAGATCTCCACAACGTGTGCTTTAACCCACTGAACTTTCTTACTGGCATTGGATCCAGTTACTTGTAGGGTCACACACGCCCTATTTTGAGAGTGCATAAAACTGCTGTGATATCTTCCTGCGACTGAAACCTGAGGGCCAAACTCGAGCTCCCAGCCATGCATCCTCCATGTGCAGAAAATGTATATATCAACTGAGCTATTGTACTGTGATGAGAACGCGTGGCCTGCTGGGCAATCTATCTCGATGGAAGGTGCATTCATTTGCTACGCTGTCTAACTGGAGTAAGAACATGTGATCCGCATTGTTGTACTCCGAGCTCTACAGGTGTGGCTTTAACACATGACCTATTTTATTGGGATTAGAACCTGTGACCTACAGGTTACTACACACATCTCTACAACAGGTGCATTAACCCGCTGACCTCTCTAACCGGCTGAGCTGTTTGCACGGAGGCTACACCTGCTCAAATGGCAAGAGAAGTGAAGCGCCTCAACTAAATTTTTAAATAATTCTGGAATTCTAGATACTTATTAAACAGAGGCGCACTTAGTCGCAACATTTCTGGCGACGTTCACAATCCCTCAGCGTTTTAATCTATCTCATTTAACAATACGGCATCATTTAAATAAAATACATTTTCCTCTTTTCAGCTATGGTGATTTTTTTCTGTAGGTCTCTTCCGTTTTTTTTTTTTTAAACAGCTCTGCTAATAGTTACAAAAGACGGCACAGAATTCTGAGCAAAAGCACATAATTTGTACATCTAAACAATATTGCAGGATGTCAAATTTAGTGTTATTGGGACACTGACGGCGCGTGCTCTTGTGCAGTAGGCTGCTGCACTTGAATCGGAAGTTACAAGCGTTTCTGGGGTGGACTTGTACATATTACAACAAGCATTGGCATAGCCAATCGGTCCCACCTTTGGGTCATGAAAGTGTTTGGCCATGCAGCATTTGATGTTTTTGCATCAAGGATATTGTGCTGCATAACTAAATACTTATAAGGTCCCAAAAGCGAGACCTATTGGCTATGCCAATGCTTGTTCTCTTCTGTTCCTCCCATGGAGCACAGACAAAGTATTCTCATTTCTCAATAGATCTTAATCTATTCTTTGGTGGGCTATTTTTTTTCCCTTGTTTTCCGGCTCTTACTGTTTGCATGTGTTCAGCTTTAGCACCATAGCCGCCTGCATTTTTATATAGCAGTCTGCCCTCCCACCTCCTCTTAATGCCACAGTTGTGTTAGTGCTGCCTCACGCGCCGTGTCTCCCGCCCCTTGCTTGTATTTCTTTTTTCTTTTTTTTCCTTTTTGAAATTTTGGATGGGACTTAAGTTGGCCTACTTTTGGTGCTATTTTTGGTTTGGGCTTGCGTTTAAGGGGGATTGGGCTTGTGTTTAGCCTTTTTGTCTTTTTACACTGACGAAAAGCGAATTCATGCACCATGAGCAAGCCAAGTGTAGTTAGTTATATCAATTACAATTGGGGCACTAGGTACATTAGCTATAACAATGTAGGAAGCTGGCACTTTATATAGTGGACCAAAAAGTATGCACACCCCAGAGAAATTGAGGCACAAATGACACCCAGAATGCACTCCCTTGTGGTAGTGTGACCACGCAGTTGGGCAGATCAGAGAGTAGTGCTAAGCATTTATTACGCACAAATGCAGTAAATGAGTCTCACTGAATAAAGCGATCCGACATCAATTTATAAAAAAATAACACATACTTTTAAATACCACGATCATTGGAAGCGGATACATACTTTTCGAGTTCTGAAAACTGTAAAAATTTATTAATTGAAGCAGCGCATTTTCTGGACTGGCAATGGTATCCTAAGGAGGGAAAACGTGGTTTGCATTTAGGAATTTGTCTGTAAATTACGAGACTTCTTCTGGACTTGTGGCAAGTATGGGGCAAAGTCCAAAGCCACATCAACAGGTCACCTCGCGGAGCTCTGGGGCGTCCGGGTGCAGATGTGGGTCATTGCATCGGGTGTCCCTTTCACCTCAATGAGAGACTGGTCTGGATACAAATGGGCTGTAAGCAGGGACTGGGACACAAGTCTGAGGAAACCCACAGGAAGGCTCGACCCTTGAGGTCCTCAGGCATGCAGGGATACTTCTCCTCGGGCTGAGGGGCTCAGGTGAAGTGGTGTCTTTTGAGTTTGAATTCCAGTGCAGGAGTGTCTCGCGGTTCGAGGGGGGGGGGGGCCTGCAAAAGAGGCTGCAGGCAGCAACTTTAAGTCCAATCTGGGCAAACCCAGTCCTGAGTTTGCTTCTTGTGGGTTTGGGGAGCCCATTGGCACCGTCACCTCACTTGGACTCGGACTTTGGAGTGTGGGTGCATAGGTGCTTTGTGGCCTAGGGTGACAACGGTCACACTCACTTTCTTTGATCTTGTTTTCTACAGAAAAGGGGCAAACAAGACAGCTTGGCCACTCAAAGTGGGACTCTCTGTCCTTGAAGTCTCTTGACGTGCAAGTAGGTCTTCCTTGGCGTTGGTGCCTGGTCTGGGCACAAGCCATGGCTGCTGCCAGGGGTCTAGTACCCAGGTGTGGCTCCGGGTGGTTCTTGCATTACCACACTTAAAAGAAGGATGGATCTGCCTGTTGGAGCACTGCTACTTTTTCCTGGGCGGCTGCTGCATTGGCAGACTCCGTATGCGGCAGGTCGGTGTACTGGTCTTGCTGCTTTGGTGCCTGCAACTGCAGGGGAGTAGCTCCTGTACTCCAAAGGACATACTTTGGCATTTTGCGAAACACTGGCATGCCTCCAGGTTTCATGAGATCTGCACAACGGCAGGGTCGGGTGCAGCTCACAGTCCAGCAGGGTTGGCACCAAGTCAGTCGTACTCCTCTGGTCTGCAGTAGTCTTTTTCCACTCCATATGTGCCACTGAAAATCTGGTATCCGGTAGTCAGTTTAGTGGTGTTAAGGATTGTGAAGGGTAGTAACCAAACTGCTAATTATCCCTGGGGTTACTACTCCCTCTGTAATGCCACTTCCAGTGGGAAGTGGGCATAACCCCATCCTAGAGTTCCTAAGTGTGCCAACACGAAAATGGTCACTTCTGAAACTTGTACCCACATCAGGTTAGGCCACCAAGTGGTGGTACTAGCCTGGCGGTGGGCACGTCTACCTGACTAGCTAATTTTCCCACCTGTCCTTGTGTCAAAAGACTCTGGACAAAAGGGGTTGGCTTCCTCACCTGTGAGGGTAGCCAGATTTCCATTGCAAAGGCGGCAACTTCTTTGAAGCATGCTTGCCTAGGAAGGATAATTAGTAGGTCAACCTGCAGGAGGGGGTGTGACGCAGGAGGGGGTCTACCCGGACAGGCTTTGTTCCTGACCTCCTGAAAAAAAAAGGCTGTCACTCTTGGAGGTCAAACTTGTCTCGGGTGCAGGCTGGCAGAAACTAGTCAGCTAAGACACCAGAGGTTGGTAAGTGTCCTCTGGGTGCATGTGTTGATAAATCTGGCACTGAAGTCAGTGTGGGCATATTAATGAGATCTTTGATACCCAACACCTCATGCTTCAGTGAAGCCATTATGTAACTGCGGGACTTGTTTTGACCAGTGCCCTGAACATACTCTAAGATGGCTTCCCTGCTCACTTGCCGTATCTAGCAATAGAACTTGACATCACAGGGGCAAACCTGCTCATGCAGATATGTCCTCACATAAAATATAATGCACCCTACCATAGGGCTCAGTCCTGCCATTGGGGTGACTTACATTGATTAGATGCAGTGACTGGCATGAGACACAGGGGTGTGTCATATAGTGTTTTCACTCCCGGTTTGCACCGTCATGCAGCCTGCTTAAGCAGACTGAAATTTGAATGTGGGTTTAGTTAGGGTGGCATAAGCTATGCTGGGCTCAGTGCACTGTTAGTCGAAAATCGGGTTCTAGTAGCTAAAAAACGGGGGCGGGGGGGGGGGGGGGGGGGGTTACTGCAACAAAACCCAGTACTCTATAAATAAAAATGGCCAAACACACTTAATTTTAATTAGTAGTTAATTTCACCCTTTATAGTAGCCATAGGATTTATTCTGTGGCAGTGTTTATTTGGCTGACACTCTTGAAGAGAGTAAAACTTGCACAGTCTGAAAATTGGATGGAGCTTTAAATTGACTTACTCTTTCTATCTTGAGACTTCAGTCATTTCCAGCGTTGCGGAGTCCTCCTATTTTTTTTTTTTTTTTACTTAACGTTTTAGGCAAATCCCACTTTGATGCCCCCTGCAGAAGCCGCATTGAGCTTACTATTTTTTTGTTTCTTCAGTCTCAAAGTTTAGATGTTGCACTTGGAATATCATCACGGGTGAGTGGAATGAAAGGTGACTGTGGACAAACGGCTGTAATGTACACATTTGAAAACTTGCGAGATTCTGATAAACCAATAACCTGTTCTGTGTCAGGATATAGTTAACAAGTGTTTGGGTGATGTTGCTGTTTGGGTCCCTGTAGTTAAATGTCAATAACTGTTTTTTTTTCTTCTTTTATCCCTACAGACCACCACCAAAGCAGAAGAAATAAAGTTGAAATCTATTTAAATTTTATGCCTAAAATATATATGCGGCGTGCTCCTGGGAGATAGATGAGCTCTTCATCCCAAACTCTCCACTGGAGACTGGTTTTGTGCCACACATCTTTCAGGTGGCCTCCTTTGCACCAAGCAAGGACGTGTCTGGCTAAAAGACGTTTCTGGCTTAAGACTTAAGGGCAGTTTTCTGTATCTAAAATTGTAAATGATAAATTGTTACTTTTTTTTTTGTATTAGTAATCCTACTGGATGCATTTGTATAAAGCAAGACTGTATGAAAGGTTGTTTTTGTTTTTGTCAAGCTTTCATGCTTTTTTGGTTCAGCAACAGAAGCTTGGGTAAAGAATGTGTTTTTAAATAAAAATGAAAAATGAACCAAATCACTTGGATTTGTACTTTGAGGCTCATGAGGAAAGTATTTAATGAATATAACTGGAACAATGTTGAACCTATATTAGACCGCAACATGACATAATATCTGAGCAAAAGCCAGCTTGTTTAGTGGAATTTGTTCTTTAAAAAAATTGCTAATAAGAATTTCTGCTTGCTGATGCCGGTTTGTAGATGAAGATAATTAATCTTGTGCACGCTTTAAACACCTTATGACATCTGCCACTCTAGACCTTTGTCAAGATAAGTCTACAAAGTACTTTAAGCCGCTAGTCATCCTCTATCAATGTTGTAGCAGCAGGTCTCCCTTTTCAAAGCAAGAAAAAGTTAAGCAGTTGCACTTTACACTGTGCGAACAGTGACAATCGCATTGGATCACTTGCAGTGGAAATAAAATCATTTCTATGTGGAAGATGGTTGTGATAAAATTAAGCCAGCGAATCACCACATATGCCAATCGGCTAAGCAGGTCAGTTTTATTATTGCTGTTTGCGCAATTTTAGAGCAGTCTAAAATATTTATTTGGCCTTTGTAGGTAGATGAGGCCAAGCATCTGTGTTACATGCTAATATTGCAATTCACAAACCTAGCCAGTGAGAGTAAGCCTTCACTGGAAGGCACAACTGGTGTACAGTGAAGCAACACTTGACCATAAATTTGAGTGCTTTAAAATGTGCATTTCACAAACTACACAAATGGGCACAGAGGTTAATTTGTTTCAGATCTCTGTAGGAATGTCTAGCAGGTGGTGCCATTGAAGGAATCCATTGTACTTTGGTCCCCACAATGAAGTCTGACTGTACGTTTTATATTCGATCAACTTGTGCCCAATGTAGAACTATAGTATCTCAATAGTATAACCTGTCTTCCACGTGACAAGACCATCTAAATATGGAGCAGACAGTTGCTGGTTTCAGTGTATATCGAATTTTAGGCAAAGTTGAGTGGAATGAAGCTGCTGAACAGAATAGAAAGAATGTGTGGTGGGGTTAGGCTGTTGGAGAAGCAGAAGGAGTGTCTCCATCTGATCTCGAGCAATATTTTGATGGGCATTGGAGGTGATGAAGGGCTATCACGCTGGCTTTTAATTAAGTAGAGACCAGAATTTAGGGCAAAACACTGCAATAATCGAGTCCTACGCACTAAAGCAAATTTAACGTGCTGGTCGCAAAGTCAGAGGAGTGTAAACAAATCGGACATTCCAATTCGGAGCCTGCCAGTCGCAAACAGGCGAATAATTGTGGGTTTTCTGGGATGATGGGGCGGCTTGTACTTCAAAGTGAATGGACAACCGTGACACTGGAGGGAAGGGTATGACCGGAGCTGGAGGGGAGGGGGGGGGGGTGAAGGGATGACCCACCTGTGAAGTGAGGGATTGGGAACAGTGATGATGGTAACAAGAAATCCTGGCCCATCTGGAGCAGCAGGGGCTACGAAGTAAAGGGCCTTCCATTAGGATTGCAGTGGAGCATGAGCATATTGGCCCCTGAGGTTTCCAGACATATGCCCAGTTGGCTCAAATTTGACATACACTGGAGTCAAACCCACTTACTGGAGGGACTCTCTTCCGATGGGAATGTCTCCTTCATGGTCCTGTACCTCTGCTCTGAATGGCCCGACTGCATGTAGTTAGCATCCTGACTTATTTGTCCTAGCTAGCACACTAATCGCTGAAGCCTACTTGTGTCCTCAATGAGGTCAAGGTCTAGTACCTCTTATGTGACCTGGAGAGGTGAACAAAATTGTCTTATTTTATGGCATCGGACTACTGTCCATGTCCTGGGCATTTGACATAATGCAGTGGTGGCCGTGTACTGATTTTTGTGTATTCACTCCTAAGCAGACCTTTTTTATGTTTCACGAAGGAGTGCAAACTGCCTGTCCAATTCACGTAAAGTTTCACTTAAACACCCAGGCCAGTGTGCTGATATTGTGTGTCTCGAATGCCTTGGTACATTGTGTCTCAGTGGCAGAACGGGACAGTGATAGGGTGCAGTCTAAGTAGGTCTCGAAGACCAGTGAGATCTATTTTGAAAGGCTCTTGATTTAGCATGGCATAAGGTGGAGGCTGGTTTGGCTACGCCAGACATTTGAAGTGTACTGTCTGCATTCCTGAGGGTGGAGACACATACAGGAGTTAGGGGGGATGGAGACAGGACTGCTCTTAAATTCAGTGAGTACGTTTTACAATGTATTGTTGATTAGATTTTCCCGAGCACTGACATTTGGTGGATTGTAGGGAAGAAGGGACGAGTCGTATTCCTCAATCGTGTAACATGGGGCCTGAAAACAGAAGGCTATCTTTTATGATAAAGACCAACCTGCCTTAGAAACATACTTACCAATGTAAGCTCAATTTTTTTTTTTTGTCTGTTTTTTTTTTTTTTTTTATTTCAAAAGTTTTTTATTGGTTGTTACAGCATAGACATATATAAAGCAAGTCCAGTAGTGTAATATGAGTCATAAATTTACGAATCAAAATTACTGTACGCTACAGTACATCATAGTAAATGACAGTACAAAAGTACAACAGTAGAGTACGTATAACATGCTCACAACAATTCAGTAACAGACATTGTATTTCAACAGCATTTTACTCATTCATTAAGGACAAGTATTTATGGTGGCTAGGAGTGCAATGAAGGCAGTCGGGCAGCATGTGTTGGTGAGTCGTGGGCGGTGTGTGGGCCCATCTAAGGTGGTTTACGTGTCGTGAAGTAGTTATCAAGAGTCGACCATAGTTTTCTCGTGGCAGGTCGCCACGGTGTCTGACGGAGTGTAATATTGTCTGCTCCACGTAAACTAATTATCCAATTCAACCACCCTGCGTAGTTAGCCTTGCTGGTATCTTTCCAGTTGCTGAGGACTGTCTTAACTGCAGCCGAGAGGAGGAGGTCAAGTAATGCCTTATCTGCATCAAGGGATGGGTTCTGGGTGAAACCGAAAACTAGGTAAGGGAGCTCTTTCACCGGTGAGATGTGGAATAGCTTTGAGATCAAGTCGAATATATTCTCCCAGAAGTGCGCCACGCAGTCGCAGTCTAGAATGATGTGTGATAAGTCACCCTCAGCGCGTTTGCAATTCCAGCAAAAGGCATCTTGGGAGAGGTTGTGTGCGAATAATCGTGCAGGGGTCCAGAAGGCTTTGTGCAAGAGCCAGTATTTTGTCTGTGATAGTGTGGGGCTGATTTTGTGTCGCGTGCAGGATATCCATGCATTGGTCCAATCCGAGTCTGTGATTGGCCTAGACGAGAGGTTATTCCAGAATTGTGTGATTGGGGCAGTAAGGCCAGATTGTTGGGGACGGCTGAGTTTATAGAGAAAGGAAACCTGGTGTCCTAGTCTGTTTAGTCTGGCAAGGTATGGTGGGAGTGAGGGCGGCGTCGGGGAGAGTTTGAGTTTGGACAAAGCCGTTTTTACATTGAGGAAATTATAGAATTCAATTGGTGCAAGATCGTATTTGATTTGTAGGTCTCTGAAGGGAATAGGGTGTTTCCCCGCGTACAGCTGGTGTGGGAACAGTATGCCTTTTTTGATCCATGCCTCGTTGTGCATGGGCTTACCCTTGTACAAAATGTTACGGTTGTCCCAGAGGGATTCCCAACGTGAGCCTCTGATGTTGAATTCTAGGATTCTATCAAACTTTAGGAGAGCAGATTTTGTGTTATGAAATATCGATTTAGAATGGGTCAGTTGGTTCAGGTTGGATGAGAGGGCCGCGCTAGGGGAGATACCGTTAAGAATTTCCTCCTCAATTTCGAGCCATACTGGGGTGTAATCAGGTGAGGGAGCGAGCCAGTGGGCTCCTTGTTTGGCTAGGAAAGCGGTCTCATATCTCTTAAAGTCTGGCAAATTAACCCCTCCCGCGTATTTGTCTAAGCGAAGCTTTTTTATGCTGATTCTTGCTCTTTTCCCTTTCCAAAGGAAATTAGAGATGGCCATGTCTAATTTGTGATAGAAGTCTGGTGTGAGGGTTAGTGGGAGCATAGATATGAGGTAATTAACCAGAGGTGAGATCATCATCTTGATGATTTCCACCCTACCCCACCAAGTGATGAAACGGGGGGACCATCCCTCTAGTTGCGTCTTGATTTTATTTAAAGTGATTTTTTCATTTCGATGGAGGGTCTCCATGAGGGAGTCACCAAACTCGATACCTAGGTACTTCACAAATTCTGGTTGCCAGCATAGCCCTGAGACTCCCAGCACCTCTTTGGTGGTTAAAATATTGAGTGGTTTGACCTCGGATTTATCCCGGTTAAGTTTGTATCCAGAATGGGAAGAGTAACTGTCTATGGTGGACATTAGTGCAGAGATTGAAGATTCTGGTGATTCCGTTATAATCAGGATATCGTCCGCATAGACGGCGAGTTTGACGCACTTATCCCCGAATTCCACCCCTTTGATGTTATCATTTTTTTTTATATGTGCAATTAGGGGCTCCATTGCCAAGAGGAAAAGTGAAGGGGAGAGGGGGCATCCCTGTCTAGTCCCTTGTTCTAAGGAAAAGGCGTCCGACAATGAACCATTTATAGCAATGCGTGTGGAAGGTGACCGGTATAGGGCCATAACCAAATCAGTGAAAGTTTCTCCCAGATTAAAGGCGGACATGCAGCTCTTGAGAAAAGACCAGGAGACTGTCAAACGCCTTCTCTGCGTCGAGGGTAATGGCTACGGCCGGGGCTGCGAGCATTTTGGCTTTTTCAATGACGTGACAGAGGATCCTCGTATTATCGTTAGACATGCGCTGTTTCATGAAGCCTACTTGTGATGTGCTGATTAGCTTTGGAAGTTGTAGATTTAGACGTGTGGCGAGGATTTTAGCATACATTTTGCAATCTAAGTTAATTAGGGAGATTGGTCTGTAATTTTTGGTTAGCAGGGGGTCTTTACCATCTTTAGGTATGACTATGATGGTAGCTTCACTCATGGAATTGGTAATACTTTTCGTTACACTAAAGGATTGGAATAATTTTAGGAGAGTTGGGCTCAGGGAGTTTGTGAGTTCTTTATAGAAGCTGGCTGAGAACCCATCAGGACCCGGTGCTTTCTTACTTTTAAGCGTCTTAATGGACGCTGATATTTCCTGAAGGGTAATCGGAGAGTTCAGTGTGACCTTATCAGTACCGTTTAGTTTAGGAAGACCCAGTGAGGTTAGGTACCTGTCACATTTTTCCGAGTCAAAGTCTAGGTTGTTTTTGTACAAGTCTTGGTAAAATGATTTGAACGTATTAAGAATGAGATTCTGCTTTGTTTGGATGACATTGTCGCTATTTTTAACTGAGGCAATGTTGAATTGCTTATTATGTTTTAGATACGATGCTAGGATCTTCCCAGCTTTGTTGCCCTCACATGTTCTTAGAGCCTTAAACTTATTGATCCAGACCCCTGCCCTTCTGCTGAGTATCGAGTTGTATTCATATTTGAGTTTGGTGAGGTCGTTTAAAATATTCGAGTTTTGGAGATCTGCTATATGGGCGGTTTCCAGCTTTTTGATGTCTTCCAGAGTGGATAAGTCTTTGTTTAGTTTTTTGTTAGTGTGAGCTCGGATGCCTATTATTACTCCTCTCAAAGTGGCTTTGAGTGCCTCCCAAACACTCGCTATGTCTGAGTCGGGGGTGTCATTATGTTTGAGGTAATCAAGGATGGCCTCCTCGATTTTTCGTTTGTTTTCTGGCTCGGAGAATATTTCGTCATTGAATCTCCATCTTTTAGGGGGGAGAATGGAACTAGAACCCACTAGTTTGGTCTGAATGCTGGAGTGGTCGGAAATCAATTTAGGGGCAATACTGGTTTCTTCGATGAGGTGGGTGAAGGGGCTATTAATGAGGATATAATCTATCCTCGAGTAGGAATTATGAGGATGCGAGTAGAAAGTGTAATCACGGCCATCAGGGTGTTGGAGTCTCCATGAGTCGTGTAAGTTGAATCTGGAACATAGGCGTTGTAAACTAGTATGTGAGCGTGTGGGGTGGTAGGCGCAATTCGAATGTCGATCGGTGATTGGGTCAAGTGGCAGGTTGAAATCGCCCCCCACAATTAGTAGTTCTCCCTGGGGAATACAATCTAGGGTCGGGGCTAGTGAATCCCAAAACTCTGGATCGTCAGTGTTTGGGCCATATATATTTAAGACATGGATCTGATCTTCGTTTCTCTGAAGGTGTGACATGATGAAACGGCCGTTATCATCGTGAGTGTGTGAAACTACGGAGATGTTGGATTTCTTAGCTATAAGTGTGAGAACCCCCCTTTTTTTGCCAACTGCTCGGGAGCAAAGATTGTGAGATATCCAATGTTGGTTTATAAAGACAGCGTCATCCTTTGATAGTTTAGTCTCCTGCAGGAGTAGAATGTCGCCCTTGGATTTTGCCAGATAATCTAGAACTTTTCTCCTCTTGACCGGATGGTTGAGACCTTTGACATTGAGGGAAACAATGTTAAGGCCCTCCGAGATGGATGTAGTACGAGTCATTGGTTACTATGGTGTCGCTCTAGTTCTGGTGTATTGTTGTTGAAGAGTACGTTAAAGGGTGGTAGGTGTGTGATGAGTATGAACGAGTAAGCTGCGTAATTGGATCTGAACTGTCTCGCTTGTAGCGCTGATATAATGGTGGCGTTAAAACAGACGCATTTCGGGTTTGTAGTGAACATGGTACTGGAGGCTATTGCTGTGGATAGACTAGTAGCACAAGGGATTAGGTCACCGCATGTGTGCTGCGAGTGCCCCCATGACATATCGGAAAGCAGTCCTTTTGCTGACATATAGTTGAGAAAGAGCATTAACCTCAAATAGAAAAAGCATGCTGAAACAAACCAGATTTTTCCCCCCCCTTCCCCCCTCCCCCCTCCCTCCCTCTGCTCCCCTCCCCCCTCCCCCTCCCTTCTCAACAGAACTTAGGAACTGCGACGGCATTGCCATCCATCTGCAGCACAGGAAGGAGTTAGACTGATGGATGTAATAGGGAACAGGTAATTAACCATATTCGATAGCTGTAATTAGTAAGCAGTATATAGTAGTGTTTGCTACACTGATAGTTTTTGTAAACACAAAACATAAAACTTAACCAACCAGTGAAGTTTAAGAACATATTCAAAAAAGAGTAATGACCGTTTAGCCCCGCACACCGTGTGCATACGTGCATGTAAGACATGCGTAAACAAAAGGTATGCACAAATAGAAGACAAGATGACATGAGGGGATGTTCTGCAGATACATATATAGAAAGTCCCTGAGGAACAGCTGAGTCCCCGGTATGATCATGGTGTAGAGAGTGAAGGAACAGAGCATATGCTCCGATTTCGGATTAGAGATCATCAAGCAAGAGCCATTCTAGAACACTTGTTAAGGATATTAATAGAAGTACAGGTGACCACGGTATGAATACTGGGCGGTCTTACCTGACGGAGTCGATTCAAATCAAAGCATCAACAGAATCTGAAAACAGAAGAGACAGCAGAAAGTTCGGCTGCTCCGGGGTGAAGGTTATTTCCACTAACTATTTATCATAGGAGATACTGAACAATGAGAACATTATGCACTGCAAATTAGAGGTTTGAAATTGTTCCGTTAGAGTCACCCATGACCAGAGCCCGAGTTTATATTTTCTTGCGAGTTGGTCTTCCATTTGTTTGAAGAGCCATTGGACAAGTCCATGTTCTGCGGTGGAGAGTCGCCGATGAATTGCGCCAGTGCATTGGGGTCCGTGAAGAATTTCGGTTTGCCCTGTATGGTGATCTTGAATTTCGCCGGGCCAACAAAGGAGTATAGAATGCCTTTTGATCTAAGTTTTTCTCTCAGGGCCAGGAATCCTTTCCGGACTTCGAGTGTGTCCTTTGAGTAGTCCTGGGTGAAAGTTATATTATGGCCTTCCCAGGAAATTTTATGATTGCGTCTTGCGAATTGAAGTATAGCTTCCGTATGTTGGTACCTCAGTGGTTTGCATATCAGTGGACGCGGGCCTCTATATCCATGAGGGATGTAGCTAGGAACTCTGTGGGCTCTGTCGAGTTCAAACTCATGGTGGAAGGAAATCCCTGTTATCTTCGGAATCCAAGCTTCTAGAAAGTCCACGCAGGAATTCGCATCTTTCTCCGCATTCTCTGGAATTCCAAAAATGCGCACGTTGCCCCTTCTGTTCCTGTCCTCTAATTCCGCCACCTGGCGTCTAAGGTGGACCGTTGATCCCTGTAGTTGCTGTATAGAGGTGGATGCAATATTGGATTTGTCTTCTAAGTCACTGATTCTCTGTTCCGCTTCATCTATGCTTTTGTGTACAGAGCTCATGTCGGCTCGAATTGCAGTAAGTTCCAGCTGCATAGAGTCAGTGTTGGATTTGGTTGATTTTGCTAGGTCGTGTACCTCTGCCAGTTTTTTCAGGATTACCTCTAGGGTACTGTTGATGTCCGCCCTCGATTTAATAGGAGAGTCTGATAATGAGGGTTCCGGTTTTACCTTTTTGTTGTTCTTCTCATCCCTGTCCGACATTTTGCAGGCGGGTCGTGTGTGGAGGACGCTATTGCGACGGCCCTCCAGTTTGCGGAAAAGGACAGGGTGGTCTGAAGGATGTCAAAGCGCTGGTCGAGTTAGGTCGTCCAACAGAGATCTCAATAATGTGATCCTAAGGTTCAGAGATCTAGCAGATGGTGTCGGTGCTAGCTAGTGTTCGTGTGTCACGCTCTGCTTGTGGCTGTACTACCATTTGTGGCTGCAATTCCAAAAGATAATATGACATTAGATTATGCCACCTTGGGTCTGCAGGACTGATTGAGCAAACTTTCCATTTGTTTAAAGTGCACAGAGCACTATTATTGCATCTCTTTCGCATTTTTCGCGCCGAAAAAAGGTGGAAGATTGAACAGAGTCGCCATCTTGGGGTCAGGCACCAGTGAAGGAAGGTTCTCCCTATTTTCGGCTGAATCGCCACTGAAATTGCGCTCTCGCTACCAAGGGCACCCCTCAGGGAGGCGTAGGGCAGAGGTACCGTGACAATTGGACATTCCGCAGGTCTTTAGCGACTGTTTTAGCGCTGTTGTTGCTTGTAAGGTAGCTGGCGGGCGGCCATCTTAGGGTCAGGCAGGCGGACACACGGAGTTACTGGCAAGCCTGAACCACGCCGTTAAGCTCACCAATTTTAAAACTGTGAGAATACATTGTCCGGCGCCTCCCTCAGGGCTCACCTTCTCTCCGTGTGCGCGTCTCCTAGGTCCGCCGCTTCCCGTCAGGAGACGTGCAGGCTGACCGCGCTCCGCCCTGTGATCAGCGTCTTGGCAGCATGTCGACAAAAAGGTGCGTCCGGCCGATATCAAGAGCCGAGCTTCGCACCGAGTGTGCCTTAGAGGTTCTGAAGTCCAGCTCCGCGGTGCATTCGGGTGAGGAGGTGTTTTTCTGCCCCGAAACTCAATGGGATCGCTCTCCTGCACGGCAGAGAACAGGCTAGGCGGCCATTACCAACGCCGTCCAAGCCACGCCCTTTTTTGTCTGTTTTTTAAAAAATATTTAGCATTCGTGTACAAGCATACATAATGGGCATAAAACATGCTGCCATCGCAAACTGGAGTTTTCAAGCTGGACAGGGTTCGGCTGGAAGTATTTGATCTTAACGTTCAAAAACACATGAACTCGTCGGGATCTCATGGGGTGGGGATTTTAGTTAATAAACGCTTCCCAGTTATAGTGACTTTTCCTGGACGGACGAGCTTGGACGATTTGCTGCGATAACATGCCAATGGAAGGGGCAACCTTATACCCTGGTGACAGTCTACATCCCTCCAACACTGCACCAAATAACTTTACCGGCGCTAGGGAAGTTTCTGCCATCACTCCCACAAGGTGACTTAATAATGGGGGGTGATTTCAACGCGACAATGAACCCATCCATTGAAAGAAAACCACCTAGAGGTCCCTATACTGCACACCTCAGACTTGTAGAATTTGAGGCGCTCTGCCTCGTGGACATATAGCGGACCAGATATCCAATGGATTGAGAATTTACGTTACATTCAGGGGTCCACAATAGTCTCTCAAGATTAGACTACATATTTACAATA
Source organism: Triturus cristatus (assembly GCF_964204655.1). Lineage (NCBI taxonomy): Eukaryota > Metazoa > Chordata > Amphibia > Caudata > Salamandridae > Triturus > Triturus cristatus. The sequence continues at coordinate 235,636,128 of NC_140590.1, forward strand.
GCTGACGGTTTAGAAAGAATCTTGGAGATCGCACATTTACCTAGGGGCATCTCCGATCATTCCCTGGTGCTCCTTACATACACGTCCACCTCTCCAGTTAAACGCAGACTAATTCCGATTAATCCCGGTACCTCAAAAACCAGAAGATTAGTAAAGACCTCCTACATGCGACCGAGCACTATTTTGCTGAAAACCAGTACTCCGTCTCATCTCATACGACGTTATGGGAAGCATATAAAACGGTGCTACGTGGACAGGCCATCTCTTCAGATCACAGCACACAAGCCGGCTCAGCAACAACGTATTGACAGCTTGGAGCGGGGGGTGTCACTGGTGGACACCAATCATGCCGTAGACTCGACTGAGGAGTCCCAACACAAGGCCTACTTGGCGCAGCAAGAATATAAGGCTTACATGTGGCAGGAGGCTAAAACTAGACTTACCAGAACACAGCACACTGTTTATGAACTGGGTGATGAGGCAGGCAAACTCTTAGCATGGCTTGATATACGAAAACTGGCTAGTAAATGGGTAGCGCAGATCCAATTCGCAGATGGTACGGTTGTAACAGAGCCACACCAAATAGCTGAGGCATTTGCAGCCCATTACGGAAAGATACACGCCTAAGGCCACCAACACTGTCGTTGAAAATCTTGATTTAAAGACGCAAGGATGCCGAAGTTGTCCCTGGTCGCATGTAAGGCTCTAGAGGGCGATTTGTCCTCCAATGAAATTGCCCCAGCGATTGCTGCACTGCACACGGGAAAAGCTTTTGGACCCAATGGGATTCCGTTAGAATTTTTTTAAGAATGCTTCAACTCTGTTTGTACCACATTTATTTAATATGTACAATGACCGCTTAGAGAAAGGGATCCTGCCTAGAGACCAATGCTTCGTAACGATAGTGACAATCCACAAGCCAGGCAAACCACCGCAGGACTGCATGTCCTATAGGCTGATTTCCCTTATAAATGCAGAATCCAAAATACTTGCGAAAGTATTGACCATGAGACTGCAACCATATTTAACCACATTGATTCACCCGGATCAGTCTGGCTTTATGCCCTTTCGCAATACTGCACTTAATCTACGAAGGTTGCACACTGTCATTGCACGCAAGTCCACTGTTGAGGATGCAGTTATCCTATCACTAGACTTCGTCGAATGGCCTTTTTGCAGTCCTCAGATGCTTGGGTTTCGTTCCCAAGTTTTGCGCTTGGATACAGTTGTTGTACACGCAGCCATTGGCACATGTGGCGGTGAATGGTCATATCTCAACTGACTTCACTCTGGGCAGAGGAACGCAACAGGGATGTCCCCTGTCCCTGCTCCTTTTTGCGTTTGTGCTGGAGCCCCTGGTGGTGTGGATACGCCAAGACCTGGTTGTCCATGGCATGAAGTGGGCGCCTGGCTGGGAAGACCACATTTCCCTATACGCAGATGATAACTTCTATATCTAACATCCCCAGCACGCTCCATTAACAGTCTACTGGATATTTTTCTCATATGGGCGGGTCTCTGGATACACCATTAATTGGGGGAAAACCGCTCCTATATTTATTACTGTCCCCCACCACGACTCCCAAGAGGTTGCGAAATTCAAATTACAAGCAGAGGCTTCAAATATTTGGAGTTATATAACGCACAGTTCACAGCAGAAAATCTCACACAACCACTAATGAGATTTAGACCGATGTCAAATATTGGCGCTCCCTACCACTCACACTGCTGGGGAGGGCAGCCCTCTTTAAAATGATGGCACTCCCCAGATTTTTGTATGCTCTCCTGAATATGCCGTTTCCAGTCCCCTCGTCCTATAAACGCTGAAGTGACAGCCCTGCTGTGGGACGGAAAAGCGACCTGTATCTCCACGAATAAACTAGTAAAGATCTGGTACGATGGGGGTATAGCCCTCCCCAATATAAAAATCTATTACTGGGCCTCATAACTAACCATCGTTAATCAATGGCTTCATGCCCTTCAAGATGTTCATGCGTACTATATGGACAGACACCTTCTGCAGCCTGGGGGGATTATGGGAGCACTCTACAATAAGGTCACGGGCCCTACTGCACATACTGTGCAGGTATGGTTCGAGGCGCAGCGAGCACTGGGCTGGGAAGAGGTCATAACACAAGCCACACCACTATGGGACACAAAGAAGCTAGGTATGCTACGGAACACTAAAGGCTTTAAACTATGGGATTTGATGGGCATTTCGAAGGTGGGTGATTTGTGGAAGAAAGGCGAGGTACTCTTATTTGCCCAACTACAACACACTTAGTCTAGCACAGAAGGAAATGTTCCGTTCTATACAGATAAGACATGCACTCACTGAGAAGATCGCATCAGGGACACATTTCACAGAGGCGTCACCGTTGGAGGATAGACTCCTGACGGACCATCTGGCAAAAAAGGCCATCTCCCGCACATATCGAAAAATAATAATCAACCGGACTCCATAGCAGCCCTAAAGGCCAGGTGGAAATCGGAGCTGGGCGACTTGGAGGACAGACTGGCAGGAGGCACTTGCGTCCCCCAAAAAAGTGGCTATCTTCTAAATTTAAAATGAATACAACTAAAAATTCTGCATCGTACATACTACACATGCACGCTCCCTGTAGGTAGGTCAGACGCACCATTCTGCCTCCGTCAATGTGGTGACCCAGGCACATTTCTACATATGATTTGGCAATGCCCCCAGATTGTAAGGTACTGGGAGGCAGTTATGCGTACCATCTCGGAAATCACGGTTCTGCCAGAACCAAAGAGATGCATTCTTAACATCTGGGAACCCACAGATCTCAATCATGTGACTCAGGACTGGGTGACACTAGGTATAACAGTGCGAAGCGAAACATAGCTCAACGCTGGGGTTCCCGACAAGCCCCTGCCCTTCCCCAATATTGTTGTGACATGGACAATATAATGGTGGCTGAAAAATCGGTATATAGCCATAGAGGATGCCCCAAGAAACTGACTCGGAAATGGGATAAGTGGAATGCTTACCGTGGACATATCTGTGAACCCCCAAGGATGGACTTGTCGCTGGATGTAAGTGACTGAAGTAAATACCACAGTATGATCTGTGTAGCATAAATAACCTCTGTGGCCGATCGGTGCGGAGCACTATGGAACCTCTGGTAAAAAGTAGCTGTCATACACTTGATAATTAATGTAGAGAAACAACATGGATGTAACATTGATTTTATTGATACCAGGTTTTTTTATTTATAAAATGTAAAAGTAAAAAAAAAAAAAAACACATGAACTAACCTACTGCTTGATGTTGCATTGTGATTTGCTACCATCACCTCAGACAAATGGCTAACAGATAATTCGGTTAGGCTACTGCCTAGAACTAATATCTACCCTACCCCCCCCCCCCCACCCCCCCCCCCCCCCCAAACATTCCACCCAGTCAACGCCCAATGTCACAAGAACATCTAATACTCCTAAAGCAGGAGGTAATCTCCCTCCTGCAGAAACAGGCAATAGAACCCGTTCCTACCAACCAACAAAATATGGGAGTCTACTCCCTATATTTCCTCATACCAAAAAGGGACGAGACTCTTCGACCCATCCTAGATCTCCGGCCCCTAAACGCATACATACACTCAGACCATTTTCATATGGTGACGCTTCAGCAAGTACTAACGCTCCTCTCTCAAAACGACTTCCTGACCACTTTAGACCTAAAAGACGCTTATTTCCACATTCCAGTGCACAAAACTCACCGGAAGTACCTCAGATTTGTAGTGGACGGACAACACTACCAATTCAAAGTGCTCCCGTTCGGAGTCACAACAGCGCCACGGGTATTCACCAAGTGCCTAGCAGTGGTGGCAGCACATTTGCTAAGACAACACATTCACGTCTTCCCATACTTAGACGACTGGCTGATAAAAGCCAGGTCATACAATCCGTGTGTACAACACATGTCCACCACTATTCAGCTACTCCACCAACTGGGCTTCACAGTAAACCACCAGAAGTCCCATCTACAACCATCCCACAAAAAACAATACCTCGGTGCCACCATAGACACCTCAAGAGAGCTAGCCTACCCCAATCCTGCCAGGATTGCAAGCATTCAGGCTCTACGCACAAAATTCATAGCACAACACTCCCTTCCAGCTCGAGTGTTTATGCAACTAATCGGGATGATTGCCTCTTCCATCTTCATAGTACCTCACGCAAGACTCCAGATGCGTCCTCTCCAAGAGTGCTTAGCGCAACAATGGAACCAGGCCCAGGGTCAATTAACAGATCTGGTGTTGGTAGACAGGTCGCACCCATCGCTCTCTGCAGTGGGGGAACACCACAAACCTTTCCAAAGGTCGACCGTTCCTGGACCGGGCCCTCAAATAGTACTGACAACGGACGCATCGCTCTCCGGCTGGGGAGCTCATCTATTACATCTCACCATACAGGGCAAGTGGACGCCTCAACAAAAGTTACTCCATATCAACCATCTGGAGTTACTAGCAATCTTCTTAGCCCTAAAATCTTTTCAAACCCAAATTTCAGGCAAGGCAGTCCTGATCCGCACAGACATGACAGCCATGTATTATATTCAAAAACAAGGCGGCACACACACTCCACAGCTCTCAACTAGCACAGAGCATATGGAGATGGGCAATACCCCAGAAAATCTTTCTCCTAGCTCAGCATGTCCCAGGAGTCCAAAACACAGTGACAGATCTGCTCAGCAGACAGACACAACAGATCCACGAGTGGGAACTTCACCCGCAAGTTCTTAACCCGTTCTTTCAAATGTGGAGGCATTCACAGATAGACCTCTTTGCCACCCACGAAAACGCCAAATGCCCAAGCTTCGCCGCCAGATACCCACACCCATTGTCCAAAGGAAATGCGATATGGATGAACTGGTCAGGCAGATTTGCGTATGCCTTTCCGCCTCTCCCACTCATTCCACTAGTGGTGCGCAAGCTGCTACAACAACACTCCCTCACACTAATCCTAGTAGCTCCAACGTGGGCCAGACAACCGTGGTATACCACACTGCTGGAACTATCTGTAGTACCGCACCAAAAACTACACCTCTCTCCACGCCTCTTAACACAGAACCATGGAGAGATAAGACACCCGGACCCAGCTCAGCTCAACCTTGCGATCTGGCTCCTGAAATCCTAGAATTTGGGTACCTAAATCTTCCCCTGACTGTATGACCATCATCAGAGAAGCTAGAAGACCTACCACTAGAGCGTGCTACGCCGCCAAGTGGAAACGTTTTGTTGTTTATTGCCATAACACCATCAATCCACTGGACGTGTCCATTCAACACATCATAGGCTACTTACTCCACCTACAAAGGTGCAATCTAGCCTGTAAGTCCATTCGACTACACCTCGCAGCTATTGCAGCTCACCTACAAAACAGGCAAAATCTATCACTCTTTAAAGTACCTGCCATTAAAGCCTTCATGGAAGGCCTTAAAAGAATAATTGTGCCACCCTCACTTGTGTGGAACTTCGATCCTCTGCACAAATGCAAACTTCAACTCCTAACATGTAAAACCGCTTTTCTTGTAGCCATCACTTCCCTTAGATGGGTCAGTGAGATACAAGCACTTACCATTCAAGACCCTTTTCTCCAAATGCACCACAACAAGGTTGTTCTCCGTACCAGCCCAAAATTCCTCCCTAAAGTCATTTCTCCTTTTCACCTAAACCAAACAGTAGAACTACCAGTATTTTTCTCGCAAACGCAGACCGTTGCAGAAAGGGCTCTTCACACACTAGATGTCAAATGAGCCTTACTCTACTACATCCAAAGAACATAACCTTTCCGTAAGACCAAACAACTGTTTGTCTCTTTCTCTCCACCACACAAAGGCAACCCCATCTCAAAATCAGGGATAGCTAGGTGGATTGTAAAATGCATTCAAATCTGCTACCACAAAGCAAAGCTAACGCTATCCATTTCCCCTAAAGCCCATTCTACACGAAAAATAGGGCCTTCCATGGCATTCTTAGGGAACATCCCATTAGATGATATCTGCAAAGCAGCTACATGGTCAACACCGCACACTTTCACCAAACACTATTGTGTAGATGTGCAAACTAAGCAACAAGCTAGTGTGGGCCAGGCTGTACTCAAAACACTATTTCAAACCACTGCAACAGATACGGGTGGTCGCCGCTAACGGTGGGTACTGCTATATAATCTATGCACAAGTGTGTAATCTGCAGCTCGTATGCCTCGAACGGAATATGCTACTTACCAGTATGCATCTGTTCTTGGTATGTAGAGCTGCAGATCTACACACGCCCACCTGCCTCCCCGGCTACCTGTATCTGTCCCAGTTTATCTTATTTAGATAACACACACATGGGCATCTTCACTGTTATTACTACGCTCCATCTTTCCCTGCTGGCGAAAAACAATCTGAGGATGGAGCCGAAGCCCATGTGCAATACGATCCAAAGGAGGAGTCACCGACCTCGTGACTTTCAAGACTTTCCAAGAGGAAAAACAAACTGCAAACATCCGGGCCCAACACCAGATGGCGATCTATGCACAAGTGTGTAGATCTGCAGCTCTACATGCCAAGAACAGATGCATACTGGTAGGTAGCATATTCCATATGTGTATGTAGTAGAAAAGGAGTACATAGTAGGAGATAAATATACACAAATACATGTATAACATAAAAAATATGCAGCCCTAAACATACCCAATAGGCTAAGAAGCCAGATTTACATGTATTTTTCTAGTATGAAAATAACCCATAAACATATAATGTAAGAGAAGGACATGTACAGTATTAGCATTCCGCTAAAAAAACTTTTATTTTCATCAAAGAAAACGGGTAATGGCAGGCAATTAGCCTAAAGAAGGCTGCATAAATCAATAACATCCCTGTGCAGAAAAGGAAACTGGCACCTCGCCTTTAAGGCCTCCGAGACCCTGAGCACTTTGCCTTTAAGGCCACCAGGAAAACCCTGCTCCCATCATGCACCACAGGTAAGTTATATCAGTTCTTTTTTCCGGCTCCTGTGAGGAACCTGGAGCTTGAGCTTAACTGATTTTGACTTTTTCTAGTCAAATTATATTTTAACTACTTTTTTCGATATTTCTTGATACTGGTGGAATTTATCAGTCCTTTTCTGACAAATTGGTCATTCTTTTTAGTCAGATATGCCACCTTTATTTTATAACTGTTCTTCCTGTGGGAAGATGGCCAAGTCCGATCCTCATTCGGTCTGTTGTGTCTACCTTCTTCTCACAGCACAGACATGCTACCACTGTCATCATCTTTCAAGAAGAACATTGAAAGACCGAGAGAAGATCAGACTTCTAGGCTTGCTGTAGAGAGGAAAACATCAAAGTGGCCCAGATAGTCCTCATTCATCTGGAGGGCCCTCCTCGCCGAGTAAACGGCGAAGATCTGCATCACCAGAAGCTAGAAGTAAGAAAAAACATCACAGCATGTTGTCGACGTCGAGACCAACTAAACAAGTAAGGTCGACGTCTAAGACCAGATCGCTGTCGAAGTAAGTCGACGTCGCGACCTACGACTCAAGCGAGATAGACGTCAACGCAAGTGAGATTGACGTCAGAAACCAGATCGCCGTCAAAGTATATCGACGTGGAGACCTGCAAAGCAAGTGAAAACTACGTCGGACAGGATCGCCGTCGAGGTAAGTCGACGTCGAAACATGCTTCGGGCTCGAAGCATGATAAATCAGTCGACGTCTAAGCGTCCATCGTCAATGCAGAGGTCGATGTCGAGATCTCCGCCCCCTTTTCGAGGGTCGGCGTCGAGACACTCCAGATCACCCTCTCGGACCCGTCAGAGGTCTACGTCGAGGGCAGAGTCGACGTTAGGATACCGCATGATCATCAGCGGTTGATGTCGAAGGGGCCGACGTCGAGGACTTCGTCCCATAGATCTCCGTTGTCCAGAGTGTCACCTCCACGGTAGTCTATGGTGGCTCATTCTGGTTCGACGTCGAGGCGTTCGACGGACAGGCAAGTTATTCCTGCGGAAGGCTTAAGAAGACCAACGTCTAGATCACGGCTCTCGACGTCGAGGGAGACTTCTTCTTCGCCGGGTATAACTATCATTCAAGTTACACCGGAGGGCTCTCCGGTGAGCAAATCACCTCCTATCAACATGTCACACAGATGGTTGGAGGACATTAGACACTGGAAGATCCAACCCAATGAGACCGCTTAACATGGGATGCTCATGACCTCCTGCTAGTAGGTCCCCGAGGCGTTCCAGGTCTCCATTGAGACGGCGCTAACACTCAAAAGAGCGCTCAAGGTTCTGCCGTTCACATACGCCAAGGAGAAGTCAGGTCTCCTACAACGACTGCATCAACAAGGTCATCGTATAGAGACTATTCTCATACTATATCTTCAACTCCACCATCCAGGGTTTCCCCTGTTGATGATATTGGGATATTCAACGAGGTGCTCTGTAGGGGTGCCAACAAGTTCAACCTAGCCAGGTCTGTACCTCAGGTTACTACATCCATTATATTTGAAACTTTACACCATCTGGCTTCGGCAAAGCCTCTGCTGCCTTTGGTGCCAGGATTGTTAGAGCCTGCGATAAACTTTTTTGACACCTGCCACAGTGGGATCGGGTCCCTCAAGAATTTCAAAGAAATACAAGGCCCCAGACCAAGATCCTTTGTTTCTGCGGTCTGACCCTCCACCGGATTCCCTTATAGTCGCCGCTGCCAGGAAAGCACATTCCAATACTTCTTTGTCATCTGCTTCTCCAGAGAAGGACAGCAAAAACATGGATTATTTGGGACGGAGAATGTGCAGTAAGTCAGGATCCGTGATGAGTGGCTAGTGCAGCCGCCTTACTGGGGCGATATGACCGATCTTTATGGGACCCTTTAACAAGATTCACAGAGAAATTACCCAAGGAAGATCAAAAGGATTTCCTAGAGATTGTGCAAGAAGGTGGCCTGGTTGCTAACCAGATCATTAGTACAGCGGCCGATTCTGCAGATTTGGCAGCTCATGGATATGCACATGGCATTTGTTCACGAAGATCAGCATGGCTTCGCTTCAAGGGTCTCAAACCCGATGCTCAAAGGAAGATCGTTAATCGTTGTTTGGGTCACATGCGGATGACGAAATGGCAAAAATCAAAACTGAGTTTGATACTCTCAGGGCAGTAGACCTTGAAAAGAAGGAATTTCATTGTCGCTTTCGTCCCTATGACAAATGCTCTTTTCAACAGCGAGGTCAATCCTCTAACTGGTCATCGCAGAACCTGGGTCAAACGCAACAAAGGTCAGAGTTCCAACAACGTAGACCGGGACGTGGCAGAGGTGGTAACAGCAGTCAGCAGCACCAAAGCAACCACAGAAGCAATGTGGTGCGTCTTCCTCCAAAGCTGTTGTCCACTCCAGTGGGAGGAAGCGTTTCTTCACATCTGGAGGAGTGGAAACGTATAACAAAAGACAAATGGGTCATCAACATTGTTCAAAATGGCTATCTTCTCAAGTTCAAGACTCCTATATCTATACCTCCGAGAGGCATTTCTCACTGCGACCAACAGTTGTTACAAAAGGAGGTAAACGCCTTATTAAGCAAAGGAGCTATAGAGATAGTTCCAGCTCCTCAAAGAAATCAAGGACCCTACTCTCATTTCTTCCTTGTGCAAAAAAGAGGCCCCACCACAGAATACAGGCCTATACTGGACTTGAGACTGTTGAACAAATACATTCGCAGAGAGAAATTTCGAATGTTAGCACTCAATCAAATTTTCCTGCAGCTTCATCAAGGGGTTTGGATGTGCTCCATAGATCTGCAGGACGCATACTTCCACATACCAATATCGAAGAAACATCGCAAATTTCTACGATTTCAAGTGTCGTTTCAACATTACCAGTATTCAGTTCTCCCGTTCGGGCTCAAAACAGCTCCCTGAACATTCTCCAAATGTATGGCTGTGGTGGCCGCCTTCCTCCGCAAGCAGAAAATATTCAAATATCCTTACTTGGACGACTGGCTCCTGAAGAGCTCATCTCCAACTCTACTGCAGGATCATCTCTCGTGCTGCCTTCAGCTTCTCCACAACTTGGGCCTTCACGTCAATTTCAAGAAATCCATACTAAATCCAACGCAAAAGATCCATTACCTAGGCTCCTTCCTGAACACCGAAAAAGCAAGCGTGTCCTTCGTTGGAGAGGTTGTCATCAATCCCAGGAAAATGCCTGACCCTTCTTCACACGTATCTCCCGACAGTTTGACAGGTATCCTCACTACAGGGATCAATGGCGTTGTGCATCTCTATAGTACCAAACGCACGAATACTCATGCGTCCGCTACAACAATGTTTGGAGGACCAGTGGATGCAGGTATCAGGGTGCTGGGAGGATCAGGTAATTCTCCATCAATCAGCCAAGGACTCCATCCGGTGGTGGATGAAGCGATCGCACCTGATGAAGGGAGTCCCTTTCCACCAGGACCCTCCAACCCAGACTTTAGTCACGGACGCTTCTCTCCAAGGTAGGGGGGCTCATATGGGCCCTCTGCAAGTACAAGGTCTATGGTCCGACTCCGAACAGAGCTATCACATCAACCTGCTAGAGTTGAGAGCCGTACAGCTAGCTCTCAAGCCCCTGTTTCCGTCCAAGTCTCGCACCATTCTAATACAAACGGACAATACAACGACTATGTATTATTTGAACAAACCGGGAGGTACCCGATCAAGAACACACTCCATAGTCTCAAACCTAGCGAGAGACCTGTCAATAGTAGCCGTTCATCTACCGGGCTCTCAACCGGACTTTCTCAACGGAGACTTCGTCGAAGCCCACAATTGGGTTCTCAACAACGAAGTCGCTCACATCTTTCGAGAATAGGGAACGCTAGACATCAACCTGTTTTCAGACGCGGTAAACGCAAAATGCCCAGTCTTCGCATCCAGGTTTCCCCAGCAAGGATCTCAAGGGAATGCCCTTTTGATCGAATGGTCTCAGAGCTTACTATACGATTTTCCACCGATCCCATTGATACCAGTGGTAATCAACAAGTTGTACAGAACCAACTCCAGGATGATCCTAATAGCCGGAGTGGCCTCGCCAGTGGTGGTTTCTGGACCTCCTTCAACTATTGGAAGTGCCACACAAGAGGTTGCCATGCCGCCCGGATCTCCTATCCAAGCAGGCAGGGAAAGTATTCCACCCCAACCTGTCCTCCCTCCGGTTGACAGCATGGCTCCTGAAGTCATCCAATATGGACACCTACAATTGAATCCAGACTGTATGGCTATTCTCAAAGAAGCAAAAAGACCTTCCACGAGGAAATCATATGCCTTCAAGTGGAAGCAGTTCCTCCTAAGGTGTGTGTGTACACTGGACATGATCCCATCTGGGGTCAGGAACAGGTGATTTTACCCTACTTGCTGCATTTGGCTAGATCTGGTCTTCAGTTTGCTTCTATCAAAGTCCACCTTGCAGCAATCGCAACCTATAGGATGTCCCCCAACCAGACTTCTTTGTTTAGAATTCCGGTGGTAAAGGATTTTCTTGAGAGCTTGAAAAAGGTCTACCCACCAGTCAGGTCTCCCTCTCCTCTCTTTCCTCTTGCTTGCTCCCTGCCTCTGCCCCTCCCCCGTGTGCTCCGTGCCCACAAATGTGCTTCAGGAAACACTGTGCCTGCAAGGTGCGCGTTCCAGAAATTAGCTCAACTGCGCTCTACTACAGGATGCTGCTAAAAACAAGCTTTCTAAAAATAGGGTTGTGCTTTAAAATGTCCCCATGTCTGTTATGTTATGGTGATTTTATAAAAGCGCACGATTACCAAGTAGGTGTCATGGCGCTGTCCACAACTCCATGATCCTTAAGTCAGAATTAATTACTGAAACAGCCAGGTTTTTAGTGCCTTTCTGAAATGCAATAGGTTCTCCATGCATCTCAGGTGGATTGGTAATTCGTTCCAGAGCCTGGCTGCCCCGTAGGAGAAGCTGCGGCCTCCCCAACGTGCTTTTTTTATGACTGGAACCGTAACAAGACTGGCTTCCGCTGAACGAAGGCGTCTAGCAGGAACGTACCTGGTGAGTCGCTTAGTGAGGTATTCAGCACCTTCTCCCTTCAGGGCCTTGAACACCAGGCACAGAGACTTAAACTGGACTCTGCTTCGAATTGGCAACCAATGTAGGTTGCGGATGGCCTTGGATATGGGTGAAAATTTCGGGATGCCAGTTAGTAGTCTAGGAGCCGCGTTCTGCAACAGCTGCAGTCTGTGCAGCAAATTTTCCTGTATATTCAAATACAGACTATTGCAGTAGTCAAGCCTGGAAGTTACAAGGGCCGTGACCACAGTTTGTCGGCTTTCATAAGGAAGCAGAAACAGGATCTTTCTCAGCATTCTTAAAATGAAGCCTGTTTTGGAAGCCACTGCCTTAACCTGTAGTGCCATGGGGAGTTTGTCATCCAGCACCATCCCAAGATTTTTTACTTTGTTGACCGGGCTGGGAAGGGCCCCCAATTCCTGCGGCCACCATGATGGGGTCCAGAAGCTGGGGTTATTCCCAAACAGCATTACCTCGGTTTTATTAGAATTTAGCCTAAGGCAGTTGCTAGCCATCCAGCGGGCCACTTCCGACATGCAGGCCTGGAAATTATGATCCATTCCCAATTCACGGCCGGGGTATAGAGACACGACGATCTGCGTGTCATCCGCATACGAGGTGACACTAAAGCCGTGGCTCCTGATGATGGGAGCGAGAGGCTACATAGATGTTAAATAGTGTGGGACTTAGTGAGGACCCCTGCGGGACCCCACACGGCAGAGAAAAAGGACGGGATGAGCAATTTCCCAAGTCTACTGTTTGACTCCTTTCGGAAAGAAAGGAGTTCAGCAGTTCCCATGCTTTTTGCCGAACACCCCCTCTCCTCAGTCGGTCCATCAACAGTCCGTGGTGGACCGTATCGAAAGCGGCCGATCGATCCAGAAGGATCAAGGCTGCTCTGCCCCCCTGGTCCACCGCTGATCTGATCTGTTCTGTGGCTGCAATCAGAGCAGATTCAGTACTGTGGCCCTCCCTGAACCCGTGCTGGGAAGCATCCAGCACAGAGGATTTCTTCACAAAAGCTGTGAGTTGAAGATTCATTGCCCTCTCCACTAGTTTGGCCGGCAGTGGGAGACGGGAAATGGGTCGAAAATTGTTTGGATTCGAAGGATCCAAGCTGGGTTTCTTCAACAAAGGAAGAATGGAGGCCTCCTTCCAGACTTTAGGAAAGGTTCCTTCTTGAAACATGCCGTTAAAAATGGGCATTAAGTGGCTAGCTATAGGCACCGGTGCTAGTTTAATTATCCTCAGCGGGCAAGTGTCCAGCGGGGATCCCGAGTTGGCTTTAGCCAGCAGATCCAGAGTGTCTTGCAGGGTAAGAGGACTGAACGCCTCCAGGGTGACCGATGACCTGGCCCCCACAGAGATCCCTTGCTCGGACTCCAGTTCGGATCTAATAGAGTCGCTGAGGCTGGAAAAAAATGTTATTAACTTTAGTAGCGAAAAACGATGCAATTTTTTCGCAAAGCTCAGTACTAGATGAGATGGGGGCCGATACCGCTGTGGTTATCTTGGTGATGGTGGAAAACAGCTCTTTCGAAGAAGTTTTAGCTGCTAAAGTCTGGGCTGAGTAAAATTTTTGCTTTGCTTCTCGTAGCATGCGTTTGTAAGTTGCTAAGCTTGCCAAATATAGCCCTTTTTCCTCCATAGTGTAATCCCTTCTCCAGTTGCGCTCCAATCTTTTACAAGTACTTTTTTGCAATTTAAGATCGCTTGAGTACCAGGGGGCTGATGGCACCGACCTTTTAAAAGTGACTTGTCTAGGGGGAGCGAGGTCAGCGCAGACCTGCGTGAGCCATTTGGTGTAGGTCAATGCAGCCTCCTCCGAATTAGTGGAAATGGGTATGGAAGCTGTGGTGAGGGCCTTTGAAAGCATCTCCGCTCCAATCTTTTACAAGTACTTTTTTGCAATTTAAGATCGCTTGAGTACCAGGGGGCTGATGGCACCGACCTTTTAAAAGTGACTTGTCTAGGGGGAGCGAGGTCAGCGCAGACCTGCGTGAGCCATTTGGTGTAGGTCAATGCAGCCTCCTCCGAATTAGTGGAAATGGGTATGGAAGCTGTGGTGAGGGCCTTTGAAAGCATCTCCGATCTTACCCTATTCCACGCTCTGACTTCTTTCCGATTAGTGTGGTGCTGCCCATTGGCTATATGGGGTGTTGGCCTAAGATTGAAGCAGACTCCCGCATGGTCTGACCAGGCCAGCGGTAATAAAGCTGCAAAAGATAGCTCGGGTGTGTTAGAAAAAACCCCGTCGAGCGTGTGTCCAGCAAGATGCGAGGGGCCAATTACGTGCTGTACCAGCTCAGCTGTTTACATGAAGTTTAAAAGCCGAGCCGTGTCAGGCTCGTCGGCCTGCTCTAGGTAGAAATTAAAATCTCCTAGTATGGTGTGTGAATTCCCCTGAAGCGCATCTTCCACAAGGGTTCCTAGCGTGGGAAAAAACAAATGTTTGGCCCCAGGGGGTCTGTAGATGAGAATACCTTTAAACGAGAAATGATTAGTTAATCTGATATTCAAGGCGAGAGCTTCGCAGGCTGATGAGGAAAGTGCTTTAAAAGTTCCCGAAAGTGAGTTATGATAAATGATAGCCAAGCCTCCACCCCTCTTATTTGGTCGATTGAGGACTTCACAATGATAACCTGGTGGGGTGGCTTTGACTATATCTGGACCTGATGCGTCATCCGTCCAGGTTTCAGTGATAAAAGCAATTTTTATATCGAGATCCATCAACAAATTAGCACATTCCGTGCTGTGCTTCACCAGAGATCTGGCATTTAACAGAATGCAGGCCACAGCCTTTCCCGCATTGCAAGCTGCGATAGCTCTCTCAGTGCAGTCCTTGTTGGTTCCTAGATTAATAGGTGGAAAAGGAGCAGCGCAATTGGGGCAGGAGCCAGTGGGTTGTGAGTAACCAAAATCGACCGCCCACCTGGTACAATTTCCCATGGTGTCTCCTGGGTTTAGCTGCAGCAATGCGGTTCTAGAGTACCTAAGACGTGCCTGAGTACCTGAATGCAATCTGGCAGGGGTTTGTGCGCTGAGCGCGACCTGGGCGCAGACGGGCTTGCCTTGGGAGCGCCTTCTGCGCGCCAGGGGCGCGCCCTCTGCGCGCGTCCGCTGTGCGGTCGCGTCAGTGCCCCTGATGTAGGCGTCCCGAAAAAAGACTAGAGCGCCGAGCAGCGAATGGCCTTCCAAGATGGCCGACGCTGCGCAGCACGCCCGTTCCACAGGTGTAGCCTGTTTGGGTCCGTGCCGCGATGAGGGGAAGCGAAGCAGGTAGGAGTGACTGCTAGCGCTAGAAGCTAATTCCCAAAGCGTTAAATCAGTTTTGTGCAAATAGGCAAAATAACAGTGTGCAAAATATGCAAGGCTCACAATGTTTTAAAAGCGTGCAACGATTAAAAACTGGTAACCTTGGGCTACTAGTTACCGTCAGATGCCAGTAAGTAATCTGAGTTAATCCTACTCCCAGCTCAAGCCTCGGGAGTGTGTGGAATGTGCCTGTAAAAACGAGCAGTGAGCTCCGTGCCAATTTCGAGTCGGGAATTATATGTACAATTCACGCATACAGAACAAATTGTGAGCCCTTTAATGCACATCATTCTGTCAGCAACAGAACTGGAAATGTTACATGAAAATACACACATTTCTCTTGCTGTCTGTCAGGACTTTTGCCTGCTCTTGTTTTAACTGAGTGTTGAATTAAGCAATCACAAAGTGGACTTCTTTTTCCGTCAGATTTAATCAAAGAGGTAACTCAATTACATCATATTTTTTTTAAATTTAGAACAATTCATGATCTTTTCATAAAAAACCACACCGTATTTTGATCAATAATAATGTGACACAGTGCAAATACAAATTCATAAGATTTCGACACCTTCAAAAATGCGATTTTGAACTGAACAACATTCCACTCTTCAACATTCATACCCATACACACCCATTCATATTCTTCAATAAATATCAAAAAAACATCAAAAAACTAGATAAACGCTGTGTCGACTGACACATGAAGGCCATCCAGAAAGATTTTCTGTACTTTCGTTGCCTATACTCTTTCTTTGTTGAGAAAAGGTTTTTTAATTGATCGATTGGCCTTTGTTCGTAAGGTCTACGCGTTTCGGAACCCGTATCTTGCTGGGAACCTCATCAGGACCAATATACTGCAATAGATGAACAGAAAATTGTTTTACCCAATGTCCTATCTCTTAAAAACTGGGGTGGTAGCGCTATGTTTAAAGTTCTCACCTGCAACTTCAATGCAGTCAATGCCTCACAGGGGATGTGTTCCCTCGAACTGTTGAGCCCGAATTTGTTCTGTCAAACCAAATAATACACAAGATGTAATCCAATCTGGCCTACCTTATCATGACACAACAGATAAAACTCTCTTCTACAAGTCAGGGATCAGTCAGACTAATGGTATGGTGCTTACTTGAAATGTACGTCAAGGTGCCAAATCTCGGGGGTCTTTGTTCGTTCTTTCCGACTCCTCGGTGTGACTGGTCGTCTAGATACCGGCCGTTTGTTTAAAACATGGCTCCAAAGTTTGCCAGTTGTGTTCGTCTCACTAAATTGAACAAGAAAGTGTGACTCGTGAGTATGGAGTCTCCGTTATTGTTTGTGTGTGCACAACCATGCTGATGGTTCAGAATCTCACCTTAATGTGACGAATTTCCCGCGTCTCGTTGGGGTTCTGTGACTTCGCTATTCTGCTCGGTTCCGATTCTCGCAGAGGAGTGTTCTTCACTGGTTGACGCGTTACGTGAAGGCGTAGCGTCAGTCTACGTGTTTCTGGGAAATGTAGTTTTCTGGAGTTGGTGGCCTCTCTTTTGAACAACAAAGCTTTATTTTGTCCAACACACGGGGATAATGATTGTTTGTATCAATCACTGTAGAATTCTTCATTGTAAGTGGTCCAACTTATTATGATAGGTCAATCGTTGGTTTCGGAAGAGAATTAAGTAGGGTGGGTGATCATAGTGCCTCTGAGCTGTTGTCAATCAGGCTTTAAACTGTGGCAGGTTTGTCTCTCAGTTTTTTGGGGGGTCCAATGGTCATTATCTTCCTAAACTCTGATTTTATAGGTTGAAGATTTCGGAAAGTTCGTTGAGTCCGTCCACTGACGTGTTGAATTTGATAATCAACATTGCTTCCCGTCTTAGTAGTTTTGAATCCAGGTCCCCACCTCTCGCGTCCTTTTCGATTTTGGAAATGATGGTCCATCTCAACTCTCTTTCTGTGTGGTTTTTTGCAGACCAATGGTTGACGAGTGGTGCATTCACAGTATTTTTGCGAATTCTTGATTTGTGTTGTTGGATCCTCTGTCTGATTTCTTGATTGGTCTTCCCAATGTACAACTTCATGCAGGGGCATAGAATTCCATATACCACGAATTTTGATTTACAATTTGAAAACGTTTCATGTTTCCAGTTGATCCCATTGTGTGAGAAGCAGTCACCCTCGATGGTTGATTCGCAGCATGTACAGGTGCCACATTTGTGGTGCCCTTGTATGGGGGGTAAGCTGAGGAAGCTTCTGATTGTGGCATTTTTAGTTTTTGGCATGGCTGCCCGTACGATTTGGTTGGCGATACTTTTGTCCTTTTTGAAGGCAAACAGGGGAGTTTCTTTTAGTAACGGGTCCAGCTGTCTGACTAAGTGCCAGTTTTGATTGATTGTTTTTTTCAACCAGTTTGATGTTGGGCCGAATGTAGTCACACAGACTATCCTGTTGATCTTTGCTGGTGTTTGCTTTTCTAGCAGTGTCTCACGTGGGGTCCACCACGCTCTTTTTATGGCTCTTTTTAGGAGTTTCTTAGGATAACCTCGTAACAAAAGGTTATTCTTCAGGGCTTCTGAGTGGAGAAAGTATTCATCTTTAAAAGTACAATTGCGGCGAATGCGCAAAAATTGCCCATACGGTAGATTTTCCTTGAGGCTTCGTGGATGATTACTAGAGAAATGTAGAGCCTTGTTCTTGTCGGTCTTTTTTTTGAAGAGTGTCGTGGCTAGATGGCCGTCCGTGACGTAGATTTCCACATCAAGGAATGCCATTTTGCTTTTTGAATGGTTCATGCTGAATTTTATGTCTTCTGTGCGGTTGTTGAGCCACAGAAAAAAGGAATGTAGTTGTTCTTCCGCCCCAGTCCAAATCATAAAGATGTCATCTATATACCGGACCCAGCTTCCAATAAACTCTGTAAAGGGATTGTTGTGGTAAATAAAAGTTTCTTCATACATAGACATGAATAAAACCGCTAATTCCGGGGCAAAAGGACAGCCCATGGCCACGCCTTTTGTTTGGTAGAAGAACTCATCCTTGAAGCTGAAGTAGTTGTTTTTCTACTTCAGTTTATTGGAAGCTGGGTCCGGTATATAGATGACATCTTTATGATTTGGACTGGGGCGGAAGAACAACTACATTCCTTTTTTCTGTGGCTCAACAACCGCACAGAAGACATAAAATTCAGCATGAACCATTCAAAAAGCAAAATGGCATTCCTTGATGTGGAAATCTACGTCACGGACGGCCATCTAGCCACGACACTCTTCAAAAAAAAGACCGACAAGAACAAGGCTCTACATTTCTCTAGTAATCATCCACGAAGCCTCAAGGAAAATCTACCGTATGGGCAATTTTTGCGCATTCGCCGCAATTGTACTTTTAAAGATGAATACTTTCTCCACTCAGAAGCCCTGAAGAATAACCTTTTGTTACGAGGTTATCCTAAGAAACTCCTAAAAAGAGCCATAAAAAGAGCGTGGTGGACCCCACGTGAGACACTGCTAGAAAAGCAAACACCAGCAAAGATCAACAGGATAGTCTGTGTGACTACATTCGGCCCAACATCAAACTGGTTGAAAAAAACAATCAATCAAAACTGGCACTTAGTCAGACAGCTGGACCCGTTACTAAAAGAAACTCCCCTGTTTGCCTTCAAAAAGGACAAAAGTATCGCCAACCAAATCGTACGGGCAGCCATGCCAAAAACTAAAAATGCCACAATCAGAAGCTTCCTCAGCTTACCCCCCATACAAGGGCACCACAAATGTGGCACCTGTACATGCTGCGAATCAACCATCGAGGGTGACTGCTTCTCACACAATGGGATCAACTGGAAACATGAAACGTTTTCAAATTGTAAATCAAAATTCGTGGTATATGGAATTCTATGCCCCTGCATGAAGTTGTACATTGGGAAGACCAATCAAGAAATCAGACAGAGGATCCAACAACACAAATCAAGAATTCGCAAAAATACTGTGAATGCACCACTCGTCAACCATTGGTCTGCAAAAAACCACACAGAAAGAGAGTTGAGATGGACCATCATTTCCAAAATCGAAAAGGACGCGAGAGGTGGGGACCTGGATTCAAAACTACTAAGACGGGAAGCAATGTTGATTATCAAATTCAACACGTCAGTGGACGGACTCAACGAACTTTCCGAAATCTTCAACCTATAAAATCAGAGTTTAGGAAGATAATGACCATTGGACCCCCCAAAAAACTGAGAGACAAACCTGCCACAGTTTAAAGCCTGATTGACAACAGCTCAGAGGCACTATGATCACCCACCCTACTTAATTCTCTTCCGAAACCAACGATTGACCTATCATAATAAGTTGAACCACTTACAATGAAGAATTCTACAGTGATTGATACAAACAATCATTATCCCCGTGTGTTGGACAAAATAAAGCTTTGTTGTTCAAAAGAGAGGCCACCAACTCCAGAAAACTACATTTCCCAGAAACACGTAGACTGACGCTACGCCTTCACGTAACGCGTCAACCAGTGAAGAACACTCCTCTGCGAGAATCGGAACCGAGCAGAATAGCGAAGTCACAGAACCCCAACGAGACGCGGGAAATTCGTCACATTAAGGTGAGATTCTGAACCATCAGCATGGTTGTGCACACACAAACAATAACGGAGACTCCATACTCACGAGTCACACTTTCTTGTTCAATTTAGTGAGACGAACACAACTGGCAAACTTTGGAGCCATGTTTTAAACAAACGGCCGGTATCTAGACGACCAGTCACACCGAGGAGTCGGAAAGAACGAACAAAGACCCCCGAGATTTGGCACCTTGACGTACATTTCAAGTAAGCACCATACCATTAGTCTGACTGATCCCTGACTTGTAGAAGAGAGTTTTATCTGTTGTGTCATGATAAGGTAGGCCAGATTGGATTACATCTTGTGTATTATTTGGTTTGACAGAACAAATTCGGGCTCAACAGTTCGAGGGAACACATCCCCTGTGAGGCATTGACTGCATTGAAGTTGCAGGTGAGAACTTTAAACATAGCGCTACCACCCCAGTTTTTAAGAGATAGGACATTGGGTAAAACAATTTTCTGTTCATCTATTGCAGTATATTGGTCCTGATGAGGTTCCCAGCAAGATACGGGTTCCGAAACGCGTAGACCTTACGAACAAAGGCCAATCGATCAATTAAAAAACCTTTTCTCAACAAAGAAAGAGTATAGGCAACGAAAGTACAGAAAATCTTTCTGGATGGCCTTCATGTGTCAGTCGACACAGCGTTTATCTAGTTTTTTGATGTTTTTTTGATATTTATTGAAGAATATGAATGGGTGTGTATGGGTATGAATGTTGAAGAGTGGAATGTTCAGTTCAAAATCGCATTTTTGAAGGTGTCGAAATCTTATGAATTTGTATTTGCACTGTGTCACATTATTATTGATCAAAATACGGTGTGGTTTTTTATGAAAAGATCATGAATTGTTCTAAATTTAAAAAAAATATGATGTAATTGAGTTACCTCTTTGATTAAATCTGACGGAAAAAGAAGTCCACTTTGTGATTGCTTAATTCAACACTCAGTTAAAACAAGAGCAGGCAAAAGCCTTGTGCAGCATTGGCACTCTACTTGGTACTTATTAAACGACTTGGCCTTGCTGCCATCAAGTCAAACCCTGAACTGTTTTTCTAGTCTGTCAGGACTTGCATCTTTCAGATACAAATGCACTATAATTTTCTGTGCAATCATTCATTACATTCACATAATCCTTCCACCAGAAGTAAAATAACTGAAATACATAGCATAAATTCGCTTCTAGACAATATATTTTTGCACGTGCTCCATTCCGGAAGCAGCAATCCTAAAATATAACAATATGAGAGCATTTGCACTTCTGCCAAAGGTGTAGTGTAGTCCTTGTAGAGTTACATCTTGTTAGTAATGGAAAGATACAACAGACAAGAAGCCAGGCAGATTAAACTAATTCCCAATAGTTTCCTGTATTGCAGAAAAGGAAATTTGTGCACATTTCTCGTGTACTTTTTAAGGTCTGTGTTAGCAGCTACAAAGTGATGTCATATACGTTCCTCATTTGTTAATTAGCGTTCTCATGGGGGGCGGGTCTCCTACATGCAGGACTTGTTGTTTGAGTCTTTTCCGGCAGCACCCTTTTCCAAGATGGCCTCCTAAGTAACACGCGCCTGGCTTAACATTGGTCTGGAACGAATTCCGCATTCTCCTGGACTCCAGGACCAGGCGGCGAGCATGGCTGTAGAGCTGCACGTTTTGGGGTCTTATAGATTCGAGCCCTCAAGCAAGAGACTTGTTTCCCTTCTCCTTTAACACACCTTCTTTAAACCATTTCCACCCTTTTTCCCTTCCCTGTGGCTTGCTTCCCCATCTTTCACTTTGTCTCTTTTTTCCATCTCTCACCTTTATCCTCCTTTCTGTTTTCACCCCCCTTATCGTTCATCTTTTTTTCTCCGCCTTCCTCACAGTTGTTATCTTCCTTGCAATCATTTTCCCCTTGGTCTGTATTTCTTCCTTTACTCTTATTCCCAATGTTCCACTCTCTGCAGCGGTAGCTTCCTGAGTCAGTTTTCTATATTCACACCATGGTTTGCGAAGGGTTCAGCATACATTGAGCAATAAAACTCAGTCCTTCCTTAGTGTCACTTACCAACATCCAAAAACGCTTGGTTATAGAATAGATGATGCAAATTATATCAAAGCTACACAAAGCACAGATCTGAAAAAGAGCCATCCGAGCCCCAGACTGTCAGATCTGCAAAGTTGCAGTTTTCTTTCCATATTGTGGCTTCATCCTGGGACATACACTTTGTTAGGCAGGAATCACATGCTTCACACCCTTCCCTCACACCGCCTCCCCTGGGATAGGGCCCCTGTTGTCTGGTACCAACATACACGGCTCAAGGTGTCCTAAATTGTGGAGATCGAGGGAATACAGTGCAGTGTTCACAGGCTCCAACTGCCTTTTGTTTCTGAGCCAGAAATATGCTGCTTACAGAGGGAAACAAGCATTGGCATATCCAATAGGTCTCGCCTTTGGGACCTTATAAGTATTTAATTATGCAGCAAAATTTGCTTGGTGAAACATCAACTGTTGCATGGCTAAACACTTATAATGTCCCAAAGGCAAGACCTATTGGCTATGCCAATGCTTGTTCTACACCTGTTTTAACATCTAGTGAAAGTGGCCCTCCAATGGAGCTTAATTCCATCATTGATTCACCTGTACTACACCATGTCCCTCCTGATCTTCCTGACATTCTCGAAATGTCATTTGAATCCCAGCTAGTAAAAGGAAAAATAAAATTGACTTTACTTCAATATGTGGAAAAACCTCTGGAGTAACCAAGGGTAGACTCAAAAATACTGTTAGGGACATATGAGGACAATTATTTAACCTTCTTTATTATAGATTGGCATGACTGGTGGTAAAAAAGATTTGATGAATGATTTAAAAGGCTAGGAGTAATTGAGGGTGTTCTGCAAAACTTAGCCTCTGAGGTTGAGAGTTACTCAACTGTTTTGGCAAAATTTGAGAGTACATAACGTGGGGTATTCTCGCACAGTTCCTATTACCAGAGACAGTGGTGTCATCTCGACCATGCAGGCTAAGACCCTTTAAGCCTTGTCCCAGGAGCTGAGCTCAATGCAACCAAATCAGCCCGATGAGCTATTTCGTCCTAGGAAGCCCTAAGGATAATTATTTGACTCCCCAATCTACCCTGACAAAGCTCTCTGGTTTAATTGGCAGTTGAGCAGACCCGATCCCATGTAGCGGTTGTATTTCAGATGGCAAACGTAACTATCAATCTCCTGCTTAATGTAACCTTACGTAGTGGTGTTGATGTTTTTTTTTTAATTACTATTTTTATTAAACAGGCTCATAAGGTAGATCATAATGTGTTGAGTTATGTTTCACCCTTACTAAAGGGGTCGCAAGAAAGCTCGAACCAGCTAAAAAAAATAAGTTCACCCATAGTTGACTAGAAATATTAATAGTATAGCCCAGTTAGTTCAACATACTATCGTGATTAGGAGGGTAGGTTGGATCGGGTGTGAGAAGCTGGGTGTCTGTTGCAGTAACCCCCCCCCCCCCCCCCCCCCCACACACACTTTTTGCCAGACTACTGATGCACGTTTGACTTGGTGTGCCCTGGGTCCCTGCCAATCAGGTTCCCAGGGCCTGTGTTCTTTCTCCAAAATTGCACGGAAACCCAATTGGCATCTCTTGCCACAGGTCAGCCCTTGGTAAATGGTACCACAGGTACCAAGAGCACTGTGACCAGGGAGGACCTCTAAGGGCTGCAGCACTTATTGTGCCACCTTTGGAGGCCCTGTACCTTTACACACACACCCTGCGATTTCAGGGTGCATGTTGTGGTGCAAAACAAAGTGAAGAGTCGACATGGCACACATCCCTGTGTGCCCTGCCTACAACCCACTGCCCTAGAATAGGTCAGCCGCCCCTCTAGCTGGGTGCACTATACCAGTGGTGAGGGTACAGGTGCCTAAGCCCTGTATCCCTACAGTGTCCAAGTTGATTCTTAGACATTGTAAATGCAGTGCTGCCATTAAGAGTACATGGTGCTGGGCGTTTGTTATTATGAACTCCACAATACCATAATGGCTGCACTGAAAACTGAAGTTTAGTATCCAACTTAACAGCACATTAAACCCACACTGATGCCAGTGTGGGATTTAATGAAAAATTCACTCGGACGGCATCTTAGAGATGCTCCCTGAAAAACGACCAGCCTCCGGTGTGTTCCCTGACTGGTACACACCAGCCTGCCACCACGAGACAGGTTTCTGGACCCCTTGTGTGGGAGCTTTGGCTCCCTGAGCCCAGAAACAAAGCCTTTCCTGGGCGGAGGTGTTCCCACCTCTAGAAAGCCATCTGTGGCAGGGGAGCTTCAAAGGCCTTGCAGCCTTTGTAATGTGACCCCCAGCCTCTCCTGCTATCAGGAGCAGGCCCCCTTCTGGTTGCCCCTCCTTTTTGGCAGGAAGACAGGCGGTAAAAATTAGCCAGCCCATAAGGTGTGCTCACCTCTGCCAACCCCACCCCTCAGGTGGGGGAGGCGAGGTGAAGACCCCTCTTCAGTGCCCGCCAGCTTGCAGATGGCAGGCACTCCCCAATCAGGATTAGAGATTGTTCTCACTCCCCCACGTGGGGTGAGCACACCAAGGGTGTAGTCACCCTTGGGTCAGTAGCCCATTGGCTACTGACCTAGAGACCTCTAAAACACCCACTACATACAGTATTTAGGGGGCAGCCCTGAACCAAGAAGGTAGATTTGTGCAACTTAAGAAAAAGGATGAAAGAAGATGCCCAGAAGAGGAGACTGCAAAGCACAACTGACTTGGAGAAGACATCCTGTGCCAAAAATGGTCTTGTCCTGCAGCCAGCGACCTCGAGAACCCCTAGGAGGACTGACTGCCTTCAACAAGGACTGGATCTCCTGTGAACAGCAGCTCTGTTCAGTTGAAACACCAAACAAAGACTCTGAGCCTGCTGAGGAAAAAGAAACCAGACGCCTGGAACCACCACTGCACCCGTTGCCTAAGGCCCGAATTAGAGTGGCCCACCGGTCCCAGTGAGGTCCCCCAGCGCTCCAGAGTCCGAGTCCACCGTGGGTTGACTCCGCCAGAACTCTCCATCGCCTGCAGCCTCTGTCTCTGCACAGAGACCCCCACCAACTGCGAGTGGCCCGGTAAGGTGAAATCCGACATCAAAAAAGACCTTTGCATCCAGCCGCCCTGCGCCCTGGAGAAGAGAACTCTAAGTGCACCTACGTCCTTGAGCCCTCCAACTTATCTGCCCAGCTGTTGGCTCCTCCTGGAAGTCTTCCTGGACCGAGCCTGCAGCTGAAAACCAAAACCGAAAATCCCTATTGAAAACAGGGCACCCGATGCCGCTGCACTTTTTGTGCTAAACAGGATCCCCTTTTGCCCTGAGCATAACACCAGGAGCTTGGCTGTCACCGTCACGATCCGCTATATGGTATCCACCTCTTGATATCCCCAACTCCTGCACTAAAGGCACGGAGGTTATAGGGCGATCAAGCGAGGGAAGGGAAGGAAGGGAACAGCGGGGAGTAGAACCTGTAACGAAAAATACACAAAGCAATCATATATCTCCTGTACGTAATGCTACTCTCATAAATTCTCGCTAACCTCAGACCCGTTGGTGGGCTATACCCCTGGAAAGACACTGCCTTTCACCCTATGCCAACATTAGATTACAGACATGCAATTCGTGATTAGTCATTGACAACATTTATACAAGTTATGAGGATATAGCCTTGGCCGGAGCGTTAACCTTCATTCCACATATGAGGTGATAGCAGAGACAAGAGCTTTAACATTTATACAAGATATCCTGCTAAACGTTTGGAAAGAGGGGGCTCCCTCAATCCGTTCCTTGGAATACCCTAAATGAGTACAAACTAATAAAGAGGAACTGATCCCAGTTCTGACCAGAGTATTTGCTATTGTACGAAAGTCTCATTAACGTGGTCAGTACCTCTCGTAATGCACAATGTCTCACCACCCCCCTACGTTCGAGAAGTGTCCCTTTGACTGAAGGACTGGGAAGCGGGGGTGTACTTTCCTGGCTGAAAAGTATGCTCGTTTACAAAGCGCACACGCGGTCCCAGCACCAGCGCTTTAGAAATGTAGCTTTAAACGGCTGGGAATGCTGCTACCTGCTCTCGCGCACTGTAGCTGATCCTAAGGGTCCGACTCGGTTCTCTCCTCTCCGAGAGATTGGTGCACTTATCTGTATGCTGGGTGCCTCCTCCAACTTGCTTTTTCCGTCGAACGAGAAACCCGATGACCTGCCTCCTTGAAGGTCGCTTCTTCTTCGTGACCTCGAGCAGTTGCAGGCTCCACGAATTCCTTTCCGTGCTCATAGATAGAACGCCATTGTTCTAACGCTACTCCCTCTGGCTCGACGACGGACGTGCTTCCTAGAATTACGCACAGCGTCAATGAGGCGTCTCTTCGTCTTTGTAGGCGTGACTCCTCCCCTCCCGAACCTTGGGCATGCTGGGAGTTGTAGGCAATGCAGGCGCGCGATCCCTGCGCTCGTGATCCCTGCTTCCTGACAGTCACAACCTTGTGGCCAGCTTACCAGCAGCCACCAATCGGAGGCCCCCTATCCCTCATTGGATAACACTGAACTTCAGCACTCTGCATCCGGCCGTCCTAGTGCCACTGAGGGTGTAACAAGTGCATCCCTGAGTCTGTCCCCAGAACCTCAACTCCCACTACTGAACACTTACCCTAAAACCGCTAACAAGTGTGGATTTTGAAAACCTAAAGAAATTCTTTAAATTCTTTAAAATTGTACTAACAAAAACGATTTTACTTACCTGTTTACAGGAAATGTCCCAGTGTAGTAGCCAAGTAGTATCCAAGTATACTACACTGTAAGAAAAGTAATCTCAAAAGTAACTTACCTGTAATTTTACTCAAAATGCTATACCAAGTATATGTACTGTATTTACAAAGCATTGCACTTCTCAAACAATACTGTAAGTCGAAACAAAGTACATTTACAATTGCAATCCGAACTGTTACAATCTGTATATTAACGGCAAAGTACTCATCACTTACCCGTGCCAGGCTTGCTATGTTTCAGGAAATAAAATAACTAAAAGAATATTTTTTTACAAAAACAATTGGTCTGAAGTTCAGTCACTGGACTTTGTGCACACTCTACCTCACTTTGGTATAGTATATACAGAGCCAACTTTCTACATCGGGCCTGATCAAAAAGGTCTTGATGGGGACTATTTATTGGCAAAGTTCAATAGACCTATTGTTGCTGCTTGTTAATCCATTGACAATAAGAGGTCTAGTAATGTTAAGTTTGAGGCATGTAAGCTGTAGATCACATGCTTTGCATAAGCCTGCCATCTAGTGTTGGGTCCAGATGTTAGCACTTTGTTTTCCTCCAAAGAATTATTTTCCCGTCACAAGGTAGGTGACTTCTCCTTTCGGTGATAGTGCGCATGGGCATCAACTCCATTGTTAAGTTGTTTTGTCCCGCCATCGGGTTCGGACATAAATCGCTGCGCTCTGGTTTAACAGTTTCTCTGGTTCCGTTCGGCGTGCAATCCACTACCCTTGACAGTTTTGATTTTCGATGGAGTTTCTCATTGTCCGTGTATCATTTCCATTCAAAGTCTTCGATCGGAAAATTTGTGGAGGGCCATTGGGTCCGCTAGCAGTCGATTGAACGGGCTCCATTTAAATCCTGTCCTGGGTGTCGCGCTAAGTTTCTGTGCACTTACTTGCATGAAGTGTGTAACTTGTGTCTACCCCCGGAACACGACGAACAGGACTGTGACGCATGCCGATCATTTAGATCCAAGAAAATGCTCCTTGACCTTCTGGCTCGACATCACAAAATGCATCAACAAAGCGGCTCCGCATCGGACATCTTTGAGGAGATTCTGTCCAGGAAGAATTCCATGCACAAGGAACCGAAGAGGAGGCAGAACACAGCTGACTCCAACTCGGAAGAGCAAGTAACACCCGGTCAGCGCTCAGGGGGTACTGACACTCCCGCTGCCCCAAAACTTATGAAGAAAAAGGCTCCGGTCCTTCCTCGGGCCAAGGTCCGCACAAAGAAAAGGTTTTGAACGCTCCGGCTCGGCACCTAAACATACAGCAAAGCCTTCTGGCTCGTGATTTAGTCGGCCCTGTTCGGACACCGATCCAAAATCTTTGGCATCGAAATTCAAGCATGTAAAAGTGACCATCCCTTTGGCACCGAAAACTAATTTTCGGATCCGAAACCTTCAACAATTCCGGTGCTGTAGAAAACTGCCTCTATATATACTACACCAAAATGAAGTATAGTGTGTATGGAGTCCAGGTGACCCCATAGGTAGGCAGAGGTTAAAGTTAGATAGAACCTTACTCTCTAATTGTGGTAGAGTGGTTGAGCAGTAAGGCAGTATCAGAAGACCGTGTTAAGCATTTGATGTACTGTTAGAAATTGGATTTTTGGTAGGCAAGGGCATGTGCCAAAGCCAGGCAGAAGCCACCACTCTAGTCAGGATAAGGGAGTTACACTCCTAAAATAACCCCTGCTTACCCCCTTGGTAGCTTGGCATGAGCAGTCAGGCTTATCTTCGGGGCAGTGTGTAAAGCATTTGCACATAACCAACAGTAATACAGTGTAAGCACTACAAAAGGACAACACACCAGTTTAGAAAAATATCCAATATCTTTATATACTTAAGACAAGACCAAAAAAGATCAAAATCCACAATACAGTACTTAAAAATCTTCGGTTACCAAAATATGCTTGAAAAACAGTTCCTTGATATTGATAGCTGCGTCCGGGGCTATCACAGCGTCGTGAGCAAACCAATCCAAACAGTTCTGGCTGACCTCTGTTGCGGGCCAGCTACGGTGTCGGAAAGACCTGCAAACAGTACCTTTAAGAAATGCAGGGCGTTGGTGACCTCTAGTTGAGCTTCAGATAGTACGGCATCCCCAGGCGTCTGTTCCGGAGGTCGGTGCAGGCGTCGTCGTGGCCCTCGGTCACATGCGTTGCAGATCTATTTCCTCTCTGTTGGAGTCAGGAGCACTGGCGTTGGCAGGCATCTGGTGCTGCGGTGAGTAGTGCAGAGGTGCGAGTTGCGGTGCCCTCAGGTCACGGTGCGAGCAGCGGCACAGTGGCGGCGTCAAATAGTGGCGTTGGTGAGACTAGGCTCGCGATGCGATGTGAAGGCGATGCTCATCTCGGTGCTGGCAGGTCACTGTTCAAGCAGTAGCTTCGTCGTGGCTGAAGCGCGGTCATCGGCTGGCGAACTGGAGTAGATGGCACCGGCGTCGGTAGGCCAAAGCTGTGGTGCGGAATTAGGGCGGTGCACCGTATAACTTTACGAGCGGTGCTCTCAAACCACGGTGCAAGCAGCGGCGTATATTTCGGCGTGGAGCGGCAGGGATACCAAGGCATTGTCGTGAAGCGAGGCGGTGCCCACGGGTCGCGGTGCAAGCAGCGGCTCAGTGGCAGCGTGAGCAGGCGGCGTCTGTGAGACCAGGGTCGCTTTGCGGCGGTGCCCTCTGTCGTGCCTTCAGGACACGGAGTCCGCAGCGGGGTGGTAGATGCCGTCTGGTTGATTTTTCTTCTGTTGAAGCACAAAACACACAATCCTCAGTGCTGAAGGTAGAAGAACTTGAAGTCTTGGTTTTTCCTGAGACTTCTTGAACAGGGCCAAGCTCTACCTCAAGCCCTTGGAGAAAATCACAA
The DNA here is from genome assembly GCF_964204655.1 of Triturus cristatus. Taxonomy (NCBI): domain Eukaryota; kingdom Metazoa; phylum Chordata; class Amphibia; order Caudata; family Salamandridae; genus Triturus; species Triturus cristatus. The sequence goes on from NC_140590.1 coordinate 235,665,784, forward strand.
AGTAGATTGCAGAAAGTTCAGTCCAGTCCTTTCACTGCCCGAGACAGAAGCAGCCACTGCAGGCCAACACAGCAAAGCACACAGCAAAATGGTAGGTTCTCCTCACAGCTTCTCCAGCTCTCCTTGGCAGTCTTCTTAGTCCAAAAGAGTTCTAATGTTCAGGGGTCTGGGTGCCAATATTTATATCCCAAAATCCTTTGATCTCTTAAGGAGAGAGTGTCTGTGCCCAGTCAGATCCAGTTCTGCCTTCTCTGGTGTGACTTCCTGGCAGGAGGTGGAGACGGCATGGTTAGAGGCAGACCAGGCCCTTTGAGGTGCAAGGAAATCTACCCCCCCCTTTCCCCAATTGCAGCCCAGGTCTATTCAGCCCTTTCCTGACCCTCCTAGACTATCTGGAGCCACTCCTGCTCCCCAGCCTTCTGTCATCCAAAACCCAGACAGGCAATCCACATTCCAGCTGAGGCACACGGGATGACTGAGCAAGAAAATACCGACTTTCTAAAAGTGGTATTTTCAAACACAGAATGTAAAAATAACCTTCACTAAAAGATCCATCTTTAGATTCTGAGTTCAGGCATACTAAACTTTATTTTCCTACCTATTTCCCCAGGCCAGTTATGTTGATAAGATGTTATAAACAAACTCCCCTTTCTGTCCAATGGGGAACAGGTAGCCTTGCAGTAGCGAAAAACAAAATTTGCTGTAACTCACTATCCGGACATGCCACAGAACACCGGGGCATGTCCTACCTTTCACATACACTGCACCCTGCCCACAGGGGTACCTTGAGTATACCTTAGGTGTGGTGACATTTAAGAAAAGGGAAGGTGAGGGCTGGCAAGTGTGTGCACTGGTCAAGTCGACATGCCAGTTACAAACTGCGCGCAAACTCCGCAATGGCCCACCAGTAGCATTTGATTTACAGGCCCTGGCACACTCAGTGCACTTTACTAGGGACTAACAAGTAAATCAAATATCCAATCATGGAAACACCAATCCATAACACAATTTACCACAGGAGCACATGCACTTCACCACTGATCAGCAGTGAGAAAATTGCACTGAAACACTGCGCCAGAAAAAACAGAGTCCAAACCGGGAGGTCCGAAAGCAAAAACTCAGGGGAAACACTCCAAAAGATGTCAAGTCTAACATGTACGCACTTAGTCAGCAAATGAATTCACACACTCAAGAACTGAACTCTAGGCCAATTGTTTTTGTATAAGAAATATATTGTTTTATTTTTAAAACCAAGCAAGCCTGGCACAGGTAAGCATTAAATACTTTACAGTAATATGTTGCTGATTGTAGAACAGTGAAAATGCAATAGGAATTGTACTTTGTTTGATTTATATTGGTTGCAGTAGGTTGCAATACTTAGCAAATACAGTACATTGAAATGAATAGGCGTTTTCAGCAAATTACAGGTAAGCTACAACACATGCAGTGTTCCAGATTCCACCTAAGAACTGCAGAATACCACATTACTATTTATGTTACTTTTCTAACTCCGTGCTGGATACCTAGATTCAGCTCTGGGACATTTCCTGCAAACAGGTAAGTAAATCCGTTTTGGTTATTCGTGCGATTTTTTTAAAGAATATTTTTAGATTTAAAAACGCCACACTTAGAAACTTTTTGGAAGAAAATTATCAATGTTCTCAGGAGGTAAAACAGGTTATCCGTTCACAGGTAAGTTATTGACTGTGGGAGTTCAGGTTCTGGGGTTCGATTCAGGAGTCCCCCAGGGTCAGTGATGCACTCTTGTTACACCCTCAGCGGCACAAAGGCGTCCGGGTGCAGAGTTTTGAGGCCCGATGTTATCCAATGGGGGATAGGGGGCCTCTGGTTGGTGGCTGCTGGCAAGCTGGCCACTGGGTTGTGGGAGCAAAGCTCCTAGGGTGTAGGTCAGGGCAAATGGGGAAACAAAGTAGCACAAAAGGTGCACCCTCAGCGGCACTGGGTGCTGTTTTGAGTTTGGGTGCCCTGTTATCAATGAAGAACCTCTTTTTTGCAAAAGCACTGCAGGCAGGGAGACAAAGGACTTCTGGGTGCGACCACCACTTTGAGAGGTAAGTTGGGAAGTTAAGGGTTGGTTAGGCACTGTTGATTTAGGCACACAAGGCCGTGGGGCGTCTGGTGCCGGGGTGCCTTTTGGTGTCGGATCTTCTTACCAGCTCCGGTCAAGGTCAGGGGGGCTTCTGGATTTAGGCTGCAGGCGTCTGCTTTAGGCAGGTCAGGGGTCGCCAGATCTCCGGTCAGGATCGCCGGGGTGACCGCTTTGTGGTGTTTTTCCACTCGGGCCGGGTTCGGCGGGTGCAGAGTGACCTGGATTCGCGGTCACTGGCTGCTGCCAGAGGTTGCAGCTGAACAAATCCGGTGTTCACGGGAGAAGCATTCTTTGGAAGGGAAGGTAGGCAGGTCCTCCAGAGTTTCACAGGAGCAGGTTCGAGGGGAGACAGGCCTGTAGGGCTGGGCCCAAGTCTGTGAGCGTCTTCCTCTTTTTAGCTGGCTGCACAGCTGTTCGGTCCTTCTTCTTTTCTTCGTCGTTTCTGGTTCTGAGGAAGCAAAGTTCAGACTGCCCCTTAAATACTAGATTTAGGGGTGTTACAGGTAGGTAAAGGGCAGGGACCAATGGGTCCCTTTCCTGGGGTGGGTACACCCCCTATCGTGCCACCCTCCAGTGGGCCCAACTAAAGACCTACAGCTGGCATCCGGACCCAGAATCTGCAGGGGTAGATGCTTTCAGATGAGATTGGAGGAATCTGAAAGGATATGCCTTTCCCCCCTTTTCAATGATTACTCGAGTAGCCTCAGTGGTTCACAAATGGAAGGTTTCACTGATTCTTGTGACCCCCCCCCTTCCTTTGGAAGTCTCAAGTCTGGTACCCTATGTTGTTGGAAATGCTAGTAGATTATCCAATCTTACTACCGGTATTCCCGGAAATTCTTCTAGGCCCTTCAGGAGAACTGCACAACATGGTCCTACAAGGGGAATTGAGAATGATGTCTTGGAAAATGTCAGGAATTTATGGGAAGTGCCAGGACTTTCTGCGGAGGCCTCAAACCTCAAAGAATCTTGGGCACCGGGAACACACAAACAAAATGTATAGATTGGCGTGGCAGAAATGTGTTGGCTGGTGTCTCGAAAGGAGTTTTGATCCCATTTCAGTGGATATAGTTGAAATAGCAAATTATTTATCAGAATTGTTCGCAAGAGGGCTTTCTTATAGAACCGTCAATGTTCATCGCTCTGCTATTACTGCTGATCATGTTTTGGTTAATGGCTATTCTGTTGGTCAAAATATTCTCTTTTTTTTTTTTATTTTATTTACAGTTTTGCAACATACAGTTGTACAATGAGCAATATAACAGGAAAAAAAAAAAAAGAAAGACAAGGAAAAACGGAAAAAAAATACAAGCAGCAATAATACAAAAAGTAAAAGATGTCCATTTAGTAACCGGGTCCCAAATTTTCAAAAAAAAAAAAAAACAATATATATATTCTCATAAAAAGATTAAGTAGTATTAGGATTTCAAAACCTCCGATCTCTAGATACAACTCTCTATGGGATGTCTCTTTAAGTCCTGAAGCTTATATGTAGTTTAGGTACAAACAATTCCTTATCTCTGAAATTACTTTCTTTCAAATTGTCAACGATTCTATGTTTAGTCTCTTTTAGAAGTCTCTGATGTCAAAGCTTTAGAAATCTCCAACAGGGTTTTTTCTCCAGAGGGTTTATGCTTTTATTTAAATAGCAGAACCAATACTCTCAAACAATTTACTATCCTTATTTTGATGATTATGTAAATGTATGTGTTGTCAAATGTGTCAGAGTATGAGGAGAGAACTGTCCTATTGAGATCTAATGTCAAACAATTACTGATTTCTTTCAGGAAACCTCACAGAGGTGTATCATCTACAACTCTGGCAAGGTGGGTTAAAGAAGTGATGAAAATGTCTGATGATGTTAGTATGTTTGGTGCACATTCTGTTCGAGGTGCCTCTGCTTCACAAGCCCTTTTACAAGGAGGTTCCTTGAACAATATTCTAAAAAAGTGCTGATTGGTCAAATGATACGGTTTTTCGCAAGTTTTATTTTATACCTGTTGAAAATGCTGCTTCATGTCTATTGAAACTGCTTTAAACTTGCAATAAGATTAGCCTTCAGTCTAGACACAAAGTAGATTTTCCCCAACCTTGATGGTATGAAAATCTGGATTTTATTAAAGACACGGAGGCTAATATTATTCCCATACCTAATCCCAAACCCTAATTGACGTTTTTCTTTGCTTTTTCTTAGGTTGTGGTCAACAATAAAAGAGAAGTTATGCTAATCTGGATTTTCCTTCTGTTGGATGCGGAAGTGTCTCTGTTAATTGGGACATTTTCTTCATGTTTATGTTTATCTTAAGTTTATGAATGATTTTGGAAAAAAGAAGGAAGAGTTATGTTTGTTCTGACCTTTTATTGGGTTGGAATTTCTTGTGCTACAACATTCTAAGTTCTTTAAAGTGGCTATGGTTAGCTAAATAAAGAAGATTGCAATAATATTAGCCTCCGTGTCTTTAATAAAACCCAGATTTTCTTACCATCAAGATTGGGGAAAATCTACATATTCTTCCAAAAAGTTTTTAAGTGTGTAGTTTTGAAATCTAAACCTATTCTTTAAAAATCGCACGAATAACCAAAACTTATTTACTTGCCTGTTTGCAGGAAATGTCCCAGTGCTGAATCTAGGTATCCAGCACTGAGTTAGAAAAGTAACGTAAAAAGTAACTTACCTGCAATTTACTGAAAAAGCCTATTAATTTCAATGTACTGTATTTGCTAAGTATTGCAACCTACTGCATCCCCTGTAAATCAAACAAAGTACAATTCCTATTGCATTTTCAAACTGTTCTACAATCAGCAACTTATTACTGTAAGGTATTTAATGCTTACCTGTGCCAGGCTTGCTTGGTTTTAAAAACATAAAACAGTATATTTTTTATACAAAAACAATTGGCCTAGAGTTCAGTCCTTGAGTGTGTGAATTCATTTGCTGACTGAGTGTGTACATCAAATGCTTAACACTGTCCTCTGATACTGCCTTATTGCTCGACTACTCTACCACAAATAGAGAGTAAGCTTCTATCCAGCTTTAACCTCCGACTACCTCTGGGATCACCTGGACTCTATACACACTATACCCCATTTTGGTGTAGTATATATAGAGCCAGTTTCCTACATTGGTGGATCAGCGATGGAATATACAACTTGCATTTGTTGGACTATTTGGTTACCACCTGAATACACCACAGAACTCTTAAATTGCCTTTAGAATTCTAATTTCTTCAAATTGGCATTTTTCCCCAAAATACTAAGTCTTGTTAGGGCCTTGATTAAGTCCCTTTAGAATTTTAGAAAATAAAAAGTCACTGTAGTGAAGGGTAGAGGGGTTAGAACTTTGTTGTTAGAATGTCTCACAAACAGAACACAGCTATTAGTGAAGATAACCATAATGACATACAGGACATGGTTGAGGAGCTTGGCCTCACCCCTTGCCTTCACTTGTCTTTCAAGGGAGTAAGGTCCTTATGTGAAATAAAAAATATACCAATGGGCCCTCCAGCTCCAGGAGCTGTTGGCTGAGTATTCAAAGGCCCACCCCTCTGAAAATCGTTATGACCAGTCGGAGGGAGAAGGAGGTGAGGAGGATGGAGAAAGGTGCCCACCTCTACCACTTCCTAGGGAAGAAAGGAACCCTGTTCCCTTGCTTCCAAGTATCAACCCATGGGGACTTAGAGGCCACACAGGTGACTGGTTCTGGTGAGGACATTGAGGACAGCCTCAATGTCGAGGAGAACAGCCTTTTAGCGAGGCTGGCCAAAAGACTGGATCTAGAGTCCAGACTCCTGGCTCTAGAGAAAGAAAGGAGATGGGTTTAGCACCCATCAATGGTGGCAGCAATCAAAATAATAAGGATAAAGAGCAATCATATGATCCTAAAATCCTCCAAAGGGATTGTCCCTTCATTTGAGGAGGATGATGACATCACTAAATGGTTCACAGCCTTTGAGAGGGCTTGTGACATGTGAAAGGTGAAGAAACCTCTCTGGGGGGCAATCCTGTGGGAACTGTTCTCTGGTAACTGCAGAGACAGACTCCTGGCCCATTCTGGGCCAGATGCTGGGTCTTATGATCTCATGAAGAGAACTCTGAGGGATTTGGACTCACAACTGAGGAGTACAGAATTAGATACAGGGGGGCTCACAAAACCAGTCCTGGATTGATTTTGTAGACTACTGAGTAAAGACACTAGAGGGTTGGTTAACTGGACACAATGTGCATGACTTTACTGGAATTTACAACTTGTTTATGAAGGTACATATTTTAAGTAATTGCACGAATGAAGAGTTACATCAGCATTGGGTAGACCTAGGTCTAATTTCGGAATTGGGAAAGAAGGCAGACCACTGGGTAAATTTCGTTCCGCTCGCGAAATTTGCGATATTTTGACATTTTCGCGTTCCACGGAGAGCACGAAAATGTCAAAACTTTCACAATCTGCTGCGAAACTGAAGTATTTTTCTTGTTCGCGCTTTAAAAATGCGTTCTCGCGACTTACCGGGTCCCTGCGTTCGCCGACTAGTTTTCCTATCCGTTCGCGCGCGCCACAAGATGTTGGATTGTTGGTACTGGCAGTGTGGGTTTAATGTGCTGAGAAGTTTGATACCAAACTTCCCGGTTTTTAGTGTAGCCATTATGGTGTTGTGGAGTTCGTAATGACAAACTCCCAGCACCATATACTCTTAATGGCAGCACTGCACTTACAATGCCCAAGAATGGACTTGGGCACTGTAGGGGTACATGGCTCATGCACCTGTACTCTCACCACTGGTATAGTGCACCCTGCTAGAGGGGTGACTGATCTATGCCAGGGCAGTTATTTGTGGGCATGGCACACAGATGTGCCATGTCGACTCTTCACTGTTTTCTGCACCAAGACACGCAGCCTGCAAAGGCAGCGTGTGTGTGTCAGGGTACAGGACCTCTAAGGGTGGCACAATAAGTACTGCAACCCTTAGAGGCCTTTTCTGGTCACAGTGCCCTGGGTACCTGTGGTACCATATACCAGGGGCTGATCTGTGGCCAGAAAAGCCAATTGGGTTTAGGCCTCAATGCAATTTTAGGGAAGGAACATAGGCCCTGGGTACCTGATTAGCAGGAGCCCAGGGCACACTCAGTCTAGGAACATCAGCAATTCAGCAAAAAGTGGGGGCATACCATGCAGAAATTGGGCACTTTCTCATAGGAGCCAAAAACCAAACCGCCTCCTCTTTCATCCACAGAACCTCGTTTCGACGTTCCACCTTCTAATACGGGCCTGAAACAAAAGAAACTGGACATATTCATGTAAAATGACCAACTAAAAGGAAACCAGAATTACTAGAGTAATACCACATTCCACTTAAAAGAAAGAATGTGGGTACTGATCCTTCTCTGCCTATTACACCTCCTTCACCCATTGACCCAAATATATTGATTACACCCACAAATTCTCCAGTCACCTGATCACCTAGATGATGGGGATGGAGATGGCGCTATACCTCAGGACTTTATTCCTGATCCATGGGAGGATTACAATACGGATCCTAATACTGATAACGAACCGGATCTATACCCTTCCGATCCCTCTCCACCAGATGACAATATAGGATACATATAACTACTCAATAGGGCTGCTGAGTATCATTGGGTACATCTTCATAACGAGGCCTTTGAAGAGGATTTTCTCTTTGAGACTTTGTTCCTCTCAAAGAGCAACACAAACAATACCTCAAGGGCTAAGTTCCATTAGACTCCGTGGTAGTATCTAACGCTCGCCAAAGAGCAAGCTTACAGACCACAGGAGATGCCCCTCCACCTGATAAGGAGTCCAAACTTAGAGATGCCTCAGGCAAAAGAGTAGCTGCGCAAGCAACCTATCCCTGGCGAATTGCAAATACCCAAGCTCTTTTAACGAAGTGTAAAGCTTGTGACCTAATTCAAGAAGAAAAATTAATTTCCAACACATCCATTAGATGCGCTTTAGATGCAGCTGATAACGCAGCTCGAGCAGTGAACACTAGCGTTCTGTTAGAGGCACGCTTGGCTCAGAATTTCTGGGTTCAAACCCGAGGTCCAAGCCTCTATTTTAAATCAGCCCCTTGATAAAGAGCACCTCTTCGGGTCTACAGTAGATACTTTTTTAGGGAGAGCCCGTATTTGTTTATTTTACCTGCCCACCACCTTGCTTTCATTGCCGCACCACCAGGTACTGCATTCCCCAGATTCCTACGCGTCCGGAGGCGCCAACGCCACGTCATCTGCACCGAGGGTGCGCATAAAGGCGGTATCGGGCACCCGCAGCACGGGAGCCTGTATTAGTTTACTTTACCTGCCCGCCGCCTTGCCTTCATTGCCTCACCACAGGGGACTGCATTCCCCAGATTTCTACGCGCCAGGAGGCGCAAACGCCACGTCATCTGCGCCGATGGGCGCATAAAGGAGGTATCAGGCGCCCGCAGGGCGGGAGCCTGTATTTGTTTATTTTACCTGCCCGCCACCTTGCCTTCATTGTAGTACCACCGAGCACTCCATTCCCCAGATTCCTATGTGCCAGCAGGTGCCAACGCCATGTCAAGGCAGTATTGGATGCCCGCAGAGTGGGAGTGCCCGTGCCAAGGGCCGGCCCACCTACGCCCGTCGGACCCCGTTGGAGGCTGGGCCTACTGTCGTGGCTCTAATGTTTGGGTGTATTATTCCAACAACTGAGATACTTGGAGGCATGTCGTAGTTTGTTAGTGAATTCTGACCAAGTAAGTTTTTGGTGGTTTTTAGGATTAAGTCAAATTACACACTGTGTGGTTGACTTTGCTCGCCAATGGCCAAACGGAAATAAATGGGTGATGGAGAGGACACACCCAGGGCCCTTCAAAACTCCACACTAGACTGCTTTTTGACTTGTACTGCCAGAGCCTGGGTTAAAGAAATCCTAGTGGTCGAATGCGGATTGTCCTTGGAGGGTCTGGTCACTCACTGCTTTGAATTTGGACCAAACTTTGAATAGAGTGCTTGGGGACACAGTAAAGGAAATACCAGTCAGTACACTTTCAATAGCTGAATTAAAAACCCCAGCTGAACCCTGATCTCCACCTATTACTATTACATGTTCGATAATTGAAGTGCCAGCTAAAAGAAAGACAGTAGTCGTATATGTCTGATCCAAGAGACCTGGGCAACTGAGCAGAATTACAGGGTGGGGTATACCACATTCAGTATTTAAGCTAGACACTCGATAGTTTGTAGACTTGCAGGAGGACTGCTAATTTGGTTTAAGACAACTTTGTTTTGTAAAATAAAGCGGCTAAACATAAAATGACAAGAGGTCCTTGGTCTAGATCATATTTCATCAAAAGGAATCACTCACTTGAGGTTAATTAACCTTTATAACTGGTTCAGTAGTCCCCATAAGGATTCGGACACCATATCAATACTGACCAATTTTCTTGATAACCCACGTAAAGTATACTATCTTATTGTAGCCGGTTATTTTAATACTTCCCTCAAACCTATGGACCTATAGATTACGTACAAGAACTAGTACAGGAGGAAGAGCAAGCTAGAGGTATAAATAAGCTCCAGATACCAGCCCTGAAAAGAATTACAAAGGTGGGACAGCAAGTACTCTTTTACAATAGCTTACGGGGATCGCGCCTGTAACGGGTGGACACCCTCAGATGTGGAGGCCAACTCTACGTTTAAAAGGGGCAGTGACGAGTAGAATTGATTTTATCATGGTAGATCTTGACCTTTGGTCTAATATTAATGTTATGACGGTCTTAGAGAGGACAGTGATCATAATGCATTGTTCTTGAAGCTATCTGGTATTATCCTCCCGCAGCTTCAAACAAACTTAGTAGTAGCACCTGTTATTACATCTAATAATAATAGGAGAATAAAATGGCCTCAGATAATCACTGATGAGACGCTGCTACCGAAAATCTGTCAAGAGGTAGCTCATGCTCTTAATGTGTTGGGCACTCAGGACCCAAAAAATGTTAGCATGTCTACTTTCCTACATTTATCTTCTAACATTAAGGCTTTCTTTAGTAGACAGTGTAACTCAAAAATAGTTATTAACAACACTGCTCCATGGTATAACTAAGATTGTAAGCTTACCAGAATTGCTTGATCTCTGGCAGTCAAGAAAGGAATAAGGGCTGACATAACCAATCTAAGAGCAGCCTATAAGAGAGTACTGGGAGAGGCAAAAAGGGCCTGGGAAGAAGAACATTGGCACACACTAGTGGAGACATCTAAGACAAAGGATTCCCAGACATTCTGGCATCTACTAACTAAAGGGCTTAAACAGCCAGTTAGTGAAACAAACTTTTATTTACAACCCCAAGTGTGGAAAGAGCTTTTGCAGAGATTGTTCTCTGGGGTAGTACCCATGGTGGAGGGTGAGGCAGTTGTGATGGGTAAGGACTCCCACACAGAGCACCCAGTAGAAGAAGTAAACTTTTCCCTAGAAAAGGCAGTAAATGCGATTACTTCACTGCAGCCTGGGAAAGCGCCAGGGTTAGATACATTACCAGGTGATCTATATCGATCTGAACCCAATATATGGGGCCCTCTGCTTCATACAGTTTAATCTGCTATCACACATGGTGGTGATATTCCTGAGTCATGGAAAGGTGCTGAAATAATAGACATATTTAAAAAAGGAGAAAAGGGAGACCCAGGAAATTATAAGCTTATCAGCCTTCTAGACTTCACGCAGAAAGTATTCAGTAAAATGATCTTAACGCACCTCCAGTGCTGAATGTAGGATTTCTGTATACTTTCTCATCTGCAGGCTGTGTTTAGATTATCAACGAGTACCTTAGACCAGGTATTTCATTTTTTGCTGCTTATCTGGAAGGAGGTAACTATTATGAAGGGCCACTTGTATGTCGTGTTTGTTGACCTTAAAACTGCATCTGATTCTATAGATTGCACCAAGCTCTGAGTTGCCCTAAGGGATCTTGGTCTTCCTGGGAGCGGCTCCAACTCCTAGTTCGGCTGCACTCTGGAAATTACACTAAAGTTAGGTGGAACTCAGATGGTAGCCTAACTAATAGCATCCCTGTTCTAAAAGGGGTGTGCCTGGGCTGCGTCTTAGCGCCAACTTTGTTCACATTACATATGAATGGGCTTATTAAAGATTTTTACGACTGCGGAGACCCACCAAAATTAGCGGGCAAGCAAATCCCCTGTCTTTTATTTGCAGACAATACGTTGCTCATTTCCAAAAAACCTCAATGGGCATCCAGAAAGTTTTAACCAAGTTTGCAATTGCCTGTAAAGAAAGGGGCTTAGAAATCAACTGTTCAAAAACGAAGTATATGGTTTTTAACCTGTACAAGTCCTCTAAGGGGAAATTGAGGCTAGATGCACAACACCTAGATCAGGTTAAGGCTTTTGAATATTTGGGAGTCAGAATTAATGAGAATTTGTCATGGACATGCAGACTGTGCTCCAGTAAAGAAAATTAAAAGTTCTCCTTTTCGCCCAATGTCACCAATTTCAGAAATACATCGGGCTAAAGGCAAGGGCGCAGCCTTGTATTGGGCCGAATTGTGGGGGCTGGAACAACTGAACCGACTACAAATAGCAGAAATAAATGTATTCGAGCAATTTTAAACCTACCAAGGAATACGCCATTAATACCCTTCGCCTAGATCTTGGTCTAAGGTCTGTTGTCAAACTCAGTTGTTTTAAAGGTGCTTATGTTTTGGATCAGACTTTTGTCCAGCAAGACACAGATCCCTGTGAAGGAGGCAACAGAGGAACTATTAGCGCTCCATAGCCAAACCGGGCGCTTGGTTTGGTTTAAAAAAGTAAGGCAATGGCTCTATAAATTGGGACTGGGATTCATGTTGGATGATCCGAAATAGATTACTAAAAGAGTGAGGTTTCAGTTAAAGAGTTTTTGGGAGTTTGATTCCTCATGCACTGAAGTTAGGATACTCCGTTCCCTAACAACCTGTTTTTTTTAGATATTAAAAGCTGTTTTAAGTTTGATCCCTATATGGATGATATCAAACTCACCCATGCATGTGCACTTTATATACAGTACAGAACTGGGGTTCTTCCACTGAATGCGATGAAATGTAATTGGAAGAATGTGTCTGTAACTTCGCTGTGCCCTTTGTTCAATGCTAGCCCTCAAAAACTAGAGCACTTTATATTATTTTGTCCGTTTTACACTAATATGAAGAAAACCTCTCTTATTCCGGCCTGTCGGGTGCTATCTTTTTCATGCCCCACAGATGCCCTACGTGTTTTTAGATCATATACAACTAGGTGGCTTGTTTTTACTTTATCAAGATACTTGCTATACTAATGGTGGAGAAGGTCTAAAACCGGAATAAGCACATGCCGTGAGAATATGGCTATTACTGGGGATGCAAGTACCAAGGCCCCACTGACGGACGGTATTGCGATTTGACGATTGTGACTTGAACTGATAGTTTGGTCTTTTTCTCTTTTTTCCTCTTATCCAATTTTAATGTTACATGATTTTAAACTCTTTTTTAAGCTTTATGTTTTTATATTCGAATAATGCCAGGGAATATGAAATTGATGTCTATTCCTTAAATGTATGCTCCAAGCTCAAATTGAATTATGCATGTAAAGGAGTATGAAGATGTTGTTTACTTTTTAATTGATTCTTCCGTCTTAATATGAATTTGTATGTATTATGAGAATATTTTTATGGATGATCATGCTATTAATTGAAATAAACTCTCTACTTCTTTAGGGAAGATGAAAAAAGATATAGAGGCCGCAAAATCTATGGGGGCTTTGCAGCTTCCTTCCAATCGGGGCTCCTTTCGCCTCTCCTTTTACAGGGGGGGTGGGGAGAGGGCTCAAAAACATATCCTAAAATCCCTCCTCCTCTTACAAAGACAATAATCAGTCGCCCTCTTCAAGAGGTTACTTCAGAGGAGGATTTAGAGGTAAGAACGGTAAGGTAAGAGGTAAAGGCAACACAACACGTATTCCCCCCCCCCCCTTCCCTCTCCAAACAAACAGTTGATCCAGCGGCATACCAACAGCAGATACTCCACTACCATATACTCACACACACTCGCAACTAAATTGGGTAAAACCACTAGAGTCAAAGTTTATATGATTTCACAAGTTTAAGGTTTAGTTGTTCAATGCTCCTAACTAACCTTTCGCGGATCAAAAAGATATTTCCTCTGGTCAATGGACCATTAGTTGAACTAGTTGATGGTGATAATTAACATAAGTTCTATACTCTTAACTCATACCTTTAATTCTAAAACCAATAATCACAGACTCAGGGAGGTTTAAAAGCTTTATCTAAAATTCAAGTGCATGTGAAACATCTTAAATGCACAGTGCATTCACCGTCATTCAGGGGAGAGAAAAATCAATTAGATCATCAAACAATATAACATGGACTTTCTCAATGAGCAATGTTTAAGGAAAGAAGAAGATGGAGAGAAAAGAACATCTGCAAATAACGTGAAATTATAATTACCAAGAATGGTGTGAAGACCAACCCTCTGGCCAAAGGGCTGAAAAGAGTACCCCGGGAAAGGTCAGGAGACAAAGGCTTCAGGATAGGAATCCGGACAGGATAGATGACCTCTCTAGAATACCGACGACTGCGTCGCACCCCTCTCTGACACACTCTTTCTCCTTGAGATTGTGCCATGATCTTCTGATCTAACCCAATTAAATTAGGATAGCAAGTTCTGCTTCAGGTTCTGCATTCGATTCTTCATCAGCATCTCACAGCATCTCTCCCAGCAACATCATCCCCGACGCTCAGACAGCATTCAGAGTTCTGCATCGACGTCTCTCTAACTAACTAAAGCTACCTCAACTATACATTTCGTTCTTTATGTTCCACCCACTAAAGTTTCAATATCGTAAAAATACGAAATCAAATCTAATTGGTAAGGCAAGGGGGGGATGATCATCACACCATGCTTAAGTGTCACTTTACTCAGTTTGACCATTGTTCGCAAACCCATCCCCTTATTTTTATTCATTAGTGTTACTTACACACACCCTTTCATAGTTTACTAGTAACAATTTATAACAATTCATATGTGAGTCCATTTCGTTGAACTTTTCACTGTCTGTTCCCAGGATCTTCAACACTCTCGTTCTTGGCTTTCAGTCAAAAAATTACGTCGTCATTCCGGGTTGACTTTCAGTCAGACATGCGCAGTCCTTTTACTCAACTTAATTCAGTTATACATGAGAGGCCCAAATGCGCACTAGTAATAAAGTCAAAAAGACAAATGTTACTTTCAGATATAAATGGTTTCATTGCATACCAGCCACCTCTACTCTATTCCCTTTTACTTATTGATACTTTCCCCGCATTAGCAAAATAGCTCGTTTTTGTTTCAGCCAAGCAGGTGCCATGCACGCGAGTCTTCACGACTCCAGTTTAGTGCTTTCTGCTCATGCGCAAGAAATTTCCCTCCAAGTATTACTCATATTGCGTAGATGCAGTTGACGCAAGCGCAGTAAAGATTCCCCTGTTAAAGCGGTTTTAATCCTTCGTTCAGGTTATTTACGTTAGTATACACATAAGCAAGCTTCACTAACCCATGTATTTATGTGGTGCGTATTAGTTATTCACAAAACTTAATTAATAATTTATTAGCGAGTTAAAGGAGAGGATCGCTTTCAAGCAAGTCTCTTTTCTATCAGTCCTTGCTCCATCAATCCCCTCTCTGATGGCATTTAGATCCATCACAAAATTACGTATCCCTTCTCAGATGCCAGCTTTTAGTAATTCTCATTTTCATTCTCCCCTTTTTCTTTCTTAGTTTCATCTTTATTTACTAAATCTCATCTTTTTGTATATCCTCGTTTTCATTTCCTCCATCTGTATCTCCTCATGTTCCTTCTTCCTTTCCTTTCCCATTCACTTCATATTTTCTTTCTCTTCTTTTGTTTCGGCAACATTTACACCAAATCATTGTTGCTAAAACTATTATTGCTACACCAGGTACTGGAAGAATTATTTGACCTAAAATACTTTTCCCTAAATCAGAAAACCAAGTACCTATTGACGAAATACTCTTTGTTAGTCTCGCCTATTCCCTGTCAACCTCCAGTGGTTTAAAAATGTCATGAAGTTTCGTAATATTCTTTATATACCCTCTAATTTCCTTATTCTTTTCAGGAATGTAAGTGTAACAATGTTGAACTTTCAGCATTCCACGGACTCCGCCCTACTTTGCTAATAAGATATCAAGCGCAAGTCGATTTTGTAAAACCATAGACCTAATTGCAATCATCTCTGTATTTATCATTAGGGAAACCCCCAGCATTATCAGTTGAGAGACGATCAACTACTGTCAACAATTTACAAATTCTATGTGAATTCAGAATGACTCCCACTGAAGGTATCAATGCACCAAATATATCGCCTACTATTTCTGAAAAACTAGCTCTTTTTCCGTGTTAGTCCATTAGTGTTTTCATTGCTTCCAGTGATTCTTTTCACATGGTAAATTGTTGGAAATACTATTCCAAAGTAGTAGCTTCTGTACCACCGTGCAGGCAACTTATAATGAGCATTATTCCCACACACGTAGTAAACCCCAGGAAATACTGGATCAGTTCCCCCTTTTAGTCCCCAACCTCCCAATATTAGGAAGTTATGTTCACATTCACTGGAACCAATAAATACGTTGTTATAATCTGTCTTTAATCTATGGAGGCAGGTTTTTCCTTTCTTCACAAAGTCCAGGGACATCGCAGCATGAGCCTTGCCAGTTGCATAAATTCCTTCTTTCCCAGCCCATGGTGGTACATGGGTTTTCTGTTCAACAGCTTTCTTTTGGAAATCCTGTCTCCTTCCCTCAACTAAATTTAAAAACACTTTCTCCTCTTCATATAATATACATGTTAAATTGTTCTTGTGTGCTTTTGCTATATCTATTGATTTCATTGTTAAGAAAGAAAAATTCACCCATGAACTGTGCGTCTTGACTAATAAGTACTGGATTCATATTCTTTGGATTGGAAGCTCTGAAAATACTACATCTAAGTTTGAATAATAATACTGAAGTTTTCCGGTTTTATAAAACAGACTTGCTAAAACACTACATGATATACCATATGCTAAAGGTAAGTGATGATATGTAACTCCATCTGATACTGATGCTAGTAATTTCATACAGACATAACAATCACTAATCTCCATTGTATCTATATATTGAATAACAACTTTGTAAAAACATTTAAGGACGTATCATTATCTGATGCTGTGGTGAAAATCTGTCTCATCTGCTGCTTCTAGTTCTACCCTATCTCCTTTTATTGCTACTTATGCTACTACATTTGCAAGCTCTACAACATCTTCGTTTCAGTTGCTCAGTGACTTCATTTCTTGCCATTTTAATATAAGAAGATATTTTCTTTTTCTTTCTTTACTCAGAAATTCAAGGTTCTTGGTTTTAAGGTGGTCTCAATTTTCTTTCATCAATCTGTGCAGTATCTAACTTCTGATTCCTCACTTAAGTCTAGATTCTCAAATTCTTCTAAAATTACATAGGTCCACTCAAGGGCCATGTATTTTTTGTTCAATATTCTCAGTCTTGGACTTCTTCATGTGTTTTTCTCAGTTGATTGTTTAGACTGAGTTTGACTAGTAACCTCATTCACTTGTTCTGGTCTTTCTCTTGTTTTTCTCAGATAATATATCAATATTCTTACTCCTCCTGGCCAGTTATCACCTTTTCTAACCCTTTTAACTTGAACTGCACTTTCACCCTCTTCGTATTTTTCTCAAGTTCTTTCATTTTCAGTATGTCTAGGCACAATCTGTTCTTGTTCTGTATCACGCTCTACCTATTCAGGTCTTATTATAGTTATTTCATCCACCTGAACCTGTTCTTCTATCCGGTCCTGTTCAGGTCTTATTTCAAATTGATCTTCTTCCCGAACGTGTTCTTCTCCTAACTGGTCCTGTTCAGGTCTTACCACAATTTGTTCTTCTGCTGCCTGAACGTGTTGTTCTTCTCCGGTTTGTCCCTGCTCAGGTCTTCGAATAGTTCTGTTCACCTTTACTTGAGTGTATTCTTCTTTCCCTGTTTGGTCCTGCTCAGAATTTCCGGTATCTTTGATTACTTCTTCCTTAGCGTGGTGTTCTACACCTATCTGATCCTCACTACTTTCCTGACTATAATCCGGTTGTTGTTCTGGTTTGAATAACAACTTCAGGTATGTCAATCACTGGTATCTATACCTCCTGACTTGTGCTCGGTTGTTCCTAGTATATCACTTTAGAATCTATCACTCTAGATTCTTTAACTTCACAGCCTTCAGCTGTTTCAACTGGTTCAATCAGTTGTTCTTCTTCATTAGGGCCTGGAACTCTTTTGGTATGACTTGCATGAATCCAATTTGGTAAACCTGCACACTTCACTGCTGTGGTAGTGACCAGTATGACTTGATGTAGTTTATCCCACCTGGGTGCTAGGCACGACTTTCTGGCGTGTTTCTTCACTACCACCCAGTCTCCAGGATTTAAATCATGCGCCTGTGTTGGCTGCCTGGCAACTGCATCTTCTCCAACCTGGTGAGAGACAGAACGCACTAGGTCAGCCAATCCTTTGCAATAGTCCAATACCAGATCATTAGTTATATTAATCACTTTATGTCCAGGAATAAATGCTGGTCTTATTGCCCTTCCCATGACTATTTCATGTGGACTCAATCCTGTTTTTCTGTCAGGAATACTTCGGAGTCACATCAACACAAGAGGCTATGCATCTGGGCATTTCAGTGAAGTTGATGCACACCCTTTTCCTAACCTTGACTTGATTGTGCCATTTAATTGCTCAACCACTCCAGATGCTTCTGGACGGTATGCACAGTGCAGTTTTTGTTAATTTCCGAATGCTTCACAGATTAATCTAATTATTTCATTATTAAAATGAGGTCCTCTATCTGATTCCAAAGTGACTGGAAAACCGAAGCGAGGTATCAACTCCCTCAACAGTAATTTAGCAACTGTTACTGTCATTTCTTCTAGTGGGATATGCCTCCACCCATCGTGAAAACGAACACACTATGACAAGGACGTACTTCATTCCGTTGCTTGGAGGCAACTCTATGAAGTCAAGCTGCATTCTCATGAATGGCCCTTCTGCCTTTCTAATTTTTCCCTGACTGACCACTGTTTTCCTGCCTGGAGTTTGCTGCTGACAAATTAAACATCTTTGGCTAAGGCTCTCTGCGACTACCCTAAACTTTAGATTGTACCAATTTAGTCTGAATAGTCTAATCATTGCGTCCCTGCCAACATGTGTGCCCCCATGATACACCTCGCCATTTGAGCAAGCAAACACTCTGGCATGAGTGGTCTGCCATCGGTGTATACCCATACACCATCTTCTTTCACAACCTGACTTTATCTAATTTTCCTTTTCTGTCGCTTCAACTTCATCCTGCAAAGGTCTAACCTCATCCCATGTTTCTGGAGCTTAGAAAAACATACGTTGGCAGCTGATTTCACTTGTTTCAATCTTTCTGTTAAGTGCCATGTTATTTCTAGTACAATATTGAGAAATTTGGTCAGCATATCTGTTACCGGCCGCTACATAGTCATTTCCTGACTGGTGAGCAGCACACTTGACCACTGCTATTTCTTTTGGCAATTGTATTGCTTCCAATAATTCTTTTACATTTTTGCCATTTCGTATAGGAAATCCTGAAGAATTCAGAAATCCCCTCTGCATCCAGAGCTGGCCAAAATCATGCACAACCCCGAAACCATATTGACTGTCCGTGAATATGGTTATCTTCTAATTTTTCCCAATTTTGCATGCCTTTGTTAAGGCCACCAATTCGGCTACTTGTGCAGATTTGACTCACGGTAAACAGGATGATTCGATGACCCTCGAAATTTTACATACACATAGGCTGCACTGAGTCCTCCTTCTCTCTCCACATGCATGAGCCATCTACAAAAAGTTCATGATCTGGCTCTTTCAAAGGCTCCTCCTTTATATCCGGACGGGGCTTGGTACACATCTGTCACATCCAGACAATCATGATCCACTTAATCTTTCACTTCTTCACAACATGGGTCTGGCAATAAGGTGGCAGGATTCATTATTGTACATCGTATTACCGTCACATTCTCTGCTCCCATTCGACTAGGGGTAAGGTGCTGTGTTCGAGATCTTGTTAAAAGAATCTCAACAGAATGTGGGACGTAAACTTTAACTGGATGTCCCATCACAATTGATTCACTCTGCTCCAGGCTCATACAAGTAACAGGATCCAAAGTAGATGAAAAATATGCAATTGGACGTCTGCTTAATCCATGCCTTTGAGTTAAAACTGAAAGCCACAACTTTCTCTCTCACAACAAAACAATGCAAATGTTTTCGTATAATCAGGCATACCCAAGGCAGGGGCCTCACATAGACAATTTCGCAATTTCACAAATGCTTCTACGCACTCATCATTCCAATTTGATCCTTTGCTCTTTTTCGAGTCAACTGAATCAATGGGTTTGCCAGCAGGGAGAATCCAATGATCCACTGCCTACAGTACCCAACTACTTCAAGAAACATTCTCAATTCCTTTTGTGTCCGAGGTAGTTGCATTTGCTTGATTATCTTTAGTCTTTCTGGGGTCACTAACTCCTCTTTCGATTTTGCGGCCTAAATACCTAACTTCTTGCTGACAAAACTGCTATTTCTCTGGAGACACCTAGTGTCCTTCGGCCAAATGGTTCAGTAATGCAATTGTCAGTGACACAATCCTCTCGTGAATTTGATGCCACCAGTAGGTCATCAATGTACTGAACCAGGACTAAATTTCTAGGCATGACCAATGTTTCTAGACATTTTTTCAGACTTTAATGAAAGATTGAGAGAGACTCTGTATACCCTTGAGGAACTCGGCACCATGCCAAGACACGATCTTCAAACTTAAATGCGAACAAATATTGGCTTTCTGGGTGTAAAGGAATAGAGAAAAAGGCTTGGCATAAATCAATTACTGTAAACCAGCCTGCATTCCATGCTATATGATAAAGGATCACTGCTGGATTTGGCACCACCGGACAACAAGGCACTACAATTTTGTTAATCTTTCTCGAATATTGCACTATTCTGTACTTTCCGCTAGGCTTTTTAAGACCCATTATTGGCGAATTACAAGGACTACCCATTATTTCTTTTAGAATGCCTTGTTTAATCATTCGATAAATTTCTGGTGCAACTCCTGCTTTAACTTTCGGACTCATTTTGTACTGTCGTGTGTTTGGATAAACTGCACCTTTTTTCACCGTCCCTTTCACTGGATGTACATTTGACATCAACTCAATATCTTTCCCTGTAAAGTCCCATACTTCTGGATTAACTGTGGTTCTCAACTCTTCTGGCAATGTGTTTTCAGTCATTAATGAAAACATCTTATCTACTTCAGTACCCTGTTTAGCTAGCATCATCTTATATACTACGTCTTCATCTGAGGTTTGGAAAGCAACACCATCCAGTGTGCAGTAGATCCTGCAGTTCATTTTGCACAATTGATCTCTCCCTAACAGATTTATTGGACTGGAATCGCAAACTACAAACTGCTGCATGTCTTTAAAGTTTCCAATATGTGCTTCCATGGGTTTAGTGATTGGGGTTCTAATCTGTTGATTTGACACTCCTACAACTTGGATAGATTCTCCCGAGTGGGGTAGGTTTGGGATGTCTCCTGTTCTCACAGTAGACCAGGTAGCACCAGTATCCAATAGAAAAGTGATATCACTACCTTCCACTTTCCCCATTGATGCAGCGGAATTTGCCAGCTCTATACATACATACACACAACGCTCATTTGGGCCCATATACATTGATACATTCAATGAGCTAGCAAATGTCCGCTGGTCATCAATTTTGAATTATCATAGAGAACCTTTACACCAGTATTCTTACCAGCCCTATCTCCTAAGTAAATGTACCTGTCAAAAGATCTAGTAGTAGATTAGAATAGGGAGGAAACGATAATAGTAATAACAATACATTCAACCTTTATTCAAAGAACCACAGACTCAGTAGGAGTTTTAAAGGTTTATCTGAATTAATAATTTTGTGAGTCAAATCAAATACACGTAAACACATTAAGATTCTCCATCAGGGAAAGTAGTTCTATTAGTTTATAATTCAATTCACATTAATTAATCTCATATAATGACAGTACCAGAGGAGAGAAAGAACAGAGAGCAAAATACAAAGCACAACCCCACAGAACTATATTTACCTAGAATGGTGTGAGGACCTAGACATCAGAGTGTCAAGGATTCAGGACAGTTTCAGGACCGGGAAGGTGACCTCTTCTATTGTAACGCCAGCGTTACACCCCTCTCTGGTGCTACTCTCTCCGGCTCGGGCTCGTCCGGACTCCTTCCTAGATGTGCCTCCTCGGTTGTTCCGCGATCTTTCCCTAGTGTTGGATTCTTCAATCCATTTGCAGCAAAATCGGGCAGCATCTCAGCATAGCATCGGCATCAAGTGGGTCAAGTGTGTCTAACTAGAACTTACCTCTTTTATACCAATTCAAATGTATGATCCACCCCCAAATGTTTCAATTCCATGTACACCCCTCAATTTGATTGGGCCAGGCAATTGGGTGAGCACATCACACCATACTAAGTGCAATACTTTTCTTTGGTTCTATTGTCTAACTCTCCGCCCCTTAATTTTAATACCCACAAGCATTTCATATGTGGATCGATAAATCTGTAATACAATGTTTCAGGTTCTTCCTCTCGTTGGGTTAGGAGTTGATCTTCTCATGTCCTTGCTCAGCACATGGATTGGCAGCTATTCAATAATTTCATCAGTTTCAGAACTGCGAGGTTGCGCGCATGCGTAGTTGTCGCAAAGGATAGGGATATTTGTCACCCTCCAAGGCCCAAATGCGAGCTATTAATAAAGTCAGAAAAGAACATGTTAGAATACAAAGTTAAATGAATTCACTGTATACCACTTACTTCTACTCTAACCCCATCTCCTTAGTATTTCTTTTGCATTAATGGCTTAGTAAAACTTGCATAGGTTAGTTTCAGCACGGCATGTGCGTTAATGCGAGGATTTCGAGCAGCCATGTTAAAAGCTATTGCGCAGCTGCAAAGATTTCCCAACAAGCTAGAGAAAACGCCATACTACGTAGATGTAGTAGACGCATGCGCAGAAGAGTTTCTGCGTTTTTGGCCGCTATTTTAAGGACATTCAGGTTATTTTATTGATGCAAAATTAGTACTTAGACAGGTAGGTTATAATGTTACAGGTTATTCAAGAGGATTGCATATGAGCAAGTTTCTTTTTATATGAAACCTTGCTCTATCAATCCCCTCTCTGATGGTATTTATGCCATCACTAGCTTCTATTAAATCAGATGCCAACTTTAGCATTCTATCATTTCGATTTTTACAAATCTGTTATTGCCTCCTTTATCTTTCTTAAATTGTTATCCTTTCATTCTTTTGTAGATATTTCCCTTCAATTCTTCAAGTAGAATATCATCTAATTTTCTTTTCTTACACTTTTCATTTACTTCGTACCTTTTTCTTTTTCCACTGCATTTGTGACAACACATTATCATCAAAACTAATAAAGTTATGCCCATGATTGGCAATAATATTTGACCTAAGAAAATTTTACCTATGTTAGAAAACCAGCTACTAATGGTGGAAAACATATTAGTTATTTTCTTCCATACACTGTCAACCTCCAGTGGTTTTAGTTGGAAGAGGCTTTAGTTCCTCTTCCAAATGTGTAATATTTTTAATATATGTTCCAATTTCTACACTTTCAACATTTTACAGACTCCACCTTCTTTTGCTAATAAGATATCAAGGGCAAGTCAATTTTGCAAAACCATAGAGCGAACAGCAACAAATTCTGCATTGATCAGTACAAATCCTTCAGCAGTTTCAGTAGATAACCGATCAACTACTGTTGATAATAGACAGTTTTTCGAGAATCCAGCAGAACTCCCACTGAAGGTATCAATGCACCAAATAAATCACCTACTATTTCTGAAAACAAGCTCTTTTATATCGGGTTAGTCCATTACTGTCATTATTGTTTCCAGTGATTCTTTTAACATGATAGACTTTAGGGAATACTATTCCGAAATAGCAACTCCCGTACCAGTGATCTAAAATAGGCTTTGTTTCCACAAATATAATACATTCCAGGAAATACTGGATCAGTTCCTCCTTTTAGTCCCCAACCCCCAATTACTAAGAAGTTATGTTCACATTCATTGGAACCAATAAGTGCATTGTTATATTCCGTTTTTAGTCTATGGAGACAGATTTTCCCTTTCCTTTCAAAATCCAGAGACCTAGCAGCATGAGTCTTGCCAGTTACCAAAAGATCTTCCCTGTCAGCCCATTTAGGTATCTGAGGTTTCGGTTTTGAAGTCCTTCTTTGGAAATTCTGTCTCCTTTGTTCTAAGTTCAAAAATATCTTTTCTTCTTCATGCAATTTACAGGTTAGGTTGCGTTTGTGTGCATCAGCTATATCTGTTGTCTTCATTGTTAGGAAATATTCACCCATAAATTGTGAGTCTCTAGTACTAAGGACAGGGTTCATGCTCTTTCGCATAGGGACTTCTGAAAATATTACAACTACATTTGAATAATAATACTGCAGTTTTCCAGTTCTATAAAATAAACTACCTAGTACACTACATGAAATACCATATGTCAGAGGTAAGTGATAAGTTACCCCTTCAGCTACTGAGTTTGGCAATTTCATGCAAACATAACAATCACTAACTTCAATTGTCTCTACATAGTGTACGAAGAGATTTGCAAATACATTTAAATCAGTTTAGTTTTTGTCTACAGTGCGGTGTAAATCTAGCTCATCTGGTGTTTCTAAATCTACTCTGTCTCCTTTAATGTTTGCAACTTCCGTATGTGCATTAATACTATTCTGTTGGTCAGTAACCATTAAATAGGGAATAGCTATTGCTAACATTACCCATATTATGAAAATTAATAATAAGCTACATCTACAGATCCTACAACACTTCTTTATACAGCTTTGTTTTGGTTTTCCAGCAACTTTATTATCAGATATTTTTGGATAAGAAGATTGTCTCTTCCTTAATTCAGAACTTGGTATGAGATAACACCTTTAGCGTCTTCTCTCCCTTTCAAGTCAATCTCACTTCTTCATCAATTTGCTCGTCGTTCAGCTCTTCATCACTTTCTTCATTTAAGTCGAGATTTTCAAAGTCTTCAAGAATGACATATGCTCACTCAGGACCCTTGAACTTGTTATTCAATGTCTTCAACCTTTGACTCCTTCATTTTGGTATTACTTTGGAAGGTCCAGATTGACTAGATACTTTGTTTACTTGATCAGGTTCTTCACTGATTGTCTTAAGACGGTATCTCAGTTTCTTGAGAATTCTTGGCCAATTAGCGCTGCCCACCGTAATGGGAGATGTGCCCCAAGCGCCTAGGGACGCCGGAGGTGATCTTGTGGCCTTTTTTTATTTTTTTTATTTAAGAACTAAGGGGAGTCCGACCCTTCCCTCCCTGTAAAGCCCTGTTGCACTCTGCACACTCTCGGTATGGAAAACGGGTCCATGGATGCCTGACCCCAACATGACCGACAATGATGAATTTTTCCCCCTTGCTGAACTTTTACTTACTCAACCCTTCCAGGACTGTGCCTGACCTCAAGAGGATGTCTGGAATTCTTTCGGACCATAGCTCCCCCCTGACTCCAAGATGGCTGCCACAGTTTTCCCTACCACCGGACTCCGAACAGACCTTGTTCACATCCCCTATCGGCCTATATGGTAGCCCCAGCTCCTTCTCTGGCTTGTTTTTTACTCCCTTCCCCCACCTCCTTCTTTTACCTCTATCCTCATAGGCTATGTATCTATTCAAAACGGTTTTCCCCTAACGTTGAGACCTGAGCAACATGGCTGATGCCCGGTGGAGTTGCGAGACAACTAATGAGGAGATTGGCCCTGGTTTCCCCCTCGACTGTCACCTACCCAGCCGGACATTGGACACAGTTCTTACTCGTCTCCCTGCTATGGCTCCTTCCTCCCCTCCTTTCCTACAAATTCTCACAACCTTGTTTCTTTACTGTACCTTATTACGCTATTGTAACTGATGTAATTTGTAACGCAATGTTCCTCTGTTATAGCGCACTGATACCTCCGGGTCTAGCCAGCGCTACATAATCCTTTTTGATGTACCTTGTAATGCAACGATCCCCTGGTTAAGCGCTCGGATACCTCCGGATCTAGACAGCGCTATATAACCTACTCAAATCATATAAACTAAAAAACAGTTTTTTCCTGAACGTTGAGACCTGAGCAACATGGCTGATGCCCGGTGGAGCTGCTAGACAGCTAATGAGGAGATTGGCCCTGGTTTCCCCCTTGACCGTCACCTACCCAGCCGGACAATGGGCACAGTTCCTCCTCGTCTCCCCACTATTACTCCTCCATCCCCTCACTCCTACGAATTCTTGAAACATTGTTTGTGTACTGTACCTTGCTATGCTCCTGTATCTGATGTAACTTTTAACGCAACAATCCTAAATGTAAAGCGCTCTGATACCCTCTTGAGTCAAGTTCGCGCTATATGAAACTTTATCAATAAACAACAATCACCTTTTCGACTTTTCTTAAATTTCACTGCACTGCCAGGTTCTTCAAGGCTTCTTTTATTTTTGGCACAGTTTGATCATCTTCGTCTTCAGATTTCTTCTCTATCTGACCTTGTCCAGGGCTTATTGTTCTGGACTGTTCTGCCTGGATTGGTTCATCTACCGCAATCTGACCCTGTTCAGGATTGGTGATGTCTAGTTTTTCTTCTGTATCCTGAACTTGTGTTTCTATGCTTATCTGGTCCTGTTCAGGTCTTTTTACCTCTTTACCTTAGTCTGAATGAACGTTTTCTCTAAACCCTATCTGTCCCTCCTCGGACTCATGAATGGGACTATGGTTTTCTTCTGACTGAATATATTGTTCTCTCCTCTCTCCTGCTCAGGTACCCTAATAGTCGTTCCCCTACGCTCCTGAGCGAGTTCTTCTACACCTGACTGGTCCTCACTCCTTTCCTGTCTGTCTAACTGTGTTTGGCTCCTAGTTCTTATAAATACTTCAGGTATGTCCACCACTGGGATCCAGTCGTCCTGATAAGTGCTTGGTTGTTCTTGGGCAGCTACCTCAGGATCTTCCGTAGGAAGTTCTACAGCTGCACAACCTTCAGCAACATCAATTTCTCGTTTCAACTGAAACTCTTCTTCTTCAGGAGCTGGTACCCTTTTGGTATGACTTGCATTAATCCAATTAGGCAATCCTGCACACTTTACAGCTGTTGAAGTAGTCAGTATAACTTGATGTGGTTTGTCCAACCTTGGTGCTAGGCACAATTCTCAAGTGTGATTCTTCACAACTACCCAGTCTTTTTTTTTTATTTTTTTTTTTTTATTTGTGTATTGGATTTTTACATTTCTTATTGCTTCATGACTTCGTACATCATTTCAAAGTATTAAAACACAATTACAAATGGGCGTGAAGTACTTGCGATCATCAACATATATTTTACTATTTCACAATGTTATCACTATTTAGTACATGGTAAAAGACTGTTAGGGAATAGGCTTCTCATTGTTCTGAGCTTGTCAGCGACACTGTCTCATGTTCGGGTAGTATTTTTCGCCGATGGGCGTGTTTGAATTTTTCGCTGATGTGTAGACTTCCCGAAGTTAACGTGCCTATTCTTGTCTAAATGTGTTCCCAACAAACTGACAGCGGAGTTATGTCCGCCACCGCGAACTTTCAACAATTAGGATAAACTGTGGGGAAAAGAATGGGGAGCCATCGGACCTAAAATCAATACCATCGATATTGTCGATGGTATCGTTTCTTTTGTGAGGTGTGGAGGTATGGAAGTACGTATATGGAGGGAGGGTTGGGGGTGTGAGCCTCATTCACAGGGTGCTCCAGTACAGTCTAGGGGGAGATTCCCAGCGTGTCGTCTACCCAAGGTTGGCTCTGGATCGGAGGGGTTCTCTTGCGGTGTTGCTGCGTTGGAGCTAGCCGGAGATACCGGCTGGGTTTGGGGTTGGAAGTCTGCGGGTGTCTCCGGCGGGTTTGTTTCATGCGTGAACGTATGCAATAATTGCACCCATTCTAATGAGATAGGATGCTTACGGAGTCCCTTTACCGCTTCTTCCCTGAGTACCTCTACCTCTACCTTTCCCCATTTTTGTCATAGCTCCTATCTAGGCTGCTTCTGAGGGTCCCGTTGGGGACCGCCAGTGCATGGCTATTCCCCTTTTCGCTAATAGGAGGGCCAGAGACCTGAAACGGCACTGTACGTTTTCGGTCTTCCACCTGTGGAAGATCCCGAGAGCACATGCTTCCCATGCAGACATAGTCGTGATGCTGGTCGTTGCCCTGAGTGTCCGATGGACCCTGTCCCAGTAGTTTTGAATGGTGGGGCAGTCCCAGAACATGTGTTTGAAGTCCGCTTCGGGGGTATGACATCGGGGGCATGCAAAGTGTGTGTCTGGGTAGAACTGATGAAGACGGCGTGGCGTGAGATAAGCTCTGTGGAGGATATTGAACTGTATGTTCCGAAACTGTGCATTCCTGGAGACTTTTTTGGGGTATTCTAAGGTTGTATTCCATTCTTTGTCTTTGACTACCCTTTCTATTTCTGTTTCCCATTTTTGACGTAAGAGTTGTAGGGAGGGGAGAATTAGTTCCCATACAGCTTTGTAGAGCCACGTGACCAGATGTCATCCCATTCCCATGTGCAAAATGGTGTGCATCACTGGGTGTGTCGGGGGTTTCCCTTCGTTTGGGTTCCAGTACCGGCGGCTGCTGTCTGAGTTGTCTGTGGGTTAAAAATTGCCCAGGCGGGAGATCGTATTGTTCAGTCATCTGGGCATATGTTTTGAGTTGACCTTCCTCGAACAGGGATTCCACCTTGTGACTGCCAGGTCAGTCGATACTTGGAGGGTACCTGCGGTGTAGTATGTCTCATCTCTGGGGAAACCTACCAGCGGGAGTAGGGGCGAGTATGGGGGTCTACCCTTGGACATGCGATGTATTCTTATCATACAAGTGCGGGCTATGGACACCTGTAGTGGCCGGGTACGCATTGGGCTTGGTGCCCGGTAGCAGCATCCTATGGATTGCTGGCAGCGGTATGTGGCCCTCCACGGTTGTGGTCTCGCCTGTATGGCATCCCGCCGTCCAGTATGACAACCACTGTAGTTGGGCCGCCAGGAAGTATGCCTCAAATGATGGTGCTCTCAATCCCCCCTCCCGTCATGGGCACGTATAATGTTGATAGTGCAACCCTGTGTCGGCTCCCTTCCCAGATCAGCTCGGTGAGTAGGGTACCTAGTTCCTTAAAGAATGAACATGGTGGTATAACTGGGAGGTTGGCGAAATGATAAAGTAGTCGAGGGACCATTATTATTTTTGCCAGTGCCACTCGTCCTATAGGGGCTAGGGGCAATGTTTTCCAGAATCCCACCGCCGTTCGAAGCCCAGCTAACGCCCTACGATGGTTCCCCTCATAGAGGTCCTCGGGGGTATGGTACAATCTCACTCCCAGATACCTGGGCGCCTTAGCGTTCCCCGGGAGTGACTGAGTTCCAATCTGCACTTCGAATGGGGCCAAGTGAGGGCTCAGCGGGTATATCGTGGATTTCTCCCAGTTCACTTTGAGGCCGGAGGCGGCCACGAAGTCCCTAGGTGCCCCCCAGATAGACGTTAGGTCTTAAGTAGCGTCACGGACATAAATCAATAGGTCATCTGCGTGCAGAGACCATGTCTGCTAGTGGAATTCCCCACTCCTCGCCCTCCCGTCTTAGGCGCATCGCCAGGGGTTCCACCGCTAGGGCGAACAGGATAGGAGATAGCTGGCAACCCTGTCTGGTTACCCTTTCCACTGTGAATGCTGGAGAGATATATTTACTTATTCTGACTCTTGAGGAGAGGTGTGTGTAGAGGAGTTTTGTGTATGCCAGCAGGACCGGTCCAATGTTAATTTTACTGAGTACCTCGAATAAATACGGCCATAGTAGCGTATCAAATGCCTTTTGAAGATCTAATATTAGGCACACCGCATTGGGGAACTGCATACCCGTCCTGTCTTGTATGTGGAATAGCCTGTGTAAGTTTTGCGATGTGTTTCGCCGCGGGATGAAACCACATTGGTCAGGATGAATCAACGGTGTTAGAATTTGGGCAAATCTTTCTGCTAAGATTTTGCCTAATATCTTGCAGTCTGTGCTGAGGAGGGTAATTGGTCTGTATGAAGAGGGGAGCGTTGGATCTCTGTGGTTTTAGGAATGTGACTACGATCGATTCCCTAAGGGAGCCTGGTAGTTCACCTCTATCTATCACCTCCATGCGTCATTATACATGGTGACCTGTGCGGGATCAGTTGGGCTGAAAAGGTGCTATAATATTCGAGTGGAAAGCCATCCATTCCAGGGGCTTTGTTCTGTGCTAGTGCCCTGATCGCTTGGGTTATATCCACGGGTTTAATCCTCCCCTCCAACATTTTTTTATCCGCTTGCGGGACTTGGGGTAGAGGTAATGAGTGCAGAAATCTAGTAGTTGCGTGAGGGTCATTCTGTCTTGGGGCTTGATAAATATCAGAGTAATAGCTATGGAAGATATGCAAGGTGTCTGGTTGTGAGTATCGGAGGTTACCCAGCTTGTCTCTGATCTCTGTGATTGGTTTTACCTCGGAGTCCTGTTTGGTGAGCCATGCTAGGAGTGTCCCTCCCCTATTGCCCTCCCGATGAACCCTGGAGGCATATATCCTAAAATTATATTTACGGAGGTCCCTCAGCGTTTCTACGAGATTTGTCTTGGCCGTGGCCACTTGTTCTGAGGTAGCCTCGTTCACAACTACCCAGTCACCGGGATTCAGATCATGCGCTTGGCTCACCTGTCTGTTGACTGCGTCTTCCCCAACCTGATGTCAGTCAACTCTTTGCAATACTCCAAAACCAAGTCATCAGTTATATTCAACAGCTTGTGTCCTGGTGCACATGCTTGTCTCATAGCTCTTCGCATGAGTATTTCATGGGGACTCAATCCAGTATTTTTGTCTGGAATACTTCTGAGTCCCATCAGAACCAGAGGTAAAGCATCAGGCCATTCCAGTGGGGTGGATGCACACACCTTTCTGAGTCTTGACTTGATTGTGCTATTTAATTGTTCTACCACACTTCAATTTTTGTTCGACTTTGAATGCTTCACAAATTAGTAAAATTATTTCTTTATTAAAATGAGACCCTCTATCTGATTCAATGGTTACTGGGAAACCAAATCTAGGAATGAGTTCTCTTAATAAAAGTTTGGCCACTGTCAAGCTGTCATTTCTTCGGGTCGGGTATGCTTCCACCCACTTTGAAAATAAACAAACTATGACAAGTACATATTTTAACCCTCGACAAGCAGGCAGTTGAATGAAATCTAATTGAAGTCTTACAAAAGGACCTTCTGCCTTTCCAATCTTTCCCCTACTAAGCACAGTCTTCCTGCCAGGATTCATTTGTTGACATATTAAACATCTTTGGCAAAGACTCTCTGCTGCATTCCTGAACTTTGCGTTAAACCAATCTTGTCTGAATAGTCGAATCACTGCATCTCTGCCCACGTGTGTCTCCATGGTACATTCTAGCCATCGGTGCAAGCATACTGTCTGGCATAACTGGTCTGCCATCATAACAAACCCACACACCATCTTCTGCCCTTCTTTGACATCCTATTTTCACCCACTCTTCCTTTTCTCTCATGTCTACTGCATCCTGCAGATCTTTCACCTCCTCCCTGGTTCCTACTCCTGCAAGAAGCATAAGTTGGCAGCTGATTCCATAAGTTTCGATTTGCTTGTTTAGGGCAATTTTATGCCTTGCACAGTGTTGGGCAACCTGGTCAGCATATCGGTTACCGGCTGTCACATAGTCATCTCCTGATTGGTGAGCAGCACACTTAACCACAGCCAACTCTTTTGGTAACTGAATTGCCTCAATTCTTTCACAAATTAAATTTTTAATAGGAGTTCCTGAGGAAGTCAGGAAATCCCTTTACATCCATAGTTGGCCAAAATCATGCACAACCCCATAACCATATTGACTGTCAGTGAATATGGTTACTCTCCAATTTTACCCATTTTTGCATACTTTAATCAAAGCAATCAATTCAGCTACTTGTGGAGATCTCACTTATGGTAAATAGGATGCTTCGACTATTCCAGTTAATGTACATACAGCGTAAGCAGCACTCAATCCTCCCTCCTCGTGTCTCATGCATGAGCCATCTACAAATAGCTCATGATCCGCATTTTTCAAGGGTTCCTATTGTATGTCAGGATGTGGTTTGGTGCTAAGTTCAGTCACATAAAGACATTCATGTTCAACCTCATCTTTCACTTCCTCTTGGTAAGGATCAGGTAGTAAAGTGGCTGGATTAAGAACAGTACACCTCACTATAGACACATTTTCATCCCCCAGTATTATTCTTTCATATTTTGTCATCCTACTGGGAGTAAGGTACTGCGTTCTGGTTCTGGTCAGCAGAATCACCACTGCATGAGGAACGTACACCTTGACAGGATGTCCCATCACAATTGACTCACTCTGTTCTATACTTACAGAAGTTGCGGCTACAGCTTTCAGGCAACCTGGTAATGCAGAGGCCACAGGATCTAGGGTAGCAGGAAAATATGCCACAGGTCTTCTCATTAATCCATGTCTCTGTGTCCGAACTGAAAGTGCACAATTACCCCGCTGATAGCAGAATAATGCAAATTCTTTTGAATAGTCCGGCATTCCTAAAGCAGGTGCTCCACACAAACAATCTCGCAACTTTCTAAAAGATCCCATACTTTCATCATCCCATTCTATAGGATCTCTCGCTCTCTTTCTAGTTATCTGTATCAGGGGTTTAGCTAATAAAGCAAACCCTACAATCCACTGCCTACAATATCCTACAACTCCAAGGAACATTCTTATTTCTTTTTGGGTTTGTGGCAACTGCATTTGTCTTATTATTCTGATTCTTTCAGAGGTCCCTCTTCTAATTCCTCTCTCTATTTGATGTCCCAAATATTTAACTGAATTTTTACAAAACTGAAGTTTCTCAGGGGACACCTTATGTCCACCATTTGCCAAATGATTTAGCAGTGCAATTGAATCAGTAACACAGTCATCTCGCGTGTTTGACGCCACCAACAGGTCGTCAATATACTGCACCAGGATTGACTCTCTGGGCAATACAAGAGATTCAAGGCTTCTTTTGCGAATCTGATTAAAGATTGAAGGACTTTCAGTGTATCCTTGAGGCACACGATTTCACACGTAAACATGCTCTTCAAATATAAACGAAAATAAAAACTGGCTATCTCGATGCAATGGAATAGAAAAGAATGCATAACATAAATCAATTACTGTGAACCATCCTGCTTTCCATAGTATCTGATAAAGAATCACAGCTGGGTTGGGCACTACTGGGCAGCATGGTACAACAATCTTATTAATTTTCCTAAGATCTTGAACCACCCTATACTTCCTATTAGGTTTCTTAATGCCAATTATAGGTGAGTTACAAGGGCTACTCATTATTTCTTTCAGGATGCCGTGTTCGACTAATCGCTCAATCGCTGCTGTAACACCTGCTTTTACTTCTGGACTCATTTTGTATTGTCGGGTATTCGGATAAACAGCACCTTCTTTCACTGTCACTTTTACGGGATCTACATTTGCCATCAATCCTATTTCTTTTCCAGTAAAATCCCATATCTCTGCATTTACAGTCAGTTTGACTTCGGCAGGTAATTCATTTTGTGTCACTATCGAATATAATTCATCTACTTCTGTTACCTGTTTACCCAACATAAATTTGTAAACTCCATCTTCATCTGTGGTTTGTATTGCAACACCATCCGGTGTTAAGAATATGGTGCAATTCATTTTACACCGCAAGTCCCTTCCAAGCAAGTTTGCAGTGCTTGAGTCAAACACCACAAATTTATGCATTTCTTTAAAATTTCCAATTCGCACCTCCATTGGTTCTGTGATTGGAGTTCCAATTCATTTGTTCGAAACACCTACAACTTGAATGTCTTCACCCGAGAGGGGCAGGTTAGGAATGTTTGCTGTTCTCACAGTAGACCTGGTAGCACCAGTATCCAACAAGAAAGTGATATCATTTCCTTCTACTTTACCTTCTACGTATGGACCTGACCTACCGGTAGGGATGCGCCAAGTACGCACTCCGCTTCCTCCCCCCTTAGGCACTGTTATTCCTAATCATAATCAATTAGTGGGTCCTGCAAAAGAAACTGTGATGTTACAAAACGTTTTTTACCACTTCCTTCTGGAAATCGTGTGTCCACACTGTACTTGGCTTGACTCACAAAATTTGACTTAGCGGCAGGTGGCAATTGACTCTGAAGATCTATACCCTGTTGCTGATGACTCATTAACACCTCATTCTGCGTCTGTGGATTTAAATTTTGATTCGGGCCATTATTACCTTGTACAACTTTACACTCGTTTTTCCAATGCCCCAACTTCCCGCACCCATGACAGGGAAATCTTTTCTTTGCCTCTTCCCGATTCAACCTTCCCCCTGGTTTCCCCCATTATTGTCATCTTGACCTTGTGGTCTTCCTTGATTTTCTGACTGTTTATTTAATTGAAGCTCTTGCTGTTCAGCCAATTTTACTTGAGCCCACATTACTTTTTCTTCTAAGGCTTTTCTTTTGTTATCAATTTCATCCCCACAATATTTAGCAAATTTTAAAATCTCATCAATGGGCTTGGTTTGCCAACACAACATTTGCTGCTTAATCATTTGTGATATATCCAATCTTAGCCCTGTCACAAATCGATACACAAAATGTGTCATGTCCTTGTTTTCTAAACTTTCAAACCCACTATACTGTTTGAACACCTGTAAAAGACGTTCTCTAGTATGCATGTACAGACTCGTTCTTTTCTTGGGTTGTTCTATCTATTTTTACCCAATCAGTCTCTTTTGGGGGAATTTTACTCTTCAGAAAAGTGATTACTTGATATTTTTTCATAAAATCTTCTGACGGGGGTCCTGTCTTTGAATCTCTTGGATACTCTTCACTAGGCCAATCTATAGTAATTTTACACTCTGTCCACAAATCTGCAGGAACTACTATGTCAAACACTCCATCCAGATCCTTTAACAGAACCTTTCACAAACCTTTCAACTTGTCTGTACCATTCCACTGGTTTCACTCTCAATTTTGGGAAATCATTCGTAAACAACAAAATATCCTGTCTCGTCCATGGTACATGTATGTAACCCCCTCTGGGTACCTCTCTCTTTGGATACAACCTCTCGGCCTTTTCTGTTTCTCTCATAGCATATTCAGATGTGTTCGATTTACCTGTGCTTCTTCCCTTTTTCTTTGCCCACCTAACTTTCCATCTTTCGAGATCTCCCCATTTTTGTAGCAGAAATAACAACTTCCTGATTTGTAATTTTCTTCCAGACACATTCATGTTTTCCAAATCTTTATCAGAAAATTCTGCTCGATATGGGTTCTGCAACACCTTTGACGTCCCAATGTCAATTCCCATTTCCGAGGCCAAATTTGTCAGTTTTTCATGGAATGCCTTTGTATTTCGTGTAATGCTTCTACAAATAAACAGCAATTCTTCCTCACTGTGTGTGTTTAATCTGTCTAAACCCACATTTCCAGCAACCATTTCTTCCAATTCTACTCTCAATTTGAAAATGTCTAATAATTTTGGCTGTGACTTTGGTTTCTCTATTTCTTGAGACCATCTCTCTATATCTTCTGGAGTTGCTATTGTGGCACTTCTAGTTCCTGTCGAGGTTTCTAGTCTAACTTCCTTCGAACAGCTGGGCAAATTTCTCTTCGGGGTTTCCATCATTGGCACTCTTATGGGCAAATCAATTAGTGATATTACTGATTCACATTCACTTGCTTGGTCATCTACTATCATCTTTTCTTTTCTAGGTTCTATGCTTGGGGTAGGCATTACAGGAACTTTAGAACAGTTTGACTTTTCACCATACAATGGGACTACCGGACCTATGGTTACTGGTATGGTCAATGCATCATGATGTGTATTCATCCGAGTTATTTTCTGGATCAATTCATCTCTATTTTTACTTATTGCTTCCCTTTCTTTCTTGAAGTACCCTGTCTGCTGTGTCTTGTACTATTTGTGGAACCAAAGGTGTTTTTATCATCGGGGCGCTAGGAGTCATTCTATTAAATCCTTCATTATAAGGTGGAGGACTTTTCATCAATATGTCTTCTAAATACCCTTCTTCTGTTTCTCCGCAACCTATCATTGTTAAGTGTTTGGTTTTCTCTGTACATTTACCTCCCGTCTGCTCTTCTGATGTTAACACAGGATAGAAACCTTCTGCCACCATGGCCTGTCTCCATTGTTTCATTTGACTATCTCTAGTCTCTCAGGGAAATTTCGGATAATATTTGCTTTAGGTCCTGTTACTTCCTGGTCTATCACGTTCAAAGGCTTCCATTTCCCATTCTTCTAAAGCCTCATACTGGGTAAATCTAGGTCTGGGTTCTAATTCATTCATTCATGTTCTTAAATTGTACAATATTCCCGTACTCAGGAAATGCTAATATTGCATCATCTTTTGTGCGTTACACCCAATTTTCTAACCATACACAGGTATGATAGCCTCTTTCTACCATCATGTATGATGCAGGTGTATTAGGAGGAGGAATGAGAATCCCCTCTCTACTCTTAATGGGTTTGTCCTTTTTAAAATAATTCTTAACCTTTTGCATAAATGACATTTTTCTTTTTTCTCCGTACATTGCGTGCTTGTGAAGGTATTGTTCGTAAGCAAACCCTATAAATCTTCTGTCTGGACGAGTCCCTGTTAATGTTGGGTCGTACATGCAATCTCCACTATCTAGTATTATTCTTGGGACTTCTATTTTGATGACCAATCAGACGCTTGCTTTAATTCTAATAATTCTCCAATCCCAGCGTGTTTTCTAGCCTGAGGACCAATTGACTTCTACTCTGCTCGCTCCCTAAGCCAATGCTTGCGCGGCTTTTCTGTGATGTCAGTATCACTCCTTACTACTGACCCCTCCTTTACAATTTTGCATCAACCACACGCCCGCTGCTTCAACCAATTCCAGCGCGGCTCTCAGTGACATCAGCGCAGCACCTGCAACTGACCCCTCCTTAACAAGGTAATGCGAAAACTTATTTTCACACAAATTTCACACAAATGTTATTATTTAACAACGTATAACATTCGCTATTGTGTCTGACCCACTAATTCAAAGAATAGTAAGATTTCTTTCACTGTGAGTAACACCCTTCTGCTTACTCTTCACACACTACGAGTAAAACTTTTCCGCTTACTCTTCACACAAGCATCAGAGAACCTGCTACTCCTTCAGTATTACCCTTTCTCGGTGATATAATACCAAAATTTCACCAGCGAACTCCTCGCTATCAATTACCTTTACTAGCATACAAGAAATGATTCCCTAACGTAGTGCTTCTATTCCTGCGTAACTTTCAGCACTTTCTTGATCCAGACCAATAACCTCACTGCAGTGTGGCTTCCATTTACCACCCGCTATTCAATATTCCCGGGAATTTCCAGACAACATAAACCAATACATAACGGGTTTTGGTTAAACATAAATCAATAATTCAAAATTTCAAATACAAGCCTCCCCTAACTAACCATGCCTCTGCTACAAAGTAAAACTGATGCAGCGGAGTTTACCAGCTCTATACATTCATACACACAACACTCATTTGGGCCCATATACATTCAATGAGCTAGCAAATGTCCGCTGGTCATCAATTGTGATTTACCTTAGAGAACCTTTACACCAGTATTCTTACCAGCCCTGTCTCCTAAGTAAATGTACCTGTTGAAAGATCTAGTAGTTTATTAGAATAGGGCGGAAATGATAATAGTAATAACAATACATTCAACTTTTAATCAAAGAACCACAGACTCAGTAGGAGTTTTAAAGGTTTATCTGAATTAATAATTTTGTGAGTCAAATCAAATACAATCAATCAATCTTGGCATTTGTAAAGCGCACTACATACCTGCGAGGGTCTCAAGGTGCTTGGGAGGGGAGGGGGGAGCTGCTACTGTTCGAAGAGCCAGGTCTTGAGAAGTCTTCTGAAGGTCAGAAGGTCTTCGGTCTGCCGCAGGCGGATGGGAAGGGTGTTCCATGTCTTGGCAGCGAGGTGGGAGAATGATCTGCCGCTGGCGGTCACTCTTCGGATGCGGGGGACGGTGGCAAGGGCACGGTCCGTGGAGCGGAGCTGGCGGGTGGGGGTGTAGAGGCTGAGTCGGCTGTTGAGGTACGTTGGTCCGGTGTTGTGGAGTGCCTTGTGTGCCTAAACACATTAGGATTCTCCATCAGGGAAAGTAGTTCAATTAGTTTATAATTCAATTCACATTAATTAATCTCATGTGATGACAGTACCTGAGGAGAGAAAGAACAGAGAGCAAAATACGAAGCACAACCCCACAGAACTATATTTACCTAGAATGGTGTGAGGACCTAGACATCAGACTATCAAGGATTCTGGACAGGTTCAGGACCGGGAAGGTGACCTCTTCTAGTGTAACGCCAGATTTATACCCCTCTCTGGCTTGGGCTCATCCGGACACCTTCCTAGATGTGCCTCCTCGGTTGTTCCGCGATCTTTCCCTAGTGTTGGATTCTTCAATCAATTTGCAGCAAAATCGGGCAGCATCTCAGCATAGCATCAGCGTCAAGTGTGTCTAACTAACTAGAACTTACCTCTGTTATACCAATTCAAATGTATGTTTCACCCCCAAATCTTTCAATTCCATGTACACCCCTCAATTTGATTGGGCCAGGCAATGGGGTGAGGACATCACACCATACTAAGTGCAATACTTTTCTTTGGTTCTATTGTCTAATTCCCCACCCCTCAATTTTAATACCCACAAGCTTTATTCCCACAAGCATTTCATATGTGGATCAATAAATCTGTAATACAATGTTTCAGGTTCTTCCTCTCGTAGGGTTAGGAGTTGATCTTCCCATGTCCTTGCTGAGCACATGGTTTGGCAGCTATTCAATAATTTAATCAGTTTCAGAACTAGGAGGTTGCGCGCATGCGTAGTTGTCGCAAAGGATAGGGACATCGGTCATCCTCCAAGGCCCAAATGCGAGCTATTAATAAAGTCAGAAAAGAACATGTTAGAATACAAAATTAAATGAATTCACTGTATACCACTTACTTCTACTCTAACCCCAATTACTTAGTATTTCTTTTGCATTAATGGCTTAGTAAAACTTGCATAGGTTAGTTTCAGCACCACATGTGCGTTAATGCGAGGGTTTTGAGCAGCCATGTTAAAAGCTATTGCGCAGCTGCAAAGATTTCCCACCAAGCTAGAGAAAACATCATACTATGTAGATGTAGTAGACGCATGTGCAGAAGAGTTTCCGCGTTTTTGGCAGCCATTTTAATGACATTCGGGTTATTTTATTAGTGAAGCACATAGAAAAGCTTCCCCTAGATATGATATGTAAAATGTGATGCAAAATTAGTACTTACAGACAGGTTGGTTATAATGTTACAGGTTATTCAAGAGGATTGCATACGAGCAAGTTTCTCTTTATACAAAACCTTGCTCCATCACCATCAATAAATGGACCTGACTGATCTACCGGCAGGGATGCGCCCTGCATGCACTCCTCTTTCTCCCCTCCTCAGGCACCATCATTGCGCATAGTCCATCTCGTCAGCATCGTTCTGTAAAAAATATTGTGTAACCATAGGATTTTTCTTATCACTTTCTCCGTGAAATCCCGTGTTTGTACTGTGTCTTTGAGGGCTCACAAAGTTAGGCATAGGAGCTGGTGGCACCTGATACTGTGGAGTAACTACCTGCTGCTGCTGAGTCACAAGCACTTCATTCTGCATCTGTGGATTTAAATTTTGGTTTGGCTCATTATTATTCTGAATACTCTTACACTTGTTCTTCTAATGTCCAAGCTTTCTGCACGCATGACAAGGGAAGATCTTCTTTGCTTCCTCTCTATTCATTCGTCCTCTTAATTTACCACCACTCACTGCTTGATCCTTCGGAGTCTGCTCTTTCACCTGACCATCATTTTGAATTTTTAATTTATTTTCCTACTGTTCTGCCAATTTCACTTGTGCCCACATCATTTTCTCTTTTGGCTTTCTATGCCTTGTCTCAATGTCGTTTCCGCAATATTTGGCATATTTCAATATTTCATCAATTGACTTGCGCTGCCAGCACAACATGTGCTGCTGAATCATCTGACTAATCTCTGGTTTCAAACCATACACAAACCGATACACAAAATGTACCATATCCTTATCACCAATGTTCTCAAAACCACTATACTGCTTAAACACTTGCAGCAGCCGCTCATAGTACGCATGTACAGACTCATTTGGCTCTTGAGTTTTTCTATCTATCATTACCCAATCTGTTTCTTTAGGAGGGATATTCTCTTTGAGGAAAGTAATTACTTGGTGATATTTCTTCATCACCTCGTCTGAGGATGCTCCTTATTTCGAGTCTCTAGCATACTCCTCACTTGGCCAATCAATTGTGATCTTACACTCTGTCCATAAGTCAGCAGGTGCCACAATATCAAACAAACCATCCAGATCCTTCAACAAAACCTTTGAAACCTTCACAAATCTTTCAACCTGTTTATACCATTCAAAAGGTTTCTCTCTTAACCTAGGGAAATCATTTGTAAACGATAATATATCCTGTCTGCTCCACGGAACATGAACATATCGACCACCAGGAACCTCTCTCATGGGACACAATCTTTCTGCCTTTTCTGATTCTTTTAGTAGAAATGCAGATGACGCTTCCTTTGCTTGTGCTTCCTCCTTCTTTCTTGTCCATCTAGTCCTCAAATTATCAATGTCTCCCCATTTCTGTAAAATGTTCATTAACTCATTTACCTGTAGTCTTTTACCAGACACATTCATATTCTCCAAATCCTTGTCAGTAAACTCCACTCGATATGGTTTCTGTAACAATTTTGATCTCCCTATACCTACACCAATCTCTGAGGCAACCTCTGTCAATCTCTAATGAAACAATCTTGCATTTCTGGTTATACTTCTACATATAAACAATAGTTCCTCTTCATTGTAAAGGTTCAACCTTTCCAGTCCCACATTTCCAGCCATCCTCTCTTCCAACTCCACTTTCAATCTGTAAATATCAAAGATCTTTGAGGTTGAGCTTCGTTTTTCTGTGCCCTGTGCCCATGTTTCTTAATCTTCTGGAGTAACTGCTGTGGTGCTTCTAGTTCTTAAAGGTACCATAGACCCCCCTTCTTTCACATATTCCGGGTGTAATTCTTTTCAGAGTCTCGGTTATGGCTTCTCTTATTGGAAGGTCCATTAATTAAATCACTGATTCGCACTCACTAGCTTGATCATCAGATATTACTACTTCTGTTCTGGAATTGCTCAAAGGAATTGTTACAGCTTGAGGTTTTGGACTACTTATTTTCTCTCCATACAATGGGATAACAGGACCTATAGTCACTGGTACTGTCAATGCGTCCGCATTTAAATTCAATTGACTTACTGTCTGTACTACGTCCTCTCTAGTTCTATTTAATGCTTCTCTTTCTTTATCTTGAAGCACCCTATTGACTGATGTATCATGTAAAATTTGAGGAATTAAGGGTGTTCCCATTACCGGTGCACTTGGGGTGACTAATCTACAGGGTCCTTCTTGATACGATGGAGGATTTTTAATTAAAATGTCCTCCAACAATTCGTCATCTGATTCACCATATCCTGTCACATTCAGGTGTTTCGTTTTCTCCCTACACTTGCCTCCTGATTGTTCTTCAGCCATTAACACTGGGTATAAACCTTCTGATACCACAGCTCTTCTCCATTACTTCATCTGACGTTTGCGTGTCTCATGCAAATATCTAGGAAAAAATCCTTTATATCTCTTACTAACTCTGCATTTCTCACTTTCAAATGACTCAGTCTCCCATTCTTCCAAAGCTTCATACTGAGTTAACCTAGATCTTGGTTCCAAATCATTCCTTCTCATTCTTAAATTCTGAAGAATTCTCCCATTAAACGTACCATGTTCTGGAAAAGCTAGAACTCCATCACCTTTTGTATATTCCATCCAATTCTCCAACCATACACAAGTATGATATCCTCTCTCCATCATCATAAAGGAAGCAGGTATTTTAGATGGCGGAATAGGAATTCCTTCTCTAGTCAACACAGGCTTATCGTTCTTAAAGAAATTTTCAATTTTCTTTATTAACGACATTTTTCTCTTTTCTCCATACATTCTAGATGAACGATATATAAAAGAATATTCTGCAAACCCTTCAACTTTACTATCTGTGTCTTCACACCAGCAGTCAAATCAGGACTCAACATACAATTATTTTCCTACCAATCCTAGCGTGGCTTCTTTCTATCGACCAATCAGGTTCCAGCTCACACTTGTGGTCTGACCAATGCAAGTGCGGCCTTTTGTGACATCAGTATTACTCCTCACTACTGACTCCTTCTTTACAATCTGCTTCCGTCTCAAGCCCGCTGTTTCAACCAATCCCAGCGCGGCTCCTTGTGACGTCAGTACCACTCCGGCGACTGATCGATCCTTCACAAGGTAATACGAAAACTTATTTCTTAACACTTTTCATTAAATTCTTCGTTAATAACAACATAAAAACATTCGCTACTCTGCCTGTTCCACTAAACAAAGGATAGATTCCAAATTATTCCTGAGTTTCAAAATTACTCCTCTTTTACTGCGAGTAAAAACCTCTGTTTACCCTTCATCCAAGCTCGAGAGAACCTGTTACTCCTTCAGTGTTACCCTTACTAGGAAATAAGCCCAAAGTTTCACCAGCGAACTTTCCGCTATCATTCACGCCCATCTTTTATACGAAATAGTCCCTAGTTTAATACTGCTAGCCCTACATAGCTCCTCAGTATTATTTCAATAAACGAGTAACCTCACTGCAGTGTGGCTTCTTTCACCACCCGCCATTCATTTCCCGGGAATTCTGGACAACATAAAACAAGACACTAACTCTTCTAAATAAATAATCAATACCTATCACCAAACTAGTCAATAATAACCATAATTCTGCTACCAGAAAACTGATCCAGCGGTGTACCAGTAACAGATACTCCACTACCATATACTCCCCTGGGCCCATAAACCCACACACACACACAACTAAATTTGGTAAAACCGCTGCAGTCAAAGTTTAGATGATTTCACAAGTTTCAGGTTTAGTTATTCAATACTCCTAACTAACCTTTCACTGATCAAAAATGTATTTCCTCTGGTCAATGGACCATTAGTTGATCTAGTTGATGGTGATAATTAACATAAGTCCTATACTATTAACTCTTACCTTTAATTCTAAAATAAATAATCACAGACTCGGGAACGTTTAAAATCTTTATCTAAAATTCAAGTGCATGTGAACCATCCCAAATACACAGTGCATTCACCGTCATTCAGGGGAGAGAAAAATCAATTAGATCAACAAACAATATAACATTAACTTACTCAATGAGCAATGTCTAAGAAAAGAAGAAGATGGAGAGAAAAGAACATCTGCAAATAACGTGAAATTATAATTACCAAGAATGGTGTGAAGACCAACACTCTGGCCAAAAGGCTGGAATTGGTCCTCCGGGAAAGGTCAGGAGACAAAGGCTTCAGGATTGAGATCAGGACAGGATAGATGACCTCTCAAGCATACCGACGACTGCGCCACACCCCTCTCTGACACTCTCTTCCTCCTCTAGATTCTTCAGCGATCTTATGATCTAACCCAATTAAATTAGGATAGAAAGTTCTGCTTCAGGTTCTGCATTCGATTCTTCATCAGCATCTCACAGCATCTCTCCCAGCAATAGCATCCCGACTCTCAGACAGCATCCCGAGCTCTGCATTGACGTCTCTCTAACTAACTAACTAAAGCTACCTCAATTATACCTTTCGTTCTTTATGTTCCACCCACTTAAGTTTCAATATCGTAAAAATACGCAATCAAATCTAATTGGTAAGGCAAGGGGGGGATGATCATCACAGCATGCTTACATGTCACTTTACTCAGTTTGACCATTGTTCGCAAACCCATCCCCTTATTTTTCTTCATTAGTTTGACTTTCACACACGCTTTCATAGTTTATTGGTAACAATTTATAACAATTCAAATGTGAGTCCATTTCGTTGAACTTTTTACCGTCCATTCCCAGGATCTTCAACACTCAACCTTGGCTTGGGGTCAAAAAATCATGTCATCGTTCCGGATTTACTTTCAGTCAGACATGCGCAGCCCTTTTACTCAGCTTACTTCAGTTATACATGAGAGGCCCAAATGCGCACTAGTAATAAAGTAAAAAAGACAAATGTTACTTTCAGAAGTAAAGGGTTTCACTGTATACCACCCACCTCTACTCTATTCCCATTTACTTATTAATACTTTCCCCGCATTAGTAAAATAGCTCATTTTCGTTTCAGCCAATTAGATACCAAGCACGCGAGTCTTCAAGACTCCATTT
This sequence comes from Triturus cristatus, assembly GCF_964204655.1. Classification (NCBI taxonomy): domain Eukaryota; kingdom Metazoa; phylum Chordata; class Amphibia; order Caudata; family Salamandridae; genus Triturus; species Triturus cristatus. Next base: position 235,709,527 of record NC_140590.1, read on the forward strand.
TAGAGCCTTCTGCTCATGCGCAAGAAATTTCCCTCCAAGTATTACTCGTCATATTGCGTAGATACAGTTGATCAATCAAAAAGAAGAAGGGGGGGACCAGAGAGCCATTAATGGTCCAGTGTCCGTGCTCCCTAAAATCATATCAAAAAGTAGAGGACACTGTTCCAAAGGTTGGATGTAAGTGTTCATCCATATACCTTCAAGAATAGAGGAAGACACTGAAGTTCTAGGTGGGGTGGTCCCATCAACCAAGGGAAAGAACATATCTTGCCTCTTGTTGCCCTCACACACCCCTAGGGGTGTCATGCTTCATCATCGGGCGATTGCTCCTCGTTGGGACCGGTGCTGCAATACCCAACGGGTCCCCCGAAGGGTCGCTTTATCGGAGATCTTTTGAGGCATGCCGGATGGTGCATGAGGGTGTGTGGGGTGTGTGGGTCCTATATAGGGGTAATATGAAATGTGCGTGCATAGTGATCTAAAACTGGCAAGGGGTGACCTTAACAAAGGTCAGAACAGGTAATTTCCCCCTTTGACAGAGTAAAAGACTCTGAAGTAGAGTATAATCCCAAAAGGGCATATTATGCCTTGTTGTCACAAAACGGTCAACATGTTTCGCACCTCTGTTGCCGCAAAAGGTCAATGGCGCTTCTTCAGGACCAGGATTATGGAATAGTTGTGAAGTGCACGGGACAGTGATTAAAAAGTAATAAATACCCAAAATGCATGTCAGGGCGGGCCAATGTGCTGCTCCTGATCATAACCTCCCGACTAACCGAGAGTTGTTTCAATGGCTGAGAGCGTGAGACGCCCGCACCTTGCTGGGCATTGTCAAAAGATGCCTGGGCCTTTGCACCTAACGCGCCCCTCCGCCAGCCGGGGAAATTACCTGTTCTGACCTTTGTTAAGGTCACCCCTTGCCAGTTTTAGATCACTATGCACGCACATTTCATATTACCCCTATATAGGACCCACACACCCCACACACCCTCATGCACCATCCGGCATGCCTCAAAAGATCTCCGATAAAGCGACCCTTCGGGGGACCCGTTGGGTATTGCAGCGCCGGTCCCAACGAGGAGTAATCGCCCGATGATGAAGCATGACACCCCTAGGGGTGTGTGAGGGCAACAAGAGGCAAGATATGTTCTTTCATTTGGTTGATGGGACCACCCCACCTAGAACTTCAGTGTCTTCCTCTATTCTTGAAGGTATATGGATGAACACTTACATCCAACCGTTGGAACAGTGTCCTCTACTTTTTGGTAGATACAGTTGACGCATGCACAGTAAAGATTTCCCTGTTTACGCGGTTTTAATCCTTCGTTCAGGTTATTTACGTTAGTAAACACATAAGCAAGCTTCACTAACCCGCATATTTATGTGGTGCGTATTAGTTATTCACAAAACGTAATTAATAAATTATTAGCGAGTTAAAGGAGAGGATGGTTTATAGCAAGTCTCTTTTCTAAGAGTCCTTGCTCCATCACAGAGACTTCCTTTTGCTTCCCCCGATCATACCACTCCTGTCGGGGGATGTCTCTCTCAATTTTTACATGTCTGGAATACAATTACTTCAGACGTATGGGTTCTACAAGTTATCCAATCTGGTTATTGCCTGGAACTTACCACCACTCCCACAAACATTCCTCCAAGATCACACAACATGTCACAAGACCATCCGAACCTTCTCATCAGGAAATTCTCTCCCTAGTAGAAAAAGGAGCTATAGAGCCAGTCCCACTACAGAATCAAGGGGCTGGCATATACTCCCTTTATTTTCTAATACCCAAAAATGATGGCTCTCTCAGGTCTATACTGGACCTCAGAGAACTGAATCTGTACATCCAATAAGACCATTTTCACATGGCAACACTCCTAACAAGTGCTCCCACTCCTTCAGCAAGGCGACTTTCTGTCTACTTTAGACTTAAAGGACGCCTACTTCCATATCCCAAAACATCCCACTCATCGCAAATACCTCAGGTATATGATAGCGGGACAACATTACCAGTTCAAAGTGCTTCCATTCGGAGTCACCACTGCTCCCAGAGTATTCACCAAATGACTGGCAGTGGTCGCAGCTCATCTACGAAGACAACACATTCACGTCTTCCCATACTTAGACGACTGGCTCATAAAAGCCAGTTCACAAGTAAAGTGTCTACAACACACTTACAAAACAGTACAGCTGCTCCACGATCTCGGATTTACAGTGAAACTGTTCAAGTCCCATCTCCAATCCTCCAACATGCAAACTTACTTGGGAGCCACTCTTGATACACAGGCTCTAGCCTGTCCCAGTCCGGCCAGAATCTGCAACATTCAGGCTCTAATTTCCTAGTTCCAGCCTCAACACTCATTGCCAGCTTGTGTGTTCATGCAGTTACTAGGAATGATGGCATCTTGCATCTTAATAGTTCCCTATGCAGCCTTCAAATGCATCCCCTTCAAGAATGTTTAGCACGTCAGTGGAACCAGTCTTGGGGTCAGTTATCAGATCTAGTGTTGGTGGACGGCTGCACTCGTCGCTCTCTGCAGTGGTGGAATCCACAAAACCTTTCCAAAGGGTGGCTCTTCATTGACCCGGTTCCACAGATAGTGCTAACAGCAGACGCATCGCTCACTGGTTGGAAGGCTCCTCTCCAAACTCACACCATTCAGGGCATATGGACTCAACAGCAAAAGCAGCTTCACATAAATCATCTAGAGCTGCTAGCAGCATTTCTAGTGCGCAAAGTCTTTCAAGTTCACCTTGCAGGCAAAGCTGTCCGGAAACGTACAGAGAACATGACAGCTATGTATTATATACAAAAACAGTGGGGGGACACATTCTCTCCAGCTGTCACTACTTGCACAGGAGATTTGGAGGTGTGCCACACGCCACAATATCTATTTCCTCGCAGAACACCTTCCGGGAGTAGACAATCAGATAGCAGACCTGCTCGGCAGGCAAAGACAGCAGATTCAAGAGTGGGAACTCCACCCTCGAGTTCTCCTCCCGTACTTTCAGAGGTGGGGATTCCCAGACATAAATCTGTTCGCCACACACCAAAACGCAAAATGCCCAAACTTCGCCTCCAGGACTCCACACCCATTGTCCAAGGGTAAAGCACTATGGATTAACTGGTCAGGGATATTTGCCTACACTTTTCCGCCTCTCCCACTCATTCCACTAGTGGTTCGGAAGCTCAGGCAAACATCTCTCAGGTTAATCCTGATAGCTCCCACATGGGCCTGTCAACCTTGGTTCACCACCCTGTTGGAGCGCTCAGTAGTTCCTAATCAAAAACTACATCTCACATCCAATCTCCTCACACCAGAGCCTTGGAGAGATAAGACACCCAGATCCCAGACATCTCAACCTTGCGATCTGGTACCTGAAGTCGGAGTTTGGCTACCTCAATCTTCCACCAGACTGTCATAAAGAGGCTAGACGTCCTACTACAAGGGCTTGCAATGCAGCAAAATGGAAGAAGTTTGCTATTTATTGTAATAACAACCATATTAAGCCACTTGATGATTCAGTTCAAAACATCATTTGTTATTTACTGCATTTATAACGCTCAAATTTAGCGTAAACATCAATACGCTTACATCTCGCTATAATAGCCTTCAGAATAGACAACATTTGTCTCTTTTCAGAGTGCCTGTTATTAAGGCCTTTCTGGAAGGACTCAAAATAGTTATTCCCCGAAGACTTCCACCTGCCCCAGTGTTGAATCTTAATATTCTCACCAGACTAATGGATCCACGCTTTGAGTCATTGCATACATGCGAGCTGCAATTTCTCACTTGGAAAGTTGCCTTCCTCATTGCTATCACATCACTGAGGAGAGTAGGCGAGCTTTGGGCACTAACAATAGAAGAACCATTTTTACAAGTACACCAAAACACAGTGGTTCTTCGGACTAGCAATAAATTTCTACCCAAAGTAATTTCTGCCTTTCACATCAACCAATTGAGTTGCCTGTGTTCTTTAGTCAACCAGATTCTGTGGCAGAACGTGCTCTATACACCTTAGATGTTAAATGAGCATTACTCTGTTACATAGAAAGGAAAAAACCTTTCCGTAAAACTAAACAACTCTTTGTTGCTTTTGCTCCACCTCACAAAGGCAATCCCATTTCTAAATCAGGTATTGTACGGTGGATAGTTAAATGTATCTAAACATGCTATCCAAAGGCAAAAATAACTTCAACAATTCCCCGTAGAGCTCATTCTACCCGCAAACTGGGGGCTTCTATGGCTTTCTTAGGAAACATTTCCATAGCTGGCATCTGTAAGGCTGCAACCTGGTCTACACCCCACACATTTACAAAACATTATTATTTAGATGTGTTAGCAAGAGCACAAGCTAATGTAGGACAGGCAGTTCTACGTACACTCTTTCAAACCACTGCAACAGCTACAGGTTTGCCACCGCTTTGGGAGAGTACTGCTGTATAGTCTATTCAAAGCATGTGATCTACAGCTCATATGCCACGAAAGGAAAATGCTACTTATCCAGTAGGCATCTGTTCTTGGCATGTAGAGCTGTTGATTCACATGCACCCGCCCACTTCACCGGGTACCTATACCTGTTGCAGTAATATCTTACTTACATACACACACATGAACATCTCTATTCTACTCTTACTAACTCCATTCTCACCCTCTGCGGGAAAACAGTCTAACAATGGAGTTGATGCCCATGCGCACGATCACCGAAAGGAGGAGTCACCTATCTCGTGACTGGAAAAGACTTCTTTGAAGAAAAACAAAGTGCAAACATATGGACCCAACACTAGATGGCAGGCTTATACAAAGCATGTGAATCTACAGCTCTATATGCCAAGAACAGATGCATACTGGGTAAGTTGCATTTTCCTACTGTGTTGCCACTGGTTATGTTTTGTTTTTGTTAAACCCCACAAGGTTTTTGTTAATTCCCCTCACGTATCCACTATGCGACCAAGGCAATAACATGAGGGGGGCAATAACAATGGTACAATTCCCCTATGCAACAGGTTTGAGCCACTAAATTCTTTGGCAAACTGTGATGGACACAGGTTCTGCAAATATCAAGGCAGTGCATATCCTCTTTTCTAAAACTGTTAAACTTTACTATTAATTCATTTTTATAATGCTAACTAGTTAGTGTATAACATGAACGCCTTGCAATCATGTTTGGATGGTTTTGAGGAGTGGAAATGTGGACAGTTTTATTTTTTATTATTGGGCGATTAATATCTACTTATGCGAGGGAGAACCTATTATGCCTTAATTCTTTAACTTGCCCCACTATTCCTGGCACAATATACATGGAGAATACTCTCCAATTTATTTTTTTCTTCTTCAATAGCGGAAGTCAAGAGTGCCATTTTCTCCTGATTTGTACCTTTATGAGCCTGAGATATGGGCACCTCTACTGTCCCAAGTACTAAACGCAACTGTAAAAGAAGGACCTTTATACTTGTGGTTAATGTCTCAAAATTCCAGTTTTGGAAAAGGAAGATAAGAATGATCCGAAGGGTAACTTTCCCATCTCTCTAATCAACACAATTGTAAAGGTGTTTGGGCTAGTTGTCCTAAATAGGCTGACAACATGGGTTAATGAGAAACCACATTATTTCTGATTTAAAATATGGGTTCAGGCCAGATAAGAGCACTGTTGATCAATGCATGAACCTGCAATTAAGCATCAACAAGTATACAGTGGGCAATGCTAGTTCCATCCATATGCCATTTATGGACCCGACTTCACCTTTGACAGTCAAAAAGGCTAAATTATGGAACTTTTTTCTGTCCCTCTGGGTATACCCATGACATTATAGCATTTCTTTGTGATCTGCTTTTGAATGTTAGTTTATCCATTACAATAATGATGGATCCTAAATGGAGCCGTTTGGGTGCGGCGTGTGGTGCGTTAAGAGTATCCTGGTGCTGTTTTTGTTTATATAGGGATCAATAAGAGATAGAGGAAAAACTCAAGGAGAGCTAGTTCATTTCTCCTGTATGCATCAATGTAATCAAGAAGAACTGGCTCGCAGTTTGAAGCCTCAAGGTTATGTTTGTGGGAAACCGGTAGGTTTCTTAAGGAAACCCTCACCCACCAACCTAGTTGGTAGCATGCTTCATCATCGGGTCCCATCCAAGGTGCCGAGTGCACCCCGGGTGTGCTGCGACTCCTGAACTACAGTGGAGCGTTTTTTTTGTGTGCAGTGTGGTGCAGTGATGTGATATTAAAACTATGTATAGGGTCCCTTTTGTAAATTAATTTTAGTAGTGGGCCCTATGACAGGGTTAAAATACAGAAATGCGGATATGTGTTGAGTTTTACGTTTAGTCTCAAATATCCTTAGGGTGGGTCCACATGTTTCAACCAGCCTCGTTAGTGTGCTGGCTTTCATCAGGACCAGTGGGAAAAGTATATTAAAAAGTGTTAGAAACGATCAGGCTTTAGTCTCCCTGGCCGGGTTGCAAAAACGTGTTGCACGCGCTAAGGTGCGAATGACAAAGAGGAGAGGAACCAGTTGTTCCCTCCTAATATATCCTTCGATTATGCCGTGGTAATCTGAAAAGGAAGAAATGGGACAAGACACAAACAAATAAACATAAAACATATAGTTACTTAAACATGAGAGGTTCTTGCTCTTAGTTGATCTATACGGTGGTGACAGTATGTTACACCCATGCGTGCATCGCGTTTTATAAATCGGTTTGTATGCACTACTGTGAAAATGCCTGTAGCGGCTGAATTGCGGCACGGTGTGAGGCTTCAATTTATAAGGTAATGCTTACTATGGTAGAATCGCCATAGACGGCATGAATCCTGCTAGGTGGCGGGGCCTGTAGTCACACGCTGAAATTTAGAAAGTGAAAAAATTACTAGGTTATGTCCCAGGTGCCGCTTTGACCCTTCGCGATATCTGGTTTGTTAGCCCAGGTGCTCCACTTACTTCATCAAGGTCCACTGCCCTCTGTTAGTACCTGTTGCGGCCTTGGTCCGGCATTTCGTGGATGTTTGGCCACTGCGGGAACCCGCTTTAAATGTACAGTCTCCCACAGGGGGGGGGGAGGTATTGAGTTTTTTTTCTCAGATACTTAATAATGTCTTTAGAAGTGGTGCAGAATCCCACAACGAAGACAGGGGACAGACAAACTGGTGGTGAAGACCAGAGTGGTGTTTTCGCCAAAGGTTGTGACTCCCTTTCCTGTCAGCTAGTCCATCACTCTTCTGACATACTTTGCTTTGCACTACCCCTCGAAAAAGGAGGAGAGACTTCATCCCTTGGGTCCCAAAAAACACCTTGGGTTTTTACATTGATCATACCAAGGACCATCAGGTGGACAATCTTCTCTTTGTAGGGTTGTCTGGGGCAAAGAAAGATAAGGTGGTGCAGGAAATAAACTTATCAAGGAGGATGGCCCTCTGTGTTAAGATCCACTGTGCACAGGCTAGGAAGCAGTCTCTGGAGAGTCTGAAGGCTCATTTAACCAGAGGCAAGGCTGCTACCTCTAATATGGAACTGCAGAGTGCCTGTCCTGGACATCTGTCAGGCCACGACGTACACATCACGCCAAACCTTCACAAAGCACTACAGCCTCAATAGCCAGGTCAGGAGGGAAGGGCACTTTGCCGATTTGGTCCTGTAGGATTTTGGGCCATTCCACAGACCCACCACATCGGGGAGGGTAACTCTTTAGTATCTATTTACAAGGTGAGACATCTGCAGTTAGAAGTATCCAACAGAAGGACAAGTTAACTTCAAAAACGCTTCTTCTGTTGGATACTCTAATTGCAAATTTCTCACATCCTCCCACCTTCTGATTCTTTGGATTGGTCTATATTTCTATCTATAAAAATGTTCAATCTAGAGATCTACACGCTGTCACATCTGTTCAATAACTGGGCTCTGCGTCCAATTGCGTAGACAGTCAAGAAACTGACATAAGCGTGCAGGCGGTTGTGCATATATGGAGCTCTTGAATCACTCCCACCGGCGGGCCGAAGTTACACAGAGCTGAACAACTGCACCTGCTGGCATGCAGGAGCAATTCTGAGAATCTATAGATCTTGTCTGGTGTATGGGGGCACTCACAAGGAGAGGAACCTGCGTTTAGACTGTCCACCTGACACAGCGTTCTCAAAGGTAAGAAACTTGTTCATTTGACTAGAGGGATACTAATTGGGTACATATTGTTTATGCAAATCTTGATTCCGTGCTATGTTAGAGTATTGGGCATTATCGATATAGAATTTCCCATGTGTTTGTGCAACTGTTCGCCTTAACTAAATGCGAATAAAAATATAGTTAGAAATAAAAGGTTAATAGGATACCAACTACAGGAGCGCCGTGCCCACATTACAGAAAAATTGCAGATCCGTTTTGACCTATTTACTGTGCTAAAGAGCTAGGAAGAGAGCGTGGTACAATGACTGAGATACCCTAATGGCTCCCAAGCTACGTACTACAGCCCTAGACAGAACGATATGTGTTACAACCTATTGTACCAGAAGCAATGACATCAAAAGGATAATTAATGGACATTGGGGATTGATCTCAGACACTATAAAAATACAAGAACCACCCATGCATGCTTTTAAAACAGCTAAAAATATCAAGGACCAAGTTGTCCGTTCATTACTAGACATGCCATCCAACACGACCATCCAAACAATGTTGAATCTACCAGAAATAGTGGGTCACTACAAGTGCACAAAATGTAAGGCGTGCTCAATGTGCATGGAAACCAAAACCTTTGAATGTAAAGATCATACCATCAATCTGCAGGCACATACTAATTGGAACACCGCAAACGTAATCTACGCCATTCTGTGCTCCTGCAACCAACTATATGTGGGTCAAACCCGACAAAAGGTGAAGACACGAATCCTACAACACTGTAGCAGGATTAGGTGCAAGACAGCGGGAGCACCACTTGTGGAACATTTCTCTACCAACATGCACACTCCTGAATTTATCAAATGGCTAGTGCTAGAGAAAGTATCTCTTGGCCAACGAGGAGGTGACCTATGCCCTATCCTTAACATCAGGGAATGTAAGTGGATGCACCGACTGGACACAGTGATGAATGGTCTTAATGAACAAGATGCCACCTATGCCCAAATGGCGGGTCTACATGCAGAATAAAGTTTTTAGATACCAATCCAACATGCCATTTTATGTATCAGGGACACATTCAAAACACGATGTTACTCCAGCTTTCCCCTCTCTAGGTCTAATCCTTTAGAAATAAACATCTTTCTCAAGGTATATACAATGACTAACTGCACCTCTCTGTCTCCCAATTCGATTCATTGTAATCCTCAATGTTGAATATGTAACGCATTATATCCAAATACAATCAGATGTGGTAGAGTGCTCACTATGTATGCCTATCGTGCACATACACGCTCCCTACCAATGATCATATATATTCTGATGTTTGCCGGCTTCGTTTTAATAATGCTTGTAATAACGTTTGTTGAACAGCGAATACGTTACTAGACGTTGCTCGACATTTGTGCAAATTGAATATAAACAGTTCTGTGTAAAGGTTGATGCAACTTAATTACGACGGATATTTCAATGCGGTATGGGATAGTACCCGTCAGGTATGCTTACTGTACACAAAATGTGTTCCCAACTAATGATCATTTTACATTGTGTGCTTTTGTAAATAATGCATGTATAACATTTGTTGAAAAGCCAATAGGTTAGTAACATTTATAGAAAGTGAACCCTACTACTTGGATCTAAAGGTCAATATACCCTATTCACTGCAGACATTTTCCACCATGCCTTAGAACTATAAATGCTCGAGATCATTAACTCTGCTGTTAATAAACACGCCAATTCGTGACACACCTACGCAGGGCCGGTTCATGCCCTATACCACCATGGAAACGACCGGCTCCGTCCCAGCACCCAAATACACGCTCCCCTCCTTCCTATTGGCCAGACGTGAGGCGAGCCCCCAGGAACCATCAAGCGACTGCACCTCGCGGTGCACGCACACCGTGGTTTCTGCCTACATCTAGCATGAGCACACTGAGCAGGCTCATTGTTCGAGCTACCCAGCCACTTTGAGGAGGTAAGCGCTTAGCTGAGATTTGCCATGTCTTTACGTAATCCAACACCGTACTAAACCCCTTCTTAATGTAAAGACCGGCACACGTTATTCGGTGGTTCATTTGCATATAATGGATTTTAACATCACTACGATCGACACATTATGTTTGTTTTAAAATATTCTGTCAGATGCTATCCACAACGGGAACTCTTTAAGGTAAATGTTCCCTTTTGTAAAACGCATCTTCGGTGTTCATTGTCCCGTTTAGTAAGGGACTTTTTTAATCACCACTCCGAGCCTTTTTAACATCACTTAGATCTTCCACAACGATTGATATGCCCTGTTGAGCACTGCTTACACTAACCATTCTGCCAGATGCTACCCACATTTGGAAACACCTGTTCGGTAGTTTACCCGCGTTCAGCGTCTCATGTAGTAGGAGACTGTTAAACACCGTTTTGAAGCTTTTCAACATCACTTGGATTTTCCGATGTGGCAGAATATATGAGTGCCTTTTCTTTTTGATTCCCACTTACTAGCTGACCATGGCGTAATTGACATTTCTGCACATTGCAAAAGCCCTTATGACGCCTTTCTCCGTTCTTCCTTCAGACCCTGATCTGGATTCACTCCATCTTTTGCACCGGAAGAATGACTACCCTGTTTGCAAGATAAGCGACAGAAGTGAGTGTGCTAGCCTTCTGTCTCTCCTATGTATGCGGAAATCTTCCGCCCGACATGTACTTCAATTAAAACAACATGTCTCCCTTTAGATTTTCAGGAGCCTCTTGAGAGCCCATTAAGGATCGTACATTGCCCGTCCTTCCTTACACAAGTAGTTGTAATTTGTCTCTCCTACCTGACTTTTCACCATTTCCACTATATCATTACACTGAACCAATATTAAGTATTCTTAGGTGCTCACCCCAAGAATTTGTCCTGACGAAGACCCCAACCTGAGGACACCACTCACCCTCCATGCTGCTGGGGTCGAAACGTAGACCGTTTTACCCAAACACCCACGAGCTCATAGAATGGAATAAATCAATTGAAAACGTACCAATGAGCAATGTGTGTATAAGAACTAACAGACCTTTAATAGGCTGGAAAGGTCATTTTGTATATAATTTGAATTGTGTCTTTCTCACAACACCTTTACCCTGTCCCTCACTCGCCAATCCACTACCATTGCCCCATCTTCCTTTCTTCTCACACTGAGAGCACTGTGAATACTTTATGTACTACCAATGTTTTGGAACTAATACATTGCGACCCATTAATGCTTACATTGACAATCGCATTAAATGCTGGTGTTACCTATGGAAATTAAATTTCTTTTCATGAATTTGCTTTTGAATCTATAGTGGTGAATTGTTTTCTGTTGTTTTGTAATTCTTATGAGATATAGAACTACCTCGACCATTCTTTTCAGCGTACTGACCCAGGCCGGGTAGTTTTTTCTTGGGGTCCACCCCGTAAAAACTTATCAATGCTTTTGCACATCAGCATCAAAAAAAGCGTGCTGTCACGAATGTGCACACATTCTCATCATGAAATTGCTGGCGGTCATGCCAGTTTATATGCATGAATGATGATGTATGCGCGTATCTGAGGAATGACGTGGCACCACTTTTTTTTTTTTTATTATAATGTATTGTTCCAAGATGTGGTAAAAAAAAATACTTGCGCAAATGGCATGGCAGCAAAAGGCAATGGCCAGGCACTCCAAAAACAACTTACATAAATATATACATCAGGAGGCGCTAGGTGGCGCTGGCCAAGATGGCCGCAACAGAGTGAGGCTCTCGGCTGCCGGACCCCTCAGCGCTGATCCTTACCCGTGGATGCCGTCCTAGGTCCCAGCTGCAGGCACGGGTGGAGAAACCGCAGCCCTACCCTCAGCCCGAGTTTCACCGGATCCGGCGCCCCTGCGGTGGAGTTACACGGCCCGTGAGCCGCGCCGGAACCTGACTGCATCCCTCCGCTTCTGTGCGCGGCACTGTCCGCTGCGCGAGGCCCCGGTGCACCACGAGGGGTGCGGGCCCCACGCTTGTCACTGGCTGCCCGGCCCATACTGAAGATTACCGGCGCTCACCTGGCGGAGGAGGGGCTCGATTCGGCGGGGAGGTCGACCCGCATTCGCCTCGGCGGCGCTGGGCCGCCTGGGGGTTAGTGCCTGCTTGTCCCCGTTCTCCCCGGCCGCTTGGCCCTGCTGTCGCCTCCTGGGAGGTGTATCGCCCTGACCGCCCCGCTGTGCCCCCTTGCTGAGTCCTTGACTGCCGGAGTCCGGGGGTGACACGGGAGAGAGGAGCTGTTGTTGGCTGCCCCACGCCCGGAGGAGCTGTGATCCGGGCCCCAGATGGCGGTGACTTCGAGGTGAGCTGGGACGGGTGCAGCTGGAGGGGCGCTTCTTGGGGGTGGCGAGGCCCCCATCGGCGGGCAGGCCGGCCCGCGCGGAGAGACCCAGGCTGGTGGGACGGAGCTGTCGTGTTGTGGCTGCCTGCGTGGGAACCCCCCCTGTTGGCCCCCCCTGTTGCTTTCTCCTGGCGGACTCCCGGTGGGGTGATCGGGGGGTGCAGCGCTTGGAACACACATCTCTTTACGGCGCCAACCTGTGCGGACTGCTGGGGTGACCCTCCGTGGCCCTGAGTCACTGCCCTGGGACCACTGCCGGCGAGGAGAGGGACCCCCCGTCACGCCCGCTCTCCGGTGCCGCATCTTACCCCCGGATCTGGGAGGGGGCTGGGCTGCCGGCCCTGGAGTCACCTGCTGTCCTGGCCGGACGACGCCTCAGTGGCCCCCCCCGCGGCCGATCGTTGGATGCTGGGTGGACATTCTAGCTTGGGGCTCCCGCCGTGGTGACTGCGCCCTGGTCCGGTCCTCGACCTCATCCCTTGTTGAACTGGTGCGGGGAAGTGCGCACTTCGCAAAGCGGGAGTTGCTGGCTGCCCTCCGGGGCCCCCTCACGGATCGGGCCTATATTCCCTCTGTCCGCCATGGGCAAGGAGAAAGGCCCCAAGCTGCCAGGCACGTCCCATCAGACGAGGATCGACCAGTTTGCCAGCTCGGACCCCCCGGGTGGGGGAGGGGCTTCGGCCCCGAACAAAGACTTGGCCGTCATCCTTCAGGCCATTGATGCCTCCCGTACCTCCCTGGAGGGGATGGTTGGCGAGGTGAGGGTCGATGTCGCGCTCCTGCGGCAGGATCTCCGCAACGCCACGGCCCGCATTACAGAGGCAGAGTGTGGTAAATATTTCGTTACCGGTACTATTTTTTATGCGGTAAAATCTATCAAGAATAACTCAGTAAATATAAGAGGCAGAATCCGTGGTATTAGAGGTTTAAAAATGCTTTATTCCTATACAAAGGAAGACAATTCGAATTGTGGGCCTTCTGTTCCATCACCACGAAAGTTCAGGAAGGAAGGGAGCATATATTATTGACAGTTAAGCAGTTTTATAGAAAATACATTACAGTGAAACAGATGCAAGAGGCGTAACAGCTGATAAAAGGTGTATACGTAGCTAATAGAGGGCGTAATTCAAGAAACGTCACTAAACATGATGTCACTAGTGGGTGGATCCATAAAAGAATCCTGCAATGTCAGCAGAAATGTTTGGCAAAGATGCGCACGCAGCCGCATGACGTGTGATTGACGTGCAACTAGAGGGTGAAGGGGACTTGACATTTAGCTCTACATGTGGAGACAGAAGTCTGGGGTTATGTCAACCTAATCCCATATCATATCTAATATCCTATGTTTAAAGAACTGTGTTATCCAAAAGGAGAGGTCTCTTAGGATAGAATCTTATTCTATACTGACTATACTGACTGTTAGTGCGTGTACAAGCGTCTAAGTGTCTACATTAGATGCGAGGGGGTAGGAATATTCCATGGTAACGGGGCTATGAATTACTTGCATGAGGACAGCGAGGCCTAGCCCTTTGCACGGTAGCTGGAGGAATGTTTACCTTAACTGCTAGACAGGAATGCATCGGATGAGGAGCGAAGGAGATAATCTCGAAGGTGAAATACAGTTTTTGGCAGGCGACAGGCTGGATCAGGCACCGTTAGCCGCGCAAGGAGTAAGACAAAGTTCATGGTCACAGATGCAGGCTCAGACTGGAGCTTTCAGAGGCAGAAGGCAGGAAAAGGTTTGATGACAGAATTCGGGCCTACTCGCCTGAATCTGTGAAATGTGGAAAGTGAACCACATAAAGTCGGTGGCCTTTCATACTTAGGAATGGAATATCTGACCCATTCATGGCGGATCTGAAAGAGGACATGTTGACGGTGGACACACATATATTTGCGTCTTCAAAACTGGAGCAGGAGGGAACATACATGTACTTATAGCATGCACATGGAGCCGTTGGGGTCTACGATAGGGGACATAACACAAAATCCATATTTCCTCATTCCCTCCTTGTCCCCTTCGGACCCTTAGGAGATATCGATCTTCATCAATCCATCGATCTGTTCATATAGTATCATTTGTTCTTCTTTCTTCTTCCGGGATCTCGAATGAAAACTTGGATGTGGGATACACGAGGTGGCCCACAGACCACAAATCGCTGGTCCACATTGTAGACATAAGCAGCAACTGAATAGTATGAGAAAGCCAATACCTAGGAAGGATAGTATTCTCCATCCCCAGGCTGACAACACGCCCCAGAACCAACCGGACCAAGTCCAGGTGCCTGGACTCTGGTGTATCTGGCTTACAATCTTATGAAGGCGGGTTATGGCTTTATATACTGACGGTGAATTTTCTGGTATGAAAATGCAACAACTTGATCCGATGACCCTACAAGCTCCGCCCCTATCGGCCAGGATGACGTCGAGGACAAGACGATTTTGAAGCACAACAATCCGCATAGCAGACTGCTCTTCTGTTAAATTGCCTAAGGCGGAAATAGTTTCGTTCACTACTGCTTCAAGGGTTCTGGTTAAGCTACGTATCAGCTTACTATTAGTGACTGTACCTATATAGGGAAAGAAACCTTTATTGAAATCTGTGTATTTTTCCCATGCCGTTTCAGTATAATCGACAATTGGGAGATCTCTCTGCTGTCTATTGTGTACTAAATGAGTATTTCTGTGATATCAGGAGGAGCTAGGAAAACAGGTGGCAGAAGGAATGCAATAGAACAGGTACCATCCCAATCTAAAGGTAGACATATATATGCGGTCTGGCCACATATGAAGTAGGAATGATGGGAAGCTCTAAATGTAGACTTGCCTTGATCACTGAATTGTATTACAGTGGTGCATTTACTGTGGCCCATGTGTATGGAACCATTCTTTTGTATACATAATTCCCCTTTTACTGGGAATACTGACATGGCGGGCAAGATTGGTGTAGCTTCAGATTCAACGTTCAGGATCATGAGGTTAAGTGTAAAATTACCTAATCCATATACTTCATTTTCTAGATCAGTTCCTGTTCTTTTGGGAAGTCCCTTCTTGTTAGGGTAGCAGACTTTAAGTAAAACTAGGTTCAGGTTTCCCCATACCCAGTTGTCTTGATAAACTGCGGAATTTGAATCCAGGGAATTAATCAAACTAAACCATGCTCCACAGGAGCCATTGTGTGTGAACGGATAGGGAAAGAGGGGCAAAACTCCCTTATAGTTCTGATAGGGAGGGAGTCGGCCACATATCCAACAATTTGTGGCATTGCTGGTTTGATGGGAATGATGTAGCATACTAATGAAGGTGTTGTTGCGCAGCAAATCTATAGGACAACTCATGCGGAGGAAATTCACTAAAAGAATGTTCTGCAGTTATATTATAAGCATGCTTAGGAATAGGGTAATACATGTGCAATAGGATGCTGACAATGATGATCAAAAGACTTAGAAAAAACAAAATTAATAATGTTACTGTACAATGACTACGAAATGATTTACAATACGCTTGCTTCTTGAGCAGCATTTGATTATTTCTTTCTCTATTCCGGTCCAGAGGATACATGTCAGAGACAAATTCAACCGATTCACCTTGGAGAGGACTTAAACAATCAAATTGTCTGACTTACTGGACCTCAATTTTAGTTTATATAGTTCTGAGTTCGATTGCTCAACCAAAGGGAGCTTTGAGTCTGTCTTTGAGGAAATACAGGGTTGTGTATCTACACTGGGTGGTAGTCCATAAAATTTCTTGATATGACTCGAGTGCAACCACCCTTTCCTTCCTTCGATTTTCACGGCTGTCCTTGTGGTGAGTAGAACTAACTTCGGTGACTTCCACCTAGGATCCAGTTGGGTCTTCCGGTCAAAGTTCCTGACCAGCACCAGATCCCCAGGAACCACGTCATGGGGCTTCACCTCAGTATTATCGGGAAAAGCTGCGGATACCTGTGAACGACAAGATTGTAGTGCAGACATCAAGGAAGCCAGGTAATCTGTCAGCATATTACAGTCAACATCAGTGATTTTGCGAGGTATAGGCGTCCCCCACATATTTGGTGGTCTACCGAAGATCACCTCATACGGGGATAGCCCTGTTCGAGAATGTGCTACCATTCTCATGTAAAAGAGCGCAACTGGTAAGGCTACTATCCAATCGACTCCTTTTTCTCTACATATTTTGGACAATCTAATTTTCAAAGTTTGATTATGGCGTTCTACGAGACCTGCTGCCTCGGGATGTCGGACACAGTGAACTTTCCATTGATAGCCTAATAGAAGAGAAACGTGTTTCATTAGTTCGGAGGAGAACGGCTGGCCGTTATCTGAGTAGACAACACGTGGTAAACCGTACCGTGGGAAGAATTCTCGAACTAACTGTTTGGCAGTAGTCGGGGCAGTGTAATCTGAAACCGGGTATGCTTCTGTCCAACGGGAAAGAGCACAGACAACTACGAGAACATATTTGAATCCTCGACATCGTTCCATCTGGATATAATCCATCTGGAGGACTTCAAAAGCATGATTAGGAGGTTGAAATCCACCCTGCTCTACGGGGATGCTTTTACCTGGATTAAACTGACAACATATCATACAGGTACGAACCTTTTGTTTAGCTGCGGCTCGCAAGTGTTTGTTGAACCAAATGTGTTGAATGCTGTCTAGCATAGCTTTCTCTCCTAGGAGTGCTGGACTATGTATTGTGTTAATAATAACTTGGACCATTGAGTCGGGAAGAAACCATATAGATTTTTCCTTCGTCATCCATCCTTGATCTGTTTGGATCCCTCCTAATTCAGTCCATTTCTTTATTTCTTCTGGTGTAGCGTGTGTCTGAATGTCAATTACATCAAGGGCGGGATCCTTAACTGTCATGCAATGTGTTAGTATCGGGACTATTGTCTTTGTCGCGTCAATTGTGAGAGTCTGATTCTGAGCAGTCTGTTTAGCTGTTCTGTCAGCTAGGTCATTACCCTGAGAAATGATATCGGTAACTTTTGTATGGGCTTTGCATTTCATAATCGATATTTCAGTAGGTAGATGAATCGCATCTAATAGGGCTTGAATGAGGGGTCCGTGCTGGATGTGGGCACCGTGAGAAGTTAAATAACCTCTCTCTCGCCACAGTACGCCGAAGTCATGGACGACTCCGAATGCATAACGTGAATCTGTGTATATGTTGACTTTTTTATTTTTGGCTTGAATACAGGCTTGTGTCAGAGCAATGAGCTCTGCTGCTTGAGCTGACAAAGTGTTAATACGATTTGTTTCAATGACTTCAGTGTCTGTTGTGACTGCGTAAGCGGCCACTAGCTCTCCTGTACTTGCTCTCATACATGACCCATCTACATACAATGTCAAGTCTGGATCTGACAAAGGGATATCTGTCAAGTCTTGTCTGGGTTTCGTCGTGATAGTAATAACTTCAACACAATCACGTGCCAATGGATCTGTTCCGCCCACTGGTAACAGTGTGGCAGGATTTAACGTATTACAACGTCTGATTTCTATGTGTGGCTGAAACAATGTCAGTTCGTAACCGGTGAGTCTCGCTATAGTCAAGTGTTGTGTTTGTGTGCGATTCAAGAGAACCTCTACTGCGTGTGGTACTTGTACTGTCAATTGATGTCCTAACACTATGGCATCGCTTTGTCTGATTGCTAAAGCTGTTGCTGCCACTGATTTCAGGCACGCTGGAAGTGCCTGAGCTACTGGATCTAATGTACTAGAGAAATAAGCACACGGTTTGTGTGATCCTGCTTGTTCCTGAGTGAGTACCGACAAAGCAGTACCTTCGCGTTCCGTAACGAAGAGTGTAAACTGTTTACTGTAACATGGTGTTGCTAGGACAGGTGCTTGGCATAAAGCTTTCTTTAAGCTTTCAAAGGCGTGTGTATGTTCTGGAGTCCAAGGGAGGACAGTCGATGTGGCTGCCTCCTGTGTTGTCAACTGGATGAGTGGTTTTGCTAGAAATGCATATTGAGGGATCCACTGCCTACAGTATGAAGTGAGGCCTATAAAAGCCCGTACCTCCTTTTGTGTCTTGGGTGGTGACATGTTAGCGATTAACTGGATGCGGTCGGATGTAAGCTGCCTTCCCTCCTTGGACAGCGAGTGCCCAAGGTAAACAACTCGCTGGACACAGAATTGCAGCTTAGAAGGGGACACCTTGTGCCCCTTGTCAGCCAAAAATTTTAAAACCGTCAGTGACGCTTTTTCACATTCAGGTTCGCTTCGGGCGGTGATCAGCAGATCATCGACATATTGAAGCAAGGCAGTGTTAACTGGCATGTGGATACTGTCAAGTTCTCTTTTCAGTGCTTGGCTATAGATGCTGGGGCTTTCTGTAAATCCTTGAGGTGCGCGTGTGAATTTAAAACTTCGTTCATTTAAACTAAATCCGAATAAATATTGACTTTCCGGATCAATTGGGACACTAAAGAAAGCATTCTTGAGGTCAATTACAGTGAAGAACGTTGCTTCTGAGTCAATAGCTGTGAGTAATGAAGAGATATCTGGGACCACGGGGTATTGTGGCACAATACATTTATTTAATTTGCGCAGATCAATAACTAATCGATATACTGGTGGAGCTTTTGGATCCGTTCTTTTAAGAATCGGAATTATCGGAGAATTACATACATTGGAGTCAGTTTCGACAACCACTCCTTGTGCAATGAGCTCGTCAATGATTTGCAGTAAAGCCACTACAGCATCGGGTGGTAACTTGTATTGTCGCATTCGTGGTAGTACTATTCCTGATTTCAGTGTAACTCGATATGGTGTAATGTTCATGCAACCAACATCAGTGGGGCCTTGTGCCCATAGATGTGTAGGTAAATTCTGCAGTCGGTGATCCATGTCTCTGGATACGTAGTGACCTTTAAAGTCACGTAAAAATAGTCGTACTCCTTCCGGAGAACAACATATTATGGCTCCTAGAGCTTTCAATGTTTTTATACCTAACAAGTTTTCCGGACATGATTTAGTAAGCAATAAATCTGTAGTACGTGTCAATGGACCAATCGTTAGTGGAAGAGGTTGTGTTACATCATTAATTATAGGTTTTCCTGAGAATCCAAGGGAAATATTCTGTGAGCCTGAGAGGGGTGCCCCTGGAACTTCACTGCGTCTTATAGTCGTTCTGCTTGCCCCTGTATCAAGTAAAAACTTTCTGTCTTCCCCTAATAGTTCACTATGTACATAAGGTCCCTCTTGGTCTACAGGAACCTCAATAAGGGGTAAGCCAACTTCCCTCTCTAGGCTATTTCATGAGTATCGCTGATAATCGGGATAATGATAATCTGCTTGTGCATACTGATACATCTGTTGTGTCGTTGCTTGTGTTGCAGCAATAGGCTGCGCTTGTGGTGGTGCTACAATTTGTTGTGGAGCTGCCTGTTGCGGAGCTAGCTGTTGCGGAGCTAACCTAGGTTGTGCTTGCTGAGGTATTTGTTGTTGGTTCTGATCCTGTCTAGGTGGACGTGGTCTCTCATGTGTTCTACCTGTAGCAATATTATGTTTCAGGACTGGACAATCGTGTATATAATGACCTGGTTGTTTACAATAGTTGCATGTCCCTTTTGCAGGGCCTGCGGAATCACTCCTTTGATGACTATCGGCTGGAACTGACTGTGCAACAAGCATTTTCATTTTTGTATCTTTCATACGTCTTTGTTCGTGTTCTTGTTCTTCTTTAATTCTATTGTGATGATATTGTAACATCTGTAGCATCTGTGATGGGGTATTACCTTGCCAGGTACTTTCGAATTTCAATACTCTATTCTTAACTTGTATCAGAGAATTTTCAACTAATTTTGTCACAAACAGATGTGGGTATGACTCACTACTGGCTTTTATGCCACTATTTATACCAAAACATTTTTCAAATCGGGAATAGAAATCACTAGTATCTTCGTCTGGCTTTTGTTTACAGGCTGAGATTGCACCCCAGTCTTCCTTTTTCGTAGTTAATAAACGTGGCAGTACCTGTATTAGTAATCCTGCTAGTGCTGTAGTCTTTTCCCCAAGCCCTGCTCCTGCAGCTCGGGCCTTTTCTTCGTTTTCTAATGCTGTCCAATCTATCTTTTGGTGTCCTACCTCCCATTCTTTTTCTTTGAGTTTTTCATAAACACCGGCGGGTAATAGGACTTTTAATATTTTCATAATGTCGGGGTAGGTATACTCTCCCATGAGTAACATGTCTTTTATCTCACGGTGGAAACCTGCTGGGTCTTTGTCATGGCTGGGTACTACTTTCTTCATTTCTAATAATTCTAATTTAGTTATAGGTGTGTACACAAATACGCGTGTAAAATTATCACCGGCACCTCTGATCGGGTGCACTTCGCGTAACGGGTTCTGTCTATCTATGTGATACATTTTTCTTCCCATTATGGGAACTGGAACGTGTTCTGGGCATACGAAATTTAAATATTGGTTTCGGGATTCTAGTATTTCCTTAATCAAATCAGTACCTGACCCTCTCCATATGTTGGTGAGTAGTTCTGTCAATATGTCAGGTAAGGGTCCTGGATCAGAGTGTTGGCTTTTATATAATATAAGGAGGTGTTAAATCATGTATATACTAGCTAAACGCTGTTCATATGGGTCTAGATTCAGAAACGTGTGTGCAAGTACATCGTCATTGTATTCGCTGGGACTGTCAGCCCATTGTACTGCTGACCTGGCTAATTCTTGTTCGTCCATGGAATCGAGCATGTGGTACCCCCTTCGATCTCGGAGTAATTTATCAGCGGCTTGGAATAAGTGTTCGGGGGATTTTGTATTTAACATAGGGTTTGGAAAATGTCTATTATATTCTGGACGTATTGGACGTACCGGATCATTAAAACCTCTGGTATTATTATGGGGTCTTCCTCTACCTACATAAGCTATCGTTTCTACTTGCTCTGACTCTTGCTCCTCCTCTTCTCTGTTTAGGTCAGTGGCGTCTACCTCTAATCTTTCTTCGTGTATTCGTTCTACTTCTTTGCGGATCTTTCGGTACATAGCTACTATACATAACTGTTTATCATGTCTCCCTTCTGATATATTCCGGCCCCAAGTGACAAGTTTTTGCATTTCTTCCGGATTTACCCCAGGCCGGTCTTGATTTCTGATTACACAGTTTATGAGGAAACGTAACAATTGGCCCTGTACCTCCGCTTTCTGGTACTCCATGGCCCTGCTAATACTTTCAGGACTTCGCCCTGACTGGACAAAGTGATACATACTTTCTAAATGTGTAGTCATCCCTGGTAGCTTCGTTAAATATATTGCAGCTCGTCGAATACGTAATGATGACAGCAGCATTTCGTCCCGTTTACCGGGCACAGGATCATATCTACAATCTACTAGAAGTTCCTTAAGCATGTCGGGATTTGCTAGTTTGGGCGTACGTTGGAGGGCTAAATCTCTAAGAGTCTGTTTATTTCGCGGCGGAGTGGCAAACATGTCTGTCGTACCTCCTGTAGCACCGTCTGAGGTGCTAGGCACGAAAGGATTCGTTGGGTGTAGGATAGAGATTGTAGATGCGGGAAAAACTGTAGAAACGTACGGGTCTGTTGGAACTTGTGTAGGAGTTTGTAATTGCGGGGATACAGACGGACGCTCTTGGTGTTGAACACCATCGGCAAGCGATGTGGGTGATATGGCATTAGCATACTCGGGAGCAGCGTCATCTAAATAGGAGGAAAGAAAAACGTCCTTTGCTGTTTTGGGATGTGATTTGGGATGCGCTTTTATCGGAAACAGTGGAAGTGGCAAGTCTTTTAGTTTTTCCTGAGTAGCCTTAGGTAACCCTTCGGCCAGAAGTGGATACATACCATTCATAAGGGCGTTTCTTTGTCTATCTACTTGTTCTGAGTTTACTCGAGTACCTTCCTCAAGTAATAGATTTTCTCGAGTTTTATTTGAATTCTCTCTACCTTTCTCTTCCTGTCTGTGTGCTTTTTCTGTACGTCTATACGATTCTTTACGCCATAATTCAATGGCATCTTTCTGTGACTGTCTGGCTTTCTTTTTCCATAATTCTTCTTCTACTCTCATGATGCAATCTGCATCCCAGGTCCCCGCTGCGGGCCATCTCTGACTCTCTGGTAATTCTTTGGTGTAGTCCACCCATAAATCAAGAAATAATACGGCATCTAGACCATGCTTATGATACATGAAGTATCCTGGAGTATCCCTAGGTGGAATGGGAACAGCTTCTTCGAGTACACCTTTTCTAGTTTTGATCTGTCTTAGTTTCGAAAAGAGCGGCATCTTTAGATCTTGTTTCTAGAACACACTTTATACAAGAAAACACAATAATGAACAGTCATTCACACCACAATATATAGAACGTATTAAAACATTTAACACTTAATAGTTTTACGAACAATGATAACTAATAGAAAACTAGTTATTGACATTATACTGACACTAGATAATACTTATTTATATGCGAAACATACTATATATACTATATATACTGCTAAACAGTACAGATACACTGCTGAAACAGTGCAGACCGGATTTGTGTACCCAAACCCGTCTTGACCGGCACAGACTATGTGCACGTAAAATGCCTCCCCGATAATGGTACTCACCGGGTAGCTCGGAACGGAAGGCCTCGGAACGGAACTGAAACTGGACCGGACTGGACTCGACTCGACTGGACTCGGAACTTCGGAACCTGGCGGGACTCTGTATACCTCGGATCTTGCTCTCTCAGCTAGGCTCTGGTCGGGATACTTCGCACTTCTCACCGCCTCGTCTGGGTGTTGATCGCAGCCTCAGTCGTCCCCGCTTGGCCGGAAGGAGACACAGGAAATCCTGTAGATACGCGTTTTTGTTGTCCGTTCAGCTGTGGCAGGAGACCGGGCCTGCAACGCACCGCCGGCGCGTGAGATGAGAAAGTGTCCCTGTTCGGGCGCCAATTTATGTGGTAAATATTTCGTTACCGGTACTATTTTTTATGCGGTAAAATCTATCAAGAATAACTCAGTAAATATAAGAGGCAGAATCCGTGGTATTAGAGGTTTAAAAATGCTTTATTCCTATACAAAGGAAGACAATTCGAATTGTGGGCCTTCTGTTCCATCACCACGAAAGTTCAGGAAGGAAGGGAGCATATATTATTGACAGTTAAGCAGTTTTATAGAAAATACATTACAGTGAAACAGATGCAAGAGGCGTAACAGCTGATAAAAGGTGTATACGTAGCTAATAGAGGGCGTAATTCAAGAAACGTCACTAAACATGATGTCACTAGTGGGTGGATCCATAAAAGAATCCTGCAATGTCAGCAGAAATGTTTGGCAAAGATGCGCACGCAGCCGCATGACGTGTGATTGACGTGCAACTAGAGGGTGAAGGGGACTTGACATTTAGCTCTACATGTGGAGACAGAAGTCTGGGGTTATGTCAACCTAATCCCATATCATATCTAATATCCTATGTTTAAAGAACTGTGTTATCCAAAAGGAGAGGTCTCTTAGGATAGAATCTTATTCTATACTGACTATACTGACTGTTAGTGCGTGTACAAGCGTCTAAGTGTCTACATTAGATGCGAGGGGGTAGGAATATTCCATGGTAACGGGGCTATGAATTACTTGCATGAGGACAGCGAGGCCTAGCCCTTTGCACGGTAGCTGGAGGAATGTTTACCTAAACTGCTAGACAGGAATGCATCGGATGAGGAGCGAAGGAGATAATCTCGAAGGTGAAATACAGTTTTTGGCAAGCGACAGGCTGGATCAGGCACCGTTAGCCGCGCAAGGAGTAAGACAAAGTTCATGGTCACAGATGCAGGCTCAGACTGGAGCTTTCAGAGGCAGAAGGCAGGAAAAGGTTTGATGACAGAATTCGGGCCTACTCGCCTGAATCTGTGAAATGTGGAAAGTGAACCACATAAAGTCGGTGGCCTTTCATACTTAGGAATGGAATATCTGACCCATTCATGGCGGATCTGAAAGAGTGTGGAAATATGGATTTTTCTGGTCAGTTATGTCCCCTATCTTGGACCCCAACGGTTCCATGTGCATGTCACAAGTACATGTATGTTCCCTCCAGTTCCAGTTATGAAGACGCAAATACATGTGCGTCCACCGTCAACATGTCCTTTGACAGATCCGCCATGAATAGGCCGGATATTCCATTCCTAAATATGAAAGGCCACCGGCTTTATATGGTTCACTTATGCCACTTTACAGTCCAGGCAAGTAGGCCCTGATTCTGTCATCAAAACTCCTCTTGCCTTCTGCCTCTGAAAGCTCCAGTCCGAGCCTGCATCTGTGACCATGAACTTTGTCTCATTCTCTGCGCGGCTCACGAAGCCTGACAGCCCATTCTCTGCCAAGAACTGTATTTCACCTTCGAATTATCTGCCTCCCCCTCAGCCGATGCATTCCTGCCTAGTAGTTTAAGTAAACATTCTTCCAGTTACCAAGCAAAAAGGCCCATCTTCTCTGTCCTCATGCAAGTAATTCATAGCCCTGTTACCATGGAATATTCCTACCCCCTCGCATTCAGTGTAGACACTTAGACGCTTGTACACGCACGCACAGTCAGTATAGAATAGATTCTGTCCGAGAGTCCCTCTTTTATGGATAACATAGTTCTTTAAACATAGGATGTTAGATATGATTTGGGATTAGGTTGACTTGACCCCCCAGACTTCTCGTCTCCACATATAGAGCTAAATGTCAAGTCCCCGTCACCCCCTAGTTACACGTCAATTACACGTCATACTGCTGCGCGCGCATCTATGCCAAGTATTATCTTATAGATCCACCTATGTATTACATCATAACCAATCGTGTTCCTTTTTACTCATTATTACACCCATTTTCGGTTACGCAGACCAAACGTCAATGTCCTTATCAATTGTTACGCCTACTGTATTCACTTCATTATAATGTATGTACTATAAAAGTTACTTCTTGTCAATAAAGTATGTACTTCACTTCCTGAACCCCCGTGGTGATGGAACTTGAAGCATCCGATTATAATCGATTATTGGAATAAAGCCCATTCCGAAACTCTAATATCACGGATTCTGCCTCTCATTTTACTGAGCTATTTTATAATGTTTCTGTATCAAATTCAGTCCCGGTAAAGGAATTTTTATTTACCACAAGAGGACATGTTGACGGTGGACACACATATATTTGCGTCTTCAAAACTGGAGCAGGAGGGAACATACATGTACTTATAGCATGCACATGGAGCCGTTGGGGTCTACGATAGGGGACATAACTGATCACAAAATCCATATTTCCTCAAGAGTCCCGGATATCCACGGCGGAGGACGACATCCACTTGCTGCAAGACCAGGTCAGAGAACTCACAACCCATTCTAAAGAACTGCACAGGCGGGCTGAGGACGCTGAAAATTGTGCCCGTCGCAACAACCTTCGCCTGGTGGGCTTTCCGGAGGGAGTGGAATCTGGCCGCGCCGCCGACTTCCTCGAGCGATGGTTCAAGTCCTGGATGCCGGAGACCGGGCTGTCGACCTGGTTTGTGGTGGAGAGGGCGCACCGGTCTCTGGCGGCCAAGCCTCCGGTCGGGGCTCCTCCGCGCCCGTTTATCCTGCGGGTCCTCAACTTTAGGGACAGAGACGCTATCCTGCGGGAGGCGCGAGTGCGTGGCCCCCTGACTTTTAACAACCACACTGGTATGGTTTTTCCGGACTACACCCGGGAGGTCCAGGAGCAGCGCCGCTCCTACACAGAGGTGAAGCAAAAGCTGCGCTCCCTGGGTCTTCAGTACCAGCTCCAGTTCCCGGCCCGCCTTCGTGTTGTCTTCCAGGACAAGACTCTATTCTTTGATACCCCACGGGCAGCCTGGACCTGGCTCACGGAGGAAAAGCCTCTGCGCCAACCCGCGGCGATATCGTCCACTGCGGGGGCCCGGGGAGGGGAGGTACTTGGCGCCCGACGAACACGGCGCAGGAAACGCACGCAATCCCGGCTGCGCCGCGGAGGAGCGACGACCCGGACCCGGTCTGCCAACGCTCCTGAGAGACGTGTGCGAGACTCCTCGGCCTCCTCTGGGGCATCGTCTCATGTGGCTGGGGGACCCCGGCGCTGCCTGTCACCCAGGCCACGGGGATCTCCCGCTCCCCTCACTATACAGTCTGACTTGTCTGACCTCTCTCGTAGTCCCGCCATGTAACTTGTTGTCTGATCCAAGTTTCCACGGGGAGAGGTGACAACCTTATTTGAGGGAGGGGAGGAGGGGGCTCTGCACTCCTGCGCTTTCTCGCAAATACCTAGGACGCATCACTGAAATCCGTACTTCTGGAGGGGTCCACTACGCTCCTTACACCTGAGCATCTAGGCTTGGGGTCTTGTGACTGTTGGGTTGTTCGGGGGACAGATGCTTCCGTTTTGAAGTGTAGGGTGGGGGGTGGGGGTCTGGGGTTGGGGGCCTGTTGGCCGTTTTCTCTTGGGGAACTGTTTTGTTTGGGTTGGATTTGGTTTTATTTGGGCGTCTGTTACTGCACCACACTCGACACACTGCTGTGCCCCTCCCTGCGCTCACACGGGCTGGCCCCGCCGCCGCTTGCCCTCATGCGCGTTCCATTGCCCCTCCCTGGTGCAGGACCCGTGGTCCTGGCTTCTTCTGGCCGTTCCCTCCCTGGCGTGCTCTGCTCCCATCGCTCCCATGGCTGATCTCCCCCCTAAGGCTCATATGCGCATTTTGTCATGGAACGTGAATGGTCTGCTGGATAGACTCAAGCGCACTGCAGTCCTTAAATATGCTCAACGCAATGAGATCGACGTACTTCTTCTTCAGGAGACCCACCTGCTGGGCGAGAGGTGTCCCTTCATGGCTAGATACGGGTACGACCGGGTGTGGCACTCGGGATTCTCTCGCGGATCTCGGGGGGTCGCCATCCTGTTGCGCCGTTCTGTTCCCTTTGTCTTTACCCGGGTGGCCCATGACCCCCAGGGGATGGGGATCGCTGTCAGTGGCACGCTGGAAGGTCGGCCGCTTACTTTTCTGTCGCTATACGCGCCGTCCACTGGGCTGGCTCAAGCATTATCTCATGCCGCGTCCCTGCTGGCCGCTCTCCCGCCGGGTGCTGTTGTTCTGGGTGGGGATTTCAACGCTGTCTCTGCCCCGCTGCTCGACTCTTCGGGCCCGGTCTCGACGCCCCGCGCCGCACGGGCTAAACAGCTGGTGGGGTGGGCGGAGGCCCAGGGCCTGTGTGACGCCTGGCGTGTCTGGCATCCGCGTGCGCGGCAATACACCCACACTTCGGCCGCCCATCATACTCATGCGCGGATTGACGCAGTCCTTGTCCCATCCACCGACTGTGCGGGCATCCAAGATGTTCGTATTCTTCCCAGAGGGATCTCCGATCATTCCCCTGTCCTCCTGGGTCTGGGGCCCCCGCCCCATGGGGCCCATCAGATGTGGCGCTTCAACGCCTGGTTTCTCCGGGATAAAAGACTCTGCAAAGAAGTAGGGTCCGCGATGCCGCAGTACTTTAGTGACAACGATGGGTCAGTCTCCTCGGCGGGCACCCTCTGGGAGGCGGGTAAAGCCGCCATCAGGGGGGCCGCCAAGGCGTTGGTGGTGCGGCACCGCCAGGCGCAGCTTCAGCAACTCCCTGCCTGCGAGGCCCGGGCGTTACGTCTGGAACAATCTCTATCCGCGGATGGGGGTCCGGCCGAGGATCGTCAGCTGCGGCTTCTGCGGGAAGAGATTCGCCAGCGGTCACTGGATGCGGCGAAGCTTCTTTGGCAGTCCTCGGTGGCGAGGGTCTACGGGTGGGGTGACAAGAATGGGGCTTTGCTGCACCGGCTGGTCACCTACCCCGGGGCGTCGCGCATCATCCCGGCGGTCACCGACTCGAACGGCCAGCTTCAGTCCACTTCCGTGGCCATGGCCAATGCCTTCGCTCAATACTATGCTCGGCTGTACCGGGCCCGAGCGTCGGACTTATCCCTAGCTTCGCTGCTTGCAGCTCACAATTTACAACTTCCTTGTCTTCGGTCCAGTGACTGGGAGAGTCTGGAGGTGCCCATCTCTCTGGAGGAGATCGGGGAGGCGATCGGGCGCACGTCGGCGGGAAAAACCCCGGGACCGGACGGATTTCCGCAAGAGTTTTACGCCGCCTACAAGGACCTTCTGACCCCTCGGCTGAGCGCCCTTTATGCTGAGGCGGTTGAACGCGGCTCCTTCCGACCTGAGGCCGATGTGGCCACGATCGTGGTTCTGCCCAAGTCCGCGCCGCCCTCTTGTGACAGATCAGCTTACCGGCCGATCTCCCTCATCAATACAGATATCAAACTCTACACGGCGGTCCTGGCGCAGAGGCTTCGGCCCTTTCTGTCCACCCTGGTCCATCCGGACCAATGTGGCTTTATGCCGGACCGCGGTACCCGCCACTGCCTCCGTCGACTTCACGTGGCCCTGGCCCATCGTCACCGCATATCCCCATATCTCACGCTCCTACTCGCCGACTTCGAGAAGGTGTTTGATTCGGTTGGGTGGCCCTATCTATTTGAGGTCCTGACTCATATGGGTTTCGGCCCCAAATTTGTCGGAATGGTGCGGGTCCTCTACGCGCGTCCTCGTGCCCGAGTGCTAGTTAACAGGACGTTGTCGAAGCCGTTTCGGGTCGGCCGGGGGACGCGGCAGGGGTGCCCACTGTCGCCTCTCCTCTTTGCCCTTGCCATGGAACCCCTTGCTGCCCTCGTCCGCGCGGACCCTCTTCTTCGGGGATGGGAATGGCCGGGCCTTGCGCCCGACAAGATAGCCCTTTATGCAGACGACGTGTTGTTGTACCTTGGCGACCCGGCGCGATCTGGTCCCCGTGCCCTCCATCTCTTGGGCCTTTTTGGCCGTGCGTCGGGCCTCTATTTAAACCCGCATAAATCGGTCCTCGTGCCTCTGCACCCCTCTCGGGAATGCTTTGACTGGCAGGACAGGATTCCCCTCCGCCGGCTGTCGTTTAAATACTTGGGTATCTGGGTCTCCCTGCTCCCGGAATTGAGCTGGGCCCTTAACGTGGCTCCCCTGGTCAAAAAGGCCAAGGCTGACCTGGCGCGCTGGCAACCGCTCCCACTCAACCCGCTGGGGAGGGTGGCACTCTACAAAATGATGATCCTCCCCCGGTTCCTCTACGTATTACAAAATACCCCCGTGTCCTTTCCGAGGCCTTGGTTCCGCGAGATGGACGGGTTGGCGACTCGATTCCTCTGGGGCGGTGGGAGGCCACGGCTGGCTTTGTCGACGTGTCGTCTACCCACCTTTGATGGAGGGTTCGGTATGACCAACCTCTACCTCTACTATTTGGCCACTCGCCTTCTCGTCATTCACGATTGGTTCGGCGGGGGATGGTCCGACCCGGCCTACAGGGTGGAACTAGCCGATTTGGGTTTCCCCTGCATTTTGGATCGCCTATACGGAGCTCCCATCCCCGCTTCCTGCCCCGGAATCACTAGGGCGGTCTTCTTGGCCTGGCGAGCGGTGCTTCGCCATACCCGGTGGACAGGACGGCTGACTCGCGCCACTCCCCTTTGGTACGGGGCGCTGTTGCGGGATGTTACTGCCTTGGAGGGCTTTCGGTCATGGGACCTGCTCGGCATCTCCCAGCTGGGACACGTCTGGCGGGGGGGCGCATGTGCTCATACGCAGAGCTGCAGGAACGCTTCTCCCTTCACTCGTCACAATTTTATAAGTACCTCCAGCTGCGCCATGCCATACGCACCTATACTCCTCTGGATGTTCGCATGCCAGACCACAGTCCCCCGGAAGCTCAGGTCTTGCTGGGTAACCTGGGGAGGGGGGGTATTTCCCGTATACACCGCTCTCTTATTAACAATACCCCCGCGGTTCAGGACGGCCTGAGGGAGAGATGGGAGGGTTGGGTGGGACCCTTGGATGAGGTGGATTGGAGGGACGCCCTTATGGCCCCCCGGCTGGTGACGGCCTCCGCCAAATTACGGCTGATTCAAATATACTATCTCCACACTGCATACCTCACACCGGAGCGTCTACACCGTGCGGGCCTCTCTGCTGACGCATCTTGCCCCCGCTGTGGCTTTGACCCGGCCGACTTTATCCATATGGTGTGGTCCTGCCCGGATCTAGGAGATTACTGGAGGGGCATAGAGGCTGACCTCACGGAGGTGTTGGGATGGGAGGTACCACACAACCCTAGACACACCCTGCTGGGCATCACAGATGGTCTACATGGCACCCGCGCAGAGAAGCTGTTTCTCATGACAGCGTTTATGGTGGCAAAAAGAGACATTGCAGCGGCATGGAAACACCCACGACCGCCTGCTTTGGCTAAATGGAGTGCTGGCGTGGACTGGTGTGCGGCCCAGGAACGAACTCTCTACCAGGCGAGGGGCTGCCCCAAGAAATATCGTAGGGTATGGGGGAAATGGTTGGGCAATGTACTTTGATTGGGCGCTTTGGGGGGGGTGGGGGTGGGGGACGGGGCTTCGGGTGGGGAGGAAGGGGAGGGGATCTCACTCTGTGTGATTGTACAGTGGTGGTTTGTCAGGTGCAATGTTTTCTCTTGCTGTGTTTTCAAAATCTCCAATAAAACTTGTTTATCAAAAAATATATACATCAAGGAAGACAAAGGGTGGGTGGATCATCAGAGGAGTGGGTGGGTGAAGCCGTAGAAGGAGGAGTGGACAGGAGGAATAAATTACATTTAAAAACATGCATTGGCAGTGCCAATAGGTCTCGCCGTATATTGGAATTTAGTCTATAAAAAATATTAAAGAGCAGTGAAAGTATTAAAGAGCAGTGGTAGCAAAATGGAAAGCAAACCCCGACAACGTCAACAGAAAAGGGAAAAAATAAATGATCTACCGTATTTTTTAATAACACGCAATACTT
Source organism: Triturus cristatus (assembly GCF_964204655.1). NCBI lineage: Eukaryota > Metazoa > Chordata > Amphibia > Caudata > Salamandridae > Triturus > Triturus cristatus. Next base: position 235,740,858 of record NC_140590.1, read on the forward strand.
GATATTAGTATAATAAAATGCTCCGCGTTTTTTAATATTATTTTTAAGTTTGACTGTTTGATATAGTTGTATTAATCACACCAACAGACACCGCTTTAATTGGGCCTGGTCCTGTCGGTGCTAACCATAGTTAGCTCTAAAAAGATGGTGCCGAAACAACTGCATATGCACTGCAATTTACTTCCAGCCACACCTTACATGACTTCGGCATCTCTGCCCATTTCCGCTGGCAAAACGGAAAACAAACCCCAGCAACGTGAACAGAAAAGGAAAAAAAATAATCTACAGTATTTTTTAATAACACGCAATGCTTAATATTACTAAAATCAAATGCTCCGTGTTTTTTTATATCATTTTTAAGTTTGACTATTTGATATACTTGTATTAATGAGCCCAAGAGAACCAGCTTTAATTGGCCCGGGTCCTGCCGGTGCTCACCATAGTTAGCTCTAAAAAGATGGCGCCGAAACAAGTGCATATGCACTGCGATTTACTTCCAGCCACACCTTACATGACTCCAGCATCTCTGCCCTTGTCCGCTGGCAAAACGGAAAACAAACCCAACAACTTCAACAGAAAAGGAACCTAAAAACACTCTACCATATTATTTAATTAATAACACGCAATGTTTAATATTAGTAAAATAAAATGCTCCGTGGTTTTTTAATATAATTTTTAAGTTTTACTGTTGGAATAAAAGTGATACTGCAGTTACCATCAGGATAATTCATAACAGATAAATGTTAAAACATAAACAAAGGCACAGGGCTTTTTTAGGTCAGAATTGAAGTGAAACTGCAGTTAAGATAAGGATAATTGCTAATAGATGCACACTGAAACAGAAACAAAGCTACAGAGCTTCTTTAGGTCAGAATGGAAGTCAGACTGCAGTTACAATAAGGATAATTGCTAACAGAAGCGCATCTCTGTAAACAGGGGCCATCACACACTATACAGTGTGATGGCCAAACTAAATACTCACTAAGTGAAATCGCCAGAAGGAGAGAAGGGAGGGACTTTTACAACCCAACACCAATACAAAGGCTACATGTTTTAATGGGACAGCCAACAGCCAATAGAAAACAGTTCATTTTTTAATACACATAGAATACAATACAACATGTCTTGCAGATAGAGCAAGCGCTGTCTAGGTTCAACCTAAAAATAACATGGTGGGGAGGAGGGAGCAACACGGAGCAGAAAGTGGGAGTGAGCAGAACATGAAATTGAGAGCAAAATTGGTGGGAGCAAAGGAGGAGGGAGCAACATGGAGTGGCGTAGCACACAAGGGAGAGAGCAAGAAAACACATGCACTTCCAATGGAGTGCTTATAGGAAAAAAAAGTAGTTCCCTGCATGTGAGCAGTGAAAAGGATAAAAGACATCCAATCAAAAGGATGGTAAAGGCTGTGATCCAGTGGCATGACAAATAAGAAGAGGAAGGAAAGCCAGCAAATAAGAACCAAGTGAATGAGTGGGACAATAAAGCCAACTGATCGTAAGCAATGGGCTAGCTCTAAGCCCACTTTAAGATCTTGGTACGGTTCACAAGAGGTTGACGACAAACTACTAAAAGGTGTCTCTGTATGTGAGACTTAAAAACACGGCCAATCATGGACAAAGCTGATTTCACAATGTTTTGGGTGTGCAAATAATTTGAAATGGATATAAAACATATTTTGTAATTCTTAAATGTGAAATATGTGACTAAACTTGAGGCATAAACCTCTCCATGTTTATTACATAGTACCACAAATTGGTTAAAACGGTTTGTTTTTGTAGCTTAGTTATGATCTTATTTGTTTAACAATTTACCTTGTTACCTGTGTTAAAGGAAGCAAAATAGTGTTAGAAATTATTTCACTAACCATTGCCTTAATTTTTGCCTTGTTGCAAAAAGCCGATACATGTTTAAGCCTGAAACCCTTTTACTTTAATTACCAGGCACAGCCACTAGAGGGTGGCATATGCACAGGATGCAAAGCTGAGACCGTCTCAAGCTGCATATATTTCCAGCTCTGTTCTGCAGAGAGTCTTGCCCTGATGACCTTTAATTATTCTCAAGTAGATTGTTTTAAATACCGTTTCACTTTGATTTTTGTACTTATTTGTTTGATGTGTGGCAGTCTATTACAGACATTTTGCAGAGAAAGTGTGTTTATTTCTGTTGTACTCTGACACTTCATTGTCATGAGTGTGACATCACTCGAATTCGAAGGGGCAAGCTGCCTGGTGACAGAATTGATGACTGTGCCTGGCTGGAGGTGTATGGGATTCGCTGCCTCTGAGAAATAAACTACACAGAATTCATACACGGAATTGGAGTCTGCTTTTCTTCATCACAATTCTTAGCGACGAGGATGGTGGGTGAGAGTGTGCAAAAAAACTGTGAAAGAAATGTTGTGGTCCTATCGCATCACTAGGCATGGGGGAACTGGGAATAGTCCTTTTGAGATGATGAGAGGCAGGTGACAGAGCCAGGCCCAGCTCCAGGAAATTTTATTTGGGTGGGTCAAGGGCGCATTCGGGTGGGCCACTGCGGGCCCAATTTGTTGCTTCTAGAGGTAGCCTACAAGCCCTAGATTACATCATATGTACTTGAAAACAGGCAGCATGATACAACGGATTGCTTCTGTGTGTACACAGAGCATGTGGAGAGTTATTTGAAAGTAAGATCAATGTCTGGACCTAACTGCAAACCCTCGAATTCCAGCAGGCCAGGCTTCAACACAAGTACTTGAATGCTAAGCATATTATAAAGCGTTCAAGATTAAGGAAGTCCCTATTACTACACGAAAGCCTTGACACCATTGAACTAGAAAGGCTGGCTATATACTCGTTGCAATTTGCCCAACACTTATCTGCACAAATGTAAATTTATACATTTTATTTTCTTGTCATTTTTTTGCAAAGTACTTTCATAAATACAAATTCTTGTAAAACAGTAACACATTTGAAAAAAAAAGAGAAAGGAGTATTTTTGAAAACTGCCAGCCGTTTTCACACCGACCATTCCAAAACTAGCAATTCCAGTCATAGAGGTAACCTTCTATTGTTCTTTGAAAACTCCCTTACAAACTCATCCATACATAGGTTTGCCGTGAGCTCTTTCTCATGTGCTAAAATAGTCAAATTCTGTTTCCGATCATGATTCATTCTGCGTCGGAAAGGTGTGAGGATGCGGGATAGGGTTGAAAAGGAGCTCTCACAGGCTGCGGTTGAAACCCCTATAACCAGCGCAGATACATACATTTCATGAAGTGCTGGGAAAGCTTCAGCATAATCACGTACCAGTTCACAAATTGTGGCAACATCTGCACCATCTGGAACTTTTTTTGTAACAATGGTTTTGCAACAGTTAGTTCTGCTGCAAGAGTAGCTTTGATTACATTATTTAGGTCAAGGAGGGCTGCACACTTGTTCATGTCAAGAAAATGAGGTGATAAGGGAACCAGGATAGAAATGGCTTCGATAAGTTCAATGTTCTTCTGGTAGAATCTGGTCTCCATTACAGCTTTTGCTCTGTCCAGAATGTTCAAGATGGGCTGCCTGAGCACTTGCTGCTGAGAAAAGGAAGAGTCATCTGCAGATTGTCCAACTGTTGAAAGTACCACGGAATCTGCAAGTCGGCAGTTGAGAGTCCTCCTCCTTTTTGGTCCACGATTAACATATGTGGTTTCGTCTAACACATCATCAGAAGAGCAGTACTTGGTAAAAAAAAAAACATTGGATCTGCACACATTGCTTTCAGGGCACTAAGTGTGGACTGTACAACTTCCACTGCAAAACACAAAAAAATTTTTGCTGCGTCTTACACAAAGCATTAGCAGGTTTTAAAGTTAAAAGTAGATCTTGTAAATATTTCCCAATAACATTAACATTTTCCCTTTGAATATGAGATAGTAAACCACAAGCTCCTGCTTTCAACTCAGATGCAGCATTCTCATCATGATATATGTCTGATATAAGATTAGAAATTGTGTCAATGTTTTCAACCACACATTTTGTAACCTCATAATGGCTGGTCCATCGAATCTCAAGAAGATGTTTGGGAGTTGGTCCATTATATCGTAGACTCACATAATGACGATGAAAGAAATTGTACAGCATATTACAAAGATCAAAGAATCGCTTAGCCCTTGGTTCACTTTGGATGGCATGTAGGACAACAAGATGAAGCTGATGATTGTAACAGTGTATGTAAGGAATATATTCATCTAATCTTCTCTGTATAACAGCCTGAACACCCCCACTGTATCCACTCATCACAGCTGCTCCATCATAGCACCAAGTGGCTTAAGATGTGATCCGCTATATATTCAGCATCTAATTGTTCCATCTGTAAAAGACCAATTAAATGCTCCTCAGGCTTGGGTTTGCTCACAAAACGCACCATGAGGGACAGATTTTCAATGTTACATTTATCACGGGTGCAATCGCTATTAATGCAAAAACTTTTTGAATCACAACTTTTGTACTGCTTTTTGACTTGTGAGAGAACCATGCCAGTTAAGGTATCTATTACTTCATGGATACATTTAGATGTATATTTTTCATTCAGGGGAATAGAGTGTAGAATTCCGGCTAGCTTTTTATCTTTTTTCAGAGTGTATTGGAAAAGTTTAAAAATAAACCACTTGTTGAATCAAAAACATCTTCATTGTCGCCACGCAGGGGGAGTTCATTCACAACAAGAAATTGAAAGACTTCTCCAATGCTTTATAAGTAATATCGATCATTTTCTATTACTTTCGTATCTAATAAAAAGGCAATTGTATCTCCTCTTTTCCCTCTCTTACATGCCACTGCTAGAGCTAGTACAGCATATGTGTGAGTTTGACAGGCCACATGTTTAGCAAAACCTGTGCCAGATGTTAGCGCACTTTTCCAGTTACGGAAACCAGTTACAGTAAAAACTGTATCCCTATCGTTTTTCCCATTAGTAATCACACGACATGGGAAACAAAAGCAAGCATCTAGACTAGCAGAGTACTCCAGCCATGGTAGAGTTTTGTACCAGTCCGAGCTGAATGCCCTCTCACGGTCGCCCAATCTACTTCGTGGATAAGATTTAACCCTTTCCGTGCTCATGACGGAGCGTGTCTGTCATGAGCCAAGGTCGGCGTGTGCTCATGACGGAACTGCTTCGTCATGGCACCCACCCATGGGGGAAGCGCTGGAGCTCCCTTCCATGGACAGCCTATCTAGCCGCCATAGAGGGGGATGGCAGCGGAAGGGTTTCTGCTGCCACCCCCGACCCCCCCTGCGATCCTGTGACGTCAGCGACGCACAGCATGCGCCAACATCATCAGGAAGCACTGGACGCCTGGAAACCATTTGTTTCCAGGCATCCGGGTGAGGAGCACGTACGTTTTGTACTCCGGTGGGGTGGGGGGGGGACAGCGGTTTACATTGAGGCATCGGGGGAGAGGAAAGAGTGTTTCCTCTCCCCTGATGTCTCAATGCAGAGCATTCCTGCTGCACGATCGTGCACAGCGTCACGATGGTGCGGCAGGACTGCCCCCACTTGACACCAGGGATGTTTTTTTGTGTAAAGGAAGCGACCCCTTGAGCAAGGGTCGCTTCCTTAGGGGGCAATATTATTTTAAGACTTTTCTGCCTCCCCTGGGGACAGATTGCCCAATTTTTGGGGCGTTTCTGGCCTGGGGGGGTGGGGCAGAAAAGCCCACTAGAGCCAGGGATTGATAAAGAAATTAAAGTGGAAGCGACCTCATGGGCAAGGGTCACTTCCATGAGGGCAGATCAGCTGGTTTATTTGGCCTTTCTGCCACCAGGGGGGGCAGAATACCCCACTAGACACCAAGGAATTCTTTATTTATTTAAAGGAGGCGGCCCCTTAGGCAAGGGTGCTTCCCTAGGGGGCACATTATTTTTAAGACATTTCTGCCCCCCTGGGGACAGATCGCCTGCGTTTTTTGGTGTTTCTGGTACCAGGGAGGGGGCAGAAAAGCCCACTAGCCAGGGATATATAAAAAAATTTAAATGGAAGCGACCCCTTGGGCAAGGGTTGCTTCCATGGGCCATATTTTTTTTAATGTGTTTTCTGCCCCCCTGGGGGCATATCAGCTGGTTTATTCTGCCTTTCTGCCCCCAGGGGAGCAGAATACCCCACTAGACACCAGGGAGTTCTTTATTTATTTAAAGGAAGCGACCCCTTGGGCAAGGGTCGCTTCCTTAGGGGCACAAATGACCCCTGGCTGAATTCAGAATTTTGTCTACTTTTCTAAAATGTATAGCTTTCCAGGATCCATTATTGCTTTCATACCCATTTCTACCATTAACTGGAAGGAGGTTGAAAGCACAAAACATAGCAAAATTAGGCTATGTCCCAGAAAAATGCCAAAACTGTGAAAAAAGGTTTGATTTTCTGACAAAAGTCTGTCATTTCCTAAAAGTTGGAAAAATGGTGATTTCAGCCCCACAAACTATTTTTGATACCATTTGCAGGGAAAAGAACAGACGCTTTCATTTGCAGCATTTTCTTCCAATTTTTCCCCCAAAAACCAAAATGTAGTTGTATTTTGGCTAATTTATGGTTCCACTCCAGGGGAATTCACAAACCCTGGGTACCTTTAGAATCCCCATAATGTTGGAAGAAAAGGACGCAAATTTGGCGTGGATACCTTATGTGGTCAAAAAGTTACAGGGGCCTAAGCGCAAACTACCCCAAATAGCCAATAAAAGGCTTAGCACAGGTGGGGGCCTAGCAGCGAAATGTTTAAGAAATGGTAGAGATGGTTTATCTCTATGCAAATCTATAGCATTGCTGCTGAGATGAACTTGATGCTTTTCAAGGTCAACAAGGTCTTTATTCACAGCAGTACCATGATTTAGGTGAGCATACATTTTTCTTTCTTTTGCAACTTCCATGAAGGGTGCTGGTACAGGACTTGGATTATGACACAAGGGATTACGGCTTGCATCTAAAGCCCCTATCCAAATGACGAATCTGTCCATGATGCCCAAGCTAGGCTTAGAAGCAACTGAATTTTTTTTCTTACAAATAAAAAAAATCTTTGGTTAGTTAAAAATGTTCCTCCATCAAAATACCACAGGTCAAGAACCTTAACAAAAAAGTTATTGAAAATTCATAATAGTGTCCATACGATGATTAAAATTTAACAAAAAAAAAAACCTGAGGTATGTGATTAAAAACTAGAAAATTCCTCACTAAGCAGAATACAATTGCAGCCATGGATAGCTTTGGTATAATGAAAATATCTGGAAATACAGAACAGAACAGACTTTGGTCTTTCATGGCAAATCTGCCATGAGTTGCATGTTGCATTTAAAATAAGAATCTTGAATTATAAATCCCCGAATGAGGGTGCAGTGCTGCACAGGCAATGAGTTGAATATGTGTAATATGGGAACCATTTCAACTCTCTCCTTCAATCCAAGGCATTCTACGTTTGCATTCTGTAGGCTTGTTGAGCTGCGTACATCTCTGTATGATTCATGGGGACCAAAACTGTCTAAGGTATGGTTGCTCATTACTTTCTCTGGAGGATTTGTTTTCTTCCAACAAAGAATCTTTTTGTTTTGAGTCTTTTCCAGCCACAATACAATATCTGGCATTTTATCTTCCCATGGTTTCCAAAATTAGCCTGTTTGAGAACTAGTTATAAGAGTGGTGCATCGCAGTGTGGCCTACTTGGAGAGTGTTTCATTATTGTGTATGAGTGATCAGAGTGATGCTGTTATGTCTTATTAGGTCATTGCAAGTAGATGAGAATGAGATGGAATACGTGCAAATTACATACATTTTTTGTTGCGAGTGACTGAGCAGGTTACCTTAGGATACAACAGATGAGCGATCCACCACATGCTCGAGAACGGCAGTCATGGTATAGCTCTATATTACCCCCCAGATTAACAGAAGAACACCCAAGAGGCCTGAATGGTATATAGTTGGCCATGGCAAATAATCTTGAGTTCAAACAACAGCGATGACAAGCGATTCAAATTAAATATATATATATACATACAGATATATATTCCAAACGAAAAACACACACTCCTTCGGTGTGTGTAATCAGGCCCACCAAGCGTGCTTCCTCAAAGTTGCTTTATTCAGGCAAGTGAAAATAGAGACAGCATTACGAGTTTCGGTTCAAGGAATCTTTGTCAAGTGCCCCTCATCACTCCAAAGCCCCTCCCCCATGACCTCCGCCTTAGACTGCCTGAAATACCCTCCATCAGTGCCCCTCATTGCGCCATAGCCCCTCCCCATTGACCTCCTCCTCTGATTCCCTCACTGCCACCCTCCACCAGTGCCCCTCATCGCTCCAAAGCATCTCCCCCTCATGACCTCCTCCTCTGATTCCCTCATTGCCACCCTCCAACACTGCCCTTCATCTCCATGGCCTCTTCCCCTCATGACCACCTCCTCAGACTCCCCCACTAACCACACTCCACCAGTGCCCCTCATCTCTCCATAGCCCCTCCCCATGACCTCCTCCTCAGACACCCTCCCTACCACCCTCCACCAGTGCCCCTCATCTCTCCAAAGCACCTCCCCCTCATGACCTCCTCCTCGGATTCCCTCATTGCCATCCTCCAACACTGCCCTTCATCTCTCGGTAGCCTCTTCCCCTCATGACTTCCTCCTCTGACTCCCTCCCTACCACCCTCCACCAGTGCCCTTCATCGCTCCATAGCCCCTCCCCCATGACCTCCTCCTCGGATTTTCTCACTGCAACCCTCCACCAGTGCCCCTCATCACTCCATAGCCCCTCCCGCATGACCTTCTCCTCAGATTCCCTCCCTACCACCCTCCACCAGTGCCCTTCATCTCTCCAAAGCCCCTCCCCATGACCTCCTCCTCAGACTCCCTCACACAAACAACCTCCACCAGTGCCCCTCATCTCTCCGTAGCTCCACCCCCCATGACCTCCTCGGATTCCCTCATTGACACCCTCCACCAGTGCCCCTCGGCGCTCCATTGCCCCTCCCCCATGATGTCCCCCTCGGATTCCCTCATTGACACCCTCCAACTGTGCCCAGCATCTCTCTGTAGCCACTCTCTCATATGCATTTTATTTGTTGTATAGCGCTACTCGTAGTGCAGGGTGTCACAGTACTTTACATCACGCACACAAAATGCAGAGGCAATGAATCATACAAGTATGTAAATCAGCCTATAGGCAATGTCACATAAGCTAATGAGGATTACCAGGTGTAGGAATCACATCTCATCCATACTGCTGGGCAATATGTTTTAAGAGGGTTAGGTCTGGAGAAGCACAAACACAGGATTTAAAGCATACCCTAGTGGTTGGGGGGGGGTTGGTTTTTTTATTTAGAATGTATATCTGCCCAAACAAACTCTTTATTGCAACATTAGAATTATGAAAGACTGGGAAAATTCGAACTAACTAGCAAAAACGAAAAACAAAAAAGTCTAAATATACCATTCTGGTTTGTATGCAGGTCTTTGATGACAGTCCATAGGTTACTGTCCTATGTTAGGATTGTAACTTCTGAACTGCAAGTATTCAAAGGATCTCTGTGACAAAGGTAGTAACCCACTGAGCTATCCAGGTTAACTACAGTTTATCTACATTTAAAAACTACAAACAGACAAAGGATTGCTCTCCAGTAGGATCATTAATCCCCAGTCATCTGGACATTTTAATAGTTGTCGTGCATCCTTGGCAGAACAAGTCATGATAATGATACAAACAACTTAAACAAACGATTTAAATGAAATATACACGGCACACAAAGTATATGTCTTGCTCACAGATTTAAAACCAGCATTGGCATAGCCAATAGGTCTCGCCTTTGGGACCTTATAAGTTTTTAGCCTTGCACAACAGTTGATGTTGTTGCACCAAGGATATTGTGCTACATAACTAAATACTTATAAGGTCCCAAAAGCGAGACCTATTGGCTAAGCCAATGCTTGGTAATGTAATGTACTTTCATAATGTATGTATTTGTTTTTATATGTACCGCCCCACCATTTTATATGTCACTGACTGCCACTGACCGACACTAATTTAGGGCCTGATTATGAGCCTATCTAGTAGTTATGGCACATGATAAATAACAATACCATAGGATATGTTATTTATTAAGTTCGATAAATACTACCTATTACGAGATGTTGGAGAATAACATGCAGATTTTGGTGTTTAATGCACCAAAGCCTGCTTGATATGGTAATTAACTATGGTTTCCCCCTATTTTTCGGCAGGTTTGACTTGCGGAAATTTAAGAAAGGTTGAGTCATTTAACGCATCCTATAACTATGCATTCATTATGTGACCCACTCGTAATCAGGCCCGGATTGCTGGTTGAAAGCTGGAGTGAGGATACCTGCGTCCATGGTCAGTGGATTGGTGTATGCACAGTGAAGATTTGTGGAAAGGGGGCCTTTACTCTTAGCTAGTGCCCTCTTTCCCAGTGAACTGACTGACCGGTGCAGCCTCAACTTTAAATAGTGTGTGCTTTATAATTAAGATTTATGAGACTGGGCCGTTTTAGAAATTGATAATGTCGTGATGGTGACAAATTGTTTTTGGCGCCTTGCATTCAGAACGTTTTGATATTTCCTTTGCTAAGGAACTAGCGAGATTCTAGTCTACCTGTAATACAATAGGCCCCAGTGCTGGCTGTTGCTCCGTGGTCACGTGATCTGCAGTACTTTCGTTTCCATTGTTGCCGAGGGAATGCGCAGACCTGCAAAATACATAAGCGTTGCAAGAAGCAGATGTGAGGAAGAGCAGGTAAAATATTTCATTTCAACTTTTATGTAGAAGTTTCGGCAGAGGGAAGGAAGGCTTTCACTCTGGCGATGAATCAAAGCGGCTAGAGCAAGGGAATCAGTTGAAAACCAAGGTGGGGAAAAGACTAGAAATAAGAAGTGGGAGGGGTGGGGGGAGTGCGGCCGAGAGCAGGGACACGCAGCGTTCACCTTGCGGGAGCGAGCGCGATATTTGCTAACACATGGCACCGCTGCTCGCTCCCGCAAGGAAAATGCCAAACTTGCACGTGTTGCAATACAAAGCAATGCAAAACGTGCACGTTTCTTCCCAAAAAGCTGATCGATTCCAAAAGGTCCACTCCTAAGGAGCGCATGCGCGCTGCGTAGGCGAGACCTAAAAACGCAACAAATGCCACACATTCTCTTACCTGCTTCTCACGAACTCTGTCACAGCCCGATCTGATAAGCAGCTCAAGGGGTCAGGAAGGTCAGGAAAATGAATCCGCATAAACAAATTCCTCTGCACAAGCGCTGAAAAGAATGAAATATCCACGCAGTAGGATGGTACACAAATCCAGTGCCAACGAAAGGATTTGTCACCTTTGCCATGCCCCTATTGTACCTGCATGAGTGGGCGGGGACACAGCCTACCTTTCTAATAGGAGATGCGTGATTGGGAGTACGAGCCCAGGCCCAATCACGCAACTCCTAGAGAAAGAAGGAAAATAACGTTCAGAGAACGTTTTGAATTGCAGTGGCCATTTTCTGTTGGCCTTGCTGACGTCACTGCCAGGGCCAAGGTTCATGTTTGGGTGGGCCAGGCTCATGTTTGGGTGGGCCTGGTAACCCGGCCCACCCGCTAGAACCGGGCATGGACAAAGCACTGAAAGGATTCCTACATGGATGTGCGAGATTAGGCCAAAAGAAGATGAGGGTGTGGAGAGGAAACGGGCTCAATGCAGGTTCATTCAGGCAGGCGATTGGGGGAAAGTCAAACCTGTAGGTGTGGGAAGAGGTTTGTCAAGATTCCCAGGCCCATTTAAAGTAGGGAGAGTGGGGTGCAATTGGGTCAGATTGGAAAATGGCAAAACTTGGAATCTAAGGAGAGTGGCTTTGTATCACAGGAAAGATACGGTAGAGGATGGATTCCAGGATATGGGTCACAACAATATAGCAATGTTGGGGCAGGATGAGGAAAATAATTAACTATTGTCTGAAAGTGTGAGGAAGAGGGAAGAAGGTGGTTGTTCCTCTGGCTGTGCTGAACAGACAGGTGGCGGTACTCAACAAACAGGAAGAGGAGTTAGAGCAAGGAAAACTCTTGCCTATTTGGGTAATTATGTCTGTAGGTGAGGCTTGTGCATTCTAAAGTACTGTTATGACTGACTTATGCACACTCCAATGTTATTGGTCTAGTTTATATTTTTCTTGTTTTTCCCTCTTGTTTTCCTTTAGGGGGGGTCCACGTTTGTTGTTGTCGTTCCTTCCTGTGTTTTGTCAGTGTTTGTCCCCGTGTTGTTTTTGTACCACATCCTCGTGTGTGGGTCATGTCTTATCTGGTAATTTTTCACCACATCACCCAGCACCTACGAGAACTCCACTGGCTCCCAGTCAAAAAGAGAGGGACCTTCAAGCTGCTCACTCACGCCTACAAATCCCTCCACAACACCGGACCGCAATACCTTATCGAAAGAATTTCCTTCTACGCACCCAAGAGAAGCCTCCGCTCCGCTGACCTTGCCCTGGGTAAAATCCCACGCATACGCAGAGCCAGTGTGGGACGAAGTGCCTTCTCCTACATCGCAGGCAAGACCTGAAACAAACTCCCCCTCAGCATCAGACAAACCCCCACACTGCAAGCTTTCAGGAAGAGCCTCAAGACCTGGCTCTTCGGAGAAGACGGAGCTGCCTGAACGCCCCCCTCGCCCATCCCCAGCGCCTTGAGACCCTCACAGGTGAGTGGTGCGCTTCACAAATCCCTGATTGATTGATCAATTCTGCAGTCTTATTTTATGTGCATTTGTAACGCTTACTATTCATTGTTATTGTGGTTCACTCATGTAACTTATTTTTTATTGGTGTAAAGGGAGGATATATGTTGTACTCTGACATTGCATTGTCATGAGTATGACATCACTCGAATTCGAATGGGCGAGCGGTCCGATGACAGTTAGAATTGATGACTGCCTGGCTGGAGGTGTATGGGTTTTGCTGCCTCTGTGAGAAACAGACTACACAGAATTCATCCACAGAATTGGAGTCTGCTTTTATTCATTACAATTCCATACAACATCGATAGAAATAGTTTCTTTTAAATCAAAACAGGATCTCACATATGAGAAATGTGAGGGTGTCACTGAGAGTATTTGCAGTAATATTAGTGAGCTGCTGCTGTGTTGCAATATTAAAAACGCAGGTCACTATCCTTGAATATTAGATGCAAATACATGTAGAATTTGGACGAGTGTACCTGTGCACTGTCAGTGACATAATGAAAGAGCTGGAATGGAATCATAAATTCAAAGCTGTTCCGAACAAGGGCCCCCAAAATACGTTTGGCTCAGGGCCCCTAAAATCCTTAAGATGTCCCTGCCCCTATGTGCAGCAAAGCACATTTTTAGACCGGTAGCAGGCTGTATGTACTGTGGGGAGTAAGTGCTTAGCAGAGTGATGTATTGGGTATGCTCCTATTTTGGAAATCTTTTTGTGCTTGTGCGACCAAAGCGGTGATCTTGTCTTGGGGTACTAGGAGGTGTGAAAGACAGGTGCACAAAATCCAATTATAGTTGGGACCGTAATATTCGGGCAGCTACACAGAATCTGACCAGCCAAGGGTGCTGTGTGCGTATATACCAAAAATCAGAGGGGAGGGGGGATGTCATCAGAAAAGGATCTGTACTCCATATGACAACATGTGCAGGGCTGTGATGCTGTCAAATTAGTAAAATTGCATTAAATGAGTGAGAATGAGAGTTTGTGATATGAGCAGTAGACATGAATGTTTTTTAAAGGCCGCAATACTGCTTGCTGCTGCATAAGTGTACCTCCCGAACAAGGAAAGAAGTGGAGGAGCATTCTTAGAGCAATGCATGCTTTAGGGGTTCTGACCAGAGTATGTCTCATCTAAACATGGACACCAAACTCTGACTCACAGCTCTTTTTATGGCAACAATACCACAATGTCCTTCGGGAGCTACTTCAATTATTTTCTTTCGCAGATCTCTGGAATCGGGATTCTCGACCCTCGCAGTATAACTCACCCTTAGTTATGGCTCATCTTTAAAACATTTCTATTTTTTATATTCACCATTACTGGTGAGACGTCGAGTGTTTCAGTTCCATTGCTGATGTGCAATTATATCTTTCAACCTCAGCATGTCACTATCATGGCTTGTGGCAGTGATGATCTGGGCTAATGATATAACAGCTGGCGTATTTGATTTTATAATGAAATGAATGTAGGCTTCAGCCGTCTTGGATGGAGCACCCTGACCTTGTATAGGCACTCGGGAAATGTAGTCAGCAGGGTTTTGATCCTTCCCTGGACAATGTACAATGGTATCATTGTATTCTTGTAATAGAAGTCACCACAATTCAATGCACTGAGGCATCTTGGCTTTTGGATTGCCAAAGATAGTCAGTAAAGCTTGATGATCAATTTCCAGCATAAAAGAATTTCCATACAGCAATACTTAGAAATGTTCACAAGCCCATACCACAGCTAAACTTTCTTTATCAAGTTGTAAGCACTTTCTGTCTGGGACAGACTTCTACTGGCATATGCCGCAAAATTCCGTCAAGCATTTGAGAGTCTGCTGTGAAAGGATATGCTTTGGATTGAAGTTGGCCATTTCAGCAGCAGTTTCAATGGCTTGTTTGAATTTCTTGAAACTTTTCTCACATTCTTGTGACCACTCAAATGAAACATTTTCTTCATTAACTCTCGCAGCAGAGCACTTATAGTAGCAATGTCTCTTACGTATCTTGAACAGTGACTGGCCATGTCAAGAAGTAAACGTATCATAGAAACATTGTGTGGGATCAGGATTTGACAGTGCTTGTACTTTTTCAGGATCAGGTGTCACTCCATCTGAAAAGATATGGTCAAAGAACGTTAACTTTGTCTTGTGGCACTCACACTTGTCTGCATTGAAAGTCATACCTGCATCAGTAAGTAAACAACATACTGGTGTGAGGGCCTTATAATGCTCCTTCTGTGTAGCTCTGAAAATCAATGTGTATTTGCTATAATTGAATTCACAACAGGCTGTATAAAACGTTGAATGACGTCTTGGAAACATTTTGTAGCCGACAACACACCAACCCTGGATCACTTGTATCGAAACAGACCAACATGTGTAGAAAAGTTTGTAATGTACCCGCAATTATTTTGAATTTCAACTGATGATAACCATTATTTAAATCAAGGACTTTGCACCATTTAATTGTGTTATATCAGCAATATGTGGGCATGGATGTCGTTCTCGTTCAATTGCCGTGCTTGCTTGACGCATGTCAACGCATATGTCTTTCAGCTCATTCACTGTCTTTTTTGGGCACTACTACTATGGGAGAAACAGAGCTGTTGGGCCAGTTGAACGCTCAATGTCATACGGAAGTAACAATTCAAGCTATTTTTCAACAGCTTCTTGTAAATGAAAAGCAATTTGTCAATGTCTCTGAGCCACAAGACGGACATCTTCATTAATCTGCAATTTTACTTTCATAGTATTAAGCCTTCCTAAACCAAGAAAACAATAATGGGAATTCTATATGGAGACCGGAGGCAGGGATTATGCTGTACTTTCTTCACTCATTTATTCCGCAGCCATGTTAAAAACAAAGACTTCATTTCCCATGAAACTCAGGATGAAGTCAACAATAAATTATTGTCAAATCAGCAGTCAGGAGCCCTTTGATAGTCCCTTGTCTCTGCTGCTGTCTCCTCTTTCTTTGCTGCGTCTGCAGCCAAGATAAGTGCCTCCAGGCCAATTTTATGTCATTCCTTGATGCTTATTATTGCTTTTTGTGATATTTTTCGCTATGTGGATTGTTGCAGTGTATTTGCTTTAAAGCGCGGCAGCGGGAACGCTTGTCGCTCCACCACAGCCGCTACTTCAACTGATTTGGAGCCTACAGCGGTGTGATCTCCAACCACTAGAGGGCACTGTGGTGAATGCGCATTGCATGCATTGTCACTTGAGCCAGCGCACTAATTCCCTGAGACCTGTTAGTGTCTGCGCGGCCGACTGGGAGATCCAAAGTGTTTGCCCTATATTGCCACATGCGCCTTGAGCATTACTCTCCTAACTGGGGTCTGTATAAAACGTGCTTAGCACTTTCTGAGATTTGTGCTTCTTTCTGGTTGGACACCAGCTTAGATGGTATTTTACCCCTGCAATCTGCGTGGGTGCTAGTGGTGTCCTGTAGGCTTTACCCTGTGTGAGAAAGTGGCTCTGTATATACTGTTCCCAAATAGGTACAGGGTGTACAGAGTCCACAGTCCCCAGTCCCCAGAGGTTTGGCAGAGGCTAAAGTTAGACCTTACTCTCAAAAGCTTGGTCGAGCAGTAAGGCAGTATCAGAGGACAGTGTAAAGCATTTGTTGCACACACTCAGTCAGCAAATGGTCTCACACAATCAATAACTGAACTCTAGGCCAATGGTTTATATATGAAAAATATATGCTTGTTTTATTTTAGAACCAACAATAGGTATTAAAATATACTTTCTCAGAATGAGATTCTTTATATAGATACTTTTGCAATATGCAATTGACTTTTGTAGAAAGTTACAAGTGGTTGCAATAGGCAACACAATTTTAAACACAATAATTTTTTTTTTTTTAAACATATTTTTATTGGCATTTCAAGGTTTCATTAACAGGATACATTTGCAAATATGTGTATTAAGCAACTTCGTATAGCACTCAGTAACAATCCGATCAGAAGCCTCCATTCATGGAAAATAGTCCTGACATACAATAATCCTTGCGCACACGCATCCATTGGTACCCGATGGCGCGCAGGCGGTACTACCCACATGTACCGCAAGTCCTTGCAGTGTACCACCCACCAGTTCCGCCCTCATGCTTCCTTATCAAGGTAAAAGATTGCATCATGAATAACAGTACAGACATGCAGAAGCTCCATCTCGTAATCAAGGAAAAGAGCAACAAACCTAACATTTCTACCATACTAACTCCCCCCTCCCACCTCCCCCTCCCCCACAACTCCCCCGGCATGACTTATTGGTTGAATACATAACAAGGCATTCAGTTCTTTACTCAGAATAGCAGCTCCTACCACTACGAGTGACACCCTGGACTTTCCTAACACAGGACCGCTAACAGCCTAACTGGGATAACGCCTACCCTCGCAACTCTTTTCTAACCAGACCCAGGGGAAGGCGGATCTTGCGTTTCGCTCATCCCCGAGCCTACATCAGTATCAGAGTCTGTGGGTTTCAGTAATTCTGTCAAAGCTCCCCAGGCTCGGGCTGAGTCCATTGCCCTATCACTATGAGCTCGGGTAGCCGCCTGCAGCCGGAGAACTGATTCGCACCCCGCCCACCGAATGAATTCCGCCCTCCACTTCTGTAACCTCAGCCCATGCTGAACCTTCCAATTAGCAGTAATTTCCCGCTTGGCCAGTACCAGCCCCAGATCTATAAATTTACTAGTTATTTTTGTCTTCGAGGTGTGGGGAAACCAGTGTAACAAGCACGGACCTATACCAAACTCAATCTCCCTTTCCGTAACATTGCATAGGAACATCCACACCTCCCGCCAGTAAGCCCCGATCCGAGGACAGCTCCACAACATATGGCGGAAGTCCGCCCCCTCTTCGTGACACCAGGGGCAAGGCGCCGCGAGTGTGCAAAATTGCGTTGGATTCTAACTGGAGTAAGATAAGCCCTGTGCAAAATAAAAAATTGGATCTGTTGGAAACAAGCATTCCTAGAGCATTTCCAGGGACGTTCAAGCAATTCAGCCCATATTTTATCAGGTATTTCCCCTTCAATATCCTCCTTCCACCGCTGCTTCAGCCTTATAAGGGTGGCCAGTTTTTCACAAGTCATCCGTCGGTATAAACAAGCAACAGCTTTAATGGTTCCAGCTGCCAGCACCACATACTGACAAGCCATGGACGTCTTAGGCTCAGACAGCCCTCCCTTCCACCATCGTTGTATAGCCGACACCAAGCCCGCATACAGGAGATAGTCCCCGCGAGGGAGATCGAATCGCTCACGAATGGACTCGTAACGCAACAAAACATTGTCTACGTACAGATCTCCCACCGCCATCAAACCTAAATCACACCACCCCCCAAGCGCCGACCAGTTGCCCCCATGGGGCAACTGCTGACCCATTAACAGTGGGATCTCCGGCGCGTACGGGCAGGTGATCCGTGCCCTCTGCTGACTCCTATTCCAGGATAACCGCAAGGTCTGCACCTCGCTAGAGATACCCCCAAGGCGCATCGGCTGTTGGAAAATAATCCTAGAGAGCAGGTAGGCAGGAATCCGACCCCTCCCACCCCGGCCCCCACCCCTCTGAACTCCCGAGCCACCGCCTGGGTCAACCACTGCAGCTGAGCGGCTAAATAATAGGTTTCCAAGTCCGGAACTGCTAACCCACCCTCCCCTCGCGGTCGCATCAACGCATGCAAAGCTACCCGACGTCTGCCAGCCACCCAGAGAAACCCCGTTATCTGTTGGAGTTTCTTAAACGTCGACGCAGGGATCCAAACAGGGAGCGTCCAAAAGTAGTACAGCAACCTGGGGAGTGCCACCATCTTAAGAAGCGCTACCCTCCCACCCTCCCCATCAGGGACAGCGGCAGCGACTGCCAAAAGTCCATACTGCCCCGAAGACCTCGCACAGCTCTGCCAATATTACCCTCCACCAGGTCTTTACGGTCATGGTAAATACGTGTCCCCAAGTATGTTATACAGGTGTATTCCCACTGTACCTCCTCCGTATATCGAGGACCCTCAGCTATCTTGGAGGTGGGGAAAAGACATGATTTTGACCAATTCACTTTCAGCCCGCCAATTCTTCAATGCATTGAAGCAGTCGCTTAGCTCCTATCAACTCCCCCTGGGTATCGGCCAAAAACAGAAGGAGATCATCCGCGTAAAGGGCTATGTAATGGGTATCATCGTGCACCTGGAGCCCCCTAAACCATCTTCCCGTTCGGGTTTGGGCCGCCAGCGGCTCTATGGCCAACGCAAACAACAGCGGGGATAAGGGGCACCCCTGGCGCGTCCCCCTACCCACTGCACAGGGGGGTGATATCAGACCTCCTGACTTAGTTCTAGCCATGGGGTCTCTGTACAGCAGAGCCGTCCAAGCCACAAAGCGTTCCCCCAGCCCAAAGGTACGCAAGACCTGGAACAAATAAGGCCACTCCAAACTGTCAAAGGCCTTTTCTATGTCAACCGAGAACACAGCAGCGGTGCGCGATGCATACTTATCGGCCTCCAACACCCGGAGCAGGCGCCGAACATTACCAGCTGTATTGCGTTTGGGTATAGACCCCGCCTGATCTACATGGACCAGTCGAGTCATATACGGCAGGAGGCGCGAGGCCAGTATCCGACTCAGGATCTTATTGTCGGTAGTGAGCATGGATAGCGGACGGTAGGAGGTTATGTCAGTGGGAGGCTTCCCTGACTTCAATAGCGGAATTATAAGCGCCTCACGCATCATGGCCGGAAGCCGGCCCACCCTCCGCGACTCGTTGTAGAGGGTCACCAGTCTAGGAGCCAACAACTCCACGTATGATGCATAAAATTCAATCGGTAGCCCATCCACCCCTGGAGTCTTCTTTCGCGCCATATGTTTGATTGCACCATGTACTTCCCTCAGAGCGATGTCTTGACCCAGCTCATCTGCTGCCGCTTTGGGAAGGGCCGGCAAGTCTCCCACAGCCAAGAATCCCCCCAGTCGATCCTCATCCAAGTCCACCCTACTAGCATATAGCCCCTCGTAGTAGTTGGCAAAAAGACGATTAATACCCTGCTGGGTGCGACACGTATGCCCCTCTGGGTCGATTATCGCCAATATGGGGGCCGCCTGTTTCAGTGGACTCGCAAGCCACGCCAACAATGCCCCCGCCTTATCGCACTCCGCATGGGCCCGTATCAAATACTGCTTGTAATCGTAACATCGTAGCTTCGCGACCCCCACAGCGACTGCCTCCCGGGCCGCCATCTCTTCTCCCTGTCCCTCCGGACGCTCTGGGCGAGCACGCTCTAGCACACGCAATCGCTGGTCTGCCGTATCTATGTCCTGAAGGAGCACTCCACGCACACCAATCTTATGAGCAATACATAGGCCCCTCACCACCACTTTAAGAGCGTCCCACTCCACAGCCAACGAGGAGGCTGAGCCTGTGTTCTCTTGAAAGTATTGGGTCCCCCCTCACTTATCACCTCTCGGAATACCGAGTCCTCCAGCAGCTCCGGGTTTAAACGCCATAGCGGGATCTCTGAGCGCTGGGGGACCCAGCAAAGCCTCAGCAGCAGGGGGTTATGATCCGAGATTGTTCTGGTCAAATATTCACTGTGCTGAACCACCGTGTGTATATCAGGTGAGCAGAGAATGGCGTCTAATCTAACGTGTAACTCATGAAGTGAAGAGAAAAAGGAATAGTCCCTCTCACCTGGGTGCTGCTCCCTCCAAGTATCCAACAACCCCCAATTCAGATGCCATGCCCCTCGAGCCCTGGCAGCCGCAGCAGACGGCGCCGTCAGGAGCGGCGGATGGGACCTGTCAAGAGCGGTGTCCGTCACTGAGTTAAAGTCACCCCAAGCATGATTGGACCAGATAGGTAGGATGACAACTTACGGGACAGTAAAGTAAAAAAGGCCTGCTGCTCAGTATTCGGGGCATAAATACTGCCCAGTGTGACATCTCTCCCATTCAATCTACCTTGCACTAGTACATACCGCCCTTCTGGATCCACAATCTGATGCATCAGTTGAAAGGGGACCCCAGCTCTAATCCACACCAACAACCCTCGCGCAAATGCGGAGTACGAAGTATGGTAAACCTGGCACCTCCACCTGCGCCGCAGCGCCAGACCCTCTGACCCCGTAATGTGAGTCTCTTGGAGGAACGCTATTTGTATCCCCCTCCGCACAAGGTAGGCGTGGACCTTATGTCGGCAGCTCATGGTGTGCAGTCCCCTGACATTCCACGTTATACACTTCAAATCACTCAGTGCCCCCATGGTGCATGATACTTCCATCGCCTCATCAATAGATCACAATTGTCATGCCAGAGACCCCAGTGAACGTTCCCCAACTCCCAATCCCCCCTCCCAAGGACAGTTACCTTAAAACTAGTACCCATCCAAACAAAGTGCCAACTTAACAATAAAGCAAAGTCCTCTGACTACTTCAGAGGCAAGGGTGAACACAGCTGACCTGGGGCCGGCTCCGCAACCCAATCATGTGTCACCAACCACAGATAACCAGACTACCTTCCCATTGCATTCACATTGTGCACCCAATCATCTCCCTGCAGTGAAGCCCCCAATAGATTCCAACCTCCCCACCATAGAGTCAGATTATCTCATCCACACTTTGGGGTGTAACCACCGGAAGCTTCGTGCTGCTACCCGTAGAATTGTCCGTTCCACTCTCCGCAGAGTCCTCAGCAGACCCCTCCTTTCCAACCAACAGAGGTGGACTTGCAGAGCCCGACACAGACTCCACCGCCCGTAGGGCAGCCGCCCTCTCCAGCCCTGTCTGCACAGTGGAGGGCCTCGTCCGGGACCCCCGCCGCAGCCTCCGCGGTCCAATCCCGCCGGTCAATCGACTCCGGGGCACCGACCTCTCGCGTCTGTCCGTGGCCGCCCGCCCGCCTGTATACCTTTCCAGCCACTCCCAGGCCTCCGCAGGAGAATCAAAGAAATGGGATGCACCCTCAAGAGTAACTCGTAGCCGCGCCGGGAACAAGAGGGAATACTGCAAGTTCTCCTTCCTCAGCGCCTTTTTAACCTCCAAGTAAAAAGCCCTCCGTCGTTGGACCTCCAGGGTATAGTCCGGGAACAGCGTGACTCTACTGTTATCCACGATAAAGGGGCCCATCGTTCTCGCCCTTTGCAATAGTAGATCCCGGTCCCGGTAATGGAGGAGGCGAGCAATCACCGGTCTCGGCGGCCTGCCCGGCTCAAGCGGCCTAGCCGGGACCCTATGGGCTCGCTCCAGCGTATAGAAAACGAAGAGACCCTCCGGAGCTACCACAGTTTTAAGCCATGTCTCTAAATACGCCACCGTGTCAGCTCCCTCCACTCCTTCCGGGAGCCCCACTACTCGGACGTTGTTCCTCCGATTTCTACCTTCCGCATCGTCCGCTCTGCGTTCCAAGGTGTTTACTCTCGCCGTGAGTGCGGTCAGCTGGTGGGCCGTATCTTTGCTAGCTGGGAGCAATTCCGCTATGCTGGTTTCAGCTTCTTTGACTCTCCCCGCCAACTTCTTATGTTCGTCACGCAGTAGGCCCAGCCCAACCGCCACCGTAGTGATGTCCTGGTGGAGGGTAGCTTTAGTGTCTGTAATGGCAGCCAGGATTTCTCGGAGCTGTCGCTGGATAGGGTCTCCCGCATCCACCTGCGACAAGTCAGTCGCCGCCTCCTCGGACTCTCTGCCCGTGTCAGTGTTCCTGGGCCTAGGCTTACCCATAGCGGCGGACCAGCGTTCCAAACTCTACTCTAGAAGCCACTCGTCCGCAGGCCAAGAATCCTCAGGCCGGGAAGGCTCCGCCACACCCCTCTCCGCTCACCTCTCACCATCGACAAGGTTCCCTCACGACCTCCCAGTCCACACTCCTCACTTTCTGATTTCAGAGGGGGGGCCCCCGCCTCACCCGCAGACCACAGCCAGGCCGCAGCAATCTACGACCCACAGTTAGGGCCAACTAGCGTGTGGCCACAAGGAGCTCCGGTTTAGGGTAACTGCAGTGCCAGCACCTTCATATCCCTCAGTTCCGCCGATACAGCGAACCGCTCATCGAACCACTGAGCGCCATCACCAAACTCAGGCCCCAGCACCAACCAATCAGAGCCCAGGGAGGGCCACATCGGCGGAATCCCTTGCGGACCCCTCAGTGCCACAGAGAATCGTGCGCCCTCTCTGCTCGGCGGCGGTGGGCCGCTCCAGGCCAACGATGGACTCCCCGCAGGGGCCCGCGGCGCACTTCAGCCAGCGAACCGTCCACAGCAACGATCGTCAACGATGCCAGGGGGATGCAGTAAGTGGCCTGATCACTTCGTGGGCCAGCAGGGCGAACGCCCAAGTCCGCGGTTTCAGTGCCCGGCGTGCAAAGGCACCACTCCCTTCAGCTGCAGGTAAGCCCGTCCGGCAGCGCCCGCAGTGCGGCCACCGTCGAGGCGCCGCACACACCACAGCCTTCAGCGCTCCACGTGAAGCCCAAGATCCACCGCTGTGGACTGCCGCCGCACCCCAGTGCCGGCCAACGGCAGGGCACGACAGCCCCAATCTCCGTCCTCCAAGTGCGTGCTCCCCCTGTGTCACTCACAGCCTGAGCGAACGTCGCGCGCACAGCCCCGGGGGCCGGGGCCGCTACATCCGCTGTCTCCGCGATGCCTCCAGTGCCGCAGTCAGATCGCCACAGCGCAGTGCCGGGCCGACGGCCCCCCAAGCCACCGGGCACCGGCAGAAGCCCCCACACAGCAATCGAGGGCAGCCACTCGCCACGTCAGGGGGCAGTTGCGGGCAGCGCCTCTAGATGCAGCTCCCAGCAGGGACCCGATCACCGCAGCCTCAGCTCCTCGCCAAGGATACGTCTCCCGGCGCCGCTCCCCAGACAGGGGCCTGCACGCCTCGTGGGCACACGACCTCTCCCAGTGGCACACGCCCAGTCGCGGCTCCAGAGGAAATAGCCGGCACCGCGGCGGCAACTCACCAAAGGTAGAACTCCGGCGCAGCTCGCCTCACGCAGCCCAGGATCGCAGCAAGGGTGGTAAAGGTTGTTAACTCTTTGCAGCGGGAGTTTGGCAGGATCAGTAGCGGTTAGTCAGGAGAAATTAGCGGATGACTGAGCCGAGCTGCAGGAGCCTCACCACAACGCGGCCATCTTGTTCGTGCGCCACCTAGCGCCCCTCACAATTTTAAACACAATAATGCATTGAGTTCAATGGAAGTTTCAAGTTATTTGCAACAGATTACTTTTAGGATTGCTTTTGGAATTCCAGGACTGGATCCTAGATTCAGTCCTGGGTCAGTACTTGGAACCAAGTGATAAAAGTCGACTTAATTACTGTGATGATATTTAGACAATATTTTGGTATTTTAAAAGTTGACACTTCGAAAATATTTCATAGAAAACAGTCAATGATTCCCTATGGCAGAAAATTCAAGTTGCAGGTATAGTATGTTCTCGTTACTTTTGTAATCCAGTACTGGGTGCCTAGACTCAGTACTGGGACAATTATCCAAAACAGGTAAGTAATTAAGTTTTCAGAAATTATACGATTTTTAAAGAAAATTTAAAGTTTGCAGAAATTGACAGAAGAAATTTCACAGAAACACAGTCAATGATTTCCTATGGGAGAAAATTGGGTTACTGATAAGTATAGTTGTAAATATTTTTTAGAGTCAGTGCTGGGCACCAAGATCCAGCACTGGGAGGTCACCTAATAGCAGGTGAGTATTTTCGTTTTTGTTACTCGGCTGATTTTTGGTGAATATTTTACGCTTTGAAAAGTCCACACTTAGAAGAAATTTCAGGAAATACCAGTCAATGTTACCCTATGGAGAAAATTGAGTTATCGGTTTAAAGGTAAGTACTCGACTGGTGGAGTTAAGGTTCTGGGCATAGACTCGGGGGTCTCCCAGGGTCAGATAGGTACAGTTGGTTCACCCTCATTGGCAAAGGGGTGGCCGGGTGCAGAGAGACTTAGGCCTAATGTTATCCTATGAGAGGTAGGGGGGCCTTGGTTGGTGGCTGCTGATTAGCAGGCCACGCGGCTGTGTGAGCTGGGCTCCTGGTCACTTACTCAGGGCAAGTGGAGAAGTAGATAGGTGTAGAGGTTGCACTGTCAGGGCCACTCGGGCGGCTGGGTGCAGGGTGCTTTTGAGCCTTCGGGCGCTCAATTGATTTCAATGGGAGAGCTCCGGTTTAGAAAAAGACTGCAAGCTCGGGGACGAAGATTCTTCAGGTGCCACCACCACTTCAAGAGGTAAGTTGGGTAGTTGGAGGATAGGTAGGTACCCCGGGATTGGGCACAGGGGGCCAAGGGGCGCCGGGTGCAGGGGTGCCTTTTGGTGTCGGGAAATCTTACCCTCTGTTGATCGCGGTGGGGGGGGCACCTGGTTCTGAGGCTGCAGGCTTCTTCAGGAGTGTCGAGGGCAGTCCTTGGGTGCCGGACTCGGGGTCACAGTCGCCATGGGGTCGTCCTCGTGGTCTTTGTTCACTCCGGCACAGGCCAGGCTTGGCGGGTGCAGAGTGTGCTGGGTTCGCGGTTCTGTATACAAAAGTAACAGTGGTTATGACGGGTGAAAATTATTTCTTAAACCATTGAACCAATCTTTGGTTTATTCATAGAAAGGATAATTAGTCATAAGCAACACACACAAAAACCATAAAGGGTATTCAAGAGTTTTATAAATTGCGTCATTTATAAATACCCAAATTACATTTTGCAAGGCTGTCAGAACACAAAGTGAAATATAATTTGTGACAAGGTGACATGTGGTGCTCAGTGATGTAGTGATAGTGCGTAATATATATAGAGTGACTAGAAGGATTTCGATGATTTAAAGAGGCCAGGAAAACAAATATTTCAGTAGGTCTGCAGACTGAATAAATAGGTCTTTGCGCAGAGTCTTTCAACTGGTCCAGGGGATATTTGTCGACGTTTCAACCCAGGATCTGCACTACTATCTAGTCAATGTGGGTCTTCATCAGGACAGCGACAGGGAAGTGACAGCCTGTTGAATAGCAAGGTGTATGGTCAGGTGTGCTTGAAATGTGGAGTGCTAAAACTAATCATAGCAAGCGTGTTGAAGACTCACCTAAGAAAGCCCACTGCTGCTTGCAGGGCGTGTTAAAGGATCCTCGTTTAGTTAGGCAAAAGCCCTTGTGGGAGCATGAGTCTCCTGTATAACATTAATTCTTCCTCTGTGGGGATTTCTAGATGAGGAAATGAAAAATAGTAAAGGACTAGCCCTTTAATGGCAGTGTTAACTGTAGATCGACCAGATGTATGTTTATTTATGTGCTTATAATCACTCACCCAGTCTTGAGGTATGATCACTCTTAGTTCTCTCAATAAAGGTTCTGGGTAGAAGTAGGGATTAATTAGCCTCATGCGAGCAGATCGCATATACCTCACATATGTACGCAATCTATACCTTCACTACTCTTGCGCTCACCTTATGATTTGAAAACTGGAGTCTCAGGTTACTCAAAAACGGAGCTCAGGCATTCGTCCTGTCTCCTACGATCGTGTCGACAGTTGTGTCTTGGTACGGCTGCCTAATAAACTGGTTGTGGCGTGTTGAACGTGCGCGTGTATGTAGCGCATGCTCTGAGAAAAAGCGCCAGGAGCTCGTTGCTAAGTAACGCGCCAAGCGTGGTCTGTGGCTACGTCATGAGCATGGGGGCAGGTCTGGTTGCTAAGCAATTTTGGTAGAGATACGTGAAATTGACTCGTAATTAATACTAGGGGCGGTAAACGCAGTGTATGCAAACCGCGTTGGCCTGTGATAATGTGAAAAAACAATCTGGTCGTTTTAGGCAACTGAGGACTAGGATGAATCTCCTATATATTGGATTAACGTTGGATTTCTTGCGTGTAAGGGACATAGGTATACAATGTCCTAAACAGATTGAATGGACAGGTATATTGTGATAAACGTTTGCATCAAACAGTATTACCCAGACTGGGGTTCCCATCGTATTAACAGTACCGGGGTCCTAATTAGAATTAAATTCCAGTGCATCTCTTCATGCATTATTCCTTCAAACATTATTACATCATGTCTTCATGTTTTATATTGCATGCATGCATGTATAAAAACATTCACAATTGTCTAAAATGCAAACGTGTATATAGTAAAAGTGCGTAAGTGCGCAATTTATACAGTGTAACAAAGAAAGTACTTCGAGCTTTATGTGCAAAGTACGTACAGTGCATTTGGTAACAGAATTGTCTCTAGTATTACAATACATTTTGAAGAAGTCAGAGTAAGTACTACGTGGCTAGAGTTGTCCCATTCGTCTTGCGGTCTCCTCTATCTCGTTCAACCCAGTCTGTATCGAGCTGAGCGAGTGAATCCATCTACATTCCTTATAGTTTAGGGCCACAGAAATTGAACCTCCTCTTGCATTGGGACTGATCTTTTCTAAAACCCACCATTTTATACTGTCAGGGGAATGATTGTGTGCCAAAAAGTGTTCGACCATGGGTGCACCCTGTACTTTACATCTTATTCTGCTCATATGCTGTAGAATTCTAGCCTTGGCTTTCTGGATGGTTTGTCCCACATATATTGAGCCACAGGGGCAAATGATGGCGTATATCACATGGGAGCTATTACAGTTGGTAAAGTGTGGTAGCTTATACGTTCTGTTGTTATATGTAAATGTCGTTCCCTCTTGGCATTGATTACACGCTTTGCATTGTCCACATTTATGGTGTCCGCTCACTGGCGGGAGACCAAGGTAGTTTCTAAGGTCCAGCTGTTTGGGGGGTTCTAGGAATGCCCTGACGACGGTGTCCTTGATATTTCTGCCTCTCTTGAAGGCGAAGATAGGGTCTTGGTTAGTCTGTAGCTCACTTGCCACTAGGTTCCAATATTTCTTAACAATCGTCTTGATGTCATTGCTCTTGGTATTGAATGTGGTTACACAGACGATATTATCTGACTCCATAGATTTCGCCTTAACCTCCAAGAGTTGATCTCGGGGACAGTACCAGGCACGTTTTTTCGCCCGTTTCAGTAGTCCAGTCGGGTAACCTCTTTCCTTCAGGCGACTCGTGAGGGTTTCTGATTCTTTAAAGAAATCTATCCTTCTGGTACAGTTTCTTCTCAGCCTGAGGTATTGCCCATAGGGCAAGTTATCCCTCAGATTACGAGGATGATGTGAATCATACATCAGCAATGTGTTTCTTTCCATTGGTTTTCGATAGAGATCACAGTATAGTAAGCCTTCTACTTGAAACGTGGGGTCCAAGAAATCTATTGACTCGTTGTTGCTTGTCATTGTGAATTGAATGTCCCTTGTCCTGGTATTGAGCCAGTTATGGAATTCATTCAGTTCATTGGTGTCGCCGGACCACACCATTATGACGTCGTCAATGTAACGTTTCCATACCGCAATCTGATTGAGGTATGGATTTTTGTGACTGTACAAGTGTTCCTCTTCGTAGTGGTCCATGAAGATATTGGCCAGACTCGGTGCATAGGTAGCCCCCATCGCCACTCCCTTGCACTGATAATAGAATTGTTTTTTGAAGATGAACTAATTCTTTTTCATAGCAATCTCCAGTAATGAAATCAAAAAGTCAGTTGGAATCCAGTGCGGTCTCTGTCGTGCGTCTAGTGTGGTTCTAATGACATCCAATGCTTTATCTTGGGGAATTGATGTGTAAAGTGAGGACACATCTAGTGTTACAAGAAGTTGTGTGTGCACATCAAATGCTTGCCCCTCAAGCAGTTGTATGATGTGCATAGTGTCCCTCACAAAGGATTTTGTTTTGGGGACCCAAGGTTGTAAAAGTGGTCAATACATTGGTTTAGTGGTTCCAGGATTGAACCGCATCCAGAGACAATCGGTCTACCAGGCGGCGTAACTAACCGCTTGTGCACCTTCGTGTCATGATCCGTGATCGCCGGCGCCAGCGCGAAGAACTACAAGCCCCAGAGGCGCGGCGGCCGCGCGATCACGTCACCTCCCCTCCGCGCATAAAAGCCCACAGCCACCACGGGGGCGTTGCCTATGATTCCCATAATCATTGCTACGGCCCCCAGAGCGACAGCTTCGCGGTTTCCAGCCCGCCAGCATCTGCGAATCATCGGACCTTCCAGCGGCCCTCGGAGCTTCTTCTATCCGGTGCCAGTGACATTGCCGAAGCCCGCAACGCTCGGTGAGTATCTCTGTTTCCACCGGAGACCTCGCCAACGCCAACAGACCAGACCCCCGGCTCGCCTGAACCCTCACAGCCATCCCCTCGACGGAACCCCGGAGTTCCCCCTCGGCCCACGGATTTCCGGGCACTCACCTCAGACCCAGCTTCACCCTCGGATTCCCAGGCGTTTGACTCTCCAAGTCAGCCCTCGGAAGTTCCGAGCGTTTTCTTGTCCCTCGGAGTGCGCTCCTCTGCTCCCGGCGGATCAGGGAGCATTGAGTAGAAGCGCGGACATCTCCGACGGGATTTCCCATTCTCTCTCCTCTGGTGATTGGTCGTGTCTCCCCAGACTGTCGGGAAGGACACAAGCGGAACCCGCCAGGCCCTCGCTTCGTGAAGGGAGGGAAGAGACCATACCCTGATTGGCGCTCCTCCGCTCACGGAGTTCCGAGCGTTGAAGTGGAAGCGCCACCCCAAAACCTTGGTCAAGACTCATCGTGGAAAACCACGAAGCCTCCCTGGTCAGCGCCACGACCCTCGGTCTCGGAGAGACAGGAGAGCCAGGTACTAGGGCCTTAACACTCCCCGGGGGTACTTGGGAGGGGTGTAGGGGTCCTCGCTCCTCTTCTCACCCACTGCTTCTTTCTTCCAGGTCTCCCTCTCTCGGCTGTTCCTATCCCGTTTTCCCTCGCTCACCCGTCTCCCTAGTCCGAGGGTATTTCGCATTCTCCGGGCTGGGGACGGATGGGAGGGGGACCCATACCTAGCATCAGTGCCATCCCGAGGAGAAGATCACGAAAACCACGACAGAATCATAGGCCCACGAGAATTCTCTCCTCTTGATCGCACTGACATCTCACCATGGCCACGCTAGACAACATCTTAGAGGCTCTGGCCCAAGTCCAACGGGAGTTGGCAACCTCAAGAGCGGAAACAGCAGCTCTACATACACGCCTGGACCGCATCCAACGCAACCCGTTCGATGCAGGGCCCGTGCTCCCATCTCAGACCCCACAAGTTGTGGTGGAAATGCCTTCTCACGTTCCATTGGCCCCCCCAGAGAGATTTCATGGAG